>NC_071577.1:11981000-12588000 GCF_024509145.1 Vidua macroura
AAAACCTCAAACTCCTATATCCAATACTGATCTAGTAAAAATATTTTGCAGAGTTAATATTTCATGGACAAGAAATGCAACTAGAATCATTAAATAAATGAATTATTAAATAAGTCATATAATAAATTAGTGAAGTCCTTTGGTTCAGATCTTTGGTGGTACTAACTGGAATGTCCTACCAAGTGCTGCTATATATTTGTTCTATCATAATAACTTTCTCATGTCTTTTAAAATGCCATAGTTAAACTTCAGTGGAAGTGTTTGCAGCTGGCTTGGACACCTCTTCATATTTAAAAAGTTTATCACTTCTAAAAGCCAATGCATTTTCAACGATGTGAAAAATATTTGCTAATATTCACAGAACTTTACACTTTGAATAAAAATATTTGTCCATAAGATGACAAATTTTACAGAAGCCTCACTTTTAAGTCAAGTTCAGAATTTTGTTGGTTTTAGCAGAATTTTTATTGATTCAAAAGTGATTTTAAAATTCATTTTTAGATCTGAATGGCATTGTTACTCAAAAACGAGATCATATTCAAGATGAGCAAGATCTCCAGAGATATCTTATTTCCTATCATGACTTTTAGAGTAGTTATTGAAATTTCATTAAGTTAGAACTAGGCGCCTCCTTTTTAGCTGTTATACAATGATGAATGGTGCAAGAAATATATGCAGATGCAATGTAAGTATATGACTTAAGGTGGAAGGAATAGGTAAGAACTGAAATGTCTGTTTTCAAACTCAGCTTCAGCAGAGTCTCATTTTTCCTTATTAGTTTTTCAAGCTAGTTTTGAGACAAGTCCTACAATTAATGTACAGTTAAAGCTCCCATTCAGGCAATGGGAACTTTGCCCACTTCCAGGAGTACAAGCTGCAGCACTTGGCCCTAAGAATTTAATATAGCTGTAATGACTCATTATTGAATCTTTAGTTTAATAACAACTGCTTATTAAGTGTATTAATCTCAGCTGATGAAAGCAAAATTATTTAGTGAAAAGCTGTTTTTCTTTACATTAGTGTGCAATTATTTAACTGGAAGTTTCAAAGAGACACATCTAATTACAGTACTGCTACAAAGTATTTAAGCATCAGTTATTAAAGTATCATTTGAAATATGCTTATGGACCTCCTGAAGTGTTGTTTAAAAGCAAAATTCTGGTTTCAGATTATTACTTACAGCAGGTTTCCTTTCAATACTTACTAATTTCTTACAAAATCTGCTTAATGTACCGGATTGAACTGCTTTCTGTAAAACAGGACAAGATGCAAGAATTTCTGTGTCTGCAGAATGTATATGTCTATGCTCAGGCTGAGATTACTGACTGAAAATCAAAATTAGTGATGCACATTTACAAATTAAGAATCCCTTTGCTGAATTGGCATTTATGAGGAAAGCATCAATGAATACTAAAAGAAGTCTGCCAGTCAGTTCTCTGTAATTAAATAAAGACATTTATCTGCAGAAAAACTAATTCTGCTTGCCATTTAGCATCTTCAAATATTTGTCCTCAAACATCATATACTTGCCTATAAGAAAATATGAAAATTATCTTGATTGTTTACTTGTGTTTTAGTCACCTGTTTTTTTTTTTTAGGGATACTTGTTCCTCCATCATGGGTTTCCAACAGTTTATGGATGAGAGATAAGCAGTGTTCAGGAGTCCCTGCCAAGCTCTGTACGCCTGACAAGTATGAAAAGGACACAGAAGGTATCTTTGGTGAGTCATGTCAAAAGTCTACTAGAATTCTGGCTGGTCAAAGACACGTAAGATAATCAGATAAAAGGAGGCAGAGCCCTGAACAGGCATATGGATGAGTAGAGCTAGGTACTTTTCCAGCAACTTTATCCTGCAAAGAAAGGGTGATGTGACAGAGGTGCTCATCTGCTGAACCTGAGCAGGGACAGTAGGAGTCTGATGTTTCCCAGCCTCTGAAAAAAAATTTTGACCTCTGGCTTAGACACTTAAGAACTGTCCTTGCTGAACTATTGAAGTACAGCTTTTCAGCCTTTCACACATGCAAGACATTGGCTGTGCCATGCAGGCTCCAGCCAGTCCTTCTCTGGGGCTGGGAAATTCCCATGCGAGGGCAGCCGACCCCAGGGAAGCTCTGTGCTCTTGCCATGGCTGTGGGGTGTGCAGGGCTTCTCCTGTGCCAGAGCTGCTGTGGTGGGGGGAGGTTCTGAGCTTGGTATCTTTTACACCTTCAGGAAGAGGAATTTTCCTGCTCTGATGCCCCTTCCTGCAGACCCAGTCTCCAACTCCTCCACACCCACCCAGGGGACTCATGGTCAAATGGGCTCGCTCTTCCATCCGTCCTTCCATCCTTCCCCACTTGGTATTAATGTTGTTGTTCTTTCTGACTCCACAGTAATCCTGTCACTTTTTTTTTTTTTTCTTCTCTGCCTTCTGCTCTTTATTTCTCCGGGGGGGGAGGGGGACTGTCCTCCTTGTCCAGGGCTCAGGTTGTGTACCTGTGTGCCTCCAAGGTCAGTACGTAGCCTGGTTGCTCCAAACAGAAACAGGAAAGCTGTGGACAAGGAAGGAGTGCAGCAAAACTGCAGGCTGGCTGGAGTACCTTCAGTTAGAGTTAATTAGCCATAAACCTCCCTGGAATGCTCAGCCCGGGGACAGGCTATTGGCTTGTTCTTTAAGATCTCTTGTCATGCTGTCAGCTTTGTGTAAGTCATGAGTAAACTGCGGAAGCTCTGAGACTGTTGTTTCTTTCACAAACTGTCTCCTTGATTCACTTTGCTCAATCCTCCATTTTTGCATCCATTTGTTTTTCCCTTCTGCAGCAGGTTTGCATTTTGTCCTGTGTTTGTATTGCTCCACCAGAATCAGGGCATCGGGCTCTGACAAGTGTCAGAGTTTATTAGTGGGGCTGTGGGTTGTTCCTTCTAAAGAGAAAAGCAATGATGTGTCACAGCACTCATCTTTTACTGTACCTGGATCACCATCTCTGGAGCGAGCCCCCTCTGCCCCTCAAGTGACAGGTACAATGCTCAGCTACACACACGTGACATTTTGGACTTAGTTTCCCCGAGTACAATAGTCACAATACAAACACACAAAGGATTAAATATCACATGTGAAAATTTCAGGATTAATTTTTCCAGTTGTTATGAACAGTTTCCAGGTGTTCCCCAGAGACTCGGGCAGGGCTTTCCTAGTTCCCATGGCAACACTAAAAGAAAACTACTAACTCTAGCTAAGTACCGATATTGAAATGCTAATTAGCTAATTGCTCTGTTTGTTTTCTCTAAACTACCTGGGGACAACCGGCCTCCCACCCCTCCACGCTGCCACTCTGGGACTAACATGCAAATAGAAACCCCTTAGGATCATGGGAGTATTTTTAGGAGGAAAAAAGAATATAACTCAAAAACTGAACACAGTAGAGGAGTCTAGGCAAATGCCCTAGCTGAGGAAGAGGGAAACACATCCCCTGATTGACTTTTAACTGTCGCCATCACCTGAGAAGGAACAGACTATATTAGGCTCTGAAGCAGGGCAATAGAGAGACAGAGAGCCCTGGTGCTGCCACCATGGAAGGAGTGGGGACTCATCCTCGGGCCACCGGTGTGCCACAAGGAAAGGACAAAGGACAGCTGCTGCTCGGGACTCCAGTGACCGACTCTGCACGCCTCCTCCCTTTTGGCTGCCTCGGAAAGCTATGACTGTGGGGGCGAGCTCTGCGTCGAGCCCTCTGGCCAGATGATCTTTTTAATAAAGAGCTGAACATTAATAAAGGCATTAGCCCTGTTCATTTCACAGTCAAAAAAATAGCAGCCAGAAATACAAATCCTTTTCTGTGGAGAAGAGCTAATAGGAAAGTGGTGACCAGTGCAGGAGGCTCTAAAATGCATTTTGTCCCAAAGGCCTTGATGGCTTTAGCACAGATACTATGGATTCCAAGACTTTATAATATCAATTTAAAAGTAAATTTCCTTAACTTATGATCTAATTGTAGATTTATAGGATTTCCAAACCTATAGCTGTATCACTAGACCTGGAGAAGGCTTCTTTGAATAAAAACAAGAAGCAGAGAAACAAACAAAGAAAACATAGCAAAGTTTTTAGTAATATCATTAAAACACTTGCTTTCCCAGTAAATAATTATTAGTCTTCTGCTCAAGGTTGTCAGAGGAAGAGCAGTTGTTGTTAAGGCACCTCCATGGCAGGTGTGCTTGGGAGCCAGCTGTCAGACTAGAACCACAGTTGCATTCTATTTTCTTCCTCCCAAAAGTATCTAGACACATGAATGCTGTACTTTCGAAGTTACCAGATGCTAGTTTGCAAGAGATGTGTCAAAAATAGCCTGTAGCACAGTGAAAATTCAGAATTATGGGGATGTGTGTTCCACACTTCCTTTGCCAAAGCAGCCATTCTGATTCCTCGCCTTTTGTCTCCTGGCTCTGCCTTTGGTACCAAAGGACTCAGAGAAGGGAATGGTGAGAGATTTTCTGTCTCCTATAAAAATCCTGACCTAATCACAACCCTGGTGCCTCTTTGGAGCCCTACAGCAGGATGGAAGGGCTTTTAGAGGTGATTATGGGCAACTCCTTGGCACAAGGAGCAGAGCAGCAGGAGGAGTCCTGATGCCTGCTGTGAGACCTAAGCAGGTCTAGCACAGCTTTCAGAGTCTCTGCATGGGAACCCAGCAGGGGAATGGCAGCAGCTCTTCAACCCTCCACAGGACATTAAAGATGAGTACTAAAAAATACTAGGAAATCACACAGGAGTACTTAAATATTATTTGATCATTAACACAGTAATTACATCAGCGCTGCTCCTGCCTGATGCCGTAATTTAAGAGGTTTCAGCATTTTCATTATAATCAGTAGCAGTTATTTCCTGTGGTTCATTGCCCATAAAATGTTAACCAAAAAAAAAAAAAAAAAAGGAGACAGAGATTTTGCCATGATGGCAATTAACATCCACTGTGGTGCTTGTGTCTCCCTGAGCTACAAATCACTCTGGTGGGTGCTCCATCAGGCTTCAGGGGGCCACACAAGGCACTTTTGTTCCTAAAAGCTTTTAATAGAGACTTTTAACTAAGATTTTAATGGAACCCGCTCTGAGGAAATAGGATGCATTTCAAGTAGGCCTATGTCTATTTTTGTTTCTCTTTTCACCAATATTTTAAAGACAAGGTTCTGTATTTACTGGGTTATGCGGAACATGCAGTAGTGCTTCTACAATAATGTAGACTCAGCTGCTGTGCAGAGCACATTTCTTAAGAGGCTGCAATTTCTGACCTAAGCATATAGAAAGTGAACTATCAAGCTCTACTGCCATCAAAATGAAACTTCAAAAAAGTTATCACATATGAATTTATGTAACAAGCTCTCACACATTTTGCAAATGGGAATGTAAATGATGGTTCCCATATACCAACCAGATTGCCCGATTAATTAATGCATTACAAGGGAAAAAAGTTTTATGTTTAAAGCAAGACTGGGCGACTACCTCACTGCATTAGATTTTATGGTTTTGATCTGATCTGGGCAAAGAATTACATTCAATCAACTTGAACTGTTTGTATTGATCTGCATAGAAGATTGGGGGGAAAAAAGATATATTGTCTCACTATAAGCTTTTTCCTGGTTTTATTTGCTTTACAAGAGAGCAATATTTTTCTATGCACAGATTGAGTGCAATGGCTCTGTAAAACTGCCCAGGAGGCTTCTGCAGCACCATTAGAAGTGCCTTGTCTGCTCAGAAGCTGCTGAGAAATACTTTTGAGGAAATGGGGTCCCCTGGAATATTATTCCTACAGCTGCCATGATGAACAAGCACTTTAAATTCACTTGAAATAATTCTGAAATGTGGTGACTAACATAGGAGTGTAGTGAATTTCTCCCCTAAAACATTCCTTGCCACATGTATGACTGCTTTAGAAATCAAATATCTTGGGAAATCACTTGAGATGAGACAATTAACATTATAATTGTTGGGTTTCAATTTCATGACACACTGGGGGGCTTTTTTTTCCTTTTTTTTTTTTTTTTTTTTTTTTTTTTTTTTTTTTTTTTTTTTTGTCTTTCTTGCTTTCTGGGCTCCAGTTTTCCAGGAGCATATTGTGATTGCTTTGAATTCATCTGTTAAGTGAAATTACCCTCCAATCAGTGAAAGGAGGGACTCGACACAGATATGGGCTGTGGCACACAAGGAGATAATTTGGGAAGTAACTGTGACTTAGGCTAGAGTTCCTCCTGGTTTCCCTCCACTTGTGTGAGCTCTGTGGAAGAGGTGTGGTGCAAAGTGTGTTCTCTCAGCCATTCTCAGGATGCAGCTGGCCCAGGCTGCCTTAGCAAACTGGGTTACCTTGCCCTGCTTTGAAGAGGGTTTCAGTGGTTAGAAAAGTTCACCTTAGTGAGAAAGGATAGGCCAAGCATGGAACTGAATCTGTGGCACTCTCCCCAGAAAGCCCAAGCAGTGAGAATTCACAGACCGTTTATGCAACACCCTTTGCATAAGAGCAGAGGTGAACCTTCCTGAGAATATGAAGGAATCTCCCCTCAAATTAATCCATGCCATCGAACTGCTGTAACTGAGAAGGCTGTTTGTTCCCAGCTGTTTAACTTTGCCACATTTTGTACCACCTGCAATGACATTTCATTACTGTGGAGTGACAGCAGCAGAGCCACCATGCAGCTATCAGCAGGAAAGGAAATTAGTGATGTTATGATTAACAAAATAGCTTTGACTTAGCCAATGCTGGGAAGACAGGCTCCAAAGGAATCAAATACTGCAAGTGTCAGGAATGAACTATCAGCACCACCCTGTGGTTCCCTTGTTCTCTTTCCTCCTTGTATGGGTCAGAAGGGAAAGGATGAGGCCAGACAAACTCAAAAGGAAATGCTTTGTTTCCTTCTGGATTTTGGCCTTTGCCGTTTCATATGGCTGATACTAAAAGCTTCCCCTTCTACCCACATGATGTGAAAGAAGTCCAAAAAGTTATTCAGAAAAGACAGGAGGCTTTATGGGACTTGAGGTGCTAATGAATATGTTCATAATGTCAAGGCTGTGGGTTTGATCCCAGAATGGGCCATTCACTAAAGAGTTGGACACCATGATCTTTGTGAGTCCCTTCCAACTCAGAATATTCTGGTATTCATTCTGCCCAGTCTTCTTCATGTCTGCAGCTCTTTAAATTGTTCCCACAGGGCACTGCAGTCTGATGGCAAGCTTACAGAAACATAACTGAAATTTAATCATGGCTCTGTCATAGCTTTTACAGGTTTCCTCATTCTTGTAATCTCTCATTCAGATAATTAACTGAAAAATGGATTTAAGTGTGGGAAAAAACCTCTCCTGTGAAATTCAACATATGCAACAAGTCTTGTCATAATTAGAGTGGTCTGGTTGTGCAAAGCACTACACAAATGCTATCCTTATTTTAGCAGAGTCTTCATTAAGGTATCAAATTAAGAAAAGAATTATGCTAGTTGCATATCCGTATGGTGTAATTTTCTCTGATATAGCGACTGTCAATGGAATTTCAGCTAAATTAATGGACTCATATGAAAATAATAAATGCCATTCAAGAAGATATCTATGAAGTATCAACAGATGTGAGGCTATCTGTGCCTCCCCCTATACAGCTCATTAGTTAAAACCATCAACAAAATACAGACTGAGCTTCCATACTGGACATTTTTGTAAATAAAGAGGAAAAGTCCCTGTATATATCGGTCACTAAAGTAAATTCAAATATCCTTTCATTTTCTTCTTTCATTAACAAGTCTTTCAAGGATTTAACTTCTTTCTGTATGAAGTTCTGTTGATTTTGGCTGCATTTCCCTACCTTTCAGAGAATCAAACAGTGACATTTACATAACTAATAACTTATATTTAACATCCCCTAAATGATTGATTCTTTCCTTTTGATTGGATTATGTGATAAAATCCAAATAATATATTTTTTCAAAATGCATACTAAGTTTTAGGATGTATGTGACCACCTGTAGTACAGGGTGTTGTTACCTCCTCCACTCTGGTTCACTGAAACATAAAAAGAGCACTGCAGGTGAACTCCAACAAAACATCTACAGCTGACACTCAAAAATGATCAGACAATCACAGCCATGGCAAATTGCATCACTGGGCCAGCCAGCTCAGCAAACTGTCCTGAAAAAAACCATGTCACCGGCAAGCATTAAACAGTGAATAGCTAGGATCCCAGAACATCCTATTCCTCACCATAAAGAAAGGAGAATCTCTACCAAGTCATTTTTATAAAAGTTCAGGTTTCTAGAATTGCTTCCTTTACACACCCCTAATTTGTTTGAGTTCAAAAATTTGTTTGAGTTAGGTAATATTTAGGACAGTGTTGTGGGATTTTTTTCCCACAAGGGAAGACTGAGAAGGAATCTGTGTAGGAGTGTGTCGAACTGAGTGATTAGTTTAATACTGCTGAGATTTTATTGTAATATTAATGATGTGTTACTGTGCCTAAGGTCCTGGATAAGCATAACTTATTATTTTTAATCTGAATAAGTAAATAAATAGAAGAGTGATAGGAGAGGCTTCTTTCTTAATCTTATCCGTATTGTGGCATAACCACAGTCATAATAAAATTCAAATATTTTGCATATGCTTCCCATTTAAGTGCCTACACGTATCAAAACTCTGATTTTACTTGAACACTAAGTAAAACATCAAGGTGATGAAATTTATCATCAAAGTGTGTGTTGCCACTCTACTAGTTTAATATGAGAGTAAAGAAGGTATTCAGGACACCATATGGAAATGCAGCTACCACTTTCCCTTGATTACAAGACGCTGACTGATATTTGAGTATTGTGTGTGCAGCAAACCAATTATATGTATCAAAATCAGTAATGTCCTTCTTATTTTATTTACACATCTTAAACACTAAATTGCTTCCTTCCAACTACTGTATATCAGTTTTTAAAGTGTAGTAAAAAGAAATAATTAGTAGTTAATCTAGAAAAATAAATTCAACTCAAGGTTTACGTTTTACCATGTTTCCTAACCTTAAATTTGTGAAGAGAAAACTACTGGTTTCTTGTTGCTATAATTTTATTTTAATGTGAGTAGAAAATATCCGATTTTTCAATGTCGTCTATTTTATGCATTTAGAAAACTCCCTGGGCATTTTGAGTGCAGGTGTAAGTAAGTAACTGGTAGTGCAGATGCTGAGCATGACCCTTTCTGTATTTGTCAGAAGCATGGAATTTAGGGATGTAACCTGATCCCGTAATAGGAAAAAAGTATAACAGCAATTAGATCAAAAGTAATTTTGCAATTAATTTCATCTTAGAACTGGAAATGTTTATAAAACCATATGAATTAGGAAAATAGCTTTTGTACACTTACTCCTAAGGCTTACTCAATTTAATGCCATATCAAAACCAGCCATTCAAATCTGAGGGGAAAAAATTGACATAAATATTTAAAAAGACAAAATACTTTAGTTCATGACGCTGTACTCTACACAGAGCTTCATTAAGTTTGTTCTAGAGAGTCTCAGTTTCTCCTTCAAGGAAAATTCCAGTAGAACCTGTGAGAGTTCTGGCCACCTAAAGGTGAAAACTGAACAGATGGGAGCCACATACAGAGTTTTTTGTCATCAGAAGTTGGTCAGTTTAGTTGAACTGGTTCAAGAACCCCAGTGGAAATTTCAGCAGATCAAGTTGTCCTCTGTTTGGGCAGAGAAAACCATCACCTGATTAAACTGGTCATATTCCTGAATTTAAGGAGGGTCTTTATCTCTCTGTTTTGCTCTCATTATTCTCACCTTTGGAGAAATTGTCTGCTGTGTTTCCGTTTCCACAGAGCTACACCATGGATAAAGGAGTTACAGGAGTATGCAGGACTAGAGAGACCTAAGCTTGCATTTATACATTTCCTTGCTGTATGATTCAGCTTATTACAAAAACTCTTTCTTTTAAAAGAAAGTTCTTTTTCTCTATTCCCCCTCTTCTTTCCCTTTATGTACTCCATATGCTGAGGAATGGTGCCACATTCTTGCCCTGTACACATGTTGCTGTGTCCACAGTGAGATCAGAGTTTCGATTATTCCCAAAAGTTACATTTTCAGTAATTATTTCACACATCTATGCATGTGGTTATCTAGGCAGCTGAAACCCAATTCTGATTGGGGTTATTTTTCTTTCTCTGGCCTTAATGGAAAGATGCAAGGAAGCAGCTTTAGACTTACTTTCAGAAATGAGTCCATCTAATCAGGAATTAGTGTTCTGCTGAATTTTGCCAGCAAAGCTGCTGAAGTTTGAAGAACATGAGATGCTACAAAGCAGCCAGATGGCACATGTCGAGGGAAAAGGTGGTGGGGGGCTCTTCTGCTCTGGTGTCATTTTCAGCAGGTACGTAGGATTTTAAACGTAGGGGTTTGTATCATTCAGATACGTTTGCACTGATTCCCTCTAGAGCTGAAAACAGAAACAACCAACCAAAATGTCAGTCAAGAGCTAAGGAATTCCTCTGTTTGGGGAAGCCTGGCTGTAGTCTTGGAAAGGTTTATTTTAGAGCTGCTTATACCCAAATCCCAGTGAGGCGGATGGTACCCTTTGATGAGTGCTACACGCTGGATGGGAACCCGAGGTCCAGTTTCAGGGTTTGGTGTTGCAAAAGCTCCCTCTCCCTTACCAGATTTGAATGACTCAAGTATTGCCACACTCCAGGGTGAAATTTGAATCTTTTGAATCTTCACCTGCCGCTGGATTAAACACATTAGTGGAGTACATTGACTCCAGCTGCTGCAGGTGTTTGTACTTTCAGAGAGAGAGGGTTATTTCCTTCACAGAAAACAAGAGTTTATTGAGTACTCCTGAGCTGTGAGTCCAGCCCAAGCTCAGTGCTGCTGAAGGGTGGTAAGGAAGCACCAGGCTCTGTACAGCAGCTGGGCTTTCCTCCCAGCTGGCTGGCACCCGCTCCAGGGAATGCTCAGCAGGCAGAAAAGCAGCTGAGGCACAATTCCATTCAGCTTGTACTCAGGGCCACCCTGTACCCTGGAGAGGCAAACAGCACTGACAGTGCCTGTCCACGTGTGGCTCAGAATCACTTCATTCCTTTAGATAAACAGAGATTTAAAGGAATTACCTATTCCTCAACATAATTAAGCCAAGCCTACCATACTTTCTGCTTCCCAGAAACATGACTGTGTGTTTTCCTAAATCAGAAACACAGAAGCATGTGCAATGTCATGGTGGTAACTTCCACTGTTATCCATCCATCTGAGACTCCCAGAGCCATTTTGCATTTAGTGAGAAAAAGCAAAGAACTAATGCTTCACTTTGTTATCCTCTTCTCACCTAATTTTCTTTTAAATTTCATTTTCAAGCCTTCCTGCATTGCCGAGAAGTATGTGTCAACAGACCAGAATTAAAAAGGTGACAAACTGTGAAGAATTAAAACTTCTAATTTAACAGATGAGCAACTGCAAATAACAAAATCTCAGACAAACACAATTTTAATGAAAGGTGACATGCTGGAGACAGGAAGTTTTTCCCCTCTCTCTTCATCATGGAACAACAAATTAGTTTAGGAAGCCATACAATAATGCTGTGAATGCAATAACAAATTCATATCCTGTGCTGTTAGTTTTGTTTGCTTGTTTGCTTTCTGAAACCATATATGACACTTCTTTCGTAATTGTATATTTTCTTCATACTAAATGTGTCAACATTTGTTCATGTCTGGACTCACTCCCATTCTTATTATTATCAGCTGCAGCTCATATTCCTTACCTCCTCAGTGGAGCTTTACATTTCAGCTGCTGAGGGATGAGGAGAGGGCTGGCTCTGCAGCCCTTTCTAGCACCTTGTGATCTAGAAAACTGACTGGATACATGTTGGCCACTTGCTTTTAATAAAATTTTCCAATGTCAAAAAATAGCAGAAGGAAAAGTAAACATGGATATAGATGAACATACTGAGCAAGAACACTACTGCTTTTAGGAAGGCTACATCCAGGCCAGTCATTAACCTGAGTGGGTTCCCTGAAGTCAAGCCAAATCCACAACCAATACAAAATAAACCTTTGTAGAAGTTATTGGCTAGCTACACTGATTGATGTCATTTTGGGATTTTGGCCCAGTCAAATGTATTCTACCTATTTAATAGATGAATGCAATACTCTGAGTACACCCAGCAGTGGTTTAAAATGCCAGCAGAGTGTTAAAAGCTCCTTTTAACTAAACATCACTGCTACCCTTACTCCAAGGGTGTAATTTAGATCAATGGGTTTTACAGGCAGTTCACCTGCTGTTGGTGAGCATCACTCGGCTGCCTCTCTGAGCATCACGCTGGAATAAGTTTTCAGATGTATGCAATTAACCTCAAGTAAGCACAAAGAGAGGCTGAATAACTTCAAATGACTTCTTAACAAAATATGTGTTTGCTCCACAGCAGGTGGTCACCCCGTGCAGTCTTAGGAAGGGCCTTACTTAGAATGCATTCTCCTATTTAGGGTCACTGACACAGCTCTTTTTGTCCTACTGTGCTTGAAAGAGTAAAGAATATCAAGGACTTTCTCAAATGATTATTATTATGTGAACCAAATAACCAAAAATTTTATCCAGATTTCATGAATGAGATTTCCAACCCAGTGCCTGGGAGTCTTCCCCCAGCAATTCAAAACATGTATGGTATAAATTCCCCTAGATAGCAGAGTACCCTAATTTTTACATTTTCTCTACTTGTATACTTGAAAATAACTCTCTCCTTTATTTTCATACTCATGGCAGGTGCCACAGTAAATCAACCAGTGGGAATCTCTCATATGCACCTCTGCCTTACTGGGTATTAATGAGGTTTTCCATTTAACTTCCATTGGGGAATGATTTCAGGACTCCAGCATATGGGACTTACTATTTAAACTGTTTACAAGTGACACTTTGGCTCTGGAAATGTAAAGTATATATGACAATGGGGGCTGTTTTCCCATGTAACCCATCTGTGATTAATTGCGTATTTTATGCAATCAGCTGAATTTAAAGCAAAAGCAACAACTTACACTTTTTTCTCTTGAGACATAAAATATGTTACAGCATGAACCAGCTGTATCTTTTTAGACTGCAGCTAAATTTCATCATAAGTTAGTCTGTTTTATGCATGTTTGGGGAAAAAGGACTAACAGTTAACAACATTGTAGAATAAATAATGGAACTGGGGGGTCATTTTGCTTAGATTATACCTGATAATTGAAATGCCAGGAAGTATTAGCAAGCAAATATTGGAAATTATTAGAAGAAAAAGCTTAGAAGCGTCCGGTGTAGAAAAAGGAAAATTATCACTTACAACTTCGCATTAAGTCAAATGACAGCCATTCTTTTTACATCACAGTTGAACTAAACACAAATATTTCTCACAGCAGAGCTAGGACTGCTAGCTCATCATGCTGACTTGGTACCAACACAAATCAGACAAACACTTTCTCTAATAGTTACATTAAAGAGAATTAATGATTTGGAGGAGAACGTGAAAACTCCACAGTAATATTTTAATCAGCAAGATAGGCAGCTGTCTTTGCACCCAGGGAAAATTAATGTCAGGACCTTTCCTTAAGAAATTAACTGTGACACTGGCTTTGTCAGAAAGAAGAAAAGGATAGATATCCCACTTGTTGCAGCTTCCTTCTATTGTACAATATATTAAATAATAAACCTGAATATTAATTCAACTGGGACAAAGTATAATGTAGAAATTATGTATAAATTAATGCATTCATTTAAATTTAGCAAAAAAAAAAGATGCTACAATGCAGAACCATCTGTACTGTGCCATATGTCAGGTAGAAGGATGAATAAAAATCAAATAAGATCATTAATAATCTTTCTGGGAATAGTTAAATATTTTCAGCATATTAGATTAGAGAGATCATTACATTTTTTTAAACAGGAATATACTGTTGCCATTATTTATGTGTGAGATACAGACTTAATGGGGAATATGTCACCTAATTAACTTAAATAATATTACAGTATTTTATGAAACCTTCCCTATTATTTAGAAAATTTATAAGCCTGGGAACAAGCTATCCAAGTTCCTAACTCTCTTAACTTTGACCTAAAGGGGAAATAGGAGCCCAAGTACAATTTAGGGTCTGGAATCCTTGCAGATGATGTTTCTCAACCTGAAAATTCTAAAGGTAAAGGGAGGTTGTGAGTCATGTAAGCCATGAAGACTGCTCTTTTTCAGTTCTGGGAACTCACAGAAAACTTAGAAGCAAGCAGGATCTTGCTGTTCAAAACCTTCCTAAAAATCAGGTCTGTTCACTGTAGCTAAAAATAGAGAGTGCCCTCACTTTGATAAAGGAATCCTCATAGAACCTGAGCAAGGCAGTCAGGCTGCACGTCTGCCCAAGTTCCCTGAAAAGAGTTGTGGGAAGCAACCATGAAAAATAGTTTACAAGTACCTGCAGAAGTTAAGACAGAATCACCAATGAGACGTTTTCCAACCCAGGCCCTTGCCTGCCTCAACAAGGCTCTAAAAAGCAGTGTAAAATATCCAGTGAGGAAAAACCTAGTTTGAAATTTTCTGCATTATCATTAAAATGAGGTTTCCATTGATTACTTTACTTCCTAATTGATACATCTTAATGTACTGGAGGCTTTCTCAACAGCTTTTTCTTAATCACAGTTATTTTTATTCCTTTATAAAAGATCTATTCTCATTTTGTTCATGCACATTCAGCATTACTAGTTTCTAGCATCTCTTCTTGTCTCCAAATAAACCATGTTTCCATCTCCTAATTTTCATCTTCAGTAAATCCCTCCAACTATAACAATGACTCGATGGCTCATCTTTGAACTTCACTTAATTTGCCCGGACATTTATCTCCAATGCAGATATCCCTCCATCTAAAAAGCCACAGACAAGAACCCTTCTTTTTTTCCTCCATGGCATAATGACTCTGCATGCTTCCCTAACTTTGCACTGCTAAACTGCAAAATCATGTCTAATTTGTGATCTGTTATCTCCCTGAACATTGGTAGTGCTGTCCTAGATCTCTCCCTCCTACTGAATTTCTCTTCTGTTAATTTCCTCTAGATATACTTTAATTTTCAATGGATCTAAGGCATCTAAGGCTTGCCTGTTATTTTTGGTCTATACTCTAAGCTCTTTTTAATTTGGTTTGGGTCTCTGATATTTGCAACTGATCACAAGTTAATGTCATCTGTGGATTTCATTAATTTTATCTTTTTGTCATTAATTTTATTTTCCTGCTCTTTTTAAAAGTATAAAAAAAATGACGCAAGGATCCTCTAAGATGAAATTAAACATAAGAAACATTCTTGTGGCAGCCTGTACACTTCTACTTTATCATTCAGTGATTCATCCTTCTTCAGGATTCTAATGTATATTGCATGTCCACACACAAAGCAATTGCTGTGGGTGCACATTTTTAGATCCATGAAGAATTAATGTAATTCATATTGCACCCATCACACTCTCCCCAGTGCCTAATGCTGTTGTATGTTTGCAAGGACAGCACTGGAGCTGCAGCAGCAATCCTCTGTGAACCTAAATCACTTCTTGTTTATGTCTCTAGATCATCAGGGGCTTTAATCACTACCCTACAGAAACTTGCTGTGGAATGCCTAATTCACTGTGACTATTGACATTCCAAGCTGATTGGGACATCAGGACCAGAGTCAGGTGCTCTGAAGACAAAGACAGCAGGAAGTTCAGCCACAGAAAAATGGGTATTGGGTGTTGAGCAAATCACAGGATCAATCCTGCAAACATCTGCAGCTGTGACATGGGGGGGCAGCAAAAGCTCCATTGCTTCTAAAAGCTGAGGTTGTCAAGCATTTGGAATATCACCACCTGATGAAATTGTCTAAAGAGCAAATTGGTTTCCAGTAGATTTTCAGAGCAATCTTAGAACCTACTTTCCCTGTCTTTTTAGCCAGGTAGAGATGGCCACAAAAATTTGTGGTTAAAAACAGCTGACAAAACATAAGCCCACAAGGCACTTGTCAGCTCTGGAACATCAAATGTTGCACTAGCATCCATTTCCCACCTCCTCAGAAATGAGAGGCATGGAGAGATACAAATATAGGACTTCACCAGGAAATGGTAAGTGTTGGTCAGCAAGTGAGTTCAGCACCCCAAGCCGAGGGTCCAGCGCTCAGCCTTGCAGCAGGGACCTGGTTCCCCTGTGCAGGTGTTTATTGGGGGTTCCTGGTTCTTCCCACCCACCCGGATCCTGCTGGGAGAGAGAAGCTGTTGTCCTTGGCAAGAGCTGCAGGACAAGGTCTCTGTTTCTGAAACAAGAGCCAGGAGGAGCTGTGGAAGTGAAGTCTTCATGCTTATTACATTCCTGGGTATTTCATGAAGTCCTGGGAATAGAGATATTCTAGAATTTAAAGTGTCAGTATCAAAGATTTGCTTCATCTATGTAGTTTCTCCCTAGTGTTTATTTTATCTGGCTTGGAAAAGCAATTTTGTATTCTCCCTCTGAGTGTATATATGTATGTATATATGTGTATATATAAAAAATGCACGTATTTATAAAATACATATATACTACTTCTCTTAGTTTCAAAATGTCATTCCCTGTGGCCTTACCTCTATTACACACATCATTCATTAGATTATGAAAACCATTAATGTCAGGCAGCAGAACCAAAGGAATTCACTAAGGGAGCACCATTAGCATATCAAGTAGCTATTTCTCAGCTAAATATTCCTGACAGCCCTCATTACATATGATGGATGGGCTTTATAAGAGGTAGTATTTCCAGAAGAAAATAAAATCTCAGCATTCTACCACATGTGGCCCAATAACTAGATATCATTTTTTGACTGTCTGCATTTCTTTCCTTTTTTTTCCTTTCAGAACGAAAGAGTTGTAAAACTCACAAATAGATTAACTGCATAATTCAAAATTCATTAATAATTGTGAGCCTAATCCAGCCTAGTTTCTGAATTCTGCACATGCTTTAGTCGTGGGGTATCAAACACTGTGTGCCATCCTGGCTGGATTGCCAGCAGCCTGTCAGAAATAAAAAGACCTGTAACTGAAAAAGCAAGTAAGGCTGGCTTTTAAAAGACCATGTAATGCCAAAAAATTTATGAGTTGAAACCAAATATTTTCTGAGGTAAGGAGCACAATTTTAAAAGAAAAGAGTTACTGTAGCTGTGTCTTCAGAAGACAACAAATAGTTCTTGCAGCGCCTCATGAAAAAATGGGCACAAGGAGCCACAAACAAGCACAGAGGGCACCTGATAATACTCTTGTGTGGGCATGCAGCCAGCACTTCTTTAAAATGGGACAGGAAATAGTTTCAAATTTTCTGCTGTGCATTTTCCTGTAAGTTCCAGTGGTGGAGCCCCTGTACCAACAACAGATTTGCCCCCTACACCTCTTGTGGTTCTTTCACATACTGATTTAATTTTGGGGGTTTTTCCAAACACTGCAATACAATTTGTCTAGCATGATTTATTATCAATACTGCAAAAATTTTATGGTTCTCTGACCCTCTAAATCTGAAGTGATTTGACTTCAATGAGGCAGAGTACTCCTTTGCAAACCAAATTATGAAACAGCAGGGTATTAATTTTATTATTATTCAGAAATGAGCTTTATTGCAGAATCAGGAAATTGACTGGACACCTACTGCATAATGATCTCCACCACTACATGCTGATGAGGCAGGAGGATGTTTTCAGTCTGCTTCTTTTCCCAAATTTCACTTCTTCCTGTTAACTTGTTAACTCCTACTTGTTAACCTGTTGCAGTTTTTTTTTTTTTGTTTTGTTTTGTTTTCTTTTTTTTTTTCATGAAGAGTTTCACCAGTAAGGGAAACAGGTTCATTAAATAAGTAATTTAAAAACAGAGAGACAGAGAATCCATTCCTTAGAAAATTGCTAAAATCATTCAAATAACATTTTTTTAACTCCCCAAGAAGCTTTCTTCCTTCCAGATCCCTTCCAACTCAGCATATTCTGTGACTGTGATTCTGTATAATTCTTTAGCATTTGAATGCACAAGTTCTGAGGTGCTAATAACACTCCTGTGGTACTTTCAGCCAATCCAGGAAAGAGAGGAGCTTTTTAAAAAATGTCTCAGCATTTTAAGAACTACTTTCATTGGGTTTTTTGGTCTTCAAACTCTATGAAGTGTGTTTTTTTTCTTAATGTGTGATACTTCAGAAATGCAGAGTGCTCATCTCTTGAAAATGAGTGCTCTAAAGCAAATGAAATTTGCCACACAAATATTAGAGGGTGCAAAATAAATTCTCACCTTTGACAACCCTGTCTGATACAATTATAAGCAATTATAAAACTATTGAAAAGCAGTTAGCTAGCATTTTCAACACTGTAGCACAGGACTCCTGGCCAAGATGTGTATTGAGATATCTTAGATTTTAATGGAGCTGTAATGAAATATAATGACAGTAATACTTACTGCTAAAAAAGCATCAGAATGCTTACCATTACCTTTCTCACACAATTAATTTCAACATGATATTAATACAATGCTGGTATTTATTATGCAAAAATAAAACTGTATGGGCATTTTTAAAGACATACTCTGAATATTTTTCTTCAGACTACTTCACATTTGTTCTAGTATCAACAGTTATATTTAAATGAAAATGAGCAATTGCTCATAGAGTTTCAATGCAGGAAAATCAACCCTGCCATGTGTAGTTTCTGAAATGTTAGTTTAAATATTCAGTTCTCATCAACCAGTGTGAACAATAAATCACAGCATACTTCATGGATTATGTAAACTGTCAAGTAAGAGTAAATGTATTCATTGCTTTAATAATTATCTCTCTGTCCCAAAATAGTCATATATTAATTCTCATAACCCTCACTGCCCAGAAAATTGTTTAAGCAGGAGTTTATATACAAAGATATGATATATCCTGAGAATTTAGAGTTGAATTCAGTCAGGCTATAACCTTAGTGTTCCTTAGCTAGGTACCACTTCAGAAGTCATTGAACTGCACTTCATACAGCACTGAACTGTAGGAGTTAACAGGTCTGGAGTGGAAGGTGCTTAAGATACATCAGAACAGCCATTGGCCTAGTTCTTCCACTGGAAGGATTTTCCTGTGCTCTTCTTCGTAGTATTTCATTTATTTATCATTCCATTTCCCTTTCTGCAAAAGAGGGACACTAATGCTGTCTTCTTTTGTAAAATGTTGTCAGGTTTACATACAGGAAAAATATTAAAGTCAAATCCAGAAATAGTTATAGATTAATAGATAGATTCACTTTGTAACTCTTGAAGAGCAGAATAGCAGTTGTTCTGTATTATTAGGAACAAAAAAGAAGGGTCAGAAAGAGAGAGATCAGACTTGTTTCTTCTCCTTATAAGTTCCTGTGCGTCCTTCCACAAGGAGTGATGATTCAGCCATCACCACGCTTCTGGACCTCAGTCTTGAGAAATGTCATTCACACGGCATTTCATTCACAAATTAGAAAACATATGGACATTTTCAATATACAGATATTCCTGCAACAGAGAAAAGTACAATACTACTGAGTTAGACCCGAGAATATACAATGGCTTACAGAATATTTCCAGTGTGGTTTACAAATATTTTCATGTTGTAGTGTATTGTTTTAAAATGAACATATTAATAAGAAACAATAACTGGAAGGTCCAAGATTTCACAGGGTGTAAGTCAACAAGCAGAACACTTTATTTCCATTGCCATCTTGGGCTGCTTCCTTTCCCTGACCAGTCTGCACACACAGCAGCAGTGGATGTGAGCAGGTGTATTCAGCCTAGGGGGTGCTCCCTTCTGCCTTTATTGCAGACAGGCTGGAAGCAGGGCAGTGCCTGCAGGTCCCCCGGGCCCCCCTCCCTGCACCCCACTGCTCTGACAGCCAGTGGGCTCTGCAGACACACAGCACATCCTAGGAAATGTTTGATGGCAGCACTGCCAGTGGCACCGACATTGCTTTTACATGGATTTACACCTGCACAGTGAATAAAAATAAGAGCAGTTCAGACATAAGTGGCATGTTTACACATTCAAACAGCAGGAGCTTGTAACAGATGAGCAGACTGCCTTCAAGCCAGCCCTGCTCATTGTGGTGCTTGCTGTGAAGATCTTCAAGAGATGCTGTTGCCCTCTGACTTTGCTCTCTCTGACTTTGACCCCCCAGCCATTTAATCCCAACTGAATCCTTTCCCACTTGCAGGACTACTTTGTTCTCCCAGAGGCACACAGCTGCAGCAAATCTCAGGTCAACAGACCAATTCCAACCAGCATTTCACTTCCACAGTGTGTGGTGCAGGAGGAAGGAAAAGAAACAGATATTAAATGCTTTATCTTCATCTGCATTTGGGAAAACATGCAATGCAGCTCCAGAACACATAGTTTTCTTGGAACATACTGTAGGTCATTGGCTGGGTCAGATTTGTTCCCAGCTTATTCCAATGTCTCTTTTACAGGTGAGAGTGTACCTGGCAATATCAGGCTCTGATACCTTGACATGGTATCGTCTTTGTGGGAGGATATGTCAAAATAGGAGGTCTAAGTCTCTGCTGTGAATTCTCCCCGCTGAGAAAATGGCTGACTATTTTCTGTGCAACATTTCTGTGTTGCTTTCTCTCTCTCAAGTTTATAAAAAGCAGACAAGTATTAGAGCCCTCAGAAGCACTGCTTTTTATGAGATTTCTATTTCTTGGTGAAGTTTTTCGCCATGGCACTTAGTCAGGAGGAAGAGTAAAGAGCAGAATAAGGGTACTTCTAGTGGAATGAGACAGAACTATAAAGAGAAATAAAGGAGATAAGAGATAAATGTGAAGGAAGGAATGAGGGAATGAGGAAAAACCTGGAAAACAGAGAAAGACAGTGACAAACCCTGGTAGGGATTCATAAGGAAAAGTTGAAAACTTATATGAAAAAGAAGAATGTAAAGGAAAATACTGTAAACCATGGCAGGGAGCAAAGAAACAAAGAATGGAAAAATTATACAAGAAGGGATGAGTAAAATAGTAATAAAGGTTTATTCAAGGCTGTGTTCTGTAAATGAGGAAAGGGAAGAAGACACTGAGAGAGTGTGCACAGACTGAAGAACAGTCTGGCAGACAGGGACACGGTGCTGCCTTCAGCAAATGCACAGCACTCTAATCCTGAGCAGACACTGCCCAGAGCCTTTACACTTGCCTGAAAGAAAGCTTCAGGCCAGGTGATGGAGAGAAGCTAGTGCAGGTATCAGTTATGTATGATCTTCCTTTAACTGCAAAAGATGACAATGCAGGAAGGGTTGACCCCCTGTACAGCGCCTGAGACTGCAGCTGTAGAAATCTGGTAGCCTGGCCTCACCAATTAAACACTGAAATTATTTTATACTTTCTTTACCAGTGATTTTTTGTCAATTATCCTTCTATTTCTAAACCGTTCATTTGCCTGATTACCATAAATTTCCCACAGCACCTTCCATAATAACCTAGGATAAACAGAAGCACCAGCATGTGTAAATTAGGGAAGAAAACAGATCTGGAATTATATAATCATATCCTCCTCCCTACAGAGAGCCAAAAGGAAAATTAATCTTTTGTTGTGTGCATGCATCTGGGAACTTTAATAATATGGTAAAAATAAAAAAAAAATTTACATAAGTCCATCTCTTAATTCATTGAGTAATACAGCAATACCATATTGCATAGGAAAACACCGTGTTTAAAAAGAAAAGCCAGAGCTAACAGCAAAAAGACAGCAGTTTTAAAACAGTAAAATCCTCTAATTCTCTGTGATGTTTCTCTAGCTATAGAGGGTTTTTTTCCACTAAATATGTTAGGCCTTTTCCAGTTCTTCCTCCCCTTCTCTAACCCTCTCCTCTCCCAGATGAGAGTGGAGAGATACGAAAACAGAGCAGAAAAATAATAACTGTCTTCATGCAGAGATGTGCCTTTATCAGAGCTGACATAAAGAAATGAACTGTCATTTTTATCCTAAAAAAAAGTAGGAAGTATAGGCACACGATTCTTAGGAGGCTCCTGCCTCAAGTTTGCAAAAAGTATTCAGCTGACCATATCATAACATTGAGAATGGCTGAATTTAATTGTTTGGAACATTTTCCTTTTTTCTTCCCCCTTTAGTCCTTCCTTCCTAGTAACTGTGAATCTACCATTATCATGACTTGCACGTAAGTCTGAAGATGAATTAAAAAGCATGGCATGATTACCAAGCACATCCATTCCACCAAAACACATATTTCAGATTTAGGATTCTGCCTGGGAGAGAAATAGGTATCTATCAATGGCTGTGAATTTGAGCAAGAGTAGCTGACTAAAGACTCAGGTGAAGAAGTGCAGAGAAATATCTTGTGGATCACGGTGATTAATTTCTCTGTGTTTATAGACTTCCAATATATTAAAATTATTTGCTTCCCTGTATGTGCAAGGAAAGACTGTTCACTATTTGCCTTTGCAGGAAAGGGCTTGAATGAAAAAAAAAAAAAAAAATAAGACAGACTGGTACTAATTCAGAAATACTGGACAAGTAAATGGGCCTCCTTTTCTCCCAGGTAATACTTCCATGCAGGGATATATGTTGGTGCAGTTTGCCCTTTGCAAGTGCTATATTTTTCTTTGTATGCAATTATCCTCTTCCATACACACTTTAGTGAGTTATGGCAAGCATAAAGCCTGCAGGTTGCATGACACACCATGCTTCTACTGCTCTGAAACTGCAACAAACCCACAAGGCCACTTTTAAAATCTTGTAAACTCCTTGAAGTCAACTTATATAGATTTCTTTACTATGCACCTAAGATCCCTTATATGACAAACAGAATATCCAAGTTTTTCTCATCCTACCAGCCAAAGTCACATGTAATTCAAAGAGTATAAATGAGAAATAAACTTCTTTTTTTAACAGTCCAGGTCAGTTATGATTTTGGTAAATTAGTAAGAAATCTTGTCTTCTCTCACTCTGTAAAACCATTCAAGAAGAAATGAGCTATTTACAAGTCAGATGGGCCAATTCTGTGTCCTCTCCAGTGAAAAGGTATTACTCTAAATCATCTTTTGATTCTAAAGAAAACATAAAATACATGTAAAAATACAAATTTATAAAATTTCTGTTATCGATGTACAAGTGGTAAACTTGCCATCTATACTGCCTTAGTGTAAATTTTACATTATTCAACATAATGTAAAGCAAAATAAACTGTAGGTTGATTTCCTACATGGTTCATGACTGTTTGCTGTCATGGTTTTCCTTTTGAAATGCAGTTGTCACTAAAGACACGCTCCATTCAATTTACACATCACAGTTTTCTCAAAAGCATAAGATACTTTTCTGTTGTACAGAATGTGAGAGCTGCACTGTGCCCCTTTCTTTGCAGTTGATTCAGAGTGTTCTTCCCAACAACTAAAGCTGGAAGTAGTGTCCAAAACACTGCAGTATATCTATTTAAATGACAGAATGAATGCCAAACTCCTAAGGCTCAGCCTAAATCAACTCTTCATTTTATTTCGTTTGGTCCTCAGAACTGGGGAACAAATAACACACCTTAATCTATTAATTTTTATGAAATATTGTGCCTGAGGAAATCTTTTGAAAACATGGGGTATTCAAATGTTTGCTGCATGAAGGTGTGGTAGATATCATAGAGGCTCATGCCACAAGAGACGCATGAATCTTTAATTTGTCCCTCAGTGGCTGGATTTTCTGTGGAGGAGATCCAGAGAAAATCCCCAAACTAATTAAGCAGACATCCAACATTATTAAGCTTTGTCTTGCAAGGCACAGAGGAGAGCAGCCTGATCTTAGCACTGCACAGCAACTGGGAAAGAAAACAGTCTGCCTCAAACCCTCCCCTGCCCAGCAGTGTCTGACGGGCTCTGGGGCTGGCTGCTCACAGCCACTCTCATTAAATGGGACAATTGGGCACTCTTTAGAGAATTACCCCTCCCAGATAAATATTTTGGAGGGATAGGATTCTCACAGTGTGCTGCAGTATCTGCTGTCAGGGTTGAGTCTGGTCCATATTACAAAATCACTTTCATAACTACTGTCATGTTGACAGCCTGAGGAAAGACAAGGGACTGGAAGAAATTAGGGGGAATTGTCTTATGGTGATTTCTGTGGGTCATGATAGAAAGGGCAGAGGAAAATTTGCTTTCCTCCTAATGTGTTCACATGCAGATTTATCAATTTATTTTCCATAGACAATGCATTTTAATTAAAGAAGAAGTTGTGTGGGGAATAAAAACCCAACACAAACAGGAAATAGAGAAAGGAAGCAAGACTTTTTTTTCTGGAAAAAGGGCAAAATTTACCTACACACAGGTCTTCATAATTCCACAGAATCACAACTGTGAAAAATGGCAAGCAAAAGTCATTGTGTGGTGGAATGGACCAGTTGCATTCATTATTGGTTTAGGGCCTGGTTTCAATTTGTATAAAATTTCCTTTCATAAGACTGCCTTATTAAGATAACCTAGTAAAAGTCAAAAATGTTAACTTAATGGAAATAATTTGATTACATTTTGTTAGATCCTTCCATTAACAATATTGACTTTTAGTGGTTTTGTTAATTAGACATTAATGGGAACAGAGAACAATTAGCCACAGAGTGACCAGTTTAAGGCCAGGAGGCTTAGGGACCTGACAGCTAAGAGTAAAACCATTTCCCAGAGGTACTTTCTCAGACTGGGTTGGGAAAACACTTCATTATGTCTGTGGAGGGGAAGTTAAAAAGTGCTTTTATGGGTTGCATTCCCGTCTTCATCTAAACTTGAATATTCAAATGTATCTCTCCTTAGTGTTGGAGTAGCTACTGCAAACACAGGCTTGAAACATAACCCCATCCTGTGTGGATTTTAAATCAAATTTTGATGAAAATTGAAAACCACAGCTGGTTTCTTAACTGTCCCCTGTCAGCATCAGAGATTTTATCAATTTCAGCAGAAGGAACTGTGCTTTCCCTCAGCAATATTGCCAGTGGTGTGGAACTTCCCTCAGGAAAATTCTTGGAAGTTCATATAACTGGGTGAAAACTGGTTTAGACAACAGTGTGAGAGCTGTTGTAGATAAAGAACAGCAACCCATCTGCCCACCTTTCTAGCTGGTCTCTTTCATATACTCCGTACTTTACCCAATGAAATATCAAAAATAAATGAAATTTTCCTGCTGTTGCTGCAGCTGCAGTTTCTTCCAAGGAACCTTGTCCTCAGCACCCAACCAACAAATCCAGTTTAGCAAAGTGTATTAGAAACAAACTTTCAGCCTCTCTAGATAGGCATGAACTACATCAGAAACACAGCTTTTAGGACAGGGCACTATGACATTTGCTGCACCAATATGTTTAGTGCTTTCCCTTTTAATATTAGCATATAGATATTTGAAGTTCACTTATGCATAGGCATAAATCTGAAGTAGCAGGCAGTTATTCCTCACCATAATGTGCAAATGAAGCCTAACAGACTTCTCTTTAATTATTGATATTCTTCAAGTCAAGAAGCGCCTAAAGAACTGTATCTGAATTTGGCCTGCAGGAATTCTGGTAGGTGTCTCACAGTTTAATCTTTTTTGGGCATAATTATTCCTAAATGCATTAACAATTTATTTATTCCATACATGTTCTGTCAAATCTTACTTTTAAGGTTATGAGAATTATGTACTTCTTACTACAAAGCCTAACTCTTTCAAGACAGGTTGTGAAATTGTCCAGAATATTGTTTTTGAGCTTGATCAAGTAGTTTTTCATTGTTTTCATCAACTCACTTCAGCAATCTTTTTTGCTTGGCATCATAAGGCATTTTTTATAGCTTTCAGGACCATTTTTGTACTTCTTTTTCACTCTTTCTCCTATTTTTTAAAAATATATGAGTCTGAAATTTTGATCGCAACCAAGGCGCTGACTCACCAATGCCATATGAGACCAATCTTTCCAAATTAGTAAGTCATGTTTTGCTTTACTTTTTCCATATAGCATAATGCAGAATGCCACTCAGAGGAGTATGCCAAGTTCTTCTGTAGACTAAGACATCCTGACTGCTACTTTTTGATACCTGGACAAGCAGCTCATGTGTCTTATTGTTCCTATGAATATCCAGGCTGGCAAGTTTTCACAGTGAAGGGAGAAGAATCTGTTCTTTAATTTATGTTCATGTAGTTTGAGTGAAAGTACCATAAATTAAATGCATCTGATTGATAAGGATATTACTAATTTTTTTTTTATATATAATAGGTCATGAGGGAAGGAGAGGAAAAAACTTAGTCACCATCCCTGACTTTATTGTCTTAAGTGCTGCAGAAAAAAAAAAAGACACATTGTACTGTTGTTTTCTGCCTCCTGATTTGTTAACTTGAGTTAATTTTATTTGCTCTTGAGTAGATTTTCCACAGCTGTCTCTTTTTACACTTGATCTTCCTGCTTGATACAGTCCCATCACAGGCAGACCCAGCACACATGCTGCTCAGCTGCTGTGTGTGTCCTTCAGTCCTCTTTAATTGGTGCACAGTTTGCACTCTTTACAGGGATTCCACAAGGACAAAATTTGTGCAGGCAAAATGCCAGAGCAATCTTCCCTGGAAAGCCAGATGTTCCGTTTCACCGGTCGTAGGGCTGGCACGGTCCTGCCGAGGGAGCCCAGGAGGGATCTGTGCCTCCTTCTCAAACCAGACACAGAGTTACTTCCCCACTAAGTTAACTGCCTCCGATTTTTGAAGTGAACTGGTTTTTCGCCATTCATTTGGAAATAATTTGAAAGCAAAACAAGCAAAGCACATCAAAATAATTGCAACCCTGGGTAAAAAGGAAAAAGAACTGTACTGAGGCTTTGAACACCTTGTAAATTGCTTCTCAGTTAAGACATTCATGAAAGACACATGCAGCAAAATGCTGTCATCTGATTTAAAAAAAAAAAAAAGTATGATGATTGTGCTTGTTAATTGTGTTTGTTTCCTTATGACTAATTTATTTAGGACAATTGAGAAAGCTAAAGCATTTGAACTGATTTTCCATTTGTTTGGCTATTAAAGTTCCTCTGTGAAATGTATGTTTACTTAAAGTATCTCCAGCTACCCATTTACAATGCATTTGTTAAATTAGTTAAGAGACTTTAATTGGGCATTGGGGATTTGTTGTGCTATTCCCAATTCTGTTTACTAAAAATACATGAGAACAGTGAGCAATTTATTTATAACCTTGTTATATGAGGCCATTACCAACATCAGGGTTTTTTTCTTAACATATTTTTAATTTGCATTGACAGAATTCAAGTCATGTTTGCTTTTCTTTCTGTTTTTACAAGAGCAGCCTGAAAACTGTTTCTAGTTAAATACGGCAGAACAACATATTTTATTTGGAACAGTGTCCATAATATTTAGAACAGCGATTATAGGTGTGGACCCCCCCCCCCAAAAAAAAAGCAACAATATTGAATCAGCATAAGAGAATGCTGTCTTTCTTTTGCATCCTATTAAGGTAAATAGTTTGAGCAGTTAACTATACCGGAGGTTAAAAATACACTTTTCTTCATTGGCATTATCATCAAATAGACACTTCCCTATTTTGATCCAATCCTGGCCATTTCACACCAATTAAAACACAGCAAACCAATAAAACTCCTATGGCAGGGCTTTGACTCCAGTGCCCCTCTGAGATAGGGTGTCTGCACACCTCTTCAGACAGGCCACTCAGAGCCAGGATCAGGTTGTTTCTGAAGTTGTGTTACTCTTAGAACAGTGTCCAGGCACATCTCTGTGCTCACCCAGAGCCTGGGGAAACTCACTGGACTGCCAGGCCAAGGAAGGTGGTTCATTCCCAGGAAACAGCATGTAATTAAATGTTTTAGCTTTCCAGAACTAATTCTTTCTGTCTCGTTAAATGCAGTTGCTTTAACGGAATTTTCACTCCAGCTGACAGTGATCTGTTGTGATGGGATGAGTGAGCAAGTTAACAGCTGTAAATATTAACAGGCCAAATAAACAGGCCAAATATTTTGTTTGAAGTTGAGTCGTTTTCCATAGCCCAAAGAACAGTGTTCTGCTGTTTAAAAAAAAAAAATTGCAGTCATTTTTCAAAGGACTGTGTACATGAGGCTAGTCCTGAGCTGGTGTGAATTAGCATAAATGTCCATTTCAATTGAACTATTCCACTTTACACTAGCTGACTTCCCAGACAAATATGTATTGTTTAGTGAAAAAGAAAACCTTAAGAAAAACAAAATACTTCAGAGGGAGACCTAAAAGAGAGGAAGTATGATTATCAAAGACAGACTCCTGTCATCCTCCAAAATGCATGCAAGGTAATGTTTCTTCCTCTTTTCCTGCAAATTATTCTAATCTGCAGAAATTATTGTATGTCACAAAACTTCAGATTGTGCAACACTTCATCTAATTTAAATTTGGAGGTTAATTTACCTTTCTAGCTACCATAATATCAGAAACCTCTCTTTAAACCTGACCAGCTTTAGTTTTACTCTTTGATTAGAGCTATCCTTGTTGTTTGTGGAATGCTAAACCTTATCCCTTATTCTGAGAGCCTAAAATTAATGACAGCCTGTGTGCAGAACCAAGGACTTCATCTAAGACCACAAATTCCTTCTGCTGAGCTAGGACCTGGCTTGATTTTTAGAACACATTCAGAATAGTTTTACTTAGATTAAAACTTTTATTTTTGAAGAGTGCTCCAAGCACATGGAAATAAAAGTGAAAAAAGGTTAATGAGTCCTTTTGGGGTTTATGACTGCAATCAAAAGCTTAGAAAGAATAGAGGTAATAAACCAATTGATAGTACTGTACATCCTGGCATAAGCAGCACAGGGGAGGGTATTTGCCTGACTGTGATGGAAACTCACTGCTAAATCTTATGTTCAAGAACTAGAAATAAAAATTAATACACTTATATGATTTTTCTTAAAAGACCATATATATTCAAAAATGTATAACAGCAGTGGGAAAATGTGGAGGCAGATTTAAATAGTGAAGATGTTGTTTAAATTGCTGAGTTGATTTTTATGTTGTTTACTTACATGTTATTTCACATAGCTTAAAGCAAATGTAGTTTTAAATCCTGGGGAAGACAAACACTGGTTAGAAATTTTGAAAAAGAAAAGGCAAGTAAAAATGACAAACATTTCACAGAGCTTATCAGGAAGTGTCAAGAGCAGCCTTCTTGGTGAACAAAGAGTTTAGCAGCCAGCAGCTAATATTCTCACAATGCCATCTTGACAAATTTAGCACTCCAAATCCTGAGAGGCCAGATTTGTACCCATCTGGCAGTACTGAGAGACAAACACTCATGTATCAGATGTGCTGCAGAGCTCACGTTCCCATGCAGAGAGCAGCAGCCATCCTGTTTTGATCTCGAGCTATCTCCAAGCACTGCACATTTCCTGATTTCCTTGTCCTGAGCACTGGGCTCTGCCTCAACAGGGGAGACACATCCAGCCACTGCTGGAGAGCACTCACAGAAAGTCCATAGGCAATGTGGGGAAGAAAGCTGATGCCAACAATATTGACAGGTGCCTACACAGGACATGAGAATACATTTGCTTTTGTGGCACGAGTGAGCAAATGCAGCTTTATAGAAGAGAGCAAGCAGAGATGACAGACTCCTGTAGGCTGGCTAACACTGAGCTTCAAGGGATGAATCTAGGGTGATGTTTGAGTTCCAGGGAGTTTCTTGCACAGGAAATATATTTGCAGTGATGGAGGAAAATGTTTCTTTTCTAATGCAACCCATGTTGGTTCCAGTCTTTCCCAGGTGTATAATTTCATTTCTATACTAAATGCAATGCCAGATCACAAAACAGGCTCTGATCTGCTTGTTTCCTTCCTGTAGTAGGAAAGCCGGGCAGCAGAACACTCCCTGAGCAGGAGATTTCTTGATGAAAACTGATCTTACCAGAAGTTCACAGTGTACCAGAATTCCCACTTTATTTATCCAAGATATAGGAGTGCTCTCCACACAGATTTGGAGGTTTACTGATTAGATCCCTGACTGGAGGGTGTTTTTCTTTAACTCTTCCAAAGTGTCTAAAATGAATTATCTATTTTCATGTAAGAATTACTCCTTATGTTTCTCCTGTTGTTCACAGGGGATCTGTGCCATTTAAGAGCCATTTTTATCATAACAAGAAAGCCCTCTAGTGAAAAAAAAAGTATCATTTGCAATAGAATTAATTTCTTCTCATAAAAATGCCCCTTTTCCAGTGTAAGTAGAACTCTGGCTTATCTCAGGCTTTCAGGAAGTTTTCCTGAAAAGGAAACAGAACTACAAACAACTCATCCACCAGACTACACAGAGCCCCAAGGACCACTTAAATGAAGTCAGGTTACCTTCTGCAAAGGTTGGTCTAAATTTTTGGCCCCGCAATGGCAGGAATGATGCAGAAAATAAGAAAAGAAAAAAGAAAGAGGGAAGAAAAAAAGATTGAGGCACACAGAGAATATACAAGAAAGGTAATAATGTAAAGATGTCTAACTTAATGAAAATGTTCAATGTATTACCAAGGAAAGAAGTGAACAGAACAGCCAGTAATTATTACCCAGATAGAATATTAATAATAACAGCAACAAGAATGTTATACTCTCAGTGTTGATTTTGGCAGCCTTCAAAATATAAATTTCATTGTTTCAGGGGGTATCCTTTCCCAATATTCAATATCACCCTAGAACAGGCCTTGTGTAATGCTGCCATGCTTTGAAGTGGAAATGTTTACACATTCATTTGATTTCTATTATATACACAAACCTGCATTTAGAGGAGCAGTTCAGTCATGGCTAAGAATCTGTAGTTAAAGACTTCAAGTCATACTTCAAGTCATACTTACTTAGCATGAGTAGCTAGATTTTCAGAGGAACTCCGGATATAACCTCCTTCTTATTTCAACATTAAATAGCAATGGCATATTTAAGTTTCTTGCTTTACATACAGGACTTCAGTCATTAACTTCCCCCCTCAAAGATACCAATATATACCATGCATATCCAATATATATGCCTGTATATCTCTGTATCATCCTCTATTAAACACACACTTTCAAATAATGAGGTCTAAAGAGCCCTTTGAGACACACAAATGATTGAAAATATATAACACCAAATTCTCATGTTAATGACACCTCTAAAGGGAACAGCAAGAATCAGAAAATAAAACTAGACCAAATGCTCAACCTAACAACTCCCCGGTGTGATATGGCAGTCTAGGAGAGTTTAATAATGAGATCAAATACAAACTGCAATATGAAAAGTGAAAATTCAATATGCAATATGAATAATACAAAATTACATTAGCAAAGCTACATCTTCTATTAGTAGAATATCCTACAGTATATGAATCCGCCTACTTTATGCAACTTACCCAGCCTCTTTTATATTTCCTAAATTTGTCTTATGGTAAAGCAGTTATTTTCATGCAAACCAGAACACTTCAGAGACAGCAAAAAGCCATATTAGCAGAGTGCCTAACCTCCACCTTCATTCCTTCTCTTCAGAGCTGGCTGCAGAGTATGGCTGCACAGACACTGTCCACACAGAGCCTGGACAGGGCCCAGACCTGCTTTGAGCAGCACCACACTTGAGTAGCACCAAAGCAGGGCAGAGGCAGCCGTTGAGAAGGAAACTCAACCATCATCTTATTGCAGCTGACAGCAACACTTTACTGGGAAAGCAAGCATGCACAGGCTACAGCTGCTGATGAACAAAAATCCTTCACGTAAACAAAATTAATCCCTATGGTATGCAGATACCCTTTTTGAAGAGAAACTGTTCTTTTATTTGATATGCATTCCTCCGAAATCCCCTAAAAGCATGTTGTAAGGAAAAAAAATACAATAATTCAATTTTTTTTTTCTGATTGATCAGAAGTAAAACTAAAGGTTCATCATGTATTGTTTGGCCTTCTGAAATGAAGGCCAAATGACATTGCAGTAGCACACCTTAAATCAGCCACAACACTTGACAGGATGGGGTGTCCCTGGCCTTTATGGATACCAGGGATGTCAAGTCTCCTCCTGTCTGTCTAGAGACATTCCATGCAGCACAGTGCTGGGAGGCTTTGCCTGCACTATTTGCTCTCATTTGTATTTCTGCATTGGATTCAGCACAGTAGGGAACAGTCCTGAGCAATTTATTTTCTCCAGCCATGCTGTTCAGCTCCTCTCACCCCTGGGGACTGAGAGGAAATCTTTGACAGGTAGACAGCTCTCTGTGTATTCAAAAAAAAAAAAAAAAAAATCCCTAATGTCAGCCAGAAATCAGTAGTTGGCCAGCTGCAGTAAACACAGTGAAGTAAGAGAAGCAGCAAAAGGAAGATATTTACCAACACACCTGAGCATGCAAAGGGGACATATTGGTATCTTTATCTTACGTGGGATTTCCTGCTGAAATGACCAAAGCTGTACTTAGAGCTTTAATTGCCATTAGCTGGAGTAATTTATTCTAGTCAAATAAAAATGTCACTGATGAAAACTGCTGCTGGTGATTGTTTGCAGCACTCACACATGCCAACACCAGCTTTAATGAAGTCATTTTATTGTTTCTCGAAGAAATGTTGCTCAAAATGATACATCATTTGAAAGCTACCAAACACCATGAACAAGAATCCTTTCTGGCATAAAAATATTCACTCTTGTAAAGAAGGCAGCAAAACACCATGACATTTAAGTTCCAAATATTTACTTTGGCCAAATGATGACATTCAAGTAGCAACAGAAGACATCATAATCATCATTCAAATCTTTGCAGATATTCCATAATGCTCTGCTCAAGCACCAAATTCCACATGGGCATGAAAATAAAAAATATATAGCTAGGCTATATAAAATTGTAGATTTTTTTTTCTCCACCATAAATGATATTCACAATCTTTTTAATAACAAGGGCTTTCAGGGAAAAGAAAAAAAGGAGAGATAAACTATTATATTAAGCTATCTAGTTCAGTACAGGAATAGCTAACAAATAGGTAAAATTTCCTACATAAGAATTTATTATAATTGAACAGTAAATCTGGAAGCCTTGAACTTGCATGCATTCCAGTAATTTCAAGTTTTGCATTTGAGAAACAACACTGCCTTCATTATTTTTTACTTCAGTGATTCTGAGCAGGAAGAATTTAGGTCAGCGCTGAGCCTGAGTTACTGCTGATAACTCAACAAATAAAATTCTGCCCTATACTTCATTCTAGGGAAAATAAGGGAGCACAGGGCAAGGAAATTACCTATCTTTGAAGACAGGTAGGAGACAAGAATCTGTTAGCCACTGCATTTGTATTTAGAAATTACTTTTGAAGGCACAGTAATGGACTTTCCACATTGAGCTTGAGACACGTAAGACAGCACCAGAGACCTGGCCATGTTTGCCTCTGTGGGTCCATGGCAGGTGAACCTCACATTCAGATAAATTAACAGGTATATTTGAGACATCTTGTACAAGAATTAACTAAACGGTGATAAGAAATTGCTTTAACTCTGGTAAATATGGAAGTGACTTAGAAGTACAAGAGGAAGAATTTATTTTCCTGTGGTGGTGAGAAGAAAAGTTGAGGGTCTTTTTAACTATTTTTTGGTTTTCTCCCATAAGTTCAATGCATTCATATATGTGGCTGGTTTTGCAATATATTAAAAATAACTGTCTATAATAAAATGTTATTGAATTTAAATTATACTGCTGTAATTGTGCAGTCTCAGAACAACTGTAGGTGGGGGTAAAAGTCTCCTCTCACTCCTCAGTCCTCTGGTCTGAGAAAATAGTTTGCTGTCCTCCAGCAAACACCAATATATGCGAATTAACACATGTTCAAAAACATTACTTTAGTCCAGCCTTAACCCTGGTGGCACCTGCCAGCTTTTCAGTTGTGCACATCCCAGAGAAACCACCAGGATTTAGGCACACACTTCTGCTCTGCATGTCATTCAGCATGGGTAAGCGTAAAAACTAAGGACCCAACCATGTAGAAATCAGGCTTCATACTGTAGTAAATTGTGTTGTAAGTTTTATTGGCATTTATACTTCTATTTCTTTATTTTACTGTCTCTCACCACATTTTTTTTCACTTATATATAAAGTACAGAGATTTTTTTTTAATTGAGTTTACCTAAGTGCTCTTTCTTGACTGTAAAGGAGAAAAACTAAAACCTGTAAGGAGAAGCCATTACTTCTCAAGTACTTTTTCCTTTAAAAACATCCAAGGTATTCAATATGTTAATTAAATTTTAATTAGCCATTTCCTTTGTGCTAAGAAAATGCCTATTTTATTGCAAGAACAAGCAGTTTAGGACAGCATGACACTATCTTTAGAAAGCTGACTACTAGTTCTTCTTTACAGGAGAAAATAACCACTCTCACATTAGGAGAGGAAAGTTATGCTGAGGTGTTTAGAACTGCAAAATGTACCTTGAACTGGCACAGAGCAAATAAAGGCTTTGATGTTTTCATGTGTGTTCGTGCTACAAGGTGGTCTGTGTTGCCAGACAGAACAAACACTTAGGAGAATCTCTGCACTTTTAGTTTCACTTCAAGGTGAAATCCCAGCCCCATTAAATCAGCAGGTTGAACCGAGTTTGCTGCAGTCAGGATTACACCCAAATCATTTGTCCAACCTTTTTTCTTAACTCTTCATGTTCACAGTCTTTTTAAATCAGTGTCAGAAGAGACCTCAGCAGAAACTGAGTTTTGGCTGTCACAGTCATAAAGTCTGAAAATGAGCAGAGGTAATCCTCATCCTCTTCCCTAAGCCTATCACACCTAACCATAAAAGTTGTCTGTCTGTCCCTCAGTTTCTCCTGGACATGTATTGGAGTTGACACTTGACATTTTAGAACACATTCCTCATCTGGCTTAGGTGTACCTCAGTCCTTGTGCTAAGATTCCCCTGAAACAGTTCCCCTTTATAACTTACAGACACCTCACACGTGTCCCTGCACTGTGATTTTAGCAGGCTGTACGAGTGAGGCCTTTCAGGCATTTTCCATGCAGACACATGCTGGCTCAGCCAAAGCAATCCTGAGATGCTCAAAGAGAAGCTCTGGGAACTTGGATTCGGCACTGCACTAACGAGGCTGAGTAGGACACAGCCGCAGCAGGCAGCATCTGCCATAGGGCATCATTCCCCTTCCCTCTGACCGTATTGCTGACCTGCTGCACTGCTTTCCACTACATCTGGAAAGGACATGGCTATGCAGAGCTTTCCCAAACCTGTATGAGGTCAGCAAGCTCAACCCTACCTGTATCTTGTCCCATTTTCTAGTCTAGTCTTTATCTCCCTGCTTTTCGATACAATTTGCTTTAGAATGTATCTGAATTTTCCATTGTGCTAAATTTATATTAAAACACCTGCTGCTGGGGAAATCACTTTAATTCAGATGTTATAATGCTAGTTGCCATCTCTGCAGTGAATGATGGGTTTTATAAACCCAGCTAAGGCTGAGGTAAAGCCTCCATTCAGCACAAAGGTCATTCTTACTTCACTTATGGTCTCTGCCCATCTTCACAGCAGAAAGATGTCAGTTCCTTCAGTTTTCTTGTAGGTGAAGCCACATTGTCAGTCATATATTAAACATTTGAGGTGCTTATTCATATTTGATTTAAAATTAAGTGCTTTGGGAGGTTTACTTTTGAATTTTTATTCACCAAAAGCAGAAGATTGCATAATTCTTCATTTGCAGCATATAAGAAAATAATTACTTCTACAGAAGCAAGGTTCCTGTCTCAACCCTTGCATCCTTATCACATTAAATAAAAATAAATTTGTGCTTTTTGGTAGTATTGCAAGAAAACCAGATAGAAAGCCAGACACCTCAGCTCTCTAGCAGCTATGATACAATGTTACAATGAGATTAATTTTGCCAAAAAAAGTGTGAGATCGTTTGACTATTGAAATAAGATGGTACAAATTTTCAAAGTTTGGGTCATTGAACATACTTTATTAGAATGTCTTAAAGGGACATGGCCAAGTGAAAAGGCACCTTTCTAGTTTTGTAAAGTGAAATAATTCCATGAACCACTGGAAAGAATTGATTTTTGTGTCCTTTGTTACAGAAGTGTAGTAAAATTTAAAAGATTTAAAAGGCCTATTATTTCATACAACACGTGGCAATATTTTTACAAAAGCTTTGTTCAAGAAAATTTTAATCAGCTCATGGAATAGCATTTTCAGTGTTTCTCATATCAAATATTTTGCAATCTGTTAAATTTTAGTGTAAGGAATTTTTCTTTTCCTAAGTCTACCCTGTTTCATCCAACAATTTGGAATCTTTTTGAAATGAAATCCTGAGAATTTTGTTAGTGACTTCAAAGTATCTGTGTTTTCCCCCTTAAGGTTTGGCTACTTTTTAATTTTATTTCATGTATAGCTATTGTGCAGCCCCATTAAAAAGCATTACAGAGCTTCCTAGGTTTGGGACCATTTATCCAGCTGAAGAACTACTGCTGTCAATAGCTTCTTCCCACTCTTGTCTGCAGGGCTATGAAGTCAAAATGTACATATTCATTCCCATTTTCAGCCCATTTCCCCCTTACTTGCTGACATACAAAAAGTCAATCTCTCTCACCAACACCAGGACTCATCTCTCCCCAGTGGTTATAAAACCCATGACATTTCTCAGACACACAGAACCATGAAGAAGGTGCTTTGGTCCACATGTAGACACATCTGCTGGAAATATCCCTGGAATTAGCAACTTTAAATGGTTCTTCAAGGTCCTTGTCTGGACAGTTTGACTGAAGTACAAAATGCCATTACAGTATCTATTACATTTCCATGAACACAATTCAAAGCAACAGTACAAGAACAGGCACAACAAATTATATAATGAGAAGGCAGAGGAGGAACAGGAATTCTTCTTCCTAAAATACTGTTATGCTTTCTGGCTTACCCTGACCAAATACTGTCAAATCTGTTCTCCCATTCCTTTGTCACTGGTTTGAGAAAGGAGTGAACGGCTGAAAAAATCCTAACCTGGTCTCTAAACCGCTGATCTATGGACAGGTGTAGAATATTTTTTTTCTGATTGTTTCTGGTAGCATCTGCATTTCCCATATTTTTGGCACCATTACTCACTGCTGTCTTCCATTTTATACATCACTGAGGAAATATCTTTTAAAAAGGGAAGAAACAGCAGCAAGCTGGGAAAGCAGAAGCAATCACTTAAATCTGTTTGGGGCCTCCTACAATGCAAAAACAATTATTGTTCAACCTACCACAGCAAAAACCTGATGCATGTTTATCTGGATTCTGCCTCTCTGATGCCTTGCTTGAGTGTTGTTTGAGTGCATTTTCACGGTTGGCTGATCATTTTCATCATTCACTTCAAAGGTGTGCTGATGTGTCATTAATTAATATCAATGACAAGTTGTCATATAAGTGCAAAGACTATGGGAGCCTATACATGCTTCATTAAGCTAATATAGCTTAAGAAATTAACTGGACTTCCAAACATGTTAGCTATTGGCTCCAGTAAGAGTGAGTACTTAACCCTCAACTAACTTAGTGTCAAGTATACTATAAAGATGGAGAAAATGAATTTTGAAAAATCTTTAACATTCCTAACAAAAAAAAATTTAATGTATCTGTTAGTGCTGAATCTTCCTGTAAGTGTTTAAATTTCTAGTTATAGGAATACACATAGAGCTGTTCCTCACAGGAATCTACCCTTAATGTGTTAAACTCAAAGGCTGCTGCATCTCTATTGCAGAAACACAGAGATTATCATCCCAAATTACACACCTTTGGTATCTCCAATTTAATTGCTAGATATTTTGGAGGTATCTTTGGAGAGGGTGTAGAGCTCATGTTGGCCATTGTGTAAGATAGAAATTGTCTGGTGCAGTGAAGGCCTAGAATTAGCCTTGATTTCTGTTGCTAGAGTAGATAGTTAATTGTGAATAGAGATAAATGGTTTGAATCTGCATATTTGAGTTTGCAAAGAAGAACAGCACACAGTCAAAAAGTTAGATTTCATATGTGATTTCCTATGTAATTTTTTTGCTTGGAAATTACATTTTGTCAGGGATCTCAGCATACAGAGATGGCAATAGAGGATTCAGTTCTGGAAGGGGCCCCCTAAAATATCCAGTCAGTCTCACCTATTATGTTTAAATTTGATCATAAACCAATCAAGCTTAATACCTTAGGTTTATTACAAAGCTTTAGAATGCTGTTCTCACATCTGATCCCTCTGAAAATTAGAATCATTCTGTTAATATATTCCTAAATGTATTGGTGGCCATTTGCTCCTGTGTAGTCAGTCATTGGCTAATGCACCAATTCACCAATTCCATTTCCCTGGTGTTTATCCACTGATGTAGTTAGAAACAATTCTCCAGTCAGTTCTCACTTGACTATATGACTGCATTTTAAAAATGTGTGTATTTTAAAAAGGTGTATATTTTAATCCTCCTCATCCCGATATAGGAAAGTACAAAAGTTAAAACTAGATGGAATAAAAGGAGAATATTTCAGTGACTTTGCTTTTTCTTTTAATTTGAACACCTGAGATATCAGTTAATGCTAAACTTCCTGTTTGCTCAGACTGGATCAGCCCTTCTGAGCAAACCGTGTTTCCCATTGTGCTGATCTTTTCAGATGAGAGGACTGACTGAACAGCTGATACAGCCACTTCATGGTCTTTGGGTGTGCAGGTAAAGCCAAATCAAAGCTGTAGGAAGGAGCTGATGATATTTATGGAGAAGTCACACTTCTGTCCAAACTGGATATCCTATGAAGCTGTGAATTTTGTTACTCAAACTAGAGTCTCGGATTAGCATCACAGCCAATAGATAACTATAACACAATACATAACTGGATTTTTCCTTCTACACTGGACAGCTAGCAGCACTAAAATTATAGTGTGGTGACACCTTTGAGGGATGTGGCTGGACTAGAAGCTCCTGAAAACGGTGCTGCTAATGGCATCAGAAGAACCTAGGTCAAGTGATACCACAAAGGCATCATTTTTCCAGGAACTGACAAGATTTGCTGGCTGGGTAAATCAAACCGTGTTCCACAATGGCAGATGGAAAGGAAATTACTCTTGCATAGGCTTGAGAAACTTTCTTTAGCCAGCTCTATCTCTTGCCAAAGTCTGGCAAGTTCAGCTGGATGGCAGCTGCAGGCTGACTGGCCAGGTCCTGTTTAGCAAGGCAACAGAGGCTTTTTTCCTGATTTAATCAGCACTCGAATGTCACTCGGCTTCAGAATACAGAGTATTCACAAGAACTCTGTCCTGCTGTGTTAATCAGAGACTCTCATTGTTGAATTAGCATGCATTGTCTGAATAAGTACTTTCTCCCAGTGACTTTGACTTTTCCAGGATAAGCAGTTCAGTAAACTAACAGAAGTGCTGCAGATATCTATAAGATAATGTATGCAGAGTGGTGTGATAATAGAGATGAAATAAACAGTCACTATAGTCAATCTCCCAGAAGGATGCAGAACCACAGACACTTTCAGCAGGAACATCAAAAGTCAGTCAGCCAAGCTGAAAATTAACAACAAGCAAGTACAGACTTCCATGTCAGAAGCAAGACAGACAGCAATCTACAGAGTGATGCTTTAAAACACAGGATTAAAATGCCATTGAAAGCTATGAATCACTTTGGTTCTTTCCATAAATTGAGAGACTAATCAAATGAAGGCACCTAATAAAGGATTTGGAATATAAGAATGTACTTGGGCTCTTTTTGTTTTCTGTTATTCTTCACATTTCTAGGAGTAAAGACACTCTGGGGGAAAGGAAGAGAAGGATTTTTCCACAAACATAATCAGGATCCTTCTGGCACATTTTAACTCTCTTCACATATTCTCGAGATGTGGTCAACAACAAGAGCAATAAATGGCATTTTAGTTTTGCTAACTTTGTCAGCTCTAACTTAGAGGTTTTAGCTCTGGTCCAATGACACTTAGGAAGATAAGAATTGACCTTTATGAGACTTCTATCATTCCAGAGAAAATTGCTTGGTGCAGGAGGAACCTCATGGAGCTCAAATGCCAAGTGAATATGTGAAATACCAGGTTTTAAAGTGGAGTTTGCACAGTTGTCATGCTGGTTTGACTTCAGCCACAACTCTGAATAACAGGAAAACAACTTTGCATGGAAACTGCTTTTCTGGCCTTTGGAAAATACACCAGTAAGACACTTTGCCTTAACTTTGGCTCTCCCTCTTGTTCATTCTTCTATTTTTTTTTTCTGTTCTCTTGTTCTTCCTATGCTTTGTATATTTTATTTTTTAATTATAATTATTTAAATTAATTAGCATTTTTAAAAGTATTAAAGTAAGATTTAATATCTTAGTCAGGTACAGTGAAATGATTCCAGCTCCAACATCAAGCTGAGCTGGTTATCTTGTCATTTGATTCATGATGCTGGAAGAGCTGTAAAACACTTGCACCAATATGAGGGGTTATTTGGTTTTTTATCACTGATTAGGGATGCAGATCAAGCAATTAAAAGTTTTGTAAGAAATACAAAACACTGCAGATTATAAACATTAAGAGCACCCAAACTATTTCCGAGCTGTTATTACGAAAGTCAGAGGATACTTGCTGATAGTTTACATAACAAGACTCTAAACATAAGATCTCTGGTTTGTGCCTTAAATAATACAATACTTTTCATATTTATTTTGCTGTATTTTGGATGCCATTTCCTTTGTTATTAGCATTGGTTTAGAGTAAAAATACACTTAAAGAGTAAAAGGAGTCTTAGTACTGTGATTAGATTCTGAGATGTATCAGTGTGAACTTCTGCTTGAAAAGGAGATTTAAGGTATGGGATCCCACAGAAGACACCATCCTCTCAGCAAGACTTTCCCCAATAATCTATTGTACAAGGCATAATGCTGTCTCATGCTAAATTTATGGCTCAGGTTAGGCACAAATCTTGTTAGTTTCTTAGCCTGACTAATGTATTTTACTTCATTGAGGCTCTGTGATACTCTGAATCTCTGAAAATTAATCCAAAAAAGTGTTACCTTCTGTGTGTATACTGGACAAGAACACTTTGCTTGAGATTCACAACTACATAAACAAAATTTGCCATGTAAAATATAAAAATATGTAAGAAGAAGACAATATAAATCTGCAAGGAGATAGAAAGTGCATGAAATGTTTTTGCTACTGGTGACAAAAAAAAAGAAAACAACACATTGGACATGAATGTAATCAAATGTTTTAAGGTAAGTACGTGTTTCTGGGGAGAGCCTGGTGCTCCCATCAGGTTTTACAGATTGATTCATTTCAATCCTGTTGATACATCAGAGACTAAATCCTTCATGCTTTGGTTTGAATTACCTCATATTTACTCATTTAAAAATGCTGATTCTAACACAAAGCCCTGGAATTATTTTTTCTAAGAGACTGTTTCAAAACAGACAAGACAGAGAAAAACATTCAGATTTTAGATATATTTTAATGTGTTCAGGATTTCCTTAAATGATTATTGTCTGCTTTATTCCTCACATGTCTGTTTGTTTGGCAACCATGAGCAAAGACATTGTGTAGTCAATCCTGCTCCTTTTCCATTTGAACTTATTCATATTTTGATAAACTGGACTGGTTGTCATTATAGAAAAATAAGACTATATAAAATAGTCTCTAATGCTTTACTTCAGAGACCTAATATGTAAATAGTGTGTGAAATAAAGCTTCTTTGATTACGAGAAATATAAGGAGTCTTGATTTTCTTGCATATCCTTAACTGAAATGAAGCTGAGACAATCAAAGAGAGAAATTTCAGCTTCAGCAGGATATGTTGATGAGATATTTTAGTGTCTTTGAACCACAACTATTTAGAATTATATCAACTGCAATGAACATCAGAATTAATTTCTTGTCATTCATGGTGATATCTGAATTTTTATTTCAAGTAATGTTGACAATTTCACAAAAATGTAGAGCTTTAGCACACAGATCATCTCATTAACTTAAAGGTGGCTGTTCACGTGCTTAAGCTGTCACACACTGAGTCCTTGTGTGGAAAAAATAAGATAGTATTTTACTTTAAGAAAGATCAGGAAAAAAAACACTTCTCAAAACCTCAAATTCAAGAAGTACAAAAGATTCTTAAAGCAACATTAAAATATATGGAAAAGGAGCTTATCCCAAATTTTACTAATGCTATTCAGATATATTTAAATTTACTTCAATATTATATTGAATCAAGCCCATATTGCTGAGCTATGTAAACAATTTCTTGACCTATTGACTGATTCATCATTTAATTACAACTTTGTTAGTTCCTTTATTATATAGTTTCTCCTGATTGATACCAGCAGATCAACATCCCTTGTTATCACTGTTTTGGTCTGTGTGTTCTAGTTATGTGTAAGTACATGAAAAATCAGCCATAGCTTAAAACCCACAGACATTACAAAGGTTATCATAATTTTAGGAGCAGTAGAATCCACAGATTGTGGATTTGCCTTCTCTTGAAGATGGGCTGGGTTTGAGCTCTTATAATGAAATTGTTTATCACTCTTGAATCACCTTTTCTTGCCATCCTTTGCTACAGTACCATCATCTGTGCAGCTGGTGCCACTGAATTTGAGTTATTCTTCAGTCACACTACCAACTGGATGAGATAAATTAAGTCAATATTCTTCTCCTCACATATGAAATTTAATTCATAACAGTTGTAGACATACTTTTCTTTGTCCAGTTGTACACTACAATCCATCAAAGTATTCTGCTTGGCATTTGAATTAACGTAACTTAATTTGTGGGCGACAACTCCTTCTGTCATAATGAAATCTTTCAGTCTTTGATTTCAACTCTATTCCATAGTCTGGGCATTTTTACCCACTACCAGTGGACTTAGTTTCAGATATCAAAATACAGAGTAAAAACCATACATCCTAACAGTGTGTCACTTGTAGTTCTAATGTCTAAATGAGTTCTTTTGATTATTTTTTAAGAAAGACCATCTTTAGTTAATTAGAATTCAAGTTTATGCAAAATATTTTCGTTCCATTTTGTTGGTACTGAATGAAGACACAAGGGCTTTTTTTCTGGCTGAAAGGATGCCAGCAGGAGCAAACTAATGAGCCCCAAAAAGAGAACATTTGTACAGCTGGAGTCTGAATGTTAGCAAGCTGCTTGTTTTTGATTGACACTGTAACAGTCATGGTGGTGGAAGGTGATCAATAATAGTCCCTCTGTGACAATGTAAATAGTATCATCCAAGAGTGATTCCCAAACAAAAATTTTCAGAGTCTCAGCTCAATTTGGGTAAGCATCCAAGACCTCACATCTTTCTTCTAAGTGCTTTACCCTTTGATGCCTCCAAATTTCATTCAAAAATAGGTTGATCGGTGCCTTGTTTATAGCATTCAGGATTGCTCTGGTATATGGTAGGCAGGAAGCATGATAATAAATAAGAACAGTTTTCAGAATTAACAGTTATTAAGCTTTTAAAATATTAATTTTGGAAAAGGATTTTTTTTTCTCCCACTGTTTACTTTGAGTTAGATCATTCCTCACATCAGCTTCAACCTGTTGTGTATTTAACACGCAGAGCAGCAACTGTTGGTTTTCATGCTGATATATGCAGCAATGTACATAACTCAGATTATTCAAAAATTTTACAGGATGTGTCTACATGATCTTAATTCAACTCCAACAGAGACAGATTTCTTTAGAAGTAAGTAAAATAGAGACCCATCTGAATAGAGATGCCATTGCCAAAACTGGAGTTTTTTCTAAGCATTGCAGGAGTACTCCTGGAGGGAGAGGCTTCAAAAAGAAAAGAAGGAAAAAATATGAGCACATGTAAGGCAATTTGAAGAAGAGATAGGAATGCTTAGAAAGATGGATGCATCAAAAGGGCAGAAAATAAGTAAAATTATGAAGGTATGAAGGGTACAGATATAGACCATGAAGGGCTGCAAGCAATGCCTTTTGTGTTCTTCCCAGGTAGTAGGAGTGCTTTGCCCACAGCTGAAGCAATAAGATTCGATAGTTTGGAGAAGTAGAGTTTTTTTTCATTTTTATTGTGCTTTTGGAGTATTTAATGCCTCACTAGACCTAAAAAACCCTAGGGTCCCATGCTCATTTCAATTCAATTAAGATATACAGGCTGTGCAAAATATATATCGATAGGGAGCCACATTTTCAAAAATAACTGCTTATCTGTGCACTTTTTAGCTCATTATAACAGGCTCATGGAATCCAACTTTAAATAAAGGCTGTTGGTGGACTAAATTACAACACAGTATCAAGAGACTTCATGAACTAGATATATTCCATTTTATTAAGCTTTCATTATATATACTATGAGTCAGCAAAATATTCAGGCCCTGCTAACCAGAGTCCCAGTGCTTACTCTAAATCTTGAAGGCAAATATTTTTCGCCAAGGGCACCCAGTAAATTAACTGTAGGTTTTGGCCCTCTCCCTGTTAAAATAGACTTGACAGAGTGTCTGTCTCACAGACATTTTGAATCTCCTTCCAGAAAGCTGCCATACACCCAGGGAGACAGCAGCATCCTTGCTCCCCTGCTGTGGACATCACCCTTCCATGACAGTACCTTTCCATGCAAATACACCAACTCCCTAAGGCTTTATTTTCAAGAAGAAAAAGTGCTTTCTTAAAATTCTGAATAAGCAAACAAGTTATTTCTCCTGTTAAGTTACTAACTCTGGTTTGAGGTGAAGAAGGGGGCTTTGTTCCAAAGACCTCCCGCAGAGAGAGCAATGATGCTCTGCCTCTTTCCCTGTATATGGCCCCGCTGTCTAAGGGACTGTCACTCAACACGCAATGGCTGGCTTATGTTATAAACATGCTGCTGTAGCTAAAAGGTGAAAAAATGCTCCAACTCTGATGATGCTTGTGGGCACTCAATATTTTTTTCGATTTCTGCCTCTGTCAGATGCTTGAAATTAGCCCAGATACGCGAGTTGTGGGGAAGCCTGCCAGGGAACGACAGCACACCTCCTCAGGCAAACAAAATTAGTGTCTGATGTGGGTTTTAGTCCTTTTCTCCCACTGTATCTTCTCCAGCCATGAGGAGGCCACTTATCAACATTACAAACAGCCCTCAGAATGTGCAGCTCAGGGAGCTCTGATGCCCTTCTGCCAAAATGGAGTAAGCCCCTTCTAGCCTGAGGCACCAGCCCCTCAGCCGGGTGGTCCAAGCGAGCAGGGCGGCATTTTGGGGGGTAGCATTAAACCATCAGCAAGCAGAGGGGTGGGTCACCCTTCTGTGTGATTTTTAGGGCAACAGTGGAGGTACAATTGACACCAAGGAAGGCTTCGAGCATCAGCACTTTATTGTTCTTCAGTACAACCTTTCACAGCCGTCACTGCACATGCAGTGCACCTGTGTGCCCTCTGTTCCCTGTGGTGCTTGCTCAGCGCCCCTCGGTGCTCCGGGCTCGTTACCTTCAATGCTGTTCACCTGTCCTGCACAGCTGTAGCCACTGAGCATGAGGCTGGGCCACAGCCCCACTGCCACTCTGCACAAACTCTGTCCCCATATTGGGGAGCCCCTGGAGCAGCAAGGGGAGCTGGGCTGGCTCAGAGGAATGTGTGCGGCTCCTGGGCTCTGCGAGCCCCCTCACGTGAGGGTGAGCGTGTGAGGGGCCTGGAGGGAAAGGGGCGCTGAGGTTTAGGCGGGAAAAAAAGTCTTGAGAAAAAGGTGTGGAAAAGGCAGCAAGATGGTAGGCTGAGGGGAAACAGCATTTTCAGAGGGAGCTGCCTGGTGGCCTGAGTCACTGTCCCAGCTGGTTGAAGCATCTCCAGTGACAAGAGCCCAGCAGGAAAAAGGGAGAGTGCTGGTGGCACCGGCAGGGACCTGCTGCAGCTGGTGAGTGCCCTGTGTTTTGTTTTTCCTTTTTCTCTGGAAAGCATAGCTGATAGTAAATATACAAATGTATATACAAATATAGCTCCAGGGGACAGCAAGGCTCTTCCAAGACTCAGTTTACTTATTGCAAATGCACCTGAAATGGTGATGGTGAAATGCAGCTTCTTTAGAGGAAAGAAAAACGTAGGGAATGATTCAGTGTTGGTGCAATTCCTACAAAGCCTGAGCAAGGGACTATCTGATGCTGTTACTTTTTTAAGGGTTTTTTGAAAACACAATGGCAGAGGTAACAGTGGAGATCACACTTGGCTCCAACTCCTTGAATTGTAACAACTCAAAAATGGCTCTATTTCTGCTAATATTTCTGTGTTGTACATGTTAATGTCCCCATACTGAAGGATTTGAGATATCCCTGTTACAAGTCGTTATGGGACTTGGTTCACCTTTGAAGTCAATAGGGAAACTGCAGTCAATTCCTCACAGCATTTGATTGTATTGCAAAGCATACAGAAAAAATTCTTTTTAAAATGGCTCTGGTCTGCAAGGTGTAATGAAAGGTAACCTGAAACCTTCATTCTCAAGATATAGTAATTTCTCTGATAAAAGATAAAAGAATTAAAGCTCTTACCTTGTTTTTCTGGTTTGCTTTCTGGAATCTTCAACATCTCTTTTATAATATGAGTTGGTACAAGCATGTAGGTATTACAATTAACTCTGGCATTAGAGTGATGTGTGATAACATCAGAAAAATAGCACTTAGGGTATCAACTGCTACTGTGGTACGTAAAGGAGGTGTATGCAACACTAACAAATCTGTCTTAATTACCAGCAAATTATTAAATTATTTACCACAAAAAACTTTTGGTATACTCTGGTTAGTGATAAGGCATTGCTGTCACTTTCTTCCTCTCTGAGAAATTTGTAAATTAATGAAATAGCAACTGCTTAAATAGAAGAAAAAGTACATGCAGAACAGACACTGCTTGCATCTAAATGTGCTCACCTGGTGTTTCTTAGCTTTATTAAGAAGTTTGTTGTTGTCACAGTTCACACGTTTCTCAAAGAAATAATCATATCATCTGTTTCTTACATAATATATGTAAAAAAATCAATTGAATACACAAATCAGTAAAAGTACCCTGTGGGTTAATAGTTTTATTATAGTTCTGAATTGTTAAAATGAAATATAGCCCCTAGCAGAAAGGTTAAGTGTTATTTTAACCATTGAATGTCAATCAGATGACCTTCAAAAAGGATGTTGATGCTGAAGAATGTATGATACCAGAAACATGCAAGTATAGATTGTAAGAAGGGTAAAATGTATAACAATCACAGAGATTTCCGATAACTGTGGTCAAATAGAGACGTAGTAGGATGTGACATATGGAGAAGGTAAGGGTGCCTTCTGTCCTGCTGGGGTCCTGGAGAGTTCCCTCTGCTCCTACTCTCCACTGAGCACTGCAACTTTTGAGTTTGTCTATCAGAGCTAGGTTTGAAGGCTGTGATGCCAGTGAGTGGTTAGCCTATGGATGTAAATCCAAAATGCAATCCATTGCCTCCAGCAACCAGAGGTTTTAAGATGGTCTTTGTTCATTCTTCCTTCTTTCAGACAGAGCTGGAGGAAATCTCAGTCAGTGCAGTTCAGTGACTTTTTTCCCTGACACCTGATTGGTATCAGTCCACCTGAATTTCAGTCATTGAGAGCCTAAAGTGTACAATCCTGCTCTTGAACAGCTGAGAACAATCAGTGTGTCTGTGTGAGGTGTCCCTGGTCTCCTCTAGAGATACCTAGACTGAAGAAAATAGTGGGCAATTTTTCTCTGTGGTGATTAGTTCTTGATTTAGCCCTAAAACGCAAAGAAGAGGGGGAAAGGATGAGGATCTGATTGGGTTTGTCTCATGTTTGCATGCATATCTCTAATTGTGCCTGGAAATCTGACTTATTTGCTGCAACTCACTTGCCATTTTAATGCAATTGAATTTGGCATAGAAAGTTGGGGGAAAAACATGTGGGAGTTACATGGGAAAATTAGGGAAGATAAAGTTAGTGGGAAATAAATTTAACAGCCAAAGTAAGCAAACACTAAAAAAAAACCCCAAATATTAACCAGAATATCCAACTCAGAATCTCTGGTTTTTGTTTTTACCTCTTAATCAGCAGCAAGAGGGGATAAGTCCATTTGTTGCTTTTGGAGGTCACCTTTTAAGGTGATTTATAGTTTATGGTGCCACAGTAATTTCTGGAGAGATATGGGGCAAAGAGAGAGCCCTGAGCCTGTCAAGACTGTTGAAAGCTTGATGATGGTGGCATCAAATTAAAGACAAGCACCTTGTATCTCAGGCAGTCCTAGGGGAAAAAGAAAGGAGTCGTTTTTATCTAAAGTAGTAAAAAGGATGGTTGTGGGTGTCATATAACTTTTTCATTATCCTGTCACACTTGGAAATCCTGCATTGCAGGACCTCAAAGTTAAGAGTAAAACAAATTTATTGCAGTGTATCGGTCCTTTAGGGTATTTTATGTTTTTTATTTTTGGCCACTTTTCCTAGCCAGATTTCAGATTTGGTATTAATCTCCCATCTCACTCTTGACATGAAATTTAGTTTTGCAGGGGATTGCAGAGCTAAATTCAGTTCAAGGGAAGATACACCTTTCCTTCTGGGTTGCAAATTTAAAATGAGGAGATCAAAAACTCTTTATTCTCTGTTAATTTAAAAAAAAAATTTTGTGTGGTAAATAGTTTCTGTGGCATTTTTATCACGGCAAAAATACTTTTGCTAATTTTTGGTGCTCTACTGAAAGTGAAAAAGCAGTTGCTGCTTAGGCCTAGAAGACAGTGTCTCCCTTACGTGCGTCCACACATTTGTGCATGCTTCTTAAAATCAGAGCTATCACAACTTCCTGTGTTCTTGACATGGCTAAATATTTGTGGTTGTATGAAATTAGTTCACTTACCATGCTAATGATAGCAATGTGTAAGTTACTGCATGAATGCAGAGAAAACTGGGGGGAAAAAAAAACCTAAAAAAAAAAAAACCCAAAACCCACACAACTCAAATTAAGAGAGCCACCACACACACAACATGCACAAAACCCAAGCTAAACTATCCACTTAAACAGGCATCATGCAGGGTATTCAGACTCCTGGTAATGATTTGTGGTGGGCAGCTAACAGTAATGCATATAGATGATTATTTCTGTAGGGTTTTTGGAGTTTGAGGGATTTTCATTAAAACAAAAAGGATTTTATTTCTTTCCTACTTACACATTCAGCATTCAAACAAGATAAATAGATTCCTAATGCCCAAGGGGAACTAATACCTGTCCAAGAAGTAATTAGATTTCTGCTTAATTTATAGTTATATTAATTATTAAGTCAATTCTCAAGTCATAAAGTTTATGGGGTTTGGACAGAACTAAAGTTTAACTTTGTTTACACATCAGAAGACAATGACCTCTTCCTATATGGGAAGAAGAGTCAGATTTGAACAACTTTGGCAGTCAAGGACCAGAAATTCTATCTATTTGTCATTGTTATTCTAAATCTGCTGTTGTAGTTGTACTGTCTTGAATGGGAATGATTTATTGAATTACCCATTTGGGATGAAAAGCAAGGTTCTGTCATTCAGATGATCATAGAAAAGGAATACAGCAGAGGATAAAAATTTTGAAGCTAGACCATTTCTGTTCCTCGCTAGTGGATAACTCTTTTGATCAGGGTCCCAGCGAGCACAAGAGGTTGTGTGTAGCTGTGTTAAGGAATACACAGTGTCTTTCACAACCTGCTCCCTTTTGCTGCCTTTATCTGTGATCAAAATGGGGAATCATTAGGGATTTGAAAGTGCATGACTAGAAGTAGGATAGAAAATACAAAAATACTTCTGCATTTCAGAAGCATGCAAGGTTGTGGCAGAAAAGCAGGGTGCCCCAGCTGTAACTATCAATGCTAACACAAACACTTTCTTCCCTTCCCTTCTGCTGTGTACACACGCATAGCAATTACTCTGGCTGCAGGAACTCTTTTTGCAAGGATCTCTTGGCACAGCAGGTGCCATCCTAATGCCAAAGCAGAAACTCTGAACTCCATTCCAAACCACTAATTTCTTCCATGGACTTACTGTTTGGTTTTGCATTACCTTAAGGGCTTTGATGTACATCAGAGGCTGGTAGCTCAGACAGGTAGTTCAACAACCTCAGCTCGTTACGCTGAGAATTGAATAAGGGTTTATGAACCTGATGTGTAAATGGCAACAAGCTGGGCTTGTGGTCTCGTGCTGCTTCTTGTCCTGCAAGATTTCAGTGTGTCATGGACAAGTGCAGCTGTTAGCCTTGAAACTTGGTTTATCTTCCCACCAGAAAAAAGTGAGTAACTTTCACATGTCACTTGTTTCTCAGCCACAGGTAGCACTGTACACATCAGTCTCTTTCCAGTGTCTGCTTGCTTATTACTGCTGGTGTTTATTGTTTCTCTGCTGGGTTTCTTCTTCTGGAACCATTTGATCACTGTCCCCGTGACAGTCTGGTCCAGTCTTTATGTGCATGTTACCATGATCGAACAGAAGTGAATAGCTTTGGTATTTTTTTTCTTTGGGTACTTTTTTTCTCCTGCTTCAGGTAAGAGAACATAAAGAGGCTACCTTCCATTCTCTTGTCTGCAATGTAACATAAAAAATGAGATATAAATCAGATAATCTACATGGTTTAGTGTACCCTTTCTTCAACAGCAGTAGAGTCTCCTGCCTTAAGGATAAAGAGAATGCTGAAAGGCTGGTGATAATAGGCAAGAGAGGTGGAGAAGAAAATCAAAAGTCAATACCAAATAGCAATGATGGTGAGCCAAGGCAGAACAGCCTTGGAAATCATTCCAACAGATGCAAAGAATTTAAGATGTCAAATTATCAAGCCCTGGGGTTTGGGTGTACAGAACAATATTTCTTGTAAGACTATTATACTTTATTGTAGGAGTACCTTTCTGTTAAGGGTTTTTCTACCTGTACAATGTTTGTTTCCTTAAAAAGAAAAAGCAGGTATAAGCTTCCCACAAAGCAGCAGTAGAAAGAGTCATTTCTGAGTTATTTGGGATGGACCAAGAGAACCACGATTACTTAGGAAAAATACTTGCTGAGACCTTACAAGCCGGGCTGCAACCCACAGTGGAAGGGTATTGCAGAATAAACATCCAGAAATGAGATTGTAATGGGAGCCTTGACAGGCTTAAAGGCAAAGCAGTACATAGGTGCCACTACAATTAAGAGCAGTGACCCTCCAAAGAAAAGGTTTGCCAGCAGGTAAATAAACTGCCATTGTGCAGCTCACCTTGTCGAACAGTAAAGTTTGGAAAGTGATTGGGAAATTGGCATCAATGGATGCCCCCTTGGCCATCAGAGACAGCTACCTGCTGTGGGATGAACAGAGTGTAGGCACTCTTAAAAACAAGGGCTTTGCTCTGAGAGTCATGCTACCGGTAATCTGAACCCTTCTGTTTGTAGCCTGTTCAGAGCTCTCAGTGAGAGTCATATCCCACCTTCCCCAGCCTGGGTGTGGGTAATACAGCAGGTCAGGTGGATAGAAATATTCTGATGGGTGAGTTGAGCTTCAGACAGTCTGACATGTGCCAACATGAATCTGTACACATGCTCCTCCCCCCCCCCCCCCCCCACCTTTACATTTCAATTTGTCAGTGTAGTTGTGCCCTGTTTTGACTCATTCATGGTCTACTGAAGCCAGTTAAAGCTGGGGGATTTGGGTGTGTTTTCTGGTGGTTGGATTGTTGTTTTATTTTTTTTTTATTACAGCATGAACATTGTTTCAGGCACTTTCACAGAAACCTGGTAAAATTGCTGAATGACCTTGGCTGCTTGGACTGGCAGGGACATTGTCATAGCTGAATCCTTGCACAATCACAGGCTGAAAGAGCAATGTTGTTTCCAGAGTGGTGGGGAGGGGGGGGGGAAAGTATGGAGTTTGGAATAGTATTGTTTATCATCAGAAATCTTGTTCTGGAGATTTATTCTGCATGCCTTTCCCTGCATGCAAGCTCTTCTGTGGGCTAGTATGATCCTGGACCTTCTGCAGGGAAGGTAGCCAGGTTGTCTCAGGCTTCACTTCATGTTACTTGGGAATTTTTTTATGGGGTGGATTTTTTTCCAACCAATCCATTCATGTGTCTGTCTTGAGAGGGAGTATTTTGCTTTTTTAATCAGGGATAATGATATGGACTTGCCAGACACTGGTTTTAAGGCAGATTTAAAATTCAAGTAAGCTTAAAAAGCAACTGAGTTAAAATGGTATGAAATCTTACATAATTGTTCTCAAATTTTTAACTTATCTTGTTCTGCCTCAGCTTCAGATTCTAAACCTTAACTGTTTCTATTCTGGGAAATAAAGAAGTACAATTTTGCAACATAAACAGAGGCATTTAGAAAAAATCAAATATTTTTGCCCACTAATCTGATATTTACTATCTCTTAATCTAGAAACATTGCTGGAAAAACACAATGCAAATCAGTTGGAACTCCAAACTAAGGACTGCATGGTTTGAAGCAGCAGGATTTTTTTTTTTTTTTTTTCCCTCTGGCAGTCTGTATTTCTCAGTGTGGCACAACTTGCTAGTGTTTGCAGACTGGTGCTGGATTTCTTTAGCGGAACTGAACATGTAGGTGCAGTCCTAATGAAAATTAATCTATAAATTGAGCTGTATTTTTGAAATGACTGGTTAATACCTGCTGGGTGGGTATGTGTGTTCATAGTGATTTGAGAGAAGCCTGAAGCTGAAAAGCTTATGGCAGCTGTAATTTTGACCTCTAAAGAAGCAAAGCATGGCTTCTGAAGGTTTCACCTGCTTAATCCCTTTTTTAACACCTCGCAGATTGCTTGTTTATCCAACTGGCTGCATTGATAAAGCTTCTTATCTCAGATCAAGAGCACAGTATCTATCAACTTCAATTTATTCAATTCTAAGAATAAGAGTCTATCAGTTTCATTATCTGGATCTTTGCAACACTTTAATTTTGGAATAACAGGCCACATTTAGCAGCTACTTTCTTCTTAAACATGACATCCTGGAGCTGTGGGTTGACAGCTGGCTGACTATGAGCCAGCAGTGTGCCCAGGTAGCCAAGAAAGCCAGCAGCATCCTGGCTTGTACTACAGGGAATGTAGCCAGCAGTACTAGAGCAGTGATCACAAGGCCACACTTGAAATTACTGTGTATCTTTGGGCCCTTCACTACAAGAAAGATGTTGAGATACTAGAGTGTGTCCAAAGGGGGGCAATGAAGCTGGTGAAAGGGTTGGAGCACTCCTCCTCTTAGGAGAAGGGGCTGAGGGAATTTATCCTGGAAAAAAAGAGTCTCAGGGAAGACTTTAATACTCTCTACAACAGCCCAACAGGAGGCTGTAGCAAGAGAGGTATTGGTCTCTTCTCCAGAACAACAAGTGATATGGCCCCATAAGAAATGGCCTCAGGTGTCCCATGGGAGAACAGGCTGCCTGGGAAGTGGTGGAGTCACCATCCCTGGAGGTATATTAAAGGCATGTTGATGTGAGCCTTAAGGCTTTTGATCTCAGCATTTTCTCAGGCTTTTGATTGGTGGTTGAGGCTTTGGGGAGTTTTGGTCTTTTCCAGATGCCTAAAATGTCTTTTCTACACCATCCCAGGAAAATACTGTCCCTCAAAATAAAGGAGAAGAAAGGTCCTACCAGCTCAGATTCAGACTTAATGTCGCAAGAATTAATTTAATGCAGAAAATGGATTGTCTTCCAGATGTAAAACAAAATTACAACGATGTGTAGGTATTGAAGGGAAGATAAAATCAGTGGGCGTTTTAGTTTCTGATAAGTAACTTAGGGGTTAGCTGGAATAATGACAGCTTTATTAATGCATGCTGGAAGCATGTTATGATGGCTGTGTAGAAGGAACTTGCACTTACCTTGCTTTCCTGTTTTGAAAGATCTATGAACCTCTAATGCTTCAGCTGAAATATTAAGCTCCTGGAGCTCTCTGGTTTAACTAGTTCTAACACTTTCAAATAAGCTTGTAGGGAGGCTAATGAAATAAATGTAGCTGCTTCTTTTTCTCATAAGCTTTTTCCTTTGGTAATTTTGCTTGCCTCTTTCACATGAAATCTTTGGAAGATACAAGGTCTTAGAGGCTACTCATTAATCCATATTTTGGAAAAACATAGTGACCTTGCCACTTATAGGTGTGGGTGGGTAAGGGATGAGTGTGGTCATCCATCATCACACTGGACAAAGTAGAACTGGCCAGGAGGTTAGCCAGTGACCATGTCATTACCTCCCAGAAGTGCTTTTCAAGCAGCAGGTTGGAATGGACTAGCATATTCTCTGTGAAAAGAAATAAAGGTATAAACTTTTACCTCTTTCTGAGATTGAGGGGCCCATTCAACATTCACCCCTGAAAATCTGACAGTTGTTTATTCACCATTTGGAGCCCACTGTTTCTGCCTGGAGCCACAGTTGTGCTCTCTTGCCTGTGTCCTCTGGGAGTACTGCTCCAGGGACTTGAAATCTGGAGATCTTTGAGTTCATTGTTAGTGCTTGAAATTGAGCATTACTGACCCATCTAGTTCTTACTGCAAACACCAGGTATGTCCTACTAGATTGTAACGATGATCATCTGATCTCCAATGCTGGCAGCACATCTTTAATTAGGAAAAGCACACAAGTATCAGTTGTCCATTCCCCTCATACTTGTCCAGCATCCTGAATGGCTGTATTCAAGATTTTCCTCTTATCTTTCTCTGGGCATGTGTTACAAGTTCAGGTAAAAAACAGTATTATTATGAGTGGTGGGAACAAACCTTTGGTCTGTTCAGGCCTCAATGTGCCATTTCTGAAGTGTTCCTAATGCCAGTGTTCTCTCTCTCTGAACCAAGTTAATGACACTTCTGACTACACTATTCTGTGGAATTTTTTTCTCTTTACAATACTTTAACCCTTTCATTCATTTCAAGGAACTAAGATTTGAATTTATGTCACACAGGGTTAATCCATTCTCCACAGTGAAGTGCAAAAATTTCAGATATAATGTAATTTGTTCTGCTGCCATCCATATAAAATATTGTTTACACTCCAGGCCTATTGCTTAGGGGAATTACTGATAGGAACAGCTGCTCCTTCACGAGAAATGTAGAAAAGTCCTTCCTCTCTGACCAGGGGCACTTTTCAGCCACCTTTACTTTATCACTATGACACAGAAGCATGCAAGATTGGATTTCAGACTTTAAATAATAATAAAAAATGTGTAGCAAAGAAACTCTCTAAAACTTCACTCAGGAATTTTTGTAAAGCTCTGAGCCATCTTCTTGTGCTCCAAAGGATTTGTTCAAAACAAAATGAAATTTGGAGCATGAGATATACAGTACAATCAGAATCCAACTTCAAATGTACCTCATTGCTACTGAGTTGAACACTATAATTACAATTATAACTCTGCAGTGCTTTATGCATAAATTATTTAAATTAAACCACATAGATTATTCAAATTTTATCTCCAAGAAACACTTCCAAAAGCCTGCTAACACACACATTGCAACTCGCTGCTAACATGAAAAACTCTTAAAGGCTTGATTATTTTTTTTTAATTTGTTTGGAACTAGACTCTGTGCAGTAACTTGATTTATTTCAAGTTGAGTGAGTCTTGGGTTAAATGGACTTGGTGCTGGTCGTGTATTTTCAGATCCACCTTCAAGCTCAGTTGAGCAAAAGACTAAGCTGGTGCCATTCAGTCTTTCTTTTCCTGATAACAAACTAGTATTCTGTCAGGGGCTTCATGCAAAGCAAAAGTCTCTGCAGCAAAGAGCAGGAACACACACTTTTTACCTTGTAGAAGCAGCTCTGGCTGGTGTGGTTATTTGACATGATATTGACAATTATTCACTTGGGACAATCCTAACAGAATAATATATTTTCACATGAAAATAATAATGAGAGAAGGCTCTAGCGGGGTAAACCTGACTCCTGGAGGATATCCCTTGTTTTCACCATTTCTTATGGGTGGCTAGGAAAAGAAACTTTATCAGTTCATCTCTCTTCTAACCATATCTGCAAAGTCCTACAGACAAACAGGTCAGAATAGCTGTAGCAAACCATAACGTTTTTGTCTTTTCATCAGTACTAAGATAAAATTTGGTTCTGGGAGCAAATTCATTAAAGGTTTTTACCCTTCCCTCTGCCAGTACCTTTTTCCACTGAAATCACCTAAACAATGTTTAATATTATGAATATTCTTAGGCCTATCACAGGCTGTAGAGAGTATTAAAAGGAATCACTGAATTGTAGTATACAAGCAACTTGTTTGCAATTTACAGAAGGCTGTTTTAATCCTCTTATTTTTGGACATCACAATTTTGTATTCCTCAATCTCACTGAAGATTTTCATTTAGTAGAGTTCTGTTTCCTGAAAAACCAGTGGAAAGTGGTGTCAAGCCAACACAGAATGTCTGAAAATCTCCTGCTTGAAGTTTTTTATTCACATTAGAGTGATAATTTACTGCTGCAGAAACTGTAATGAAGAAAGGCATGCTTTTTAGTGTCATCTTGTCTGAACAACTAACAGGATTTTGCAGATGGTTATGTGGAGGAGAAATTAGTATTGCTAAGACACCTAGATACTTAATGAGAAAGAAAAATAGACCTGTTCCACATTGCTGGAATTGTGGAGGAAATTAACTGAAGATCTGAAATTCCTCCTGGGCTTTGTATTTCTTAAATTAAAAATGGAGCTTTGTATGCTTCATCACAAACTGAGTATTAAGTTAGTTATGCGTGCATAGTAACTGACTGAAAATGACATGTGATTTGAGGGTCTATATAAAGTTAAAGAAATATTCCTGATTTTTTTGGGTAGGTTAATCAGACCTTTAGTCTTTGCATGATGAAGTAAGCAAGGCTGTAAGGGACAGTCTTTCTCAAAGCAAAGGGCCCAGAGAGTTGTTAACCTCATGAAACAGCTGCTGAAGATCAACAGCAAGATATTCCTTTATTCCTGCAATGATGGGAGTCATGATTCTTCCATATGTTGTTTCCTGTTGCTAAGTTTTTAGTACCTCTTTCAGATACAGTATTTGTAGTACCATGTGACTTAGATCTTCACTTGTGCTTTCATCTTTTCCATTCTGGAAAGCACCACAACAGTAGCATGGGATTTTTATGGTTTGGGATGGATTGGGGTTTTTTTGCCCCACCCAGATCTGTGTGTTTGGCACTCTTAGGAAAGGTCTAACCTCAATACCCACTTTAGCTCTGTTTTTGGGATGAGTCGATAGAGTGTCTCTGAAATGCAAAGATAGCTTGTATATCAAATCAGTGGATGTTTGTATATCTGATTCAGTGGATAAACAGGAATGTTCAGTTATTTCTTAATATGAGTTCCAAGAAGAAAAACAATAAGCATATTTTCTCTCCCCTGCTTAGTTTCCTTAAATGTATATATTTCTCTATTTCCTTCTTTGACACTGCTTTACAATTAAAAATACTTAAATCAGAAATAAACTTTTATGTTGCATGCAAATCCTAAACTCATCAGCTTCAGTTGTATACTGAAATCATGTCCAGGCACAGTGTAACATGCTAAAGACAGTGTTATTTCAAACCCCTGTGGTTTATAGCCCACAATTCTGTGATAAATTTTTCAAAAATCCTTTAAAGATTCCCCATGTTATCTCTGAAAATACCTCTTTGTTGTCTTTAATTATTCTGACAGAAATGTAGAAGATTGTAAGTTTAATGAGTTATCAAACTGGCTACAATTAACTGTGTGTTTCAAAGGCCTAATTCTGTACTCTTTACACAGAACTGAACACAAGTATATCCTGTCCAGTGGCATAGCTCTCACCATGCACTGGTAGCAGGACATCAGCCTCCTGTTGCAGAGCTGAGAAAAGGCTGCTTTGATGCTGCTTTTTTCTATGCATAGCAGTACAGAGTGTTTGTCTAGTACTGTAAGTGGACAGCTGTTAAAAATAACCTTGTGGTGAAACTTGCACTTAAATAGAATCTGCTTGTAGCAGAGGTTGCTCACCACTCTAACATAAAGCAAATCTTCATGCACAACAAAAATAAGTTACTTAATAAGAAAAACTAGTGCAGTTTTCAAAACAATTTAAAGTTTATCAAATCCAGATTAAATCTTATTGATTTCTGTTCTCAGTAAATGTGCATTTATTCATGCTCATTTGTAGCATGAATTGTTTGTAAGTGCGGATACTTATAAATATTTTTTTCAGAAAAGAAGCCATTTGCCTGAACAGCAGCCTCTGTTCACCATTATTGTTGGTTACTCTTACCTGCCTGCTAAAGTCCCACACATGCATCATAAAAAACTTTTGGAAGGTTTTTCATTTGGTTTAATATGTTTTGTTACTATCAGAGAGTCAATCAGCCAAAATATAAAATACAAGTGAGAACTTACAAATAACCCAACAGCTTTTTCTACACTGATAGTGGTTGTAAAAAGCATCTTTCAAGAAACTTAGAACTGCTTTGTCTGAACAAGTTGTTTTCTCTATCATTCCTCCTGCTTTGCAGAAGCAGCCAGGCTTTTAACTATTTGTTCTGAATGTGCTTTTTTTGCTAAAAGCATTTCCCATCTGCTGACTTTTATTTTACCAATCTTGTTCTACTTTCCCATTTTAATATTATGATCAGTAGTGAAGGATGGAACCCTTCCTGAAAGCAATCGTCTTTTGAAGGATTTCAGGTTTTATAATGATGAAGTAAATATTTAAAAAATAAAAAACAGAGTTTATTGGAAAGAATTGTTGTACACAAGCAATTAATTCTAGGTGAGGAAGGATATTATGGGTCAAATACTGCTGAAGAGCCCAAAGGCCTGTGCAAAGGACAGATGCCTACTTCCAATAAATAAGCCATTTTTTAATGAGGTCATTCTCCTGTATTAGAAGGAGAATATAAAGGAAAAAAAATCTTGTTACATGTAGAAGTGCATATTTTAGAGAGAGTTTTAACTTGTTATGGCCATATACTGTTAATTTTACTTCCAGCCACATTAATAATCCATAATTTGCTCCAATTTATGAATGCATGTTGCCTCTTTTATTTTCAGTCATGAAGCTTCAGGGAAGCTGTTATTAAAGGAAGCCTGAGTTTCAGTTTCACTGTATGACTTGGACTGTGGTTTCTGAATAATAGGTTTTATTACTGGCTCATGCTAATGTCCTGGAGATTGAAATCTTTAAGTCTATAACTGCATCTGCAGCCCTGGGAGCTATCAGGGAGTAGATGTTCATCTGACAAAACCATGGAGCCAGGTGGCTTCTGTGGACACCAGTTTCCTGGAATTTACTCAAAGACAATTGAAGGAGGAATAAAGTTATTACAAAGGAATGACAGTAGAAGTGTGTGCATCAGAAGAGGCGGGTGGAGGAGGTCTGTTAAGATCTTGGATATGTCCCAGAATGGCAAGAAGAAGCATGATGCAATCTCCACCATCCCCTTGCGTTTACTGTCTGAAGTAAAATAATTATAGGTCTTCAGATCTTGGGTAAAGTTGGTGTTGGTTTGCTTTCCAGTATTGCTAAGTCACTGGAAACATAGAACTCATGAAGTTGCATTTCTAAAAGGAGTACATGATGAGTACATTGAGGTATTTTAGGAACCTGTTTCTGAAGCACTGAAGCTGTTAGGCTGAATTTTTCACTCAGTGCTGGAGAAAAGCAAAAGGATTGAGAAATGGTGACCGCAACCTACAAAGATAGTAAAGCTGAAATTTTACTATATTAAAAATGGTAGTCGTATTTCAGCCTAGTGTTTCTATTTCTCCTTTTTAAGAAAATTAGACACTTGAGCCTGAATCTCTGTTGCCTTGTATTTTTGCAGTCCTCAGTGCTGAGAATTGGAGTGCTCATGCATTAGACTGCACTGTCCATAACAGGATATGATGCATGTCAAAGGCAAGTCTGACTCATAAATATTGCTCATCTTAAATAATTCAAGTCATAGAATTGCAGACCATCTCAAGTTGGAAGGGACCTATAAGGGTCATAGTTCAACACTTCCTCACAGGGCTAAGTAATGTTATTGAATGGAATTATTATTCCTGGTCATGTCTCATAGGTTTCACTATATTTCCTTTGACTGCTTTTTCTGTTCTCTTCCCCCCAGATATTTCCTGTTAAGTGTGTCCAAAACAATGATAAAAATCAAAGGCTTTTTCTTCCTTTAAACTCTCTCTCCAAGGCTGTGATGAAGCTGCTCCTGTTTAGTATCAGTGATCTGGATGAGGGAATCAAGCACACCCTCAGTCTGTTTGCAGGTGACATCAAATTGGACAGCAGTGTTGATCTGCTGGAGGGCAGGAAGGCTCTGCAGAGGGTTCTGGACAGTCTGGATCAATGGCTGAGGCCAGTGGTGTGAGGTTCAAGGCAAAGTAGCAGGTCCTGCCCTTGGGTCACAATGACCCCATGACCACGACCCAACACTATAGGCTTGGTGAGAGTGGCTGGAAAGCCACCCAGAGGAAAGGGACCTAGGGCTGCTGGTCAGCAATCAGCTGAACATGAGCCAGCATGTAACCAGGTGACCAAGAGGCCAAAGGCACCTGACCTGTGTTAGGAACAGCAAGGCCAGCAGGACCAGGACAGTGACTGTCCCCGTGCTGGGCACTGGTGAGGCCACACCTCGAGTGCTGTGTCCAGTTCTGGGCCCCTCACTGTAAGAAAGATGCTGAGGTGCTGGAGCATGCCCAGAGAAGGGCACAGAGCTGGGGCAGGGTCTGGAGAAGTCTCAACAGCTCCTGTGAGGAGTGGCTGAGGGAGCTGGGAGCCTTCAGCCCAGAGAAAAGGAGGCTCAAAGGGGCACTTATTGCTGCCTTATTTCAACTGCCTTAAAAAGGAGGTTGTAGTGAGCAGCGTGGCAGTCTTTTCTCCCAGGTAACAAGGGATAGGATGAGAGGAAATGGCCTCAAGTTGCCCCAGGGGAGGCTTGGATCCAATCTTAGGAAAAATTTATCTAAATGTTGGTCACACTGCCCAAGGAATTGATTGAGTCACCATCCCTGGAGGCATTTTGAAGGATGTGGCTGTGGTACTTGGTTTAGTGGTGGACTTGATGTTCTTTTAGGTCTATCACAACCTTAATGATTCTATGATTCTAAGAACTGTCAGTGTTCTGAAGGATAAGCTGTTTTTTAAGCGTTCTTCACTGATTTTTCTTTTTTTTGGTCTAATCTTCACAGATGCAAACTGTATTTTGTTATAGGTTATCTTGTTATTTATTTAGATGAGGAGGTAGAAAGAGCACTGAAATTAACCTATGGTTTGAAAATATAACAAATATATTCTGTTTATGCTCATTTACATCATGGTGAGAAAGAGACTCTTGAAACTGTCTTAAACTCAATAGTATAATTTTTTTCAGAACCTTTTTCACAATTTAAATCTAGCATGGCTTATAAATTATAAATTAAGAAATGGATTAAGTGTGACTGATTAAGGAGATAAATAGCATTTGGATTTGCTATTTAATTCAGAGATTGTCATCACCTGTCCTAGCTTCAGTGTTCATCAGTAAGTCTCAAAAGGCTCCTAAGCTAATTTGGTCTGTAATGTACATTCACCTTTCAGAAATCTTCCATCCCATTTAATATTGAAATAAATCTTCTAGTTCACAACTAATTATTAAAAGTGTGGACAGTCAAATATTGTCATCCAGCATGTTATCAACACATTTCAAGTTTTTGTTATGTTGTTTCAAGTTTCCTTGTTGCTGTCTTGACAGCAGAGACACCAGCAGCCTTCCTACCTGCTCAGGGTTCTATTAACTACAAACAAACTGTGCCAGTTGTAAGAGTTTGCCAGATCATTCCACCAACTACAGCAAACAAGCTATAACATTGAAAACTTGTGGGAAAATGAGTGTGTTTTGATTCTTTTATCATGAACATCTTTTTCTTTATTGCTATGAAGTATGCAAGTTTATCTGAGACTAGGGCTCTGTTAACTCATGCCTGTAATTCAGGCATGTGAAGTGTCCTATTTGAGTAATTGAAATCAGATTGCTTTGGAAAGGTACCAGGTAGAGATGCAGTTATTTCAAGTTCTAGTTCTTCCCTTTCAGCATCACATGTCACTGGGTCAATCCTGCAAAAACAGCTATAGGCTATGGAACTGAAAAAAGGTTCCTCAAAGCTGAGAGGATCTCTTCCACCTATGGATGGAGCAATCCTGAAAAAGACTGGAAGAAAATTTGTGGCTTGGGCACAAAATAGTGAAGAATTTCATTAAAACCCTTTGGTAGTCATTTTTTTTAGGTCCAAGATAGGCTGTTACATGGAAGGCTGGGAGAAGGCTGCAAGGCACCTGAGCTTTGACTGACAGTCTATTGCAAAGTCTCAGTGAAATATCCAACTGGACTTCAGAGGACTCTTGTTTATACTTGCATTTTTAAAAGCATACGTAGAAGTTTAATGTCCAATACTCTGGATAATAAGTAGTGTCAGTCCTATTTCCTGGCACCCATTCATGTAACATTACCATAGTTTTCTCTTTCTGCTTCTAATATTCTGACTAACCTATAATATTCTAATATTTATTTGTGTCAACACCACAAATTAAATTAAATTTGTAAATTAAAAATTGCACACTTGTTACAGCATCAACTTTCTTATCCTTACTAGCAATTGGTAACTGTGTTATGTTCAGGCAAAGGAGCAAAATTGAAAAAGGAATTGTAAGCATTTTTCAAATTACTTCAGGTAAATAATAAGCAACTTTCCTCTACTGCTGTTATGCAGTGATAGCTCTCTTTAATTTTCCAGTGCTAAATTAATTTACAGTTGCTTCAGACCTCAGTAATTTGCTCATGGTAAATGCACATCTGGGAGAGTTCTGGGGATCTGGAATGAAGAAATACAAAATGCAGTGCTCACTTATTATAAAATTGCATTTCTTAGATTTACTCTGTCATGACTGCACGTAGATGGAAATACACAAAACCATGGAAAATATAACGAGAGAAGACTGGCTAGATTTGGTCACGATTTTCAGAGAGACCTCTGGAAGTGGAATGCCTATTTCCTATTAAATTTCCTTTAAGTTATTGGGAATACAGCCCTTTTAGGAGGAACTTAATCTTAGTTAACCTTAGTAAACCTGGTGGTAATAGTCTCCATAAATTACACCAATGAATGTTTGGGGTGCTTTTATGGGAAAAAAATGTGATACAAGGTTTATATTTGTACCATAAGACAGATGAAATCATGGTGATCCCTATTGGCTTTACTGGGAATAGACCTTTTCAAATAAGATCAAGGTTTTTTACATGGAAGTAGAATATGATGTGCTAGAGGAATATCAGCAACACATTGCTGATTTTTGTCTAGGTAAAATAAGATACCCTAAAAGATCAGAGCTATAGCCTTCCTTGGATCCAAAGCATTTGTTGCTTTGGTGCCTTTCCTCTCTTACTGGATTTGTAACTCAAGTGTTTGAAGTTAATGCCTAAATCGTAATGAACGCAGTTCTGAATATAATGGTAATATGATTGAGAAAGAAAGGTACCTGACCAATTTTAATATTATGACCTCTCATATCACTTCTGTGGCAGGAAAAAGGGTGTTTTGCCTGGAGGGGTATCTTGTTTGCCCTTGCAGTATACTTTCTTGATATTGTGGTTTCCTATATTCCTATTTTCTGGCAGAATCCTATTTCATATTAATAAAGAACAACAAAGAATTCCTTCAAACTCTACAGAAGAGAGTGTGTTTCACTGTAAGATGATTCTGGAAAGCTTAGTAGCATGTGCTTCCTCAAAGGCAAAAATGCAAATATAGCCATCAAGATGTTACTCTTACTTTCTGTGCCTTCCACATTGACTTTCCTAGAGCCAATGCTTATTCCTGTTCCATCAGTACTGTAAACCAGAGATAAAACTTCTTCCTTCTAGTGTACAGTGGGGAATTTTTAATTGGGGTTTTTTTTCAGGTTTCTGTAGCCTGACAGATCCATGCTTCTGCTACTAGGATTGGGTACAGCATGATTTTTTTAAAGCTTCCCAGTGAACTGAATTCCTTGGGCAAACTGGAATCACCATCCTCATTTCCATCTTATTCTTTTTCCCGTTGACACCTCAATGATACTATAGCTTCCTGCTATCCTCAAAACCTGCTAGTTTTCAGGATGAAACACTAAAAATGCTTTTCTCCGTATAATTTCAAGCAGCCCTAGGGCTAAGTGTGCCCTATGAAGGACTCCATGCAGGATATATGTGTTCTTGTAGTCAGCAAAAGCACATGGACTCTAACTCATACTTAATGTATGTTTTGGAAATTTCTTCAGATTCTTACTGTATATGTATTATTTCAGTTGCAGGTAAGTCTGGAAATTGCCTGTAGCTGAAGATGCTTTAGGTTAAAAAAAATTTCTTGAGAGGTTGTATAGCTGCTTAAGAAGGAGGGCCCTTCTTATCTAATTCTGCTTACCTCTGTTTAAAATTACTCTCTGTTACTGGATTTTTTTATTTGTTGGGTTTGGCATGTTTCTTGACTCATTTACTGCTTCACTGTGTGATACCATTGTGCTTTTCCACTAACCAGGCATATAAGTCTGCATCTTGCCTGTGTCTGACATTTAATCCTCAACTGATGAGGAAATAAGCCATTTGCAGGTCTCTCCCTGCAAGGCAGTGAGGAAGAGTCTTCTAACAGGAGAGAACTATTTCAGATGCAGCTGGTAGGGTTTAAGCTTTTAAACATGAGAAAGTGGACAAATAATTATTGTAGAGAAAAAGTAGATTTCTTCCTAGTTTCTCCTGTGGAAGACATTTTTTTTAAAGATTCTCATGTGAACTCATGGAAAAATCTTCTTGTTCCATTTCTTATTAAGTAGGATTTTGCATGACACTTACGATTCCAGGGACTGATTGTGAGGAGGTTGCCCTTAGCAACCTCTCTATTGCCTTGGATCACCAAATAATGACCCAGTGGATTTAGCAAGTGTTCTCCATAATAACTGCAGGAGAGCAGAGAATACTACAGTAATATTATGCATTTATCTGAATTGGAAACTCACTTAAGGAGAAGACTTCTAGTTTTTGTTTTACAACCTGGTGTTTCTATGCTCTGCAGTTCAGAAAGTATATTTCAAAGTAGTGTAGAAAAAATAATCACAAGAAATCAGTTAGAAGACAGGAATCACTATAAAACTCAGTGCTTTGTGGCTAAGATACCAGTGAGAGGAATGCTTATGTGTGTCCAAGACTGAGCACCAAGATGTTTCCTATTACCATCCGAGTAGCAGTTGCATCTGGACAGTTTTCCTTATCTCCTGTTGATGGGCCCATCAATGTCTTGCCTCATGACTCAGAGATAACACTCTCCAGGAGCCAGTTCTGTTTAACAGGTGATTAAGAACACACCTTGCGACTCAAAATAACATCAGCCCATTGTGAGATGCTCCGCCCAGGGGGAGAAGCTAGGCATTCCCACCTGGATAAATCCAGGCATTTCTAGACAGAAAAGCAGCCTTTCCACAGGTTTCCAAGAAGACACAGCAACCACATCTGCCACTCCAAGAGGACTGCAGCCACTCCAATTTGGACTGCTACCAGCACACTGGCCAAAGGGGTGTCAGGTTGTATTCTGACTTTGCCAGTGGTCTTCCTTTTGTATCATTGCATGTATTTTTTGTCTTTTTTTTTTTCCCTTTTCCCAATAAATTGTAATTCTGACTTGTATTTCTGACTTGGAGTCTCTCACTGGTTTTGCTTTCAAACCAGAACAATGTGGAAAATATTTGGGGTTTTAATAACTAAACATAAATGCTTATTTGTGATTCAGAGAAAACTAGGTTTGGGAGTTTTTTTTTTTCCAGAAGTTGTTCTGTTTCAGATTGACTTGCCAGTGGAAGGAAGGGAAAGCAAACATTCTTGGATTCTGAGTAAGGGATTTTGAAATCTCTCCATGCTTAATAATTAATCTGACCTTTTTCACTGGTAGTCATAGAGAACTCCACAAAATAGATGTGGGAGTAGAGTAACTTCCCTCTGGATATCAGACACCCTGGAAGCCCTCACAAGAAGATGATAATGAGGAAAGAACTGGAGGACGCACATGAACTTCATGGTTATTCCAAAGCAGAATGACTAATGACTCATTCTCTTCCTTCTCTGACTCTTTGCTGCTTCAAAGCAGACACATGAAACATCGCTTTAGACACTCACTCCTTTGCAGGCTAAAAGGAGGGTCTCTTATAGCACAGTCCCATTGGAGCCACTCTTGTATGGAGGGAGCCTGAAGACAAAGCAATTTCTTCCTATCCACTCTTCTGCAGGAAAACTGGTCTTTAGGGCAATCCTGAGATAAGTTTTGGGCATCATTTTTGCCTTCAGTTGGAAAAAATCTTTAGCAATTGAAATGGACAGCAGCAAAAAAAAGCATAGGCCCAGAGTTTTGAAGGTCTTGGATCTGTTTATCATCTAGGTTTCCAGCCAGGGTTATATAACTCATCATTTCTGGTTTCAAAGCCTCCTGCCATAAAGAGGCTTCTGCACCAGCAGCATGGGTTATCAGCCCTAAAGAGCCTAACATGGAAAGGGCTTGTCCCGTAATCTAATTAATGACAGTCACTTGGACTCAGCAGTGGCCTTGAAATCCTCCTGCTGTGTTCACATGCATGTCTGCCTTTCAAATTGGTCAGATTTGAGAACTGTCACTCTATAGGACAAGATAAACAGCTAAAATAATAAGACTGGAGGAGAAAGCTTAGAATTTTTCAGCCTAAATATTGGATTAACAGTTTTCCTCTAAATTCAAGCACTCAATTAAAGACAGAATTAACTTCTATGCCTAGTCTAGCTCTGCTAAACCTATATTTCTGTACTGGTTTAATGCTGGGGGCTCAGAGTCAGGATGCTTGTACTTTACAGGTCAATCCCTTGAAAAAAAATCTCCTTTGCAATTCTCAGTGGGTACCTGCTACTGCTGCCTTCACTGTGGGGAATAAAGTTTACTTCTGTGAGAACTGAGTGTTCAGCATCTCTGTGGAGAAGGCCTGTAATCTACTTTTAGCAAATTAAAATCTAATACAGTTTGTCTGTATTTCATTTACGCCTCAGGACAAATTAATGTTAAAAAAAAGCCTTTGAAATGAAAATGGTGAGTCCTCACATTAACCTAGTTGTAGTGTTTTATTTCAAGTTTCATTTGGGAATTGAAGGTGGATGTTAAATTGCTGGTAGGTAAAACATCACTGACATTTTGCTTGATTTTTCTGCAAATAGATTTTCACTTAGAAAAGTGCAGTGGGATTTGGAAAAAGAAATTATGAAAATAACTAGCTGGTCTTTTCCTTAAAGTTGTGTTGTACTCTTCAAAACTTTAACTTGTGTTAACAAAGTTATTACAGTCCTAGAAACTGATATTGAGAATAGTCATTAATTACTTTATTTAAAGCTGTGTAGACAGGGGTCAGGCCATGTTAACCTTCCTGTGCAGAGTTTGCTGTTCGGAGGTGTCAGTCTTCTCTGTGCTGCAAGATGGCTGCAACTTGAAATGAAATTAATTTTCATGTGCAAAGCACAAGCAGCAAGGTCCAACAGAAGGAGGGACAGGAAGCATGTTTGTAGCTTGACCAGTCTGTGAGGGTGAGAACATCCTCCAGGGCACTTTTCAAAAGTTTGTCAGCCTAGAAGAATCTTGATGGAGGGCAAACAGTCTAGCAGCTTGTGTTGGAAATAATTTCTCTCTGCAGAATGCCCTCTCACAATGAAGTCCTCTTGCCCTCAGCATTGTTGCCTGACAGGCTGCACAGGACACCAGAGCCCTCTGGGGCATTTCCAGCCTCTCGACCACGAGGACATCCATTTGCAGACATGTGCACAGCAGGGATCTCAACAGCTGTGACCACCTGTATTTCGCCTTATAAGAAATGGCTAGCAGTAATAAAAAAAAAAATAAAGGTCTTCCTTCTAGACTCATCATCACATTTTCAGAGCTTAGAGAGAAGTGTTCCTTTCAGCAGTAGCCAGTATTTATTCTTTCAGCCATTGCAATTGGGAAATGAGGGTGTGTCCCAGCTGTATTTTATTTTCCAACTGGACTACCATATGTTGGCCAAACTTCTATAGGCTAAGCAAAGCATTGCTATATGTGATGTCTGACAGCAGAAGTGCTGAGTGCAGGGGGATGGTACTTAAATACTTTATAATCAACCTTTGAAGTAGCTAAACAAAGCAGAATTCTAATACAGAAAAAGCTATCAAGAAAACGTTCCCATTTTTTGTCATAGCTTATTATAGCTTATATCCTTAAAAATTTCTCAGCTATGAAGCAGAGAAGTACCTCTGTCATAGCTCATTCTCATCTAAATATATATGTATGTACACATATTGTAGTTTATTTAAAATACACATGTGGTTCTACTCTCCACACAAGAGAGTTCCTGCAGGTTTTGGAGTCAACCTTAACTTTTCTTTTTTTAATACAACATTTGATATAGCTCTTCTACAGCTTCTGAGCTCACTGTCATTTCTTTCCACCAATTAAATCTGACTGCTTCAGTGTGTAAGGAACAAATGTGAAACCTACTGACAGACACAGTAGTAATTTCATTCATGGCATATAAGCCCAGAGGGTGAGTGTCAGGAAACCGGCAATCTGTTAAATGCTTTATCCATGTTATGCACAATATATTTCTTATTAGTTATGTTTTTCATGTTCTGGTTTAAGAGAGTCCATTATTTTGGGAAGTCTAATTTGACTTGCTACATAGAAATGGGCTGGTTGAATAGATACTTTTTCTAGCTTGTCTTGGATTGTTACAAGGGTTGTTAGTCCATTTGCTTCAGGACAAACAGATCACCTCAGAGGTCAGAAAGCAATTGCTTTCCATGGTGAAGCAATACTCATAGTAATAGTTGGTGTAATAAAAGGGATTCATTTTCCAGTGCTTTATACTGGGATTAGCCATGGGTAAGCTTCTGCACTCTGCATCAATCTCACTTGTGGCAGATGAGAAAAGAGTGACTTGTATGTAAAAGCTTTCTTCCAAAGCCTGTGCTATTAACCACCACCAAGATTAAGAAATGGACTATTGAGCAAATCCAGTGTAACATTCCTGCTTCTGCAATCAACAGCTGCAACTAAAGGACTCCTATAGGCCTGATCTAGCCTTGCATATTACACAGACTTCTACCTGCTCAAGGTGTTGCAGGGTGATGCCATTGCATTTTGCTCTGGTGTGAGTCACTTTGGGTGGTGGAAGGTACTGCAAATGCAGGTGTCATATCTGTTGATAAGGACTACTATAAGGAGAAGCAGACTGCAAAGAATGGGTATCTATTGGATCTGCTGAATGGATCACTTCTGACCTACAGAATTTGGATGAGTGAAAAATGGGTAGGAAGTGTTATCAGGTCCCCCATGCATAATAGATCTTGGCCCTTTTTCTACACCAATGAGTGACAAAATCATGTGTATAGAGCCAAAAAAGTATGGTTACTGTTTTGTCTTTTAATATATTACAGCTCCACTATTTAAGTTAGTTGCACTTTTAGCCATTTTTCATAGGAGGAGGTTTATTTGTAGTTTTATCCTAATACTTTTTTTTCTGCAATGCCTGAAGGTTTGACAGCTTATATGCAAGTATGCATTAAAGAAAGATGTATTTCAAGTTTTATATTCTTGGCTCTGATGGAAGATTTTTACTAGTTTGGTCCTATATAGAGATGGGTCTGAACAGTGAATGTTTGTCACCTACTTAATGAACTTTAAGTGTTTTGATCTGACAGATTATTTTAGCAGGTTCATATTGCACATGCAGGGATAAAAAGTTAGCCATAACTGCCCAAGCACAGTTCTCAAATATATTGAAACACCTGCCTGCAGTTACCTTATCAAACAGGTTCCTGGCTTTAGCAGCACGATAAACTGTGATGATGCCAAATAAATGCCAAAACTGACAGAAAACAGCTGGGATTCAAGGACTCAATTTTGCTTATATCCATGGTACCAAAGCACCTCAGCCACGTTTATATATTGTTTTCTCTTCCATACTGATTGCTCATGCGCGAATTTTGTCATAACGGCATGCTCTAATTGAACATGGTAGCATTCTCCAGAAAAATAAAGGGTTGAACCAAACTCAGGGTACCCATACCAGGAAAACAGTGGGCAGGATAAAACAAAGGAGCCTAAGCAAGTCTAAGGGAAATATTCTGTAAGGGCTAGCTAGAGACTGTAATGTAATGGTTTTTTTCTTAGAGATCCCACTTTGTGATGTTCTAGACAAAACTGGAAGATAGAATCTCTTGACCAGACTAGGAAAAAAATCCTCATTTACAGAGCAGATGATAGTCCCCCAGAGGAGAAATTGGCTATGACAGTTCATAAAGCTTCTTCACCTAGAAATTACTTGGTCTACAACAGTGAAGTGCAGCTCTGTCTTTCTGCTGCTTGTGCTGAGCTAGAGATACTTTGCTTTTTCTATAGCTTGGCTATTATTGGGATAGGGGCAGGGTTTTTCTCTGTGTGGTAATTAACACAGGAAAATTTTGGGATGTTCCTAAATAAACTTATAGGATTTTTGAATGGTTATAAATAAAGACCACCTACTGGCCATTGTGAAGGGAATTCATGAAACAGGATGTCAAGCTCACTGTGTTGTAGTCACAGCTTAGACCACACAGTCTTGCCTTGCTTCCACTCCCACAGCTTGGAAATTTCCTTGCACACAATCTAATCCACACTGCTTTGAGGCACAAGCTGCTGCTTAGATCTTATTAATTAGCACGCAAGCAGAAAGGAAAGAAAGTGACCTTTCTGTGGCTTAATTCTCCAGCTTCAGTTCAACAAGAGCCAGTGAAGTGCCAAGCAATTAATAAGAGTGCAGAAAGAAGTAAAGGTCTCATTTTATGGTCGGAGAGATCAATTTCACAGAAAGGGACTCAGTGTAATTTTAGGAGCAGTTAATATGTGTTCTATAGCACAGGTGTTTAATTGAGCAATTCCCTATGTTTCACCAGTATGTTAAGAGAAGAATACATTTAATAATGTTTTCTTTTGCATAAAGTTTCTGTGTGGTAGTGGTGTCTTAAGTTTTAGATTTCATACTTTCCAGATTCTGTACTACTTTAGTATATAACTCTGACCTTCATATAAAGTGTTAGCAAGTTTTCCTCACAGTTAGACAAAACAACCCTTTTCAGCCCAAGAACCAAGGACACCATTACAGCTTCAGGCCCAAAAAGTATAAACAACAGCAAATTGAGGAGAGCAGTCTGGGAGAATGGGACTTCCTACCTAAAGCTGTAATTGGACAATTAACCCCAATATGTAAATGGATCAAAACTTATAAAAGTGTGAAAACTCATGACCAGGAGTTCACCCAAGTTCATCTTGGGTGTAGCCACAGCCAGGTTCTTATACTGCCCAAGGTGTATCCTTTGAAGACCTTTTAATAAATATGTATTTTATTCCTTTAACACTGTCTAGCCTCTGTTCCAGGTAGCCTCTCAAGGCATCATTTAGTCATCAAAACTGAAATTACATCTAGACCTAACTGGACTTTCACAGCTCCTCAAGGTAACCATCCCTTGAATAGCCCACGTTGGGGTTTTCTCTTGTTGGACAATAGTTTAAATGAAGTATTTCTCACTGGTGGTTTGGTGGTAAGGCAGGTTCAAAGTGGAAAACAGCTGTAGTGTCCTTATGTTTGCTGTCCAATATTGAGCTCGGCCGGTACTACTCTATACCTCTAATACACAAATATTTAATACTTCTTCCATATTATACACCTTAATGAGAACATGAAAGAACATGTTTTAATTTCAGGGTTTTGTCTTCATATTAATGCTCTCTCTGCTCCCACTCACAAGGAAAGCAAATGAAATGGACCATTAACATTGAGTTGACAGAGAGAATCTGTTTAGCTCCATTTCCTTTTATGAACAAGAATATGCCAAAAGAGGTAAACATCCAAGGACATGTTGATGGGATTGGGCCATGCAGCATCAATGTCAAATGTGTCCTTAATTTCCTCTTTTCATTTTAATGGAGTTTTAGGCAATGAGCATGCAGGAGGGAACCCTGAAGCCTTGGCTGCTCTCATTAGTAGTCAGAGATAAAGGCAAAGGAAGAAGCAGAAACAGCAGAATTGCACCTGTCAGCAATGAGAAAGCAATTATTTGAGATAGCTCCTTTTTATTCTGAACAGCATAATGGGACAGCAGTTCTGGTATCAGAAGGTGTAGTTATTTTTGTGAGCACTTTCAATCCTAAATATTCTATGGTCCACCAGGAGGAGCCACCATGAAAATCATGCATATGCTTTTAAACTTGTGCCAGCAAAATTTCATTGCTCCAAATGTTCACAGAAGTAAATTCAAAGGGGTGAAAACATGGTTGGAGTAAAACCACTTAAAAGTTCAAACATATTTATTGGGAATATTAGATGACTCATCTGTCTCTGCTGGCAGTACCTCAGCCTCATAATATTTATGGAGACTTACAATATAAGAAACAATTCCCTCCAGCACCACCATTTTCATTTGCAGTTTTGTAATTATAAAATCTGTTCCAGCAAAGCAGAGAGGATTTGCAAGTGCAGTCAGCCCTAACCCAGCACAGCCTCTATCTGCACATGTGGGTCTCTGTGCAGCTTTGGGATTCTACTGCCACCAGCTATGTGGAACCGAACCTCCAATAATGCACGTGCATAAAGCAGCTACAGAGACAGCCTTTCTCTTCAGTAGCATAAGAAATAATTTTAGAACAGTTTTTTAGGTCTATATCTACCAATAGCATGTAAAAGAAAATACCACAGACTGTTGTCTTCACAGAATTTCAATTAATTCTGGGGTTTTTTAAAATTAAACTCTTCATAAACTTGATGTTTGGTCCAGAGGTTTTGTCCAGAATAGCTTTCAGATAGAGGCCAGTCAAAGCAGTGACTAACTGGAGTCAGAGGTCAGCAGCATGTGTGAATGCTTTATGTCAAAAGAGAGAGAGGCAGGGGAATGCATGTAGTTTTGTGTCTAATGAATGCATATGCATGCACACACTGTTGGCGTGGGTCAGGGTTTAATCAAGTGTGTTACTTTACTGAAATAATTTATAGCTATCTGGACACAGTTTGGGAGATCAGTCACAACTGCAACCAAAGTGTTGGTGGCATTTGCAGCTCATCTTGTGATATTAAGGTATCTCTAAATGTGCCCACATCTTGGGTGCTCACATGCTCAGCATTAAGCTGTTGCCAGATCTGAGAAGGGAATATGACTTTCTCCAAAGAAACAAAGAGGTGTTTTGGAAATGTTCAGTTAGTAAATTCTGTCATTTCCCTTCTGCTGCAGGAACTGAAGGTGTCAGCAGGTGCCACCACCTTTCTCCTTTTAGCTCATGATAGTCTTGTAGTATTTGTGCTTTGTATTAAAATTTTTATTAATATAGACTGATGGGAAGTAACTTATAATTTATATACTATAAAAGGTTTTCATTTTCTGAACTACTTTTCATTCATTTACTGCCTGAATTTTATGTCCTCTTTATCTGTTTGAAGTTACTGTTGCAATTAGGAAGAGTAAGATGAAAACTAATAATAGTTATTTTTTTACTTTATGGTTCCCATTATATTTACATTCCAGCAATTATCTGTCATCATTCTAAGCATGCTTGCTGTGTAACCAGGCACTTTATCTCATCATTATTCCTTTTCCACCTGTACAGATCTGCACACACAGAGCAATCAGCAGCCTCCATTAACCTGCAACACAATCCCTGATATACTTTTTAGATGCACATACTTTGTTTTCCCTCTGCTACCAACCACTACGTTGTTTGACTTCTTGCATAGTCACAAACATAATTCTCCCTGTGCTTGTCTTGTTGTGCTGCAGTGAAAAAGGACAGTTTGGTATTAACAGTCCTGATGCAGCTGATGAAGCACGTAAGTATATTGAGAGAAAAAAACAAGCCACTTAAAATTACTTTAAAGGAACATGAGACTGTCACCTGCTTTCATGTGTTTTGCAAAAAGCAACTCAATAATCATCTAAATTTGATTCATTCTGATTTAGCAGCTATATTATTTTGGATAGCAATTGGAAATTCATGTGTCTGAAAAGCAAGTATCTAAGCTTTTATTTTGAGATGTAATATGCCATAATATTGTGAAAAATGAACAAGTCATGCCTGATTGGTTAAAAAGTGTGCATTTACGTAAAAGTGTTTAGCAGGCTGAGTATTATGTGGGAAATGCCGGCATTCTAAACTTGCTAATGTCCTGAGACATTTTAACATAGCAGTGTATCATGGAATAATGTTTCATTAAAAGAGACATTTGGAAGCATTAGACGAAGTACAGTTATGCAAATGAAATATTTTACAATGTAGTTCCAACACAAATATTAATCTCAGTACTTTGTGGTAAAATGGAAATCACAGGTGAAGACGAAGCTGCCTACACCACAATCCACAGCTGGTTCCTCTTATGTTTCCATATTGCACATTAGATCAAGAAAACAATTAGAGAGGGCTTTTTGAAATGCATTGCTGTTTAAAGTGTCCTGTCTTGAATTTACTTCAATTCCATGAAAATGTATGGCACCTCATTATTGAAACACAGCATTCTTTCCTCTTTATACTATTTGTACTTCTCTTTTTTATATTTTCTGTGCTCTGGAGAAAATATTGCTGTCACAGTGGCATTTGCCTTTCATCTCACTGCTTTTCAATGGCTTTCAGGTCTCTAAATACTATCCAATTTATTTGTATTCCGGTGCCACTTCTGTGAAGCAAAGCTTTCTGTCAGCTCAGTGCAAGCTTCAGGTGGTTTGTATTTGGAAGCTGAGGTATAAACAAATTGACAGTATCAAGCTCAGCCCATCCTCTCACAGGCAATTTCCACCATTTTGTTCTAGACCATTATTCTTCCAATTCATTCAGCAGAACCATTTCATTTCATCTGACTAGGGTTGGGATTGATTCAGTCCCTTGGATTTGTGTGGAGGTCCTATGCTAAACATGAAAGTCTCTGTATGCCAAAGATACTGGATGCAATTACTCCCTTTACTGTATTTTTTAATCTCTTTTCTTCCAATATTTAAGTTTTCTTTGGTGTTTAAAATGGTTCTTCTGCAACATCTTGCTGATGAGTTTTTAACTGCCCTACCAGGGTCTAAATTTGCCTTCAAGTGAGCTCTTAAAGATGCTAAATTTGAGCTAGTACATAAGAGATAAGAATTTATTTTCATACTTGCTTTTCTTTTTTCTACCTATCTCAGCTTCCACTGCCTTTATCAATTACTGTTGATCAAAATAGAAGCAGTCAGCAGTAATTTGTCATTTTTAGTGCCTTCGCCGTTTTTGTGGTGTCAACAGCTTTTGATGTGCATTGCTTTGTACGACTGTCACAGCAGAGCCACATGTGTGTTTGCAGAATCCAAACATTCTGCGTATTCTCATCAAGAAGCCTATTTTGGGTCTTTCAAACACACTTAGGAATGGGTGTGGTTTAGAGATAACATATTAATTACAACCGAAAAAAAACCAAGACAGGAGAAGCTCCTGATCTTTATCTTACAGGGATTTATTTATCTGTGGGGTGTTTTTTCCAATACTTGAATCTTTAGCAGCAGCCACAATGGAGCACCATACCACTATCACTGCTTTTCAAAAAGTATATAGTCAATTATTCATGTGATTTTTAAACAATAGTCAAATGGCCCTCTCTGCTCTAAAGTCCAGTGCTGTTTAGAATGCAAATTTGGAAATATGCAAGTTTTCTGCTTTCATAGTAATTCATTGCTGAAAATAGTGGAATCTGGATCATTTGGTCAAGGTCTTAAACCATAATTTATAAATATATATTTCAGATTTAGAATAAAAAAATAAGAAAGAACATTAAAATATGTTCTATATAATGGGGTTTATGTCTGATTTGCTTTAATATCTATAGATTTATTTTAGTCTAGGTCCCATACATCTAATCTTTCCTGGATATTTAAAGACCTGCTAAGTCACAATGTGAACCAATTTTATCTCATGACTGTTTTAGTAAATCCTTCAAATTCCTGACACTTAAGGTCCTGACACAGTGCAAACAAGCATTGCCTATTATCAGTTTGGAATTGTAATAAAGGATTTTTGTTTTGAAGGGTTAGTCTTGTTTGAGTGTAAGTGGTACTAGATGCATTTCCTTTTGTGCTATTTTTCCCCCAAAAGCTGCTAGTCTTAAGTATCTCTCGAGGAAAAAACCTCACCTATAATCTTCTCTAATGGTGAGCCTTTGCTTCATAACTGGTTACGCAAAAGCAGTCAATGAATGTCTGAGAAAAATAAATGTTTATTAATCAGGGAAACCATAACTTGGACATAGATATATGGGGAAGACAGAGACATTGTGCAGGTGCCAGCATACCCAACATACCTTTAGTCTTCCTGACTCAACAATCAATTAAAAAAAAATACATAGATGCCAGAACACTGCAGTCTTCAGCGAGGCTGTATTCACCTTGGGAGTTTTTTTTGGTATTTCTTGGGAATTCTTCTCCTGGTATTCTGGCCAACTTGTACTTCACTTTATCCCTGTATCTTCTGCAACTGGACCTCTGAAGTATTCCTAGTTTTTGTATGCCTTGCTGCATAAAGAAAAATCCTACTTTTCAGCAAAACAATACATGGAAATTACTACTCTAGGGAGATACAGTCTTGTTTTGATTGGTACATCCTGATGCCAAGTGTGTGTAGCTCAGGGGTTGTCCAGATTTTGTTCATCATTTAGTCTTATCCAAAATTACTGAAGGAGAGAAAACACAATGAAATGGATCTCTGCATTGCAGCACAATCTCAGTCAGGCTTGGAAAGCACAAAACTATGAAGGCAGGCAGTAGATAAACTGTTGGCAAAGTTCATGACATTCTCCAAGGCATGGTGACATCAGCTGAAGTCTTTCAGCAAATAGTGATGATCTTTGTTTTGATACAAACAAAAGTAAACAAAGATGCTGGCTGACAGAAAGGCAAGAGAGAGTGGAATAAAAAAGACCAATGGAATAAGAATTTTGTCAGTAACTTAGAAGAAGCCAAACCAAGCAATGTCATCTTCATTAATAATCACAAGAGATTTCCAGGCTATTTATCTCCCTCAGCTTTCCTGACAATACCATAAAATTCCTGAGGATTTTTTTTGACAAAATTAACATAAAATGCATTCTTCTTCCCTATTTTTTTTTTAATTGCACTCATGGTAATCAACAGGAGCAGAAAGATGTCAAGCGAACATGTCATGCATCTAGCAGGCACTTGAGCAGATTTATAATGGCAGCAAGTTTCCACTTTCCTTGGTCACCTTTCATAGATTTACATGCTGGCTTAATAAGAATGAACAATGAGCTGTTTGTCAGCTGGGAGAAATAACCTCTGAATGCCTAGTTTTTGCTTTAAAGTGCATGCAGAAGAACAGTTTATTGTATATATGTAAAGTGAAGGACAGGCAGCCTGAAAAGAAGCACTAAAGATCAGAAAAACTGGGAAATTTGAAGAAGTTGTAACCTTGGCTCACCTTAGAAAGCTGTAAATGCTTAGTGAGGGGTGGGATGGCAGTGAGGTGGTTGTATTAACTCAACTTTGGCTTCCACTGTTGATGTTGAGGTGAGTGCAACAAGAGGAGAAGATTCTTCTGTTAGGAACTGGATCCTGATTATCTTTATATCCAGCTGGCATGAGGGGAAATTCCAGCATTCTGGTCAAGAAAACTGCTCTTACATTTCTGAAAGGACAGAGCTCCAGGATGGCTGCACACTTTTCAGTGAGCTGCAGGACTTTAGGCTTGTTGAAGTCCCCTTGAGAATTCAGTAGCAAGTTAAGCTGTCTGTACAACCATACAGAAATGTAAAAATGAAGGCATTATTCTTTCACAATAATCAATTTCATGAAAAAGTGACAGTTCTTGAACTTGTCAGAAGACTTTTATAGAAATTGGAATATGTGTTCTAGTGCAGTTCAAAGAACCTGAAATTCTTACTACTACTTGTTGACTTAGATACTAGACTAAATTAATAAGATGTTAAAGATACATGGGCTGAGGGGAATTTAAAGTGAAGGATGGGATACCTTTTAAGTAAGCACAAGAATAGGTAGGGTAGTATTAATATACCTGGAAATTTTCAGCTGCTTCATTTTGGTACCCTGCAGATGGGGTTAGACTCAAATTCCCCTGATGTTATCTGAACTTCTATACCACTGCACAACCTATTTCTCACTCTAGTAAGGCTTAGCTGTTAACTTCCCCCTCCCAAAAGACTTGAGCTGCATAAAAGCCTGAAAATTGGAGAGGTCTAGAAATTGAGAAGTTTTGCATTTGTTCAAGTCTCCCTTAGGCACTCTATCTATTGCATGTTGAGAATAAGAAATACATAAAATACAGAAACTTAGTTGATGATTTTCTTTACATGGACAGTTACTCTTTATGCACAGTAGCTACAGTCTGGCCATAATTAAACAAGATTTTGGTGGGCATCCAGTGCTTGCACAAGTAGGTTCTGTCTTTGTGTTCCTGTCAATGAGTCAGAGAAGAAATCCAGAATTCTCAATTGCTAGCCCAGAGTCTGTAGATGACTGACAGAGTTCTCCAAGATTATAACTGTTACCTCCACAGACACTGAGGTTTATTCTTTACACCTTACATAAATCCTGCAAGTTTTCAAAGAAAAGACATAAACAAGATCTGTATCACTCGGCACATACTAACAAAGTCACTCAGAACCAGTTTTTTTCTGTGAAAAATAATTAATTTGATGTCTTTTTTCATTTTTACTGTGAGTGCAGTGTTTAATATGTTATGACCAAATGCTGAAGTACCTTGGTGGTTTTTTTTTTTTTTTGTTTTTTTTTTTTGTTTTTTTTTTTTTCCCTGAGCAGAGTTCTCACTGATTTTAACAATAGTAGTTTCTCAGAACTTGGCCCTAAGTCTAGACACATACCTATTATTAGAACAGATTGCCTAGGATCTGTCTGGCTCTGAATGTACTCCCTCTGTTGTTCTGTCTCAGCCTCATCACAGCTAAGAGGGTTGGGGGGAATTTGTTTTGTTTTTACATCCAGATCTGACCACTGCATAATGGCATTAAGCCTTCAAGCTTTAGGAAAATTTTAATTGGGAGATTTTTCTTCTTATTGCTAATTTATCCCCTAGAGTCTTATTAGGCTTTGTTGTTTCTGCTTGTGAACAACATCCTTGGAGCTGAGCTGGGCTGAGTCTGTTGCATTTAACCTCCAACCCTTCAATTGTGGCACTGGGCTGCTACTGCAATAAACAAGGCTGCCATTCAAAACCTGGGTTTAGTTGAACTTAAAAGATCATTTTGCCACGTTTAATGCAGAGGCTTTTTCAGATAGGAATTGTTACCTACTGGGAAAATACATTGTGCAAGAGTCTCAAAGCTCCTTATTATCTTTTCCTTGTAGACACATTTAGCAGTACCAGTCATTGGTCATAAAGAGATGCCATTGCAAGAGGCATGTTGCCTATTAAAATTCCATGATGCAGGTATGAAATGAAATTCTCTTAAAGTGTAGAGGTTGTGCTGCCTTCTATATTGCCCAGAATCCAGACCTTGAATCTGAAGGAGTTTGAATCTTGGGGAGATCATAATCTCCACCCCACCTCTCTTCTACAAAGAACTCTCCAGCTCCCATAACTTCCCTTGTTCCTTTGACAGGAATAAATTTCTCTCTAAATGAGAAAAGAAAGATTAGATTTGTTTTCCATTAGAAGTCTGCAGAGAGGAGACATTCATGCCAGGCCCTGTGCTGGCATACGTGGGACATCCAGCAGAGCAGAAGAGCATCTGCTCTGCCTTAAGTGCCTGGTCAGTTGCATTGATTCAATGACATTGCTTCACAACCGAGCTTAACTGGGTTTAGGAGACATCACCCTGGGGAGCTGAACTTGAGAGCTCCATCTTGACAGATGAAGTGCTTCACAGAGACATCAGCAGGTCTGCCCTGTGTTAGTTTCCAAATCTGTCCAAAGTGAGTGAGAAGTTGTGCTGTTGTCCAGACCAGTTAATAGGATGAGTGTACCAAAGCAGCAAGTTAGCTGTTCCTACTCTGCCAGGGAAAACAAGGGTTTATTCCTTTCTTGATCTAAGAATATTCTCCTCTGTGTAAATACAAGATGAGAAGGCACATTCAGTTAAGGCGTATATAAGACAAAAAGATCCTCTGTCCTCAATCCTGTAAAATACAGGTAGCATGCTGATAGTTTCGTAAAGGCTAAGGAAAAGATGTTATTGTTTTCCTTATTCGTTTCTGTGAATTTCTGTGAAGTTCTGTTATATAACCCAGCAGAAAATGCAATAATTTGTGTTGCTTTTTTTGAAGAAAGTTCCACTGGTCAGAAGTGAGGCTGCATAAGAAATGCAGCCATTGGTATGCAGAGCATGCTGCTGTGTTAGTGCCTTATTATGGCATCACAGTTGCTTAAAAACGTGTGAAGCTGAAGAGAATGCATATCTCACTGAAAATATATTTTCCCTTGCCTAGATGAGAATTTATGAAAAAAAAATAAGAAAAAACATGTACAGGGAAGGAATATTGTGTTGCAACTTGTTCAAAAAGACAAGCCCATAATTAAGTGCTCACTGTGTCCAAGATGTTTACATGCATACACCTTTGCCACATTTCTCCCCAAAGAAGGTTCACTTGTTTTCTCTCTAAAGCTGGAGTAGAACATATCTGCGTGGATTCACAAACTGCACCTGAGCTAGTGAAACTCACAACCTCAGTGTTGTGCTGTGATTGCTCTTGTAGGGTTGTGCCTGTAACTTCTTTCATGGAATTTTGTATGCTGCCCTGTGCCAAACACTACATCTTTAAAACAGCATTGTATCCATCCTTCTTTAGCTTATGGCATGTCCCTTTCTCATGACAAGCAATTTGTTTTGAGGCTGAGGTGACTCACATTGCATCTTGCTGTCTTGTTGTGGAATTATCACTTATTACTTTGTTTAGTCACAAGCAAACATTTGCAAAGCTGGACAAAACAAAAATAAGTAAAATCAAGTGGCAGTTAAGCTCTGACTTTCTGGAGAGTCCATGTAATGTCAGAATGCTTTCAGCTTTTGACTAAAGTAAAAGATAAGAAAACAAAGAGTGCTAAATTATTCTCACATTCCTACAACCGCTTTCCAAAATAAATTTAAAAAAAATCCCAAAACACCATTTATAGTTGAATAAATCTTCTTGCTTTGTCAAATAAAGTGTAAATAATAATATAGAGGGTGCAAACAACACAAAGAGAGTGCAGATATGAACAAATAACTAGAACATGAAAATGGTAGAATTCTGTTTTGAAGCAAGAATGTGAGCTGGTGCTGTAATACATTTTTGCTGTTACAGCATCTTCTGAGACTTTCAGTGAATTTTAGAAATTACACCTTTGATTATACAAAGAGAAACATTTTCTTTCATCCTTGGGGATGACTAGCAGATGCTCAGCCTCTCCCAGGATCTGACACAGTAACCTTATTATCAGTAACTTTGATAGCACCTTTCTCATCTGAACTTCTATCAGCAGCTAACAGACTGGCACTTCACACTAAGACACAAGTGTCTCACCCTTATTTTTTCCCATCCCAAGCTTCAATGTTCTTTCCACTACTAAATACTATAATCCTCACATAAAACAGATTTCAGGGTTGGAGAGTTAGAAAAGTTTCTGAAAGTTTTAAATGTTTCTTGAGTCCATATAGTGTAAGAGGGTCTCTTATAATCTCTTACAGACCTTTAATCATGAGTTGGTTTGCAGGTGGAGTCTCAGAGTAGTGTTTATAGAAAGGTGATTTCTATCCATCTATCCAAAAGGAAAATTGGTTGAGCAGCTGTAAAAGCTTGCAGCACTTTGCAGGGGTGATCTCAGTATGCACCATGTCTATACACCTACCACTAAGAGTTCATGAAAACTCTGACCCTGCAAATGTGTCATCTGAGAAGTAAGAAAATAGCCAAGAGTAGCCACACATTTTCTACCTAAATGGATTGGTCAATTCTTTTGGTGCTAGAGGCTGCTTTTGTAAATGTACAAAAGTACAGTTCAAACTTTCATCACTATCTGGCTTTCGACTCCTGGCAATTGTTCAGAGACTTTACAGAACTCTGCGCTGATAACAATGGTAAATTTAGGAAGTATTCTAGAAAATGAAACCCTAATGATTTTGCATATCCAAAATATATTTTTATTTTGGTGGAGAATGATTTTTTTCTTTAAAATAATTTAGAAATTAAGATCCTTCACAGGGCTGTGAAAGCAGTAAACTTAATAAGTTAATTTCAGTAGATACATGAAATATTGTCATCCACTTTAAAAAACTGGAAATCGGTAGTCCTCTTCAGCTGGAAGATCTTGCAACAATAATTAATTCATGAAAGAGCAAATGTTTAAGATTAGTCTTAATATTTTTTTCATCTGATTAATATCTCATGGGTGTAAAAAAATTCCTATGGATGTTGTCATGTAACTGTTTCTTTCATGCTTGCAAATACTGGTTCTAATATATAAGTGGAAAAAGTAAGAGATAACCAGGAGTATGAACAGTCAAAAACCAAGAGAAGCAAATCCCATTCACAAATAGTTCAGACACTTAGTTTGAGACCTTTGCTGTGCAGTTACAAGTGGCTGTATTTGTAAATATTTCTTGATACCTTCCTTAATTAAAAAAAAAAAAAAAAAAACTGTTTAATGGGATGAGTAAAATCAAAAATTTAAATAGAAAATGTATGGAACAATAGAACACAAGTATCCATTTGTATAGATCATAGCTGATTCTGGCTTCAATAGAAGCAAGAATTTAACAGGGAGGCAAAAACCCAAACATTTACCACCCAAATTCAGTAGGAATCACTCTGATAAAATGGGAGAAAATTTTGCCTACTGTACAGGGTGCATGTCAATTCAATCAAAAATTAATAATATACATGTTTTATTGATCACCTAATATTTCATTTCACCTCTGCAGACTAGGAGCTATTTTAGGGAAGTGCTGAGATGTCATGTCTTCAGTGAGGCCCTCCCATTTTCTCATTCACAGACCATGAGTGAGCAGACAGCTGCTATCTAATAGGACAGCTTCTGGTACCTGAGCACTGGTTTCTGTTTAACGCTTTAACATATCACTGGCAGGGTGGGAGGGTAATAATGTGCCAAATAAGACCAGTGTCTTTTTTATTCTAGCATTGGAGAGTACATTTATTTCACAGTATTTGTACTGTCTTGGGTTTCTATGCATCTCAGTTCTTTTGGGAAGTGAATTTCCTTTTGCCATACTGCTGAAGTGATGTTTCAATCCAAGCCAAGGAGCTACTGAAATGTGGTCAATCCCCTGCCTCTGCTCTTTGCTCTTTGCTTCAGCAGTGTTCTCCTGGGGGTGTTAGCACTCATTAGCAGTTTTGGGTCACAGGTGTAGCACTGTGGTACTCCCTGCAAGTCATTTTATTCAAAGAAATGTACATTCTTTTTATTTTTTCTTTATCCACTTTTAGTTGTAGGTCAGAGTTATTGCTAGAACTGTCTTGTAAAAAAATGTGGCTTATATTCACTGATTTGGCTACCTGTAGGCTTCTTTCCATCTCTTTTTTCTTTCTTTACTGTTTTTCTGAGATTCGTTACCCTGATTCATAATGATTACCATCAGCTCTCATTCATAGGTGATTTGATTTGATTCCAGTAGGAAAGGATTGACTGAAAATAGTTTTACTCTTTTCCTTCTAAATTCTGTTTTTGTGTGTTTAAGGGTCAATCAATCCCCTGTGGTTTGAGTACTACACTTTTTTGAGTGTTTTTGTAATATACTGCTGGTATATACACTGTCTTAATACTCTCATTGTTTCAAGTGCTGGATATCAACACCTGTTAGACCCCCAAGAGAACCTTCATAATATTCACAATTTCACAGGCTCATCTCTCCAGGCTGGAGACTACTCCTTCCTGATGAACCTTTTTTCTGTATAATAACCTGTAGAGTGCTGGAATGGAGATTTCATCATTTGTTCTCTGTGATTTCTCTATTTTTCTGAGCTCTGCTTCACTACAAGGAGGACAAAGTCATTCAAAGTCAGGGCAACCACCTAATATTTAATTTTCCCTTCATTTGATTTCCCAGTAATTAGAAATTATTAGTCCTGAAGAAGGATATCTCAGCATCCTGATTCTGGGTATTGTGACTGATGACGCCTTTCCTTCTAATGAGCAGATTACAATGTCTTGCACCTACTCAAAAATTACAGTGTAATTTCTTTATCTATTAAGTAGGTTTTGTCCTTCTTTTTACCTTTCAATATAATAGTCCATGTTTTTCCCCTGCTCCTGTGTTCATTTTGATATTTCACTCCATGAGCCAGCAAAGTCCTCAAAGCCCTTTCTGATTAGGTGATCTTTACAGACTTTGGATAAGTTTTCCTGAGACAAAATTGTAAAGAAGATTATTTCATAGAATTTTAGAAACTGTAATACACTGTTCTCTTAATTATAAAACATGTAATGTAAGGAGTACATTAACACAGATTCTCTAATTGTTAAAGCTGAAAAATAATATCTCTAGAAATTTGTTGATTGGCTTTTCCATATTTTGAGCAAAAACTCAGAAGAACTATAATTCCATTTATGCACTGAGATGAAACAAAAAAAAAAAAAAATTCAGTCTCCCTTTGTTGATTTGTTCCATTGTGTTTTACAGGATCTGAGAAAGATTCCAGATATTATCACTTACCATGCTTTGATTTCAGTTCTGATAGATATGTAATCTCCAGTGCCCTAGGAAATGTATCTTCTTCTGAGGATCATTGGTACCTTGATCTTCAGACTGGAACATCAGCAGTTGTCAGTTTCACAGAGTCTGAAGTAAAATGCAAACTAATTTCTTCAGGGACAACATTATAACACAAAAGACAAGAATATGGCCCTGTAACCCAGAGTTCTGAAACAAATAACACGAGGAAAAGTCTCAGAAAACAAAAAACTCTTTCACTGAAATTGCAATGAGTCAGGCTCTCAAGAGGCAAAGGATTACAATTCCAATATTTGAAAGTGAAACAATAGCCACTGTAAAATATAGGATAGAGTTAAAGAGCATATACAATTTCCTAAAATATTTATTGAGGAACACTTTAAAAAACAGTAATACTCAGATTGTTATCAACCCAGCTGTGTACATTTGTTGCAATTTCTTGTTGAGGCGAATGTACATCCAGGATTGAACATGCAGAGTTGAAACAGCCTTGAGGCCACTGTACAGCTGATTCTCAAAACTTATTTTGTGCATATATAGATATACATGTATTTATTATAAGTAGTCATGACCTTCATGAATAATTAAAAGCATGCTTTCAACATTTTATTCCTTACAATAAAAACCTAGTTCTATAAGCCTTTCCTTCTAAGGAACAGTTCTTCATACAAGTAACTGCCTAATTAGAAGGACATTAAAGGTTTAAGACTGGACTCAAGCTGATTTCTCAGCTGCATGTCAGGAAATTGCTTCAAAACACAAAACAGATTATTGGGACAACTCAGGACAGCATCAGCTATGTTGTAATATAAGTTGCTTTAGAGTAATAATAGCAATACTGTTTCAGACCTGTTCAATGAACTGCAGGATCCTCAAGGCTGTACTGATTAATGCTGATATTCCATTTTCAGAAGTGGGAAAGATGAGGTACAGATGGGGAAGTAACTTTTCCAAGATCCAGCAGCAGGAAAGCGGCAGGGATGATAATAAAATTACCCTAGAAAAAGGCAGCTGTGCATATCTTTCAAAAGTTTACATGTCCACCAAATCCAGGTGACTGTCTTGCGCAAAGCCTGGCTGTCATTCAGGCCCTGGGATCAGAGAGCAGATGTGCAGCACAGCAGTGTAACTTTAATACAGCTGCTGTGAAAATATGGAATCAAGTGATTCCACTTCAGAGGATCTTGTTTGCATAGGCTTAAAAGATAATAATCCTTACCAACTTGATTTGACTTCATTAAATAGGGTTATATCAGCAACAATCAAAACTGGAACTTGAAAGCTAGCAGAGAGTATGGGGCAAGCATGGGTTTTAACATAGGTGTTCTAATGGTTTGTCACTCTGTAGACATGATAAATTTAACTCTTTTGCTCTTTCAGGTCAGAAGGACATGTGTGCATAAAATAAGGATATAAGTTACGGGAAATAGTGCTGTAAGTGACTTTAGGGGGAAAATGATGTTCAATTTTTTTTTTTAATCTTACCTTTCGTAAGTATTAATTCCTGAATGAGGATATTTTTCTCTCACTGGAGTTAAAGTTTGTGTTATAAACTATTGACATATATTTGGTGAATTTTTCATTTTTTGGGGAAGAAGTTTCTATTGATACTTTTGTGTCGGTGTAGAATGATTGATCATTGATATTGTGAACATAAATTTTTTTCTTATCTTGTTCTGTTAAAGGAAATAATTTTTTTAATCTATTGCAACAATATTTTATTCTATAAGAATCTTGGTAGGGAATGGTAAATTAGGTTGCAAAGTTCTTATGGAGTTTATTATAGAATTAATTTGTCTCAGGTCATGTAAAATTTGTTGCTTGTTAGATTCTTTTTTGTAATAAACACAGGAGTGTTTTATGGACTGTGTGATGGTTCAATATATCTTGTTCAATTGTTTTTGAACTTATATTTGTAGTGTAATTAGTTTTTCTTCAGGAAGAGATTACTGATCAATTTACACAGGTGTGGTGGTCAACTAGGTCAAAGTAAGAGTGGGTTGCTTCACACTGTAACACAGTGGTTCTTGTTAAAAATATGTAATAATTTTCACTCCTCATTTACTAAGACAATCCTGACCTTATAAATTTAGAGTAAAGGTAACATATGGTTGTATGGTTGTTTTTTGCTCTTTAGGGTTTGTAATTAAAATAGTGTTAACTGAAATTTTACTCTTGGTGGGTTTCCAACCCATAATTTGTTTGGAAACTATGGGCTGTATAAGCATATAGAACATGTTTCATTTCAAACAACTGGCTGCTCCAAGTAGACTGGAGACATGTTAATGGCTTGGTAATTTTAGTATTTTCAATTTCTGATTAATTTGAGAATCAGAGGAAGTGGACCTTAAACCTGACTTTATCAGTTTTCTCCTTTTTATGCTACACAAGACATACTCAAGTCCAATGAGTTCTGGCAACGTATTGAATATGGGAAGATTTTTGAGCTGTACCATCACTTGCTTAATTACAGTCAGCTATCCAGTCTGATCCCTGAGCTGTGATTCTCATAAGGTTTCTGATTTTTGTAGATTATGGGAAAAAAATAACTTGTCTCTGCAATGTGCTTGTAGATTTTAATGCTGTACTGAAAAATTAAAGGGGGAATACTCTCATGCTGATATTGAACATAATTAATGGGTAGCTCAGTCTGAATTTTAAATACATTAGTGCAGAGTTGTTCATGATGTACCTTATGTAGTGTAGAATTCAGGTTAGAGTCAATTTATTTTTTTCTGATGGCTCATCCATGGTCCATTAAAACTGTTCTCAAAGGTAAAAATTACATGATGTCTGCTAAAAATAACAGCCTTGATATTAAACATGCAAGATAGAAACTGAGTCTCAAAGGGGAAAGGACACAATTTCATGGGTATATGCTTGAGTCAGCAGCTAATGTAACAAAAGATTCCCCCATGTCTAACCTAAAATGTTGCTGTTACTGATTAGGTCAGCATTTTGACCTGATGACAAGAAAGCGAGTTTTCAAGTCTCAGACAAACTGACATTTACCCTTGGGAAGGATGCAAAATGACCCATGAAGTTTCCATCTGCTGATAGAATAAACATCTGTAGTACTCATGACTGGCATGAGCTCAGTAGCAGTGGAATGATCTCTGGCCTCCTCACTTATATTGCCATTGAATAGCAATGGCTTCAGATGGAAATTTCCTCTGAGACTCCTCAAAACACTGGATTCTGCCTCTTGAAAGTATCAGAAAAAATACAGCTCGAAGCATGCACAAAGTTTAAAGTCTTACATGGAGGGTAAATATGAAAAATGAAATATTCACAAAAATATGTGCTGGATAGCCACAGGTAAGCAAACCATGAGGGCTCTTTGGCAGATAAATCTCTGTGATGGTTCAGTGGCCACAGAGGCTTCAAACAGGAAATCTCAGGTCCTGTGTGCATTCATGCTTGTGAAGATATTTTTCTATCTCTATTATAATAGCTCTTTTCATATATTAAAGAAAAACACAAATAAACTTCTATCAAATATCTTAGCTCTTTATTGTCCAAGGATAAGTTTCATTATACTGTAAATAATAGGCATGTTGCTCCACTGTGCTGAAACCAGAGATGTTTTTTTTTTCCCAGGGCAGCTTGGAAGAGAAACTATTTAACATTCCAAAAGAAGGAAGCAAATGTTCAAAGAGGATGAAAGCTCTTGCGATTTAAAAGGAAAGTTGTCAACCTCAGGAACAACTAAACTGTTTTGTTTAGCAAAACTGCTTTTTCTATTAATGAAAGAAACTAGGCCTGATTCATAAGCCACAGTATTTACACTACCTACCCACTGATGTCCATAAAAAAGCAGGAGACTTGCACTCAACAGTGACAGGAATGTTCTGAAAATGTTTAATCATTTGAAAGCAGAATATTACATTCTTTCTGGCCTAAATGTAACAAGCAAAGTCAATGGCAATCAATTCAACCAGGCAATTCCAGATTACTACATTAATTCTTTAATTTCAATGTCACTGTTGCACATTCAGCTTGCTATTCTAACTGCAACTCACACTTCTAGAAGTACAATCTGCTAGGAACATTAATAAGACAGTATCTAAATAAGCCTAATAATGATTTCTAAAATACTTCTATGCAAATTTTATAATTGATGTGGTACCAGTTCTTAGTCCTAAAAAAGTCATTAAGTTAGTTGTCAATGTCTATCCCCTAAATTATATGTAAATTTTAAGTTATTTGAGTACTGAAATATTTTTTTAAAAAAATAATTTGGGTTTTCAGGGTAATTCAAATGTAAAGAATAATAAAAATACAAAGTTATTACAAACACAGATGCTTTTATTTTATAATTATTATAATTTTTTAAAGATGGAAGCTATCAAAATAATTCAGTTTCAATATTGGTTTCTCTTCCTGCTTTTAATCTTTAAATGGACACTCCTGGTTTCATGTGCTAATCTATTAGAATCTATTTATTAGCCTAACACAAAAGTTTACATTCCAAAGGCTAATGGCACCACACATGCTTAGCGGGCTGTAATATCTGTAGAAGACTTTGTCTAGAATTCTTACTGTATTCATTTGGAAGTAAATCTTTATTTTCCCTTGGTAATATCCAATTTTGGAGATTCAGATCTAGAAGATCAGTAAATTAATTGTGGAACAATTTCTTAGGAAAGCTGACATCTTTGAGTGACGTCTGAAGTGCTTCTAAGGCTTCTTTGTAGCACTTGAAAGGTTACTAAGTTACAGTTTCTTGAATTTCTAAACCAAATTCATGGCCCCAAATCGCTCTTGAACTCAGTGAAGGTGCAAACCTGGCACTACGCCTCCAGGATCCCATGATGCACCTTGATCCAAAATCATGGTAGATTCCTGTACTGTTCACAGTGGTGCAAACATCTGTGTAATGAATAATTAATTATTAGATGAGGATCTACAGAATCCTATCTGTATCAAAAACATTTCCTTTTTTTCTGTGTTTTACAACACAGAAAAATCTTTCCCAATTCTTCCTGCTCTGTGTAAATCAAACTATCTAATAGTGCTCTCCACCACCAGAGTAGAATGATTGTCTTAAACACTGCTGCTATTTTTCTGGTGAAAATGCTTTTTGTCATCATTACACCATATGAGAACCCAAGGGAAATATAAAAACCTGTACTCATCATCTTCCATAGAAAGCTCATTTACATAACCAACTCAATGATGTAAACATCAAGTTGAATGCACATTTGAATCAATTAGACAGACAATCCCAGCTGTTCCCAGTCAAACTGCTCCCACAGTTGTGAATAGAAAGGATGACACGGATTCCCTTCCATGCCCACATCTCTTGTGGGGTTTTTTTGCAGGCTCTGTATCACATAACAAATACTATGTGAACAGCTCAATACCTTTGTTTAGTAGATGCATGGCTATCTTATAAAATACTGCATATGCTGGTATAAAGCCTTTGCTGAATAACATCCCCTGTCAAAGCTCGTTCAAATAGTTCATTAGACTGAACTTTTCATTGGACCGTTAGTAGCAGAAAATGCCATCGTTCAGGTAACAGAATAGTTTTGAACTTGTAATTTGCTGCAGGATCTGGGCTATGAAACACCCTTTCTACCAATCCCCGGCTTTTTTTAGCACATCTTCTGGGCAAAGCTCATCTCTTTATGTACAGATCCCTGTTGTCACTCCTCTATAGCTATTTGAGTGCCAGGAGTCTCATTCCAGCAAACTCGTGAAATAAATATGATTAATGATATTGTTACAATTTTCACCAAGCAGACCTTTCAATCACTAAAATTTATTTGATTTGCATTCATAATCAAAATGGGGACTTATTTGGGATTATTCTGTTTTATTGGGTGGACTTCCATGCTTTGCAAAAGATTTGAATAAAAATTTAAGTTATGCCCAAAGAATTTACATAGAGATTGAGACTGAGTGCACACAGGGAAGACAGATGAGATTGACTGGTTATCAGGTTAGTGGACACTAAGTTTTAAGGCTACTTCTTCCTCAAGTAATATTGGATGTTCAGTTCCATGGTCAACTACCTCAGCTTTGTCGAAGCAGCTGTGTGCATCTTTCTTACCTGCCTTGTTCTGTGGGCCAGTGAAGGCAGTGGTCATTTTGTCATTCAGTGCAGGATTAAGGGGGATAGCTAAATGTTAAATTGCTGATAACCAACACTCTCCAATGGGCTTTGAAATGCGTGCATTTGGTCAAGGATGAACTATGTGTTTCCCTGAAAAGTTATGAAATTAGTAAATTTCACTTGAAGGAAGTTAGACCTTCACAAACTATGTACTTTGACTCCGTACTTGTGATATACCGTGTTGTTAGACCCTAGTAATTGCTAAAGCCAAGAAATTGAAATCTAGAGAGAAAAGGTATATGATCTTCTGATGTGGACTGTACTTCCCTATAAAATAGAGATAATTTCATTTTACTTTAAAAGCCATTCCTTCTGTAAAATTAGGAATTTTGAACCACCCTTCTGACCACCTGTGCCTTGGCTCATTGAGGTTTTAAAATGTGGTGATAGATGAATGTACGTGACAATCTTCTCCTTCTGTGAAGTAGGAAGGTTTTCCAGTTACTGTTCTTTGTGCTCCTAGTAAATTAGAGTCAACAAAGGAAGCATTTTCAATCACCAATTGACTTATTAAAATGTTTATTCCTAGAGTTTATGCAAGAGGCACTTGCATTCTGTACTTCAGGATATATTTGCCATGCTAATCTCTTCTAAAAAGTCAATTTGGTATGAAAATAAGAAACAAAATATGAATGGAACTTTTAACTAGGGCACCTTAGAGAGCAAAATGTAACTTTAATTCTAGGCTCTAAGTGGATTGTATGAGGAAACTAACAGAAAAATAATTTTAACTCAGATCTAGTGTCACTGTTTGTTCAGCTTGCAGGCAGTTGGGTGTTACTTATATCAGAGCAAGCATTATTTGCACATGATGTAAACTGCATATGTATTACAGCTTTTATTTATCTTCTACCATGCTGTATGTTCAGGTGTTAGATATCTATACTTAGGGGTCACTGAAAGTGTGACATACATCTTGTGTTCTCAACTCTCTAAATTTTAGTAGATAGGCTTTGTCCATACAAGTGTCTTGCAAATAAATATTACCAAGGACATGCTTGTGGTTTGTTCATCTGCAGGCACAGCAATAGTTCCAGGTTCTTGGTTGGCTTTGACCACCACTGAGATTGTAGCTGTTGTGAGCAGGTCTATACAGAGCCCAGGCTGTAATCTTTGACTTCTTGAGACTCAAAATTTGGTGAGGCCACAGTGCCTCATGCATCTCTTGCAGAAGAAGTACCAGCAAACCCTGTTCCACGCTCCTTTCTAGTGCCCCTTTCCAAAGCTGCTCATCTCACTGAGCAGCAAACTAGAGCAGGACTCTGTGGCAAGCACATTTCTCTCTCTCTCAGGATTTTTCATAAAGGTGCACAGAGAGAAAGAAAGAGAAAACAATTTCTATTTCTGCTCCTCCTTTTTCTCATGTGGAATGTGCTTGGAGAATTGTTTACCTGGGGTGATTGCTTGATTGGATTCTGGTGAGAATTGTTTGAGTCTGGTGGCCAATTGGATCCACCTGTGTCTGGACTCTGGCGAACAGGGTCACCAGTTGTTAGTAGTTAGATATGGTAGTTAGAGAAGGTAGCATGTAGATTTAGTAACCTCCTTTATATAGTATATTAATGTATTATAGCATAGTTATAATAAAGAAATCATTCAGCCTTCTGAACTGGAGTTAGACATCATCATTCTTCCCATTGGGTTTGCCTGCTTTTTACAATAGGACTCTAGTCTGGTTGAAAGCAGGTTGGAAGGGGAAGGGCCTTATTCTTCAGCCACATTAATTTCCAGTTTAACTCATTGCTTTGCTGATAGCAAAATTGCTGATAGCAAACTACGTAGGCCAGTTTGAGCAGCACTAGGACTGAATATGAAAGCACAACCAACCACTGTGGAGTCACCTCCAGCTCAGGACAGGAAAATAACTGAAACTATCCCTGCCATAACTGCAGGTATTGCAGCCCAAACCCAAACATAAAATACCACATCACAAATCAGTGCAGCTGGAAGGTACCTCAACACATGATACTTCAACTCCAGGTCTTTTCCCGAACAGAAAAGAGCTACCCTAAAAGATCATAAGCCACAGCCTCATGATGCATCCCTGGAGAATATTATTTCAATCCTGCAGAGGACTTGGCATGCTGTTAGTAATGCAGGAAATTACAGAAGGGAAAATACATTGCAGTTGCATGTTTTCTTAGCTCAGTACCAATCCCTGGCAAGTGTGTTGTCCTGTAGGCACAGCCCACTCTCATGATTTCCCAAATACCATGCCACCAGGGTGATAAGCTAATGACCAGACTCTCTCTGTCTTGACTGAGATGCATTCATTATTTAACACTACACTTTGCAGGTCATATGGTTGTACATTTTGCTGAGCTGAGCAGTGTAATGACTGAGATATTATTTATACTCTTTTTTTTTTGTGTGTACTGTTAGTGGAGATGAATACACTCCTAATTTAGTTGGATTTGTCACAGATCCGGGCACCTGTCTCTCTAGCTGAGTTCCTCCATGTCTCAGCTGTGGATATTTTGAAGTACTTTCTCAACTGAGCTACAACTTCACTAGTTGAACAACACACTCAGCTGCAAAGTTATTTACAAACTTTACTGATCAAGCTGTATATTCTTGGGCTGAATGTCCTATAGACAGCACTTTGCAGATGGAATCAAATTCTTTACTAATCATAAGCAATGAATTAATTTATTTGATTAGCAGTAATTTGCATTATTTGGTGATTATGTTCTCCAGTTCTCACTGTTAAGAGCTGTGTTGTGTTGCTAGTGCTGGTTAATCACTCACTACTCTGTACTTCAGAGAGGAAGGCATTTTGGTTGTAAATAAAAAGATCTTTGTCTTCAAATACTTCTAAAAACCACTTCTTCCATGTCACATCGGGGAAGATATATATTTTTAAAAAAAAATTACAGGTGAAAGCACATTTTCCTATGAAGGCAGGGTTTTGTTAGTTCCTTGCTCCACCATTTTTTAAATTTCTCATTATTTGTTATGGTTATGGAGGTACTGTTTCCATGGCCATTGCACAGGATGGTGCAGAGCTTTACTCACCAGTGGTGAGTAAGGAGGGGACCACCGTGTACTCTGTACACCTCACTGGGCCAAACTGCCTTTTTTATCTTCTTCTGTGTGTATCTAAGCATATCATGGTGTAATTCCTCTGTAAATAAGTAAAATACATGCAGGAAACAGTGTACAACCTTGTCTTCATAAAAATCTACCTGTACTCTCTGCTGTCAATCTCTTTTGGACAGCTTCTGCAAGTATTTTTTTACAAAACATCTCTAAAATATGCAGTAGTCTCTGTTCTAGGCAATTAAGTCTTCCCCTCCACCTAGTGGAAAGAAAGTATTCTTTACTTCCCCATGTAGTGCTTAAGAGTAGGAAATTTTTGTCACCCACTGAAGTGGTGCCCACCCATCATTCACAGAACACAAAACTCGCCAGGAAAGACTTCACCAGGAGTCAGATTTACCAGCCAGAGCTGTGCCCTATTATTTCATTAACAAAAGGCAAAATTAGCTCATTGGTAAATAATCTGATGAGTTAAATCAGTCCTGGCCCCTGAATTACGTCCAGATAAGGAAATTAATTTTGCATATTTGTTTTATTCAGAGCACAGTATAAAAAGACTGAGGTTGCAGACTGCAAATGAGGAAAACAAGCCTTTTGCTAAATCAAAGATATAAAATACAAGTGGACTCTGAATTACAAGGGATATTACTTAGTCAAATGCTTTAAAATTCAGTAATTAATTTTTTTCTTAGTTGGCTAAAATTTATTGAAATTTAAATAAGGATAGAAACAGAAATATTCTTTTCAACTTCCATGTTGGACAGTTTATTTCTAAATTTAGTTTTGCTTCCACATTTGGGGTTTATGCAGCACACATCAGGGACTGCTGAAAACCTATGGTTTAATTTCTCAGTGTCAAAAACCATGGTTAGTATCAGAAGCAGAATGAGAGCTTTCTGAAATCTTCACCAAAAGTAGGCATGAAAAATGTAATGCAAATTCAAATTCTGTCTAAAGTTGCAATTGTTTTCCAATTTATAACAGTTTAGATTTTTGTACATTAAATTTTGTGTGGCCTTTTAGAACTTTATCCTTTGGTGGCCTGAGATCATTCTCAAAGTCCTTGTAAGTGGTTTACTAGTCTGTAGTTCTCCAAATCCCCTAAGAACTGTCTTGAAATCTTGGTATTACATCAGTCACTTCTATTTTTGTGGCACCAAGGTACTTATAAGCAAAAAATTACACATTGCCACATTATAGTAATTTCATACCTGACTGCCTCTAGAACATCTTACTGAATATTGCTTTGTCTGGGGCATTTGCTGATTATTCATTTTACCAATCTGTATTTCATTCTATTCTACTGATACTTGGATGGTCTGTCTGACATGTCCATCATAAAGGACATTTGTGGTATAGCTTAACTGAAATAGTTTTCAAGAAATGTAGGAGAAAAAGTTCATTCTTTTGGATATCTTTCTTACTGTAAACATGTATTGGCCCTACAGAGTCTCTGGCATGTTTGAAAGGAGATAGTTTTAGAATTTATGCTGTTAGCAAATTCATCACTGATTTTGGTCTTCCTGTTTTATATCTATCTTGCCTATACTTGTGTAAAAATATATTTTTTTAAAAAAATCCAAATACCATCTTGCAAATTATATCATTAATTTCACTTTTCAACTATACCAACTTAGTTTTCTTTCTAAAACCATTTAGTAAGTAACATGCACTTTCTCCCAGTCCATAAACTTTCAACCACTGTAACCAATTTCATCCATCTACAAAGAGAATACATCTTTTAAATAAGTTTCCATAATAAAAGGAAAGGTTTCTTCTTATGATAAACTGATAAACGTAACCATTTCTATGTAGCTCTCATTTGGAAATAGAAAACTGATAGATCAAATCTCTTGGTGTGATCTGCCAAGTATACTGAATGCAAATATGTTATACTTCTCCTTTTATGCATCACTTAAATGAAATTTTCTTTACCGTATTCCTCCTCAATTTTTCTCTTCAATTTTGCTTCTTTCACTCTGTCCTTGATTTTCCAACAAGAGGCTTCTGGGGCTGGCTTGGGCTTTCTGCCCCTCAGGATCCCTTGACTCTCCCATACTCTTTCTGGTTACTTGTCAGTACAGATTCTACTTTCATATGCAGAACATGTGGGATCCCAAGACTCAGAAATATGGGAACAGGCTTTAGTTCTGTGAATTTGAGTGATTTTTACATAAAGTTACATTTTTCAGACAGTACAACTCTTTTGTTTAGCTCCAGTACGTTTTGTATCATAGTCTGAATCTTTGAAATTCACTCAATCAAATTATAGTAACTAATCCTGTTATTCCCTCAGTCTTGATAATACTTTGTCTGAGAATTTTAAATGCCTCCTGAAATCTACCAAAATGGTCAAAACTTAATGAAGACAAAAAGTATCTCCTATAAAAAGCTACTATTTTCTATGTATGGTGTAAAAACAGTGAATTCAAATGTGAAGGTGTCTCTGCAGTTTTGCATCCCAAGCAAAGCTGCTGTAGACGGTTACTTCATTCTGGTAACATAATTGGTCTGCAGGCATTACACCCACATTACTTCAAGGGATGAAAATAAATTTATAAAATGCTGTGTAAAGCCTGAAATGGCCACCTTTAAGTTTAATCTTCCCCTTAATGCTGGAGAGTCTATAAAATATGCATTAATTCAAGTTTTTAATAGCTTTTATTAATCCATCTTTCCTTTGTAAAGGGGACAATATCTAATATATATAGTCCCTCTTTATATGCTTTCAACCTCATGATAAATTGAATTATCTCACCTTGTTTTAGAGTTACTTTTAGCAAGGTTTGGTTGTCTGGAGCATGCAAAGCTATAAATATCTCCTGCTCTGCTGATATCCTTAGACTCCAGCAGTCAATACACAAAGTATATGGTATAGGTGCACCCTAGATCAACTGACTGATTATTAATGTCTTTCCACAGAAGCAGAAAGAAAATGGCTCATGAAACTTTAACACATTGGTGAAAGAATCATTGTTGTGTGATGTACACCAATTAATATGCTTGTATTGACTATGTACTTTTCCTTTAAGTGTCTTCTGCTCTCAGTAATATCCCTCAGCTTGCTGCTTTCTTAATGAACCTTCTATATTATATGGGAAAACAACACAATAAAAGAAACTACATGAGTAGAACAAGGCTATCACTGACTTCAAGTATTCAATCACAAAATAATATTAAAAACTAATCATGGGACGTTGCTTCAACACCTAAAAGTATAATAACTGCAGGCATGCTTAATAATTGACATAAAATACATAAAAGCCAGAGTATGGTTGGGACCAAAGAGAGTAAATATATATTTCTCCTCCTTGTACTACATGGATGTTTGTAGGCTTTCAGAGGAAAAGAAAAAAAAAAAAAAAGGTGAAGGGAAGTCTCCTACTTGTTTCTGTCTTATTTTCAGTCAGCCTCTCTATCCTGGGCTTTCATAATGACAGCTGGACAGAAGACTTGCAAGACTTTGTTTTCACTGGCATTTCTAAATACTCTTTAAGTGTATCAATTTCTTAAATTTTTCCTTTAATTTCATCATTATAAATTATTTTAAAACACCTGTCTTGAGAAGAATTGGTTAATATTTTTAAATGAAAATGTAACATTACCATGGAATTTACTGCCACTAGCCAAGTACTTGTCTAGATTCCATAAAAGGTGAAATATTCAGACTCTGATGGGATTTTGTATCTTTTGATTCACCAAAATCCAGTTGAATCAACAATGTTGATTCTCTTTGTTTTCTAGGAGAGAATGACTAGGCAACCCACTGGAAAAAGTGAGGGCAGGGTGACAGAAAACTCAGTGCTTGAAGGCACCTGTAGATGAAAGTAGGGTTTATGCCAATGAGATTAAAAACTGATTTGAGATAAGGGAAATGGAAGACAACAGAGGAGGCCATCCTAAACTTGCTCCCTCCTGTGCCTGTGGCTCTTTTTTCCCCAAGCCTGGGTGCCAGTGCAAGCTGCCCTTTGCTGGCTGTTGCCCAGACAGTGTCAGAGCTGAAAAGCAATCCCTGCAGGGCACCTGGAGCTCCAGCTTGCCATGAGGATGAGCAGCACTGATTATTTTTGTCCAGGACCTGTGCATCATTAGCTGAGCCACATTTGCAGAGAGGGCAAAGTAACAGCAGGGGGCTGTGAGGGATGATGGCCTTACCCATGAATCCCAGTGCTAAACAGGAACACTTTGAGGCTCTGTGGAACTGATGAAGGGCTGAAAGCCTCCGTGATGGCAAGACCAGTAGATGGTGGTGTTTTGTCTGTCCTAGCTGGTGGGTTATGGGCTGTGTCACGGATCTTGGGAACAATACTGGGTTTGTGACAGAGCAGCCAGAAATTTGCAATCAAGCGATGATTCTTATATCTCTTAGCAGCCTTCTTGAAGGTTTCCTGCCTTGCTGCACCTGGTTTAACCAGTTTATATGTGTTTACTGGGGTTTTTTTCCTTTCAGATACATTCTGAGTGAATGAAAACATCGGCTTGATGCATTGATATGGTGATGGGCTTGTCAATGACCTGAAAAGACTATTGCTTTGTGTTAGCAAGTTTTGGTAGATGTTACCTTTGCTGAGAAACACCATTTCTCATCATTTACTTTTCTGGTAGGGCCCTGAGTCACTTGCTGCTTAGCAGTTCTGGAACCAATGCCATTATGCTTCAGACCAGCTTTCTGTAACATCACATTGCAGTACATCTAGAATTAAGGTGCAAACATGAAACTAGACATTAAGATCAGTACAGTCCAGCAGCTTCATGGTTTGTAGGTGACAGGGAACAACTTTCATCCTTGTTGAGTCCAGAAATGTGAGTTCTTTATTGCAGCTCTCAACTGATTTTACCTCAGTTCATTGTCAGGTTCAGAAATATGAAACCTGAAATATGAAAGCCCAAAGAGGAATCTAAGGTAGCCAATGAAGATAGGATGTGTTATTGTAGCCTGCTATTCAGTGGGCTTCAGTTCATTTCTTTGCTAATCCAAAGAATGCTTCTATAACTCTGAACAAATCAATTTTGCCTGCAAACCCCCTTTGCTAAATTAGAATGAAATGTTAACCTCACAGAAGATCTGAAGTATGTTAACTTGGATATTATTCAGAAATACTGGTAGCAAGAAAGGAGAATTTACAAATTATTGCAAGGAATTGAGAGTAGAGGTACTAATGAGGGAGGCAGTGCCCACCAAGCAGGGGATGAGGATGGCAGGGCCTTTCCTGCACTGCATCTCACCAGTGAGGTACCAGCAATGCAGGTGTGTCACTGGCATCCTACTTGCCTTTCTGCTGTTAGTAGCAGGGAAAATGACAACCTGCGGTGCCTGGAATCACTCAGTGGAAGGAAGATGGAATTGAGCACTAAACAAGATGGTGGGATGGGGAAAGAGGAGAGGTAGGATGCTTTCACATAATACATTTTCCAGTAGAAAACAAGGAGAATGAGTAGGAAGATCTTATATTTAAAAAAAAAATCCTGATATGCTTTCCAAATATCCAACACAGGAGTATTGCCAGGAAACAGGAAGCCAACAGAGGAGACCTATATTGCTTTCCTATTACTCTTTTTTCTTGTTATCATTCAAGTATTTGAAATCCCAGAACATGTTGTTCCTAAATTCTCATTAATAAGCCACACTATAAATATGAGTATGTTGTTTCATAAATACTGCTTTTCTTAATTCCCTTTGGGCAATAAATATGGAAGTGAATTCAGTGGAAACTATCAAAATTAAGAAGCTGTAATGTAATAGCAGTGTCTGTCTCCTGAGCTACCATTTTTCAAGCTTTCATCCATTATTCTCTCTCCATCTCACTGGCTAAGCCAAGAGAAGGGTGCATTGTCAGTGACACTTCTGCTGAGAAGTAAAGTTGTCTTGCTCCCAGTGATGCTAATGGCAGCCAAATGTTTTACTCACATAAAGCTGGGAAAAACATATTCATGGTGGGTCTGAATGTATTGCAAGGGAACATCCTGTGCAAGGGCTGCCCGAGATGGCTGGGAGGGCTGGGGTTATTGTCCCTGATGCCTGGTGGCATGCAATAGAGTGATGTTTGCACATGCCAGCGTTGGTATCATCTAGTCAGTTTATTTTAGCAATGTGGCCCACAGGAGAGTAGAAGCCAAATACCAGTTTGGCTTCTAAGGCCACTACTTTAAAAAGTTTTAAATTGGTTGAGCAGGGTGCTCATGTAAAAAGTCCAGCTCTACAACCAAGGCAGCATATTCACTCACCATAGTTATTCAGTTACTCACTAACCAAGACAAAGGTTTGGCGACATTTTTCAAATTTCATTTCCATTGACAACAGAGCACAAAGATAGCGACTGTGGGACACTTGTATTTACAATCCATGTTAAGAACTAGAGAGGAGATAATAACAAATCCAACAGCTGGATTTAATAGATGAAGTTTTTGCAGATGACAGGGACTATGAATGGTCTATTTCAGTTGTGAAACATGTCTCCACCATGCAACCTCTACAGAATAGTTAGGTCAGTCTGTTTGAATCTCTGAACACCTGAATTTTCTTTCCAAAATACAGCTAGTGAAATCGTGCCCAGTCTGTCACTTTTCTTTATTATAGCTGTTTCCTGCTGGCATAGACGGTGCAGAGCTGACTCGAGCACGAGTTAAGAGTGACACCAAGTGGTTAGGCATTGTATTTCGAGGCGATTTTTTCAAAGTACCTTTCTGCTTTATTTTTGTTTTTGAAACACCGCTCTTGTGTTTTTTTTCTTCTAAACAGTCCTTATTATGTCACTGAGTAGTTTTTTTTCTTTTAATAAACAGACACAGGTTCTCACTTGTTTTATAAGCAAACATCATTCTCAAATTTATGCTCCAATTCTTTCTGTCCACATAATACAATTTACAAAAAATTTCTTTCCTCGAGAATAAGGCAGTTTCTGGGTCTTAATGAGGTATGTGTTGAGAAACATGTGGAACTGTTTTCAAAGAGGAATAGGAAAGCAGCAACTGCACTATAATTATTTGACTGTAGAACAGTAAAAAGAATGAGCAGCAAAATGTGCTTCTGGGTAAGGAACCTTCAGTGATGCTTCAGGTCAGTGATGCTAGAATAATGCACATTTCTTTCTCCCACGCTTCCTTTTAAACGGTAGGTACCTAGTGGCGAGCTGTTCCCCTGTTTTCAGCCTCAGCAGAGCTCTGTGAAGGACAGGTGTGAGGTAGCCCACTTACAGCCCTACTGAGAAAACCAAAATTGACAGACCTCTTGAATTAGAGCCTACTGCCAGAAAGCTCTTTAAATTATGGCCTCGTCCATATAATCAGCAAAATAACAGCTCTGATGAGAGTTATCCCCTCCCTTATCAATCAAACTGTGATTCTTGGTAGCTTTGTGAGCAGCCATTTTTCTGGAATTAGGTAATCACTATTCTTACAGAAAGAAACGAGCTGCTAGCCTGAGGCATTCCTTTTTGTGGCAAGTAGGAAGACTTAGCAGATCTTCTTACCAAGTAACCTTACAGTGCACAGGAGTCCAGTACTTTCATTTCTGGGGTCAAAAACACAAAGGAAAGGGAATCAGTGTTAAAGAGCACTTGGGCAAATGACAGAAAAAGCCTTTAGCCTACCTGGAAGACAAGCCCAACAAAGGGAGCACTGGAGGGAACAAGAGTGATATTGCAGAATGAACATTAGTTGGAATAGCACTCTTTGGAATGTCTCTGAGTTAATGGCCAGTCCTGTTACCCACATGGAAAATAGTAGATTTGGAGTTGCTTGCATTAAAAATGATGGCAAGGACAGACCAATTAGAGACCTGTGAATAAAAAAAAAAAAAAAATTACTTAGGTCAATCTGCTATGCTTTTGAAAAATGTAATCAAAAAAAAAAAAAGGGCAGTTATTTTAACTGCAGACACAAAATTGTTCCCATAAATGAATTTTGGCATAAGTAGTAAGCTCTCTGCTGTTCATGTAAGACAAGTGTTTTTGTGCCACTGAGTTGGAAGGTGACAATGTTTTTAGATGGCGCCCTTGTGATCTCAGTAATTATCACATCCCTTGCCAGGGTAACAAACTAGCAGAGTAAAATACAGTTTGCTGGTAGAGTTGTGAGAATTCAAGTAATTCAACTGCTGCTTGATGTGTCAGGATGGAGTGAGAAAAAACTGCAAGGGATCCCACTGTGTTTTGTGGAAATGTCAAGAGTAGGATCACCATAAAGGGACTATAGCCACTTTATATTAATGTCTCCTATTGATGTTCTAGTTGATTTCAAAATTTTTACTTTTTTTTTTTTTTTTTTTTTTTAGTTTCAGCAAATTCTGTTTGGACAGTGCTGTTATGTTTTTATTTCTTGCCAATCAGAATCTGCTAATAGTGAGTTCTTCAATTTGCAGTTAAAAAAATAGCATTTCTCATTCCATGTATGTGTTTTATACAGAAATTGTATAGCTCTTCATTAATTCCCTTGTGTGCCTATTAACTGGCGTTGCTTTGGCAACCTCTTCTTCATGTGTTCTATTCTTCCACTTAATGGTTCAAGAACCATTATCTTTGTGTGATATCAATATCAGTCAGATTTTGTAAGACTGGTAATAGTTGCTTTCATTTTTTTTTCAGTTATAAATATAACTGGGTTCGTACATGGGGGTTTTAAACATTTTGAGTTTCAAATGAAAAGTAAAAATCCTGGGTGCAAGCCTCAGGGGACTGGTGTAGGTGTGAAGTGCCACTAAAAGCCAAGACCCAGCCATTTCTGGCCATGCCTCTCAGTGCTCACCATTCAGGAATGTGGCAACTCTTTTAGTGCCAGAATTGCCTGATTTCCCTAGAAATCTGATGTTCTCTCCTTATGAATTGAAAGTTACCTAATAAGAAAAACTGCAAAAAGGACTGCTTATGCCATAAAAGGAATTCCATACGGCTTTGCATTTCCCACATTAAAAATCATTTTGCTACTCTTCATTCATGCTTTAGCAAATTGAGAGTTACATTGCCATCTTCTTTTGCAAAAGGGCATCAGAGATAGCACAGAGAATAAACAAAATGAAAAAAAATGTATTGTTGTCAATCAGTGGCAAACTAGGATGGTTCCAAATCTTTCATTTGAAATCTGTATCTCACACCTCGAGGCCAACATGAGAGATTGTATCAGCAGGCGCTTGGAGAGGATGCTGTTTGTCTCCATTTGCAATAGCTTTGTATGAATTTAATTATTAACAAGCCAAGTTCTTCAGTGGTTCATGCCTGCAAATATCGAGAGAGTTCCAAGACCTCAAGTAATAGTCATTGGTAGATAAATACTCATTTTATCTCAGGGTGATTTAAGCATAGAGCAGCATAAAAATAGCATTTTTCCAAGTTGGAGATCCAGGAGGGACGGCATACTTGTGTTTGGTTTGTTCTAATGTAAATTGAAGTCCTACAGGGAAAAAAAATCACCTTCACTGTCAAGATCCAGGCAGGTTTTGTGACATATGAGGCAACATATGGGATATTGCTGAATCGTGGGACTCAATTTAGCTCTTGCTAAAGCTGTTTTATCTAAGAGATATTTTGAATTGTTTTCATACAGTTTGCAGGAGTTAATAAAATATCATATGAAACAGTCTCTGAATCCATCAAAAGCATTTTGAATCTCTACTGACAGGGAAAAAAGCTGAGAGCTGTTTAATATTTACTGGCCTCCCTTGAGGTGCCAATCAAATCAGCTGTAATAAAGTGACCGTGAAATTTTGCAGTATTATCAGGAACACTTTAGAATTGTCTTTTTTTTTTTTTTTTTTTTAAATGCAAATCAAATACATATTTCTGGTAAGCTCTCTGTTGACCTCAGCAAAATGGATATGATGCATGACAATTCTGGTCATTTTTCTGCCTGGTACTAGAGTGGTGAAGCACCAGACTTTCAAGAAAAACTCAAAAAATCTTTTATACAGTTTGTGCTTTCAAATGCCATGGGTAGGACCAATTTTTACAGCAAGAATTGAGTCGATATGGTCAATGTTAGCTGAAGGTAACTAAGGTGAATTTTTGGCTTTTCTATTTTCTAGGAGCCTCTGTAGGTGCTATTTATATATTATTGATACAGCTTTTTTCTGAGACTGAGTATATCCTTTTGTTCTTTGGTCTCTTTATTTTAAATTATTTATTGAGGTTTTCAAAGGCTTCTATAGTCTTATCTGTTAATGACTCACTACCATAATCTTAATAGATTTTTGTCACAATACAAAAGAAAAACAATACATCCTCTCTGCACCAATACAATACTCTCACCTCTGTCCCAGCATAAGTCAACTCTTACAGTTTTCCATAGAAATTTTGTATCTACTATTTAGAAGAACTTCAAGGGAAATGTCTTAAGGAGCCTAAAAGCAGCTGAGCACAGAGAAATCTGCTGGCAAATGCATGTAATTGATATACAACATAAAACCTAAATTTGTATCTCTTAATGATATACAGCTGATATATGACATGAGACTAGATTCTGTGTTAGGAATTCTCAGTAAAAGTGCAGTTGCCAAAGTGTTTTCTTAAGAATTCCCTGGGTACTTCAGCTGCATGTGGCATTCACCTCCTCAGGTGTGGGTTTAAACCTCTATCAGCCCTTATTATTGCACATTATTAACTGACTAGTCATAAATGATTATTTATTATATTTCAATGAGGTAATGATGCATGAGGTCTTAGGAAATCATTCAATGAAATCATCATGCCATGCATGTTAACTTTAGAGTAAATACCCTATTCACACAGGGCATGGAGGAAGAGAGTCATTAATGATGCACTGAAAATTAAAAATATGAACTCCTTTTTCTGTCAGAATTAACTTGCATTGTATAACACACCAGGAGAACCTAACCCTTTTCTATTCTAGGTTTTCTACTTCTCACCACACTAAAAAGTAGAACTAATCAACAATCTTGCCCTCTTTATAAGTAGCTTTGGGATGTTTTCTGCTGCTTCTTAGGTTCTTTTCAAGACTTGAAAATCAGTAGTACCCTTTGGGCATGGACCACATTTACTCAAATTTCTTGGGGGGAAGATTAAATTGTTTCTGCAGATTTTAATTTTTTAAAAAAATTAATTTTTCAGATTTTATTTCACCCTTTTTCACATATACCAATTAAGTTATTTTACTCTTTTTTTACTTCTGCTTCTGTTTGCCAAGACACCCAACAAAGATTTCATTTGCATTTTTCATAAAAAGAGAGACCAGTTTGGTGATTTGTGTAAAGAGAAAATTGAAAGAACAGGCATTTTGATAATTCCTCTATCCCTATTTGAAGAACCAGGCTTGTACTTTTTTCATGGTTATGCTCCATTAAGGAAAATCATTGCTCAGTGTACTCTGAACTCTTCTGTTAATTTTAGTGGAAATGTAAAGGGAAATATTTTGGAAAACCCTGAACCTAGAGAATATTCTTCTCAGCTTTGAAACTGTCCTATACATTCCTAAATTAATTAAATGTAATTATACAGAACTTGCTCAAATATGGATTTTAATTCTTTCTGTTTGATTTTTGATATTTTAAAAATAAATCCCTTCCCCTTCTTTCAAATGGTGTTGATTGGTCCAAAATAGCATCAGGTTTATTGCTTTATGTTAAATGTTATATTACTATTTCAACTGAAAATGCATCATGAAATTTGCAGTAGTAGGGTTGTCTTTGTGGTTGAAAAATGTTCTGCATTTTGATATATTTTAATTAATATTTCAAAAACCTCAGAGACTAATTTAGATTTTCTCTGACATTTTGTAAGTACTTCATTAGAGTTATGTTTCCTTCAGCATTGGCAGGCATTCTAAAAACTGAGTTAAGGAATAAACATTGCAACAGTCATCTAAAATAATTTCCATCCTTGTCCCTGTAAACATCTATACATTCAGTAACAACCAGAAAACAAGGCCAGCTCAGGAAAGCTGCTCTGGGGAGAGATTAGGGGCAAACTACGCTGATTTCAGATGATATTCAGATTTCAGAATTAAGAACAAAATCAGTGAATGTTTACTGCACAACAATAACGACAACATAAAGAGCAGCAGGATCCTCTCAGCAAGCAGGAGTGACAACAGAACTCTAAACTTGAGGACTTTTAAGCCATGATATCAACTCTCTATTTTTCCTCTGATATCAACCCTGACAATATCAACCCTCTATTTTCCCTATATGGCCCCAATATTTATACTAAAGCAGTGATAAAATCAGAACAATCAAAACTTGTATTGCCTGCAGACTCTGCTGCAGCTTCCCTTTGGGAGAATGGACACAGAGTGTGTCCTGTGGCACACAAAAAAAGCAGGAAGTTTTCCTCAGCAGCTGCAGAGGTCACTAGGCCTGCTAATGCTGTGATTTTGGAAGCACATACTTCTAAAGGATGGGGAGCACAGATGGATTGGAAGATCACAGACTGTCAGGCACTGGACACAATCAAAGTAGATAGTAAGGCACTCTAGCAGTAGTAAAAAAGCAAATCAAAGATGTGATGCAATAAGGAAATACTAATATAAGTTGCAGATGACTTTTTTTGGAGGCAGGGATAGAAACAGCAGTGAAGAAGGATGGCTCCTAGGCAACCTTATTTCAAGTCTTAAAAAGCAGCTGTGGAATTTTATTCTTCACGGGACTAGTGCTTCCATATCTATTTTTGCTTCCTCTTCCATCTTGCAGGGGTTAAGAAAGGAAAAAAGTTAAAAATTTAAGATGGTTTTGCTTGTTGAAAGTGTACCTGTTATTGCAATCACACTCAAGGACATAACACTTCTGGGTTTTTATCTGTATTGAGTCAGTATTTTGTATCAAATGAAGTAAAGCACTTTCAGGATCTTCATAGCATTGTCTTGGGTTTCATATTGAGGAGGGAGATAGTTTATGTAACAGCACAGATGACTTTAGGGTCAAGGTAGTAGCCTTGCACTTCTTTTTTACCGATTTCACTTTGGTTTATTGAATTTTTCTCGAGGTCTATGCAGTTTGTGTCTTCTTGCAACTTTACACACAAGAGAAACAGCAAGTTTATGTAGTGAGGGTTCCTTTGGCATTGTCCCACCTAGTTCCTAACACAGTTTCTGTGTTAGGAGAAAAGACTGAAAAGACTTAACTGCTTTTTCCCAGTTTCCCGTAGTGGTGGATGATCCCCTGTCACCTTGATACCCCAGTTCGTAGGAAGAGTTCAGATTTCAACTGCTCAGTTGGAATTTTTCTACACTGTCACTAATTTGTATAAAAACAGGGTTTTTTATTTAAGGTGGAGTAGCTATTTAAGATTAATCCTTTTTGATGATTCTTACAATAGAATAGTAGTGGTTTTTAATCCAGTTCAGAGTCTGAGGTGAAAACAAAGCATTTTAAGTTCTAGAATAAGAGTTAACAAGGGTTATGTACTCAAAAGCTGTTCCCTCCTGTGGATGATCTCCTTCAATTCCATGCCTGATTAGTTATTCAGTGACAGGCTACTATTACTGTTTTTCAGTTTCAAATTGCTTCCAATCCAACCAAAATCCCCACTGCCATTGCAGGGAGTGAGAACATAAACATTTACTGTCATTTTTTGTCTGTGCAAGTTTTGTGTTTAAAACAAACCATTTCCAAAATTTCCCATAATGATGGGCCCAAATGACTAATCAGGCATTTTTTAACCTCATTTATTATTTTCTGCAGTAATTACTGTATAATATTCAGTCCTTCCAGAGAAGTAAATCCATCTTTAAATACAGAATCTGCTTTCAGCAACTGCAGCTTGTTGCTTTTCTAATTGATATTAGCACCACATCAGAGAGGCTTGACAATGGTTTCTAAAAACAGCTTAAAACAAACAGCAGTGCTATTTAAAGTGGTGGGGGTTCCTAGTTTAAGAGGGTTTTGGCTAGAAATTATAGAATACCTCTCATGGAAGGTGTTCTGAACAAGATTGTGTTTGAACACCTTGCTGGTTTGGGACTGCCTATATTAGATTTAGGAATTTATATAAGTGGCTATTGTGTCAGGAATTAATCATTATGGACTCCAGGGCACTGGTGGGGTAATGGGATATGAATTTTCTGTCCTGTGTGAAAAGTGTAATAGGGAAAAGGATTTTTGATTTCAAAGAGACAAAACATATCATGATCTTTTGCCAGAACACAAAATGTTATATTGTCAACCAAATTCTGTGTTATATTTCAAAAAGTTTGTTCTAAATATTTTGTTTCTTTTAATGATCTACTGTAAAATAAAAATGCTATTTGAACAGATCTATATTTAAAATGGAAACATTTCTTGTAAAATTCCCTCCTTTGACTGAAATTTTTTGGCAAATTTGCAAATACTTTTAGCTTCCTGAAATGATAATGAGTGACAAATTTCCTGATCAACAAACAAGATTTTGCCCATCTCTTTGCCAAATACTTTGAAACTCGGCAGAAAATATAGATAATTGCACTTCCTGCAAGTTTATCTTTATAATTAATTAGGCAGTAAAGATGGGCATAAGTCCCAAATCTGAATTAAGGCAGCCTGGGGTTTTTAGCATATTTCAGAACCATGACAGAGAGACCTCCAGGCTTTTTGGATTTTTTTTTTTTTTTTTTTTTTTTTTTTTTTTTTGGGGGGGGGGGAGGGTCCATAATTAAGGGCTAGAAATACCATCTCATTTTTCTAGTAATAAACATGAGATCCTCATGCAATCATGTCACTGGCAGTAGGTGCTGGCTTTGAAAGCTTGGGTGTGCTGTGCTTTCCTCCTGATCTGGCCCTGACAGCAGCCAAGATAAGTTATCCAAACAAGTAGTTTGTGCAACTGTCTGGTACAGTTACTTGCATTCTACAAAGGAGCAGCCACATGGAACCTGCAATCAGATCAGCTCCTTCCACTCCCCATCTGTATGAGATGTGGAAGGTTTATGGTGATTGGGTGCTCTACAGAAAGTATGTGCTTATCTGAGCATACTCATGCAGAGAAACTGAAAGGATGGGCCTTGACCAGGGGAAAGGTTTTTTAAGTACAATTCAGAGCTCTTCAGGAGATAGTTTTGCACTCCCTTGGGTTGGTGGCTGACAGAAGAGAGCACAGGGAATAATTCCTGTCCCTGCCTTTAGCACTTGGTTAGCCAGCTGCAGCAGCACAGTTGGGTTTTCCATAACAAAGGGCAACCACATATTTTTGATCTGGCTTTTGTTAACACTGTTAACAAAAAAACAAAAGTTGAGGTTCCCATGAGGAAGTGTCACAAGTGTGAGTGCTGTGAACCACAGTCAGAACAAAATAGTTCTTGTCTCCATGTAAGAATGGCTGCTCTCAGAAAATTCAGATTCAAGTTTAGGGAATATGGAGAAACTTTAATTCATAACTATTGCATGTCACAAAGCTTTTTCAACACATCCATCCCACAAGCTGGGTGTCCCTTTCACTGTTCCATTTCCAATCAAGGAGGAAGTACTGGCATGATAAAAAAGACATTCCTTTATTACAGGGACACTCAGAAATATGAACTAGGCTGAAAGTTCCAAAGGCACTGGCTAAAAGCACATGTGGATCTAACATGTACCTTAAACCAGGCACATCCATCCAACCATGCATATGTACACAGGAGTCCTTCTCCTTTTGGTTGTATTGATGAGAAAGACCAACTCCAGCCTGTGTTTTAGTAGCTGCTCTCCAGGTGAGGCAGAAATCCCATGGGAAGGGCTCTGACTATGATGATTTCAACCCTGAAAGGTGGCAAACTGGTTTCCAAACAGTTTTGAAAGTTTATTGCTACAGACCTGACAGAAGCAGAGCCACAGGTGCATTTGGTTCACTCATTCTTTGGACTGTGTCTGTTACACTGCTAAACATCTTCCCCTTCCCTTGTGGGATGAGAGAAATGCTTGTGTTGCATCCCGCTTCCTTTCAAAAATGAGAGAGAAAAGTGGGATCACAGCAAGGGAGGACTGCTTTTAATTTAAAAATGAGGTGTAGGTCAAATCTTAAATTCTAAAGCACAGTCCTGAACCACTGTACTAAATGGAAGTTAAGTGAGAAAACAGGACAAATAAACACTCTGTAAAAGACTGCTATTTTTATGAGATGCAATTAATTGCTTTTAACTCTCTGGCAAGCTGAAGAAAAGAGCTGCCTCCAAAATGGATGACGTTTCTTCCTTTTCCATGAAGATATCAGAGAGAATTGTAACCTGCAGGCAATGTTACCATGAGAGCTGTGTTATCTCTGTAGCAGGATGCAATATTGCTGATAAAGTGAAGACAGTTCTGATTTGTAAAGAGATTTTAAAAATGGTCAAGACATGAATAAATAGTTGGGTGTATCAGAGCTGGAGTAATGGAAAAGGGAGTTTGGCTGAGTGTTCTATATGTGCAAACAGCATTCCTTTTTTCTCTTGTTGAGAAGGAAACTGTGGAACTGAGTAATTACATCAGTGTGCATGGTATTGTTCATAAAACATCCTGAAAAATTAAACATCTCTTATGAGTAAAGTATTCTTCCATTAGACAAATTTATCAGGAGAGTAGTGGAAGTATTTTTTTTTTCTTTAACAGTACATTACATTTCATTTATTAAGATTCATCTATACTAAAGACTGAGTCTGTTTTAAGCATTTCAGATGGGCTTCAGTAATGGACTTGCTGACTTTTTTCCCAAGCCTTTTCAGGAGGTCTGTCTTTCTCCCAGGAAAAGTTATTACTTCCCTCTAAAATCTGCAGAAATGCAGATACTGTCAATACAAAAAACCAAGGCCTGAACAAGCTTGGATGCATGTAGTTGGAGGTTCCCCAAGGCCTCTCATATTTTTGCACAGTTAATCATCAGGTACAGTTTGTTAGAAGGCCCTTGGGTATCTGTAGATGTTGATTTTATGCCCTAAATAAATGGGATCAGAGCAGTATCAAAAAAGAAAAAAAAAAAAAAAAAGACATCCTCCAACAAAATTAAAATCACTACCAATATATTTAGCCACTTTACCCACATCCTTGCTTCATGAATAGGCTCTGTTATCCAATATCACCAGTGCTATCCTGTCCCCAGAGCTGTGCTCTTTTGAGGAGGCTGCTCTGAATTTCTAAAATATTATTTGGCACATATCAACTTTATTGATGTCTGGCCGATGCCTTCCCATGCAAAGAAATACACCTTGAATGGGATTTGTTCTGCTCTAGTGTTAAGAAAAGGAGGCATAGCTTAGATGATTCATGATTCATTTTCTTTCTTCATTTGACTGCACTAGTAAACCAACAGTAAAAAATATATATAAATAAAAACTGTAACCTTAATGTCCCCTGCAAACTTTTAAGCTCTCCTGGGACATATTTCTGTGTATCCTAAATTGTGGTTGTACGTAGGTAAATCAGCCTGTCAGCAAGACACAAAACACTATCCCAAATTTCAACACTGAGTTTGATACCTTAGAGACCAGACCACCGTCTGAGAATTTACAACAGTTTAGTGAGAAATAAAGGCCAATATTCCACTGAGAAAGGTTACAAGATGGGCAGAAACAACAGGGAAGCATTTTGCTTCCATGAGAGGCAACAGAGAGCTGAGGATTTTAAAGAGAACTCACAGCTAAGGTACTAAGAAGGGTGAACCTTTGTTTATTTGTGAATTTATCCTCATGCAAGAAGCTGAGTATTTTAAAACATATTTCCCAGTAGTCTAGATGTGAAAGAATATAATCAGGCAAAGAAGAGTGTAATACTAGAAGCCAGACTAAATAAATCTGCAATGACTTTATAGCAAAGGATTCCAAATTAGTCTCCAAAATATCTAAGTTGCAGAAGAATCATAAAATAAAATTTAAAAACTGTTCAATGTAAAAGCTTCTGATAGCATTCTTAATCACACAGCTGCACTATTTAAAAACAATTCTGTAAGAAACTGGGGTGTTTTTTACATGATTGGAATATTCATAAATAGAGTGAGTGGTACAACTAAATCTTTTCTAAATGAGATCCTTCTAGATTTACAATGGATGTCTATCTCAGTGGAAGTTGCCATGGTTACAGCACAATTCTGCATGGAGCACACTTTCATCACAAATTTTTACACATTTATATACAAATAGTTTGGGCACATTTTTCCAACTTCTTTTTAAATGAGAGCTACGAGGACGGCCTTGAAGGAAAATTCCATATTTGTGCCTGGGCAGAGCGATGGTCCAGCTGCACTGGGAATCATCAGATAATTCAGACTGGGCTGGGCCTCAGGAGGTCTCTAATCACAGCCCCTGTTCAAAGCAGAGTCAGCTTTCAGATAGGAAATTTCCTATAATTCTACTTCATGATACCAAGGAGAAATTGAAAACAAGGTGAAAAAAAGAAAAGAAAAGGTAGGATATCTTTATTTAGGAAGTATTAAGCTGACAACTCTTACATGATACTTTCATTAACTGATTGCAATTTTGTGGGAAGATACTTTGACTTTTGCCCTGTGAATTCCATCACTAGCAAGCCACAAAGAATGGAGTTACTCAGTAAATTTTCATTATGCCTCTCTGCAATGGACTGACTCCAGGTAGCCAGAGAACAGGTTTGCTGGGTTGGTTTTTTTTGAAATATGGTAAGTGTGAGGGGGATCTCTGGTGCTGTAGAGGGTATAGAGTGGCAACATTGATTGGAGTGGAGGAATGATCTTATAAAAGAGTAATACAGGGTTATTGCCTTTACAAATTATCTGATGGTCTGCCAGTTGTTCAGTGCCATCTTGCTGGAAGCAAGTCCCCAGCCCTCTTCTTCATTCACCCTTCTGTGATATCTTTAACTCCTGTAATGGACTTTTCCATTTCTATAGGCTCAGACATAGTTGATTTGAATATTACTTCTGATACAACTCTGCACCTCTGAGAAAGAAGAAGGACAATTTTTTTTTACCTGTTGATAAATTCTAAAATAAATCAGCCTTTTTAATGACTCTGCCTGTGATTCTCATGTGACTAATTTGGTTCAAGGCTTCTTGGCATGATTTAGGAGACAAGGCACAATCTTTTTTCTTCTTTTTGCTTTACTTGTCCCTGATAAGTAACATAAATTAGAAAAACCTGCACAAAGTGTGGACTCTCCTCTGAATCTGAAATAAGTTTTCAGCATATGATTATTGATGGTTTAATTGCACGTACATCTCAGAGGCAAGAAGGAAATTTAAGTTTCCAAACATACTGACATAATAGAAATCAGGCCCATGTGCTGTCCCTGTCTACTACTAAATATCCTTGTTGAAATTTCTGCCTATTTATAAATATGTCTACATCCAAACACTTGAGTATTTAATGCAAAATTATCTCACATAACTGCTATGAGGAACCCTAATCTTAGGAAAGCCCTTGGAATCCATCTTGTCTCTGTTTAAGTTTGTCTTTTGTTCCTCGTTAGGGTTTATTTAAATAATTTTTGAAACATTACAAACTAAGGCTTCTTATCACTTACCCCAACTCCAGCAAAACCCTTCATTGTGTGAAACGTTGTTCTCTATGTGTCTGCACAGCATGTACAGCTCTTGCCTCATGTTCATCCAGAAAGAAACATTGACTTTGTTGTTTGCTATGAGGGGTTTTCAAAATATGCTCTGGTCAGCTCTGCAAGTGATCATTTCAAAATAAAACTCTAAGCTTATTTAATGATCTCTCTGATGAAACTCTTGTTAATTGGCTCTGGTTCCTCTACTTTAACATCTTGCAGAATCTTCCATTAGGACAGAGAGTATTTTACTGGATTTATTTTCTTTATCATTCAGCAACTGAAAAATCTAATCACTACAAAAAATCTTCTGGGCTTTTATTAAGTTAGGTCTGATGTATGTAATTTGACATAAAGTTCATTAAAGACTTCATTAATTTTTCACCAATCTGTAACAATCTTATCACTGCTGTTTTTATTAGCTGAGATAAAATTAACTAGGTTTGACATTTTAAATTTGGGGGCAAGTCATTTACCTGCCCTATCACCACTTTCATAATAATTACATTTTGCTTTGTCAGATGTGAAATGGTTCTCTTCTTATCCATCAGCTCCAGTGATTAGCATCCCATATTTCAGACCAATTGCTTGTACTGACTTTGATCTCAGCAGTTTATGTTCTCATTAGCTGACTGAATCTTTGGTCTTTCCCTTTTCCAAAAGAATTGTTGGGTTTGAGATTTCCATTGCTAGAAAGACATGGAAAATTCCCATTACCCTGCAGCTTAACCATGAACCCTGAAGGGATTGATGTCAACGTGGATTTCACTTGTATTTGTCCATCTGCCTTTCCTAGTCCTCAGTAGTCCTTCCTGAGAACAAGGAAATATGAAAACCCTGCAGAAGTATGTTTCATGTCAGCCACAATCCAGGGTGTTTTGTAAAACAGGACTTTTAAACTATTTTCTCCCCTCTGATAAAATTTTTCGCTCCCCCATGCATCATCACCTGTGCTATACCAACACCCATTTGCACTTGACTTCAAATATCAGCCAGTGATTTCCATAAATATCAGGCAGTGATTTCAACCCACGTAATGGGTCCAATATTCCAGCACTTGTTGGAATGCTGGACCCATTAATGGCCTGGCAGATCACCTGGACCATTCTGTTACATGGACCAGTGCCCATCAAATCAACCAAATCTAGTAGGTGATGACCTATTTTCATTCAATTATCTAAAAATGGCTACAAGAAAAGTACAACTAAAGTATTTTCAAAGGAAAAATGAAGCCAGTACCCACTCTATTTTTCCTCTCCAGCTAGCATTCAATAGTAATTTCCTCTAAAATGTATCAATGCTAATTGGAGAAGAACCATGATCTTGCAAGAAAAGCCCTGCTTTATTCAGAATAAATGCTATATATTTCAGATTTTCTTCCTTGGTCACTTTCCCTTTACACTTTGACTTGATAGAGTAAAATAGCTGTGTGAAACGTATCTGACCCTTGAATGATAACCCTGAGCTTTCTGCCACCACAATATTTGGAGTCTTTTGTGTCAAAGGAATGTTTCAATGCACAAAACAGAGCAAAGCACTTGGTAGGCACAGGGAATGTTTGAGACATTCAAGTGAACTCTGTCACAGACACAGTGACCTAATAAATATTTGTGTTTTAATACCTCAGGTTCAGTGGTCTTAATCCCTACCTTTGTGAGGATTTTGATCAAGTCTCCATTTGAAGGACTTCTGGGATGTCCAGCTGACTGTGGTTCACACAGTGATTTTAAAGCTGTGTCACTTGTACTTTTTTACTAAAGAGAAGGCATGCAGAGAGGCTAAGAAGGAGCCTTTGCACACATTTTAAACTCTGCTTGGAAGCAGGAATATGTTGACATTTAACTGGGACTTTATTCAGAGATACATCCCTTAAAATTTATTTAGTAGCAAAAGAGTGAAAGCATCTCAAGTACCCATACTTTTGACTTTTCCCTCTTAAAAGTTGAGAAAAACTGTGAATACAGTTTATTTTTAACTCTCATGACTGTTACAAATAGCGTTCTCCTTCTGCATAACATTTTAGATCTGAAGACTTGGAAAAGTCTGTGTCAGAATGGGAAAGAGAATCACCATCCTTGTGATCACAGTCTCTGGAGATCCTATCCTTCAAAATGCGCACTCTTCTAGTAGCTACTCATAATTCCCCGCACATGAAAGTTAAATTAGATTTCATTTAACATCTAAATTAAAATATCTTGTTCTATTTAGGGTACTTGGTTAATCTTTTTAAAGCTATTGTTCCAATTTTCAGGTTTTCTCTAAATTAGCAATATATCCTCCTCAGATTTCTCCTAAGAGGAAAGCCCTGCATCTGTGCCAAGCAGCATTAACTCCAATGGGAACAGGAGCTTGCTCACACAGAATTCACAGCTTTGATGATGAAGATTTAACCTTCTGATAGTATTCATGTCAGGTGAATTAACCTGCCTGCAAGGAAATTACAGAACTAGGATTTCTTACTGTATAATTGAAAGTTTGAATTCATAAAGACCAAAAGAAAACAAACAGAAAGAAAACTAAACAAATTACTTCTGTTTTCTTGGAAGTGGTATTTTCTTTTCTGTTGTTTCATGATTTTCTATAACTCAAAGGTAAAACACTAACATTATTAAGATGAATTCTTAATGTTAAAGAATGAAAGAATCTGTCAGTCTGCAATGAAAAATAAGCAATTTTAGCTCTGCAATGGAAAGGTAATAAAATTCTTCTCACAAAAATACAGTTTTAGGAATACTTTTTTGCAATGCCCTTTGAGCCTCGTGGAAGTTCGAGGACTGAGCACCTCTAAAATCAGAAATTAAAAGCTTTTTAATGTCCACCATTTTTTGGGATAGAGAATCTTGAGAGCCTAAAGAGCTAGAGAGAGCTGCCTGTGCTTTGTGTTAGTTTGCAAAGACATTCCCAAAGCTCAGGACAGACACAAAAGCCACAGGGGGAGAAAACGTGCCCACTGATTGAGCAGTGCTGCTCTCTTTCTGATTTAGTGCAGCTCTGCATCCCTTCAGCCACTGTGCAGCTACAGCTGATCTTTTCTGATGGCCATTACAGGGCCTTTTGCTGACCTGATGCAGGTGAGGCTCTATAAAAGCATCCAGACCTTTCTGATGCCCTTGGCTGCATGCCTGTGACTCCTGCTGCTGCTTTTCCAAATGCCTCCCAACCTCCAAGGTAGCTGCAACCCAGCATTCTCCTCACAGACTCTTCTGACACTGGGCTCCTGCCATCCAGACCAGGGAGATTTGTTGCTCTTTGCTACCCCCAGCTACCCCATCGGTGCTATCTTAATCCACTTCTTCCATCTGCTACTTCTGTACTTGAAAAGCCCTCTGCCCACTCTCTGCCTTCAAAGAGACACTCCTCACTATTGCTGTTGTTGAAAATAGAGGCGTGCACAGGCTCAATCTGCATTTGTCAGCAAACTCCAGCTTGGTTATCTCTCTTCTTATTTTCCTTATCCACAAGTGGGTATTATGCAGGTGGACATTTGAGAGTCACTTGAGCAAGTCTCTGTTGGAGACTTTTCTATGTCCTGCATTAATCTCTTATTCCAGCCTTACACTTGTCTTCCACACAGAATGACAATCCACAAAATTGCTTGCTCATTGCAGTCAGGCACACCCACATACAGACAAGAAGTCCTTTAGGGAATATCAAAAATAAACAGATTATTTTGAAACAAGATAAATAAAGTGTGGTCTGTATTGGAAGCAGCTGTATGTTATTCACTCTAGCTGCTGGCTCAAGAGTACAGATTCTTTTTCCAATGAATTTCATCCTCATGAAATTTTTGCTTGGCTTTCTTCAATAGCCTCATGAATATTTTAAAGTGTCTTCTAGCAGCAGTACTCTTCTTCCATATAATTTCCCCTATGATCAGTTCAGTAAATAGCTTGCTCAGAACAACCAGCCACTCTGTATTTCAGATAGCAGCAAGGGAACACAGATCTGTCCTGTGCACATGTAGGTTTTTCTCTGTGCTTTCTACATTGCCTATGTTCTGAACATGTCTTGTGGTGGGTTGTAAGAGCAGAATAGCACAGGGCTTCCTATGGTGTGAATTTTGTAAGAGTTAGCTACTCCCTGGTGAATGTCAATGCATGACAATATTATGTATATTCCATTAAGCAAAGGTGTTGTATGCTGGCTTTTTACTTTCCACCAGAATTCTATCTCACTCAGCTACAGTCAATTCTCATGGTCTATAACAGTAGTTGTCTCTAACATGTCTTATCATTCATTGGAGAATCTTACAAGTTGGTTACACTATACCACTCCCAAAAAAGACAGTCAAAAAATAGATTCTCACAGGATTCTCCTCAACCATCAAGGGGAAATATCCTCTCTAGGAGACACTTAACAAATATACAAAGCAAGACACAGCTTTGTGCATAATGCTTTTCCAACAATATGAAAAGGAAAAATTATATGGTACTGAAGCTGTTACTCTTCAACTCATTTTTTCCAGATGAATCCTTGAGAATTTTTATGCATTCCTTTAAAGACAATAATTTACATCATGTTGTCATCAGACTAATTTTTAATATAGACACAAGATATTTGAGAATTAAAATCAATAAAAAATTGGTGAAGTCTTCATTTGAATTGAATTTCAACACAGTGACACATTCATTGTCTGACCTGCAGAGGTGGTTCTTTCACTACTGTTTGTGCCCTATGCACTTCTGTTATTCCATGCACTTTTTGTACATTTGGACCCCTTTTTAGCTGTGAAAGCACACAATTTAATTTAATGTGTAGGCAGAAAAGAAGCTTACATTTTTTGTCAGATCTATGTAGAAACAGCAGCACTAAGATATTTTCTTAAATAAGGTGAAAGATAGAGGGAGCCTTCAGGCCAGGAATGGAGAGGGTTGTGTAGTCAATTTTACTTTCAATTAAAACACCTGTCAATTGTAACTTGCAAGTGAAACACCTGTAATTTGTCACTAATCCTGGACTGGTCATTAATTCCCTTAGGTTTTGATTAACCTGTTCCCTATTTATTATACATATATATACATGGATATACATATTCATTGCTTATAATTCTGAAATAAACACTTGGCCAGGAATTCATAGTTATTAAAATGAACATTTTGTTAATGTTTTCTAACTCATTATTTCAGTTCATAACATAACAATAGAGCTAAAAGGCTAGAACTAGCATTTTCAAACAGTTTTATGTTTTGAGGGTTTTTATCAGTGGGTGATTTTTAGTCTTTCTCTAAGGTGTTAAATCTGGGAGGCAGGCAGAGGGTTTCATTGCTCTTAGTGTCTGGAGAGGCAGTGTTAGTGTCTCCCACTGCCAGCTCAGTTCATCCCTTTCCACTGTGAGTGGCAGACACAAAATGCTCCCATTTCTGCACAGAGTTCAGACAGCAGTCAGATAAGGGCTCTGACAGAGAGGGGCTGCTCCCCAGTACCTGATCAGTCTGTAACACCCCCAGGCTCTCATGGTTCCAGGTTACTAACTCATGACATGGATACTGAGGGAAGGCAGCAGGGCAAGATCAGAGGTGGGAAAACCATCCCTGCCACATTTGGGAGGACAAACAGATCTTTGTTTGGGAGGAACAGCAAAACTCATTTTCATAGACGTGATAATAACAGAGAAGTTGCCAACTGGCCTTAAGGAAGCCTAATGAGGAGCTGGCAAAGCACTTGGACTGCAGACTGGGAGATAACTGGGAGTAGGGGATAAGTGGGAATCAAGTTTTCTTTTTCTGAGCTCATTCAGAATCTGGATTGTGTTTCTTCTCCCACCTTTCCACTGCCTTCTGTGTGTAGAGTGGAAAAGATTACTTGAATTCCTGTAAGAATTACAAATCCTATCTTCATTCTGCAAAGAGTTCCTTTTGTAAGGCATTTTTGGCATTGGCTGAATTTTGGGTTGTTTGTTTTTTTTTTTTTTTTAATTCTAATTTAAGAGAAACAACATATCAACATTTTTCAGACCAGCACTCTGCAAAATGCTGAGGTCAATATTTTAAATGCTGTATTTTTAGCAAGACTGTCATTTAAATATGGGGCAAAATTAGGATAGAGTCATTTAAACACATATTAAAGTGACTGACACTTTAATCCCTAGAGCATTATTTGTAGAACAGCAAATAAAAGAGTATCTGAGATTTATAAAGGCATTACAGAAACAAAAAACCTTAAGAAAATATAAAAATAAGTGATATTTTGTAATCCTGATATTAATATTTTGAAATTTGGTGCTGTAATCCGTAAGTGGATCCTTAACATTTCCAGAGTAAACCAATGATAAATTCTAGGGACAGAACTCAAGACTACAAAATTCTTTTTAAGCTACTGAACTGATGCAACTTGCAAATATTTTGGGAAATATGTTGCATATAGACATAGATCTAAGTTTACTCAGGTCCTTTAGTCCTGAAATATTTATGCCATGAAGAAACTTGTCTGATGAAAAATTTCATCAAAATCTGGTACATTCAAATTACAGTTTTCCAACAGAGTGCTATTTCTGTAAAGAACTACATCAAAACTCAGGTCTCAACACATCTAATCTTAGTTTAGACCCAGATCTAAATTTCACATTCCTACTCATAGTATATTCTATCCTTAGTATATCAATCTCAAATCTGCAGAAAAAATGGATATTTTTAAGTAAATATTAATCTCATATAATACCCAGTGCTGTTGATTTTGAGAGACTTTCTTTAAATTTGACTTCTTTAAAAAGTCCATAAATTCTCTCGTTTCATTTTGAAATTCTCTCCTGTGGTCAAATTGCTTCTCTGAGCAATTGTATTGAAATAATCAATTTGTATTCCATTTTTTGAGTTATAAATCATGATTTTCAAAAGTAATTTTTCCTCAAAAATTATGTAAATCCAAATCAATTGGGATTTGGTTAGGTTTGCTTTTCAAATATCTCTTCTTTGTTCTTTGCAACTAAAATGAGAAATATTTCTATTTTCTAATCTGCCAGAATAATCTGGATTTTGTGTCCTGTAAGAAGGAACCTGTTCCCAACTCTCTCTGTCCATGCAGACAGGAAGAGGTGCAGTGCTCAGTGCAAGTTACCAGTTCAGCTCGGGGCAGTGGGAGCTGGAATGTCACAGCAGCTGCAAACTCCTCTGCTCCATCCCATTTCCAGCCTGCCTCCCCTGCCAGCCTGGCTTCTCTGTCCCTGTCCTTGTTCAGATCTCACCCAAGTTCATGACCAGTTCCAGGCTCCTGCAAGACCTTGAGACTAGAGCACTTCTGCTCCCCTCCACGTTTCCTTTGCTCTTTGTCTCTTGGCTCGTTGTACCCCTGCACATGGCACATTGAGGCACGGTCACATCATTTATTTAGAGAGGATGTGGCACTGCAGGTGTCTGCCCATCAGCACCAGGGCAAGACTCACTGACAGAAAACAGAGCCAAGCTGCCCCAACCCTTTGCTGAAGGTCAAAGAAAGAGTTATCCTGGAAAAGTTCTTGGGTCAGTTCTGAATTTTCACCACAACAAGAAATACATGGCCTTATAGGAAATGCAGCTCGGGATTGGAAATACAGCTCCTTGACATTCTGTTGTTGTAAAGCACTGTGGAATTCTGCCAGACAGCTATGAAAAGAAATAGTAGGTTTCTCTTCTAAAGCAGGCTATGAAAAGTAGAGAAGATTATTCCAGCTATACAGCAGAGCCTGGACTTAAATTAAACAGTGACAAGCTGCCTATATTTCTTAAACTCATTACAATTATTTAACAACACTTGTGCTCTGGTTGGATAAATCATGGAAAGCAATGCTCTGTCACAAAGGTACTCCATGATGTACATTGAATAACTGCTTTACTAAGCACCTCTTGCTGCTCCTGATAACAGAAGTAGCTGCTTACTCTCCATTATACAATTATCAGGCTCTAATCCTTTTATAGACTATAATCTAGCTTTAGGCCTTTCCCCATTCATAGCTATGCCTTTATTTGAGTTTACTTAGGAGGTGAATTATGCAGTTGTCAGTAACAAAACTGACAGCCTCATTTTTCTACTTCTCAAATAGCTAGCCATGCAAACAGACATAATATCTGGCAGGATCTTGCTATTTGTCTGTCAGTTCCACATTTTATCTTCATTGTTTGTCTAAAATACCTTCTCTCTCTAAAATAATTTACAGGTTCCTGTGGCTTTCTGAAAGGTGGGAGAGTCTGTAAAAATGCCGTCAAAGTGGTGTCCAACCACACAAACTGATCAGGCTGTTGTATTAGTCTAAATTTTTTTAAGAGGAAATTTATTACCTAAAGCAATTTATCCAGAGTCTAACAGAGTTGCTGCTCTGTCTCAATTCCATCCAGAAAAGCAGTGTAAGCCAATCAGAGGAAAACAAATATTCCTCCCTTTGAAGCCAATGCTGAACCTGAAAATGGAGATAGAAAATAAGATTTTTTTTCACTGCCTCAGAATGAATTAATGCAGGGCTAAAAGGCAGTTTCTGGTCTCAATAAACTTTCAAAAGAAACAGTAAAAGGGAACTTTTGTTGTTCTGCAAAGAGGAGAACTGGGCAAACTCAACCTATAGTCCAGCACAGGCTAGCAGATATTGCTGTGTTTAGTCTGCTCTGAATGGACAGAGAGCTGCAGCACAGGGGGACATGTTCAAAAGGTGGCCATTACAAGAAACTGGGGGGATATTAAATTTTTTTTTTTTTTAATGAAGATCAGATATGGCATAAGCCACCTTTCAGATGCAGATACCCCAGTGCATCATCAGTGGCACTGCCACTATCCTGGCAGAGCTAAGGATAATTCCACAGTGAAGAAAATCTTTAACTATTCAGAAGGTGGCAAACAGGTGTGATGTGACACACAGAATGAGAGGAAGTAGAGATGATCATTTTTCCATCTCTCTGAGCAAGACTGCATTCCTGCAGATATGTGTGTCACTATGAAAAGCATTGCTTTTCTTCAGAGTGGAAAGGTCTTTTAATTTTCCGGCATTATCATTCCGACTTGGTACTGCCCAGGTTAAATCATCTGTGTGCCTCAGAAGGAAGTTTACAAATAAAGCCCAATGAAAGCAGGAGCAGGCCCACATTTCCTAGAAAATAGATATATAATAGACAGGAAATCAGTCTGTGATGTTCTCAGATCCTGAAGGGCTCTCTGTTGCTCCCTCGTGTTGCAGTGAAGCTGGGGGGAGGATGAGAAGTGCTGTAAAAGGCTGTGTGTCACTGGTGCTGGGACTGTGCCTGAACGGGGCAGCAGCCAAGGTTCCAGTACAGCACTCAGAGCACTCCATGCACTGAGGCTAAATAAAGAGTTTGACCCTCCTGCTCATGAGAGACAAAAACTTCCTGTTGGTGGAAACTTACTTATTGCAATAAAGGCTCTGCTCAGCAAAAATCATGTTTCAGTCTGCATCAGCTACCAGCAGACGTTTATATTTTTTACTTGTGTGCTTTGCAAAAATACAAAGACAATATTAATTCTGATACTTACTTTCCTGAATGTACTTTTTCCATAATGCCATAAAATAAATGTGTTTTTACCAGTGCTGTATCTTCTCTAAAATTAGTTTCACAATGTTTCATAACTGAGTTTAAAAGCACTTCCAGCAATACAGTATAACTAAGACAAAACCTTCATATAATCTCCTGATTTTTTTGCAAGTGTGATGGCCACTCTTAACACTTGCCAGAATAATAATCTCTGTTTTTCAGGATACTCCTATTCTAAAATGAGAAATCTCAGTTTCTGAAGAGTTTTAGAAACATTTTATTAAAAAAAAAAACTATTAGAAATAACACATTAAAAAGAATTAGTATTTTCTTATAGTGTGTGTGTATTTCTGAGTGCCAATGGCAGTTTATCTGGCTAGCCATGAATGGTAATTAATCATAGCAATATGTTCATCACAATGCCACCTGCTTTCCCTTTTAATTCCAAGCAGCTTTCCTGGGGCAAGGAAAATTTACAAATATAAGAATCCCAGAAATTTCAAAGCATAATTTCTCCAGACACTGATTTTTCCAAATCTACTTATTCCTATGACTGTAAATAATATTAATGGTAATAGATATGGTGCTCTTGCCATTGAAGTATATTATTTCCTAAATAAATGTGTATCTGAAATATTTTTTCAGAATCAATACATGAAGTGCTGCTTTAATGAGTCAGAGAGTAGCAAAATATTTTGGTTCATTTTACTCAAACAATGCCTCAGCTCATAATTAGCATGCATTTGGTTTAGACATCTAAAGGGGCTTGCCTTCATATGGCTAAAAACAGAATGCAGGCACATACAAAACCACAAAAATGTAAAAGTTTGTTATCTAGGGTATTCCTTGTCTTTACTTCATGCCACTGAACTATGCAGGCATCCAACACCACTCAGGTGTGATCATTTAGGGGTATTGAATATCAGTAACTTGGGAAAATCAGAGACAAACATGACCTTCAGAGATACAGAAAATTTGCATAAACCAATAGTTTGTACAATATTTTTTGTGTTACAGAACACCAGCAAGCTTCAGATCTAGATATGTTTTTATTATGTAATGATCAACATTAAAAATTCCATTATCAGAGCTAATAGCTTTGTGGTGGCTAAAGCATGATCAGAATATGCTGTCTTTATTGTCTGTATTAATGTCATCTTTCCATTTGCTGATAAGACTAAAACCTTCTTTTATTATGAGATTAGGCAGATTTGACTTTGAAGATATACACACACACTGATACGTATGACATTGTTGAAGGTGCTTTTTCCTCCTCAAGTTTAAAATGTGGTTTTCCCTAGTAAATTGCCTGTGGTATATAAATTTTTGTTTAAAGCATGTCACTGCTTTTCTTCTCAGAGGCAAAATTGATGGGCTTTTTATTTTAATTTCCTTTTGGATAAAACTTTATATCTCCTAAAGGTATAAGAAGGTCTGAAGTGGGATTACTAGTGAAAATTCTTCTGGAATGACCTTCTTTCCAGAATAAAATTAAAGTTTGGGGATTTTATATGAGAGGAGGCACTCTGCTGCAGCATATCTTCCTCTTGCTGCTTTACAAAAGCATATCAAAGTAATACCCCTTTAAATTTATTTTCTATGTATATAGACTTTCAAGACACACAAAAAGTCAACATCATTTTAAACTCAGTTTTTCAGTGAGAACAAGTACTGCGTCATTTTTATTTTGATGTGTCTTGTATCCAACACTATTCATCAGCAGACAAACTACAGCCTTTTGTAAGCCAGAGGAAAAAATAAATAGCTCAAATCTTTCATCTTTGAGCAGAAATCACTGGGAAATCCAGCTGTTGCCCCCAGCCCTTCACACAGGAGGTTCAGAGAGGTTCTGTTCTTTTCCGTTCTCTAATTCACCTGCATGAAGCTGCTGTTGGAAATGATGCTTTGTAAATGGCAGCAGTGCAGGGAACAAAGCACATAATTTAAAAATGCTATTGGCAAACTGAAATTTATTAGAACCCCATTGAAAACTATGACTGAATGTGAAAAGAAAAAGAAAGCTGGTGGTAGAAAATTAACATAAACACAGTTAAGTCACTATGCCAGAGGCAGTGGCCTCTGTTCATAAAAGAAATATGTTCTCGGGAGGTTTCTGCTACATCTTAATGTCCTTAGTGGTGGCTGGTAAAATGTCACCTTCTCCCTGCAGCACCAGAAAACTGTCCTTTCTTATCAAACTCTAATTTGGCAACAGCAATGCACACACACAACTTCTAGGCTTGATTATTGCAATCCATTAGAGCAGGAATGAAGCCTTTTGCCTTGAGACAGCTCCAGCTGTATCTACCCACTGGCTCAGCAGCCACAGCTGCCAGTTCCCTGCCATCAACTTTGCCTCTATTCCCTGCCCTGGATCCCTGCAGATTCCACAATCCAGTTCCAGGCTCTCATCTTCCCAGTGAGAGGGGGCTGCCTAATCAGAGCCATCCCTGAAGCTGGCACTGACTGGAGCCTGTGCTGGCACCAGCTGCTGGGCATTGGGTGAAGATTTTCCCCTGGAGAAGGAGCCGGCCACTCCCTCACAGATGGGCTCTCTCCACCAGTTTTCCAAGCCAGCTCCTGGATTTTTTTGTGTACTCAAACCTCCCACTAAAATCAGGGTGATTTGCATGCACTCAGAATGATCAGATTCCCAATCTCTTTCTTCTGGAGAATAATATTTAGTTAATTAAGATGCTGAAATAGAATTGAGGCCTTTATAGTTATTATCTAAATTATTATTATTATATGTCAATACTTTTATCTGAAAATAGTGTCTTATGATATTTGGGTTCTTAAAAGACTGTGAAAGTGTAGCTTGCCACTGTTACTATACAAACACAGAGACTCATGAGATTGAACATGCTGACAATGGATCAAAAGTCTCTGATAACAGGCAGCTGTCCAGGCAAGAACATTGAAACCATGTAGGAATATACCCTTATTTAAATTGTTGCTATACAGCAAAAATTTCTGTGATATCTTTTCACAGTTTGGTACAGTCTTTTCTTTAGGAACTTCCTGAAGGGATTGCCCCTTCTTTTGCACTTAGTAGGCTTTTCTTATATATAATTTTTTAGTAAATGGTTCTGAACAAGTAGCCATTCTCCTTACCAAACACAGGAGAAGAATAGGTGTAAGCATGGGACTATATTAGTATTATAAAAATAACACTGAAGGGTCTCCTGGTCTGCAGCAAGAGACAGAGATCAAAACTGCAATTTGTGTTCTTCATGCTGTAGTCTCACACAGGTTAGTTTTCTTAAGGAGTGGAAACTCTCTGACAATTCTCAAATTCTTTCCTAGGAAAGGACAGCAGTGAATATATTGATCCTGGTCACACACACAGTTCAGCCAGGCTGAAGCCAGAGCAAGAGTCAGGTAAGCATTGGATACAGACATTCCAAAACCCAATTTATTAGTAACTAAACAAGAATTTCCATCATAGTTGTATTACTGGTCTTTATATTACCCACACACAAATATCAGTTCTCAATGTATTGCTTAAAGCAGGAATGCAGCACACATGTACTGGATTACTCCAAAGGTGATTTCTCTTCTATCTGTGATGCCAAGGGAAAAATGTAGGAATAGGCAGAGTTTATGTATACAGACAACTACTTCCCACTTTTGGAGTTCTCTGTTTTGAAACACAGGCACTAGAAGGGTGCTTCATTCCATTTGCCTTTCTGACTGTCACTGAGCTCCAAGTTGTCTTTTTCACACAACTGTCACAACACCAAGATTTCTGAGTCATAATGTTCAGCTTGAAACTTATCATTCCATGTATGATTGCTGTGCATCGTTTATTTAATTAATTTCTATTCAATTTCGCCTGCCATTTTATTTTCCCAGTTGCTCCATCTTATAAGTTTCTGCAATTCTGGCTGTGGTTTTGCAAACTATGCATCTCAGGACAGATAAGAAGTATTGTATGGAAAGAGAAAATAGGGGGGAAAAGCCATAGTAAAAATGCAATACAAAGAAAATAGTGTGTTTAGTTTCATGAAATAAATGGAGATCGTATAAGAGCATCAGAAAAAAAAAAACAGATTCTGACTGATTTATTGATAAACAGAGAAGACAGTTCATGTAGCATTACAAGAGGAGTACATGTAAAACACTGGTTCAACTTCTTTTTTAAGCATTAGCACAAATAGTTAAGCAAGAATCTGGTAAGAAAAAAAATATCCTGATCACATTATAGGAAGAAACACTGGAAATTTGGTGAATGTCCTGTCCCATTTTATCCATTCCACAGCTACTGAGCTTTAGATTGCTTCTCCTCATGCCTTTGGAAATTCTTCTAATTGTTATACTGGTTGTAGAAGAAATAAGCTTTGACATTTTAAACTCAACCTTTTAATATTGTAAACAATTGTAGAACAAGCAAAGAGTATAAAATGGGATCTTTTTAAAAGATATTACTGAATTTTTACAGGCAAATACACTGTAAATAACTTCTTGGAATTGCAGCCATTAAAGGCAACTCCCTATCACAAAGCTTGGACAGACCTAGTTCTAGGATTATTGCCTGCTTTTCACTGTGCAGTTGGCATTTCTTGGAGCAAAGATCAGTAATCAGTAATCAAGTAGAAATGTTACAGTGACCCCAACCTCTCAGCTACTTAAATGTAAGTACAGATGTTCAAATGAAACATGAGCTCTCTCTCTTCTTCAGTTGGGCAGAAATTATCACACACAAGTAGGTTAAGTCTCTTTGCTGTTCAGCCAAATTCTAGGAATTGCTGGGCTAGATCTAGTGCAGCATCCTGGCAAAGTCTTGTGCAGTTTATTCCCAAACCATCCTGTACTGAGACAATAAAAACACAAGGCTAGGCTAGACTTCAGCTTGAAGGATAACACTGCAGCTGTGGAAAAACAGCTTCTGTTTCATCAATGTCTTCCTCAGTGGCTGACACTGAAGGGAAAAGGGTGTGTGATGCTGAATGCAGTGACAACAGTCACTTGAAAAGAAAGCTGAAAAGTATCAAGTGTCACCTCAAGCCGCTAGAGAAAATCAAAGCATATTTTAAAACATGCAGACTTACCTGGTTTTCTGGATTCCCTACTGAATGCTCTCTAGAGATGCTTGGGCACAAAATTTCCTGGTTCATCGTAATACCTGGGGTAATTCATTAGGTTTGCCACCTATGTTGTTAATCTGGAAGCAGTGTCCCTTTAAACCCATAAAAGAGATCAATATCCAGAAGGTTTTCAAGGCTAGAATATATGTAGCTGTAAAGCAAACAGAGGAGCAGCAGTATGAATGACAGATTTATTAAAACTTTAGGCTTCACCTAAGGCCAAAATAATGTGTAAGTGGAATAAAATTGCCACTAATGATCTTGGTCATTAATTTTTAATTTTGCATTTCATTATGTAAAGTTATTGTAAAGGATTTCATTAGTAACAATTAGAGTGCTCACATCTAATTTATATGCACCTGTTCCTAATTACCATGGTATTGAAATCAATACTGAAAAATGCTTAGGTACTTTATATTCAACATCATGTGCTGTATATAACTAGGATTACAACAACTTCCATGTTATTAGCTGACAATCAAGATAACTTAACATCTGCTAAAATATGTTCTCTTTGTTCTAAAATGAGGTCAAATCTTACTGCCTGTATCCAAGCTCCTTAGCAAAGGCAAAGTTATGAGAATGTGTACGTAATTGATATTTGTAAGCCATTTAAAAATAATCTTTTTTGGTTTCTCTTGTTTTTAACTTCTTCAATCTAGAGTCTCTGTCATTATTATATACCACAGCTATACATAGTATACATAATATACTGCTAAGTCAGCTTTCTTGGCATGCATTACCATAAGATATCCTGACAGAAAGAGCTGCTAGGTATAATAACTCTGTGCCAACAGGAGGATTGCAAACCCCAGTTGTTCCATGTGAGGCAACACACTAGAAGCCCATCATCAATTCTCACACATACTGGTTCAGCTTCCAAATCAATTCTTATTCTTGTAACTTTTCATACATAGCTAGACATTCCATATGGAAAGCCCAGTTTCTAAAATATTGAAATGTGTAATGATGTTTTCTCACACAGTTAATGAAAATGTTTCTTGATACGTATCAGTGATTATATTTAACAAGCAACAAGTAAACAAGTTCAACAAGTAAACAGTCCTTCAGCAAAGCATCAGTGAGGTTTTAGAGCTGAGACCTAAAATTGCTCAGACACAGCAACAAGCACAGAAGTAGAAGGAAAACCTTCCCAGTTTCTCTCTTTCCTCTGGCATTTTGGTTTTGAAACCCTACAGCCCAGTGAGATTTCAAACAGGTTGTTATTTAAAGCCATTAAAGCTAAATACAGTGTGTGGTAAATGGAAGCCCAAGCACACTGGACACTTAAAGGAAGCCTGGTGTGGCTTTTTAGATTCTATCTGGTTCCTCAGCAGCCTGGCATGCTCCAGGCAAAACGTGGCCTAAGGTGTCCTCCCGGGTACCAGAATTTTGTTTAACCTTAGGCATACTTGACTCAGATCAACCACAGCACCTTTATTCTCCTCTCTTCCTTGGCCATCCTCCCACTTATTCAAGCTGCAGCAGCATCAGAGCAAGGCTCTAAGAGATGAATGGTCTTTAAACCACCTAAATCTGACCAGATCCATGCAGTCATTTGTGCTCTAAGACGAAGCATTTAGACAAATGCTCTCTTGCACCTGTCCCATAACTCACAGTATGCTTTTCCCCTCTGAAAGGAAAAACAGGGAAAGTGAGGAAACATCATAGCACCAATGTGGGTGCAGGAAATAGTCTACACAGCCTTTTCAGCACTTACAAGACAACTGACCCACGATAAAGTAATACACAGAATTAACTGAATCAACCTATTTTTCACAGGAACAAAAATAAAAGTTTGTTACCATTTATGACTTACAGGTATGGTAAGTCTAAGTCATGGTAAGTCATGTTATGGTAAGTCATGGCATCTTTTAAACATGAGTTCTCCAGCACATTCTCTTACCCAAAGATTTTCTTCCATACATTAAATGTTTGCTGGCATTTCAAGATGATGCCAAAAATTTTGCCTGTGAGATCACAGGGTGATAGAGGGCGAAACTGTCTTCACAGGATGAGTTTAGCAGGAGGAAACTTCAAAGAAAAACTGACTGATGTGGCCAATACATGAAAAGCACAGGAACAAAGCAATACACTCAGTTGTGGGGAAGTTAGGATTTGGATCTGAACACTTCAGACTTAAGTAAATACCAACAAACCAAATTAGCACAGGCAAACAACAGCTAAGGCTTGCTTCTAGTGCAAATTAAAGGCTCTTCTTTAGTTTTTTTTTTTCTGAAATATGACTTATAGATGCTCCATTTGCAGGCGATATCTTAATTGCATTACTCTGATGTTCTGGCTTTAGTGCATATTTTTAAACATGAAGGTGACAACCCAATGGCATTCCTGTAAAATGTTTATTTAAATTATTGGTTTGCATCCATTTCTTTAATTATTTTATTTAAAATAGACATTCAAATGAACAGTCCTGAAAGATCACTTTGTTCAGAAGGACAGTATCAACACTGCAGGAATATCTGCAATATAATTACATTGTCAATGTATTTTAAATTTTGCAGGTATTGCAGTTTATCTTCAGAGAAAAATAGTCTAGATAAAAATAATTGTCAGATATAATCAGAGAATCTACTTAAGTATCTTGCTCAAATGTGGTAAATGTTTGTTTAGGGCTTGGTTTAGTGCTTGTGAAAGACTAAGGAAGAGAAGCAAGTAAGATCCTTGCACTGGATAAGCATTCCAGCTTTTATCCTCCAGCTCACCAGAGACTGGTTGTTTCTATTTCTGGGACTTTCCTACATAAACTACTACTTATATTGGATGTGTAGCACTTTAGTGACATGCACAAATTACGTATCCTTCTCCTTTTCCCTTTGTACAGAATCCCAGCTTTGTGATGCAGGACAAGGCTTTTGTCTGGTTTGGGATCAATCACTGAGACTCTTTTGCTATAAAGTGATTGGAATTATTCATTAATCTTCCAGACCAGTAGTTTTGTCTTTCATGAAGTAAAATTGATTTCCTTATCTGAGCTTGTGAAGTAGGATGTGCACCTTTCTTGATTTATAGCTCAGGATGGACAGTAATGGAGAAGCCTTGAAAGCAGCAGCTTTTGGGACCCCAGAACTGACAGGTCTCAGTGCAACAGCCTTACATTTACTCATGGGTGGGCTGCATATTGCACTAGATAGCACTATGAAAAGAGGATATTTAAATGTGAAGAGAATAAATCCTTGGGGAGCACTAGCTTTTCTACAGATTTGCTTTATTCATTCTCTTCTGGAGAGCTTCATGACAGTTTATAGTGCACAACAAATCTCTTTGGTTGCAAGAGGGGCATATTTATTCCACCATGTTTGAATCACCTGGGAGAAATAGAAGCAACTTTGAGTTGAATTACTGAGTAATTGACAGCTTCTTTTTCAAGGACCAGCAGACCCAGGCATAGATAGCATTTCCATCAGAATCTTGCCTATTTTCTGCCCAGGTAGTAGCAAGGAGCATTGGAAATCTGATTAATATCCTGTGGTGGACTTTACCAGCTCCCTGGTTACTGGCCTTTCAAACACTCCAGACCTTTTGAGAGCCTTCTGTTCATAATATTAATACAGTTATACCTCATATCCCTTTGGGGCACTACAAAAAGGGATCAAATCATGGTTCTCCTCTTTGATTGAACTGAAGATCTGTGGCATTTTCCTATCTAGAAGCCAATATTTCAGGAGCTATATTGTTTCCCATTCCTTTCTAATGTAGTCTGGGAATGACTGTGCAGTCCTTACACAGCCACAAACATAGATTCTTGAATTAAAGTCTAAAAAAGAGGGTCTGTATTACTTTGGATTTAGACTTTAACCTTTTATACACAATCTACTTTGCAGTAAAAATACAAATCATTTAAGCCTAGAGTATAATTAGAGTTCCAGACCTAGATACCAGTTCCCTATGGCTGCTGACTGATTTCTTCTTTCGTCCATTTTTCTTTCCACTGAGAAGATACCAAAAGTACTCCATTAAGGTGCTGTGGACAGAAAAGAAACAGAGATAAATCAGCTTTGTATACCACAGTTATTCCCTGGTCTCCAAAATAATTGCTTTGAAAGCCATTTTTCTTACTGTTTGCTCCTACATTCAGAACTGTCTGCATTAATAACAAGGCTTTGCATTTTGATATTACTATAGCAGGGCATAATCTCTGCTACAGTAAAGTTTACCAGTCACTGTCTGTGCAAAGATCCTTTTTGCAGGTTTTCCCCACATGGTTAGTTAGAAGCCATAGGGAGTGTAATTTCATGAGTATTGTACCAATAAACAGAGCAGGGAATATGTGCCACTAATGACAAATTATCAAACCCCCAAAAGAGCAAAAACTCAACCTTTGATGGCTCTAAATTCTATTCCTCATTTAAATTACGTTGTCCTTTATCCCTTATAAACACTACTGATTACAGTGAGATGAACATTTCACAAACGTATTACCCAGCAGGTGGTGTCACAGGCTATGAGTGTTTCCAGCAGCTGGAATAAATATCTGAAATGTAAGTCAGACACTGGAAAACTAAAAGCTTCAAAAAAAGTGGGTTCTAACACCACTTGGAATGGCAGCACTGGGATCTCTGACCCACAGACATTGCAATTTGGGATCCCCTGACAAAGTGGTTCTGTAATTTCTGGTGGCATCAGCAGGACTTAGCTAAGCATGCAGGGAAGGAGTCTGAAAAAAATACCCATCATGCTCAACACAGCCAGGATATGAAGGTCACTTCAGGGAAAAAGAAATCAATGTATGCCAAGGACAAAGGGCCAACACACAATATAACATACTATTATCCCAACCCACTGTGCTGTACACAGCTTAGTGTCAACAAATGCTCAGAGAAACAAGAGAGATGGAGTGAAATCCCTCTTATCACAGTTGTTTGGAAAGAAAAGCTACTGGAAACAACTGCATTCCACCAGGGAGAAATCTCAATCTCCTATGAAATGGCTGACAACTGAGCTGTCTTAGACCAGGGTACAGGAGGAGAACCACAAATAGATTTAACTTTTTACAGTCCATATTTACCTATCTCTTTGATAATTGTTATTTATCTCAATCTTCTTATTATCACAAAATTGCTATGTGTAGTTTTTAAAGTTATAAACTGGTGGTGTGCTAGATGGAGTTTGAAGGATTTGCTAAAACCCCAGTAAATGAAGAAGACCTGAACAGCATGAGGTAATAATCTGGATTAGCTTTTATCTTCATTTACCACATTCTTAACTGACTTTTAAATTATGGTAGGACTGGGTGCAAACTTGGTCCCTGCAGGACACACAAGGTACACAGCATATGAGACATGAACTCATTCAGCTCTGCAGATAGAGAAAGGCTGGAGCAACTGTGACATTTCAAAAAGCATTTCCCAAATTCCTCTGGGGGAGAATTGCATGGCTAATGAACCACACTAAGATTTCAGAGTGCTAACTGCTTAATCTCAAAAAATCATGATTTGGTCATCAGTTCTTCAGGATGAGTGAGAAGGGTGCTTTTGGCAGTACTTCTGAACAAAAGAACAGATCAGCTGAGAAAATATGACTTTGGTACTTCCCATTTGCTTTGTCAGTCTAACGAAATCAAGACAAAATGAGGAATTAAATATAATTTCTATGGGGCTAAAGTGGAAGGTCTTTATTGTCCAAATGCCAGCCTTGAAAGTGAAGGGAAATCCAACTAAGAGTGCAAGGTAAATTTCTGCACAGAAAAAATCAATGAGCTATGGCAGTTGTCTGAAAACTTTATTAGTTCAATGAATCACATTTATGTAGACACTAATAATTACAATGTAAATAAGGCAGTCAGAGTAATGTAAAATAGCCCATCATATAATACTCAGTATGTCAATGTTATTACCACAGCGTTACAATTACTGAAGTTTAATAGAGGAATATAAGACACACACAGAAAGTAATTGAGATAAAAGAGCACAGTAAATTGGTAGAGTACTGCAGAGAGTGATGAGCCACACTTATTAATTTCAGCAATTACAAACCTACAGAGCAAGTTCTACTTCTCTTATCCCAATGAATGATTGTGTTAAAGCAAATAGTCCACACTCCTAATGGAATTCCCCTACTTCATAAAACTGGAAGGTTTGTTAAACATCCCACTTGGATTTTCTGCAATGCTGTGCAGTTTTTACTTGAGTGTTTCTTCTGCAGCATTATTTGCAGAGCAGGAAATTCCTTGAAGTGCTGTATAATGTCTCTGCACTTTGAAGTCTCTGTCATGAGTGTGGCAGACATGTCATCAGCCTGCCTCAAAGCTAAGGACCTCCACAGTTTTTTACAGTAAATAAACCAGTTCTTTTTTGAGTTCCCTTTTCTCTAAAAATACCTCTCCTTTACCATCCCTCAAGTTAGCTCATGTCCTCCTACCCTTTTGAGTAGCTTCTTCAAAGGAAGTTAAAAAATTGACTTGCTGTCAAAACAGCATTAAAATAGAAGAAAAAGAAAAAAAAAAAAAAAGAGAAAACAATCCAGTAAGATACAGTAGTATTCAAACTTCTACATGGCAAGGAGAAAAGGTAGAGCAGAGGTTTTGCATAATTGTCATTATAAGGAACAAGTCAAATCCCGAGAAATACTAAAATTCTAGCAAGAAATTCAGTGTGGTGGCACCTTGGCATGATTTACATCAGACATTTCCTGGAGAATTTCTGTTGGATGTTGGAGAGGGACAGGAAGAGGCTCTGTGTCTAAGGAGCAGAGGACTATCTGACCCAGTTGGCTTTGGAAGTCAGCTGGATAAGATTTTATGATTAATCAGAAAATGTACAAAATGAAGTGTTGATATGGTAGGTTATCAAGCAAAAACCTTGCTGAGCTCCTCCTTACTGAGCTCACACATCCTGGGAGCTCTCCCACTTGTACAGGTGTCTATGACTTGTCTAACAGCCCCATAAAAACTCTTTGACCTTATTACACTACTGGTTTGTGATTAGTTACCTGGTCTTTAAATAGTATGAAAAATTAGGGTGACCTAATTTTCCACACAGCCACAACATCCAGCAATTAATTCTTCTGTTCCCAAAACAGTATTTCCTCCTGCTAGTTGCACAGGTGTTCTTTCTGTGGCTTCTTTTTCACACCATCTTCCTTAACCCCAGAGCACTGCAGAGGATTCTCAGCCTGACTGCTCCATGGAGCAGCAAAAAATCTGAAAAGAAAGCATAAGATTTAGTGTCTCAGCTGGGCCTCAAGGGAAAAAAATAAATATGCAGGTATCCTGAGATGCTTCAATAGTTTTGATGAATGAAATTGTGCTGTGAATGAAATGCTTTCAAAGAGAGAAGGAAACCATTTTTTAAATGTTTGCAAGTTCAATTTAGTAATTAATACTTTGCATAGACATTACTAAAGGAACAGTTAAAGCTGGCTGAGGCTGAAAATACCCATTCTGAATTTGAATTTTCACAAGCAATTGGAAGCACAATTAAAAAGGATTATGTTTAAGAGATAACAGCTTGAGAATTCATTAAAGTAGAACCTCAAAATCTTTTGATTTGAAGAACTTCTTCAGTATTGCATTTAATGACTTTTGCAGCATTCTTAGGATTTACAGTTTGAAACCTTTAGACTCTGGAAAAGACCAAAGTCTTGTGCCTGTTAAACAGTATCACCTATGAGTCAGAATAGAAGGAAAAAATATGTACAGCTGGGAAAGGGAATTATTGCTGGGACATATGTATGCATTTTCCTGCCACTGTAGGAATGCACGGATTATCGGTCTGGGTCACTTTGTCTCTGGAAGAAATTCAAGAATTCACCTAGACGCCTTGTTTTTCCAGCTGCTTTTCTTCAAAGGTATCCAAGTGAGTTCTGCCAGCATAAATCTTTCCATGAAAGAGCAGCATCTGCATCCTGACCCATAATACTCACAGGCTTTTACAGGCTGCTTCATGGGAGATGAGGAGTCCTGTCTGATGAGGTGAAGCAGCAGTGTCAGTTGTTGTAGGGCTCCTCTAAAAATTGTAGCCAGGATGAGATATTTCAGGAGCACCAGAAGAACTTCTTGCTCTTATGAGAGGTATCTTTATGTTCCTCTGTGTCAGCTTAATCAGAATGTGATAGCACAACTGCTACTGAGAAAGCCAGATCTGTCATATGAAAAACTATTAAGCACTTCTTCAAATGCTTGCTTATATCTCTTTTGATACAGACCAATTCTTAGGATTTAATAGAGTAAAATAAAAAGCTGAAATATACTTCATATTAAAGCAGAATCAAAATTTAAAAAGGCATTAAAGTTTCTTAAATTAGCTATTTCAAGCTTGAGAGCATTTTCCAAATTGCATTTCAGATACTGAAAATCCAAATTTTTTTCACACTGGTTAATATCTAAAAGAGATGTAGAAACCTTGAAATGTTTCATATGATGGAAATCCTTTTCCCCCACTAGGTATACTTTTATCTTTTATTCCTCCCCCTGCCTCACCCCAAGAAACACCCAAAAAATTAAAAGGAATCCATGATGTTGGTCATTGAGGTATTCATATAAAAATTAAAAGGAACCTCACCTTTTTATAATATAATTATGTATTAATTCCCTTTAAAGTCTGACCCAGTAGCTGCTGACTTCAAAGAACAGACCTTTTTTGGATGAGACTATTCACTGCAGAGTTTGGATGATATTAGTCACTGAAATGCAGATTCTGTGTTACCAGAGTCTCTGCCTATATTATGAATCTTAGGTGAAGACACAATTATTAGCTTGAGCCCACAACAAGTTTTACAAATTACCACAGTATTTTGAATTTACAGTGGTATTTCTTAAGTGCTCAAATATCTTCAAAATTCTCTCTTTGTTATTATGAATTATATATAAAAATACTGATAGTTCATAATCAAGCTGCAAAATTTATACATAAAAGAGCATTTCTCTTTTGAGGATCCTTACACTAAATTAAAAAAAAAAAAAAAAAAAGGCAAAAAAACCTGTTTACCCATAAAATCAATGCATCAAACGTTCAGATTAAAAAAAACAAAAAAGTCATAAATGCAGAAACTTACAACATTTGCATAGGTCAGACAAGAAATTTCCTGTAATCTACTGCCAGTTTTATCAGTGTTATGTTAAATGATCCTTTCCTGCATTTGCTTCAATGAGTCCTAATAACATTTGTCTTTAATTCTGAATTGAAATTATGTTAGCATGACAAGCACTAGAAGAGAAATCTACTGGGAACTATTTATGTGGAACTTGGCAGAGCAGCTTTTAACAATATCTAATTCTGGAACCTTACCCATGACCTTCCTTAACCAGAGAAACATCCCCAATTACTAAAAAAGATGAACTTGAAGTGCTGGATTTTACATGAAAGCATGAAAAAGAAAACGAACACCAAAACTAAAGAAAAGCAGGGGAGAAAAGGAGAGAGGAAATGTATAGGGGAGAAAACACAAGTTTCCAAACCCAAATAATTCTTGAAGGCCAAATTCAGGACAAAACCCCCAGATGTGACATGACAGGCTGCTCCCCAGAGGTCACATCAGGGACAGTGCCACTGCTCCTGGCTCAGCCGGGTGGCAGCTCAGGAGGCACTCAGTGCTCCGAGGGACTCTGTCCTGACGGGTGGCTCCAGCAGAGCACGCAGTCAGAGCTCCCTGATGATGCAGTCCTGCTGGCCTGTGCTTCCCTGAGGATGTTGGACAGGACGTGCATGGCTGCAATTCCCAAGCAGGCCCTCCCCCTCCCCTTTTGGAGGAGGCTCAGAACAGATGAGGCTGGGGCTGTGTTTTCCTTGCCTGTGACAGATTTGCACAGTATCATAAGCTTGCTGTGCTTTGTTGCTTTTTTCCTATCAAAAGAAAGATGTTGCAGAACTCTTTAGAGTGCAAATGAATCCATACCCCATATGTTGCTATTTATATTTATATCCACTTAGGACACCCAGCAGACCTGGTTATGGAGCAGGTCCTTGTTGTTTCCAGCTCCTCATCTGCTCATAAACATTTAAGTGCCAACAACTGGATATCGCCACGTCTGCACTTAAATTGCTCGTTGTAATTTCACATCAGCTTCTATTCCATATCAATTTTCTAGGCAACATATTATAGTATCTGCTCATGTACTTTGTGCAGACTGTGTAGGAAGAAGCTTAATCTAAAACATCTGCGGCAAGATGAGATGATCACATAAACATAATTTCTTGCAGAGGTTCTGTCTATAAACTGCAGTGAAGTATGTTTCCACAGCATCAGCACAATCCTACCTTTGCATTTACCTTTTATCATCAAAATGGAGAACAAAGGAAAATAAAATACAAGAGGAAAAGTCAAATTCCCAGGCACATAAACACTATGTTCAGACAGAAACTGACAAAGCTCTGAAAATTATGTCCCTAATCTGAAACCTGTTCAATAAACTACATTAATTATCACTGCTGAGTATCTGTTTATGTGCCTAAATTCCCAGTAAGCCATATGGAAAATTACTTTCTAATGTGGAATCGCCAAAGCTTTTTGATAGCGAAAGCTTCACACACACACTAAACTGTTGCAGAGTAAGTCAATAATCAGTGAGCTGCAATTTTCAGAGCCTAATGGATTCAATAGCCACCTAAGGGATATCTCAGCTTCAGCAGCAGCACTGTGCTCCATCACCAACAGTCTCCTAAAAGAGGGTATAAATTATTCTTGTAGTTGAGATTTACCCTTGAAGGTCAGTATCCATACCCAAGCAATTTCTCTTCAATCCTGCCCTTCAGGCACTTTACCAAAAGATAGGAAAGGTGCTCCATATAGGCATGTTTCAGCTCTGAAGGTACCTACATGCCGTTTCATCTGCACATAAAATACAGTACAGAAGCAGCTTGCCATCAACACACAAATAGCTTTTGTCAGCAAACATGTTAATTACCAAAATTTGTGTTCCAAGACTTCCCATATTAGTTCCTTTAAAAAACTAAGCACATTAGCTGTTTTCTCATTACATCATTTTGAATATGAGAATGAATGCAAGTTCCAACAGTTTCAGGCACTAGAGAAGGGCATATTATAAAGATTCACCTAATAGCTGAAAAATTTCACAAACAAAATAATCCCTTTTACACAAGAAAGTGCTCTGAATGGAATATCTGCTAAACACTTAATGCATCTCCCTGGAAGTCAGTGGAGCATTTAGATCCCCTCTTAGCTTGTAAGATTTTACAAATAAAAATGTAGTAAGTTCTTGGGATTTGTAGCCTCCTATTTGATCCTTTCAGTCCTGAGTGTTCTTCACTGTCCTCACTGGAACATAAGCAGAAGAGTCATATACTTGAATTTCTAAATGCAGATCAGTATTTTTCCCTTTATTATGATCCACCAAACTGGAGTAGAATTCAATAAATAAACTACTCTGAACTCCAAATGAACTATAATATTGTAAGTCAGAATATCAGAGACTGGTGTAAATGCAAACATGTCAAAAGTTGAACGTCTGGTGACAAGCAATCCATTGGCTGCTACAATTTTAACCAATATAAATTAGTTTTTGGGGGGCAATATCATAATTCCAAGAAGACCATAGGAAGTAATCTACTCTGGCTTCTGGCAGCTGAAATAGCAAAAGGAGTACGATCAACAGAAAGGAAACCTGAGGGAAGATGTCTCCTTTTCAAACCTCAAAACTTGGTTCTATGTCCAAAATTAAACTGAGGACACAATACTGTCACCCGCTTGTGAATTCCCTTCTTCCAACCTTAAGAAGCCTGGGGGTTAAATAATGATAAAAATCCATGGATGATGGGAACGCCTGTGTTCCAGGAGGAGGAACACCGCCCTGTGCTACTGGGTTCAGTCTCAGCTCACTGTGTGATCAACACCCCTGCGCTCGGTGCCCAGGCAGAGCCTCCCTGGCAAAGAGAGGTTCCTGCACACACAGGCACCAGCACGTCAGATCACCACAGGCATAATCACTGCCTCTGCACTGCGGGGAGAAAAAACTGTGAGAATAAAACTTGAGGCCAAAAACTGCCTAGAGCCTAAACACTGGCAATGATTTCACTTTTCTATTTAGGATAGAAAGGAAGGTAGGAAGTCCTATTATGTGCAGGGAAGGAACAAAGTCCTTGAGGCTCACTGGTGAAGTCTATTAATTGAAAAGTACTAATTTAACACAGGGGTAGTAAATGGAATGATGGCATCTCTTCAAATGAATTCATAAATTAAAAGGTATTTTACAATTTTAAGGGAACATTTTTGTTGTTTATAAATAAATTAAGAAAACCAAAAACCTCTGAGTAAGATGTTGTAATTGGATTCACAGGTTATCACTGAATGCTTGTGTTAAATGAAGAAAATAACAGCTACAGAGGTTTTGAGCCTAAACTGAAAACTGTAACAAGTCAGTCTCAAAGTCAGTTTAGTTCTTGGCAACTCTTCTAAGGACACATTCAATGATCTCTGCCCACATGAAAGAGGAAACTATACTTAGTGCCTTCAATAAATTAAAGATTTTGATATTCCAAGAAGGTGCAGAGAATATGGGAGAAATGTAGATTCTTAAAAAATGCCAGGTATTTCCTTTTGCACAGTTACTGCGCTCCACACAGTGAATGCTGGATGAGATGCTCACTGTATATGGAAGTCAGACTAGGAGAGCCCTTCTGGCCTTTAAATGGAGATATACCTTAACTACATTTTAGGGGACTCGGGAGCACAGGCATCTGGACAAAACAAGTTTTGTAAGAGTATTCTTTTGCATTATAGTTATGTATTTAATAAGACTTCATACTTACCTTTACTGTAAATTAGTATCTGTATCAAAGTACCAGGCTGTTTCCCACCTGCTTCTTGTTGCTTTTTACTTCATAGTTCTCTTCCTTCATATTCTTTTCTCCAATTGCTTGTCCTTTTCCATTGTAGTGTCCCCAGTGACATTCTTTCAGTCTTTACTTGCATATCACAGTTCATTTTGTTTCCTGCTTCTTTTCACCATCACCATAAAATAGATACCTGTCATGTGGCATCTTGCTGCTCTGCCTGCACAACTAAACTTATTTTGTAGCTGAAAAATTGGCAAAGGCAATAAATAATTTGCTGGTTTATTTGTGCACCTTTAAAGTATGTGTCTCTGCTAAAACGAGAAAAGACATCTCCTGCCTTAGTGGACAAATCCCTAATTTGAATGTTTTTCTTCTCTTTTACAAAACTGAAAGAACTTTATTACAATTTTAAATATAGCATACTCCTGCAGAAATAAACATACCACTTCTTCAGTGAGAGATCTGAAGAACAGTTTTGGGAGCTGTCAGATTCTCTGCCAGGGTTCAAGTTAGTCAGTGAGCACACTGGCACCACTGCCCTGAAATGGAAGTTCTTTCACAAAACTACACTCCTAAATCCACTCCCACCTTTTTTGTACAACACTTCAGTTTCATTTCTGTGGTTTTCTTGTCTGCATTAACTTGTCATGCCATGCCCCAAATTAGACATCGACCTGGCTTCCAATGCATTCTCTACAGAGGATGCAGGAGACACAGAAGTGTCTCACAGAACCCACTGATGACACTGTGATTTATTAAGAAATAATGAAGAAACTGATTGGCATTAGTTTCAAAGCTTTGAATCGAACCCTTTGAGAATGGGTGTAATTGGATTGCATGATATTATAAGCTAGCCGATTTAAAGAAGAATTCTTTAACTTTGGGTTATATTACAAAATATGCTGAAGATATTTATTAAAAAAAAAAATCAAGCAGCCATTTCTCTGTTTGTAAAGGCAAGACAAGCAAGTTAACCACTTTTAAAAGCTGAACTATGACACACCTAGCCAGCTTCATAATCTATTTTGTGAATTAAACAATTGTTTATATATGTGACATTCTCACTACAAGTTTAAAATCATATTTATTCATTGTACAGCAACTCAAAGTGAAACCATTGACTGAAAATATGGGGGCTCTAATCAAAACTACTTGTAGACAATTGGTACTAAAGTAACTTTATCAAGAATTTATCAGTGGGAAAAGGAAATTATCTGATTATCTGGTATTATTTATATCACCACATTTTACCAGTTAATCAAATAATAATTAATTTTTTCATCTGCAACTTTTATTGCTGAGAATTGACGTGTGTGGGTTTTAAATAGGGTCTTGTTTCGTAGCAGTGACAGATTTTGTAGTGCACAAGGAACTGTCATGACTTTAAATTAAGCTTTCATGGAATCTAACTTTTCACTTGAGCCTGCACAGGGTCATGATTTTCTTTATGCCTGTATGAAATCACAAAAAGAAAGTAATTTTATTTTGTAAATGAGCATTTATTCCTCTTAAAGCAAATGGTCAACCTTGTTCATTACCAGAATTACTGACCTAGCCAGAATTAAATGAACTCTGCATTTAAAGTAATATTCTGTAAAGAGCAACGAATAAAGGCACATAACAGCAATTTAAATGCATCCATTTTGGTGGAGTGACTATTATAAAAGAGAGACTTACTTCATATTAGAAATAATTTCCTGCCCAACTCAGCATCTTTGGATTATCTCCTGTGCTTATTTACTTTTCATATCATTAACACTGTGGCTTTGCCAGATCTTTTTTTTTAAATGATAACATCAGCTCCCCTCAGCCAAGAGTCTTATTTGACATAATTGTTTCTCATATTAGAACTTTTTTGAAATTAATGTTGATTTGGCACATTTCTGAGGTGATGCTGAGGACTTTCTAGACATCCAGAACTAAAAATACACTTCCAGAAGAGCACTGGTAAGCAGTTCCACCACCAAATGAAGGTTCCTAATTCAGCTGGTGACACTGACGAACAGTAAGCCAGCAAGTCCATCCAGGGGACTTCTGAATTCAGTGGAGATAGGTTGTGTTAAATTGGAGGCTGGGAATGCTGAGGGTTTCTAGAATAAAAGATGGAGAAGAAGGTTCATCAAGCATTTAGAAGCCCTCAGAAACAACAGCTACTGAATAAAAATATTATTATGTTAGAGTATTGATATTATGGGACACCGACAGGGATGTGCACGGATTCTTTCTCACCTTCCCTGATCCCACGCTGTGGCTGTATAATCATGGCCAAATGCATCCTGTAGGCAAGTCTGAGTATCTGCTGCTGAAACCTGCCTATTTCAGCACAGTTTGAGGGGCATGCTGCTCACTGTATATCCCATATATTCTGTTTTACAACATCCACTGGCCAGAATCAGGAAATCAAAACATCCCTTCCTGCATTTGCTGTAGGGCAGCTGCAGTTCAGGCTGCTGCTGTAGCAATATGTAGTCAAGGTCCTGAAAACCAGCTGCTCTGTATTAGTATCAAGGCAGACTCTTGTTTGGGCACTGTAATCAATGTAAATGTAATCTGGGTAGTTCTGAAAATAGCCATGGATGTGTGGGAGTACAGAGACATTAAAACCACCCTTCTTAAATTCATCTGTAAATTAGCTAAGATAAATACAATCAAAATCTAACCTGGGAAGACTTTGCCTATGAATGTATTTCATGTTTAGGTCTGCTAAATCCACTACAGAAATTGCATAACTTTATTTTGGGACCTTATCAGGTGGTCCAAATTTCCTCACAGCTCAATTGTTGATTCTATATTCACATGCTTTAGACATCTTGATGAGAAGCCCAAAGGCAAAAGCTAATGTTCCTAGGCTTTCTATAAACATTAACAGAGAGTGGGGACAGTTACGGGACATGGTTCAGAATAACAGCTAATTAGGTTCAAAAGGAGCATGAACATTCCCTCTTCCTTCGTGACTCTCAAAATTTTATTTAGATGGCACAGTCCAATACTGTCCAAAGACAGAGGCCTTATGTTATCCCTGAATTTTCAGAGATGCCCCAGGTACAACAACAACATTCAAAATATGGTAGCACAGGCCTAAGCCTTTTATAACTGGCTGATGTTGCTTTTGCACAGGTGGAATCCTGACCTGGCTCCTTCAATCCTGACATCTTCCTGAAATTCTTCTGGAGTCAGTGATCTGAAGAGTCCTGAAACATTGCAACATCTTCAGAGTGGTTGGCAGCAGGAACCCCAGGAGCACAGACCCACTGCAGAGAACCTGGTAGGGAATTTCCACAGGCCATAAATGATCCTCACTCCCTCAACAAACAAAAATTAAGGTCCAACCAACTCAGCCACAGAATAGGTCTGTTGTTCATAATTTAGGGAGCAGGAAAATGCTCCACTGACAATACTTTACGACCTTTGAAAAGACAAATGCCTATGGTCCCAGACCTTCTAGCTGCTTTATATGATAGATTCCTTGACAGATTGCTCTGGAAACTTGGTGCTGGAAAGCCAGGGCTCTTGTTTTGGAGAATCCTTTGGGGTATGACAGTGGCAATGCTTTTGTAAACCTGTCTCATTTTATCCAGCATTAAGAAAGGGTCTAGTATATTTCATGGCACTTTGTGGCATAATTGCTAGTGGCTTTTTTCCCTCTGACTCTTTCAAAATGAAGAATGTTATTCCCATACATCCTCACAGGCTGTGCATCATTAATGACCATCCAGGCCACAGCTATATATTTATTTCCATGCATGGTTTCATGCTGTCTCTCTGAAATCTTTGCTTTTTAAAGTTTTCTCTTGAAAATGTGAATAAGAGACCAGGTGATTTGCCCCCCAAAATAATCACATTCTGCAAGAAGTCTCCATGCTGTTTTTTATACACAACTCTTACCTCTAAGGACAGAAGTACTTTTTAAATCCAAGTGTTAAAGCAAGCCAAAGACAGGAAGGTGATGCAACCATGCGCTCACATTAGGATGAGATAACTCAACGCTTTCATACTGCAGGATAGCTATTTCATTATCTTTTGCTTGCAAAGGGAAGCAGCAGTTCTGATTAAACACTATTTTATCTGTGCTCTGTGTAAGCATAACTCGGTGAAGATGACGGTATGATATGGCTGAGTTTTGAAGGCTTGTGCTTAAAAGCCATATATCTTTAAGGCTTGTACCTTACGTGGATTCTCTCCTAATTAAGAACACCTGTAGAGGCCTGACCAGACCCTGTGGTTTGCAGCAAAACTGCCGAAGGGCTCTGAAAAGGCAGAAACTTTGTGTTGTCTTTTAGCCTAAATTATAACAGGGTTCAAGCCTGTGCCAAGCAGAGTAAAACTATATAATTTATGAGGCATGAGGGCAGCTCTGGGCCCCTCTGAGGTGATTTTTATCAGTGCAGTAGCATAAACAGCTCTCCTTTACTTGAACATTGGGAAGAGGGAGCAGTGGAAGGCCTGCAGTATAAAGGGGATCCAGCCTGTGCCAGGACCTCTGTAGCCCACGGACAGCCAGGTAAGTGTGTTTGCATTGCTCTGCTTTTTGAGCAACAGCTGAGGAAAACTGTGCAGTGTGCTGAGGCTGAGCATGGGCTGTATGCTGTGGGACTGCAGGAGCTGCACTTCAAGGCCAATGATTTGCTTTTTGCTCTTAAAATGCTAAGCTTGTTACAGAGGATCTACTTTGATTCATTGTCTGCCTTTGCCTTGGAAGGCTCAGTTGTGCCAAACCTCACCAGTGGTGTAATAGAGCTACCCACAGTATTACAAACTGCACTTGGCTCTAATGATGGGTTTGGGCCCTTGCTCTCTCTGGGTTTTGAAGTCGTATTCCTATGAGCAAGCAGGTATTACTTAAGGACTGGTCCTTGAGTCAAGTGGAAAACTATTAGATACAAGGAGAATATGTAAAGAATTTTCTTTTTTTTTTTTTTTTTTTTTTTTTTTGCTATGTATTAATAATGTAATTATGTATAAACAATAAATGTTAGTTTGTCAAAATGACAGTATAGAACAGAACTCAATCTATTCCTTTTTTCTGTCAGGGTTTGAGGGGCTTTAGGACACTTAGATAATAAGATATTACTGCAGCTTTGTGCTCTTTTCAGCAAATAGTTCTCACAAAGTGGGAATAGCCTAAAAATATCAGCTAACTGGAAACAGAGCTAAGGCAATGTCCAGCTGACCCACCTCCAGAAACAACAGACAGACTCCAGGGACTTCTGGCTTTTGTTTCTGTCTCAGAAGGTTTGGGGTTTGTGGTGTGGAGGTTGGGAAGGAGGAAGGGGAGGGCAGGTTTTTGTTTGGTTTAAACTGACATTTTACTCTAATCTTTATAGGAAAAGGGACACCTTGAAAATCTTAGTGATATGTTTCCTTATTGCATATCTCCAGCAAGAATAAAGCCTTTGTTGGTTTTGGTTCCTGATGATTAAAACAGCTACAGTAGATGGTGTCTTAATTAAAAAAAAAAAATCCACAAACCTTTGAAGTTGCTCTAATTTTAATTTTCTCTGTAATGTTACATGCAGAGTGCTGCAGAGGGAGAGCTGGGGAGGTAAGTTTCAGGCTCAGCTTGCCAGCTGCAGCAGAAGGGGACTTGTTATTTAAAAGCTTTTTCTTGATGAAAAGCTAGAGCTCTGCCCTTGTTAAGCACTGTCAGTTGGCACAGCTCTCCAGTGCTGCCCAGTTATGCCCCATAAGTCTGGGATAAGAAGCACTTCTTGCTAAAAGATTAAGAGGGAGACTCTTAGAGATGTTTTACAACGTTATATAAGAACTGTGTCTGGTTGTAGGTTGTCCTTGGACTTGAAACAACCAGGGTCACAGTTCCAGCCTGAACATGAGCTTGGTGCTCTCATCTTGAAGTTGGTCTAAATTTTAAGCCATTATGGTCTATGATTACCTCTCTGGTTTAGATTGGCACAGTCTCAAAGGAAGAGATGGTGCACTTTTTTTCCCTGCATCTGGAAAAAAAAGTGGATGCAGCCAATGGCCTTTCAAAGCATACTGCAAGAAAACTCTACAACAGCTTGAGGCATCATGTGTAGGTTGTTTAATTTCTTCAGCATAATTATACTTCTAATAGGTGTGTGCTAGTACCATAATCCTCCTTTCAGGATTCCACTAGAAGACTAAATGCTTGGCTAGTTCAGGCCAATGACTTCCATGGGATCTGTACTATTCTTTTTTGCAAATTTGATGTAATGGGTTTGTTCTGTAAACAGAAGATCAAGGTCAGATTTCTCTTGTAGGACTGAGCATCAAAAAAAGCTAATAGTTTTTAATTATAAACTTGTAATATATGAAGTATATGTGATGCTGATAGCATTGCTCATAGTGTGATTGAATAATACCATAACTTTATACAAACAACATCTTCAAAATACACGTTATAGACAGAGCCCAGCAGGTTGTGTATAGGGGTTTTGTATAGGTCTTTGTATAGGTTGCTTTGTATAGGTCTTCATTAACCAGGCAAATCTGCTGGTCAGTTCCCAGGGTAGGTGCGGCTCAGGAATATTTCATGCTCACCCAGCTGTCTAATGTCTGCCTAGACACTGCTTATTTCAGCATTACTGGTTTTTTTACTCACATCATTTTTGCCTGACAGCTGCAGTAGTCCTAGTGTTGAGAAACATATAGATCTCTCTAAATAACCTCTTCTCAGCTTATTTTCTGTACTATTTGCATTTAAGACTCAGTGGTGTTCAGAGAATTGATTTGGAGCCCATCATAACTAAGATTGCTATCTAGCGATCTCTACCAAGATGTTCTGAGGATTTTGCACTTCAGCAAAGCCTCTTTAAAAGGCTCTTCGTGTGTAAAGTCAGGTCACTGTGTGGAGCAGTTCTTGACATGGAACTGGACAGTGGAAGCCAGCCGAAATCTTTCCCTTCCTTCAAAAGCTTCTATTGGGTGTCCTCTGTCTTGACTTGGTGTTGGGGGCGCTGTGTGTATCTTGTTGCTGCGCCTGTTCTCTGGATCAAACAGAATTAGCAGCTCATCAAACTGAGCAAACAGGCTCAGAGAGCCTATAGGAGACCTCCCACCAGGACATGTGCTATAGAGAGCACGCATTCTCTGATGTGAATGGGCTGCACTCAAATGAGAAGATAATGTCTGTCTCAGATAAGTGCAGTGTGTTGCTGAGTGCAGAGATAAGCCTGCTCTGGAACAAAGCAGTGCGCGGTGAGGCAGCTGCTGAAAGACTGCTGGGAGCAGACATCAGACAGGTATCTTCACACAAGCAAGATCCCTGCGAGCAAAAGTAGTGCCATGACCTAAAAGGCCAAGAAGCCATGCTGAAAATAGTTGGATCTGTGAATCATCAGCCTGAACCAGCCTACACTCTGAGGCAGGAAGGGCAGCAGGAAACCTGAGAGTTGGGTGCTTTGCACTCTTTGTCTGGAAGGCCTTCAGGGGAGGGGATCACTTTCTGTGATGGTGGAAGATCACTCAGTAATAATCACACAGGAAGCTTAACAGTCAGTTTGAACACTTCCAATTGCTGTCCAACCACACTCCAGTCGGTTCTAGGGGCATAGCAGCTGTGAACAGTACAGCAGGGAGTTTAGGGAGGTCCATGATGAAATGCCTGTTTCACTAGAAGAGAAGCACAGGAAAAATTGTAATCCTTATACTCACTATCATCACCACCAGCTGCACTCTAGAGAGCGCCTGGAAAAGGATATTTGTTCATCCCATCACTTTTGGTGGACTTGGCAGCATTAGGTTTGTGGTTGAATTCTATCTTAAATGTCTTTTCCAACCTAAATGATTCTAGAAGATTATCTGGATACTTCCATAAAGATGTTATTCTTATCTAGCTATGCAACTAGCCACAGCAGGTAAGAGTCTGGAAGATCAGGAAATGGCAGCATGATTACTAGAGAAGGCTCAGTGCATCTTCTCTTGGATTTTTGTAACCTGTTTAATCCTTAAAGAAATGAGATAAATACAGCTAAGATAATTTCCTGGATGGCAGAAGGAAAAGCACCATTAGGAAGGTGCATGAAATCAGGACAGGCTGCTAGAACAGAGCAATGTCTGCTGTTGATGCTGCTGCTCACTGAGCCTTTGTAAGGCAAAGGAAAATCTGTAGGATATCAGTGGATGACTGGGATTGCATATGTTCCCAGCCTCAAAAGCTGAGGAAAGAAGGCAAGAAATATTTGGGGTTATGGAGGGAGGTAAACCTATTTTGTGCAGGAATGGCATGTTTGAAGAACAAGCCAAAAATGGGTATTATCAGGTGTGGAATACACAGCACCAGGAGGCTTACCTTCGTATGGCTTTGCACAGCTTTGGGTTTTCTTCCAAAGAAAACAATGGATAGCTGTCTCCTGGGTAACAGGAGAGGGGGAAACGGTGCCACAAGGACTAAATCTAAAGTATGAATTCTGGCCATGCCCATTAAATTCTCAATAAGCCAGAAATAATCATGGCTTAGGGGACGATCTTGTTTAGGGGACAGGGTTTGTTTATGCTCTTAGAACTGACTTAAAATGCAGCTGGGTGGTTGCACTGAAAGGCCTAGGAAAACTGAGAAAAACTAATTGTATTCTCTGTAAGACTTCTGTCATACTCAAGACAAACATTTAAATTTTGAAAAAAATTCTACAAATTCCTTCCCTCCTTTACTTGGGCACTTCTTGTATAAAGCTGCTACAACCCTTTCTCTTTATCAGGATAGAAGTTTAACCCTGCAAACTTTCTTTACTCCCTTTCCCTTTCAGCTAACCATAAAATTGCATGTGTGCGATGTAGCTAGTGTGTTTTATGAGATCAGAGCCACACCATGCTAGTAACTTTAATCTCTCAAACTCTTTGGAACTGCCTTTGGAACACTGTGGTCTGTGTTCCTTGGATGTTTCCATTGATGAACATTGCTTTTTCACACTCAGCTTCAGCACAGTTCAGCTGGAGCTGCTGTGGTTTTTATCCATTATGCAACAGAAATGTCAGTGTGCTTAACTAAATGTTTGTATGGTTTATGATTTCTTTTTAATCTCTGCTAATTTGGGGGCTACTTGGCATTAATACATAGCTTGAAAAAGAGAATTAGTGACTCAAATATTGTTGCCAGGTTTCTGTGGTTTACTTCTACCCATACAAAGCATTAAGCAATTAATCTCAAGGTCTTATGTATGGCAAAACAAAATAACCTCTCAGATGTGGCTTACATTTGTTTGAGAAAAACTTTCATTGGAAATGAGAAATTTGAAAGAAAGAAGAACAGAATTTTTATAAACAATAACTATATGACAAAATTCTTCTGTAAGAAGAGGCTAAAGTTAGCATTTGCAAGACTTTTACCTGTGTTCTGGGTATTCTCGAGCACAGGTAAATCATTTGATAAGTGAAAGGAAAGATCTTGTACAAGTTATCTACAGTCCTTATATATGTGTTTTTATAAGATATTTTTGTCCATTTGAGAATGTTTTCCAGGTGAAAAGTCATTGAAACTGGTGCCAGGTACTGTACAGATGAATTGCATTGCCTCCAGTGAATGCTGAGCAAACAGGGGCTGTACAGCCTATGGCCATCAACACTGAAAGTGACAGTCCCTTTAGTGGGTATAGAAAGCCACAGAGCACCTGCACTGCTGGGAACATTTGATGAGCCATAGCAGTGTGCAGAGCTAAAGCACTGGAATGCTGGGTGTTTTCTCATGCTGCAAAATGGAACAAACACACTGGAAAAAAACAGGGAAAGAAAACAGGATCTAATTTTTTTTTTTTTTTTTTTTTTTAGCTCTGCGCCGTCTAAGTATGTTGTGTATTTATAATTGTGCAAGCCAGAATAAACCAGCTACAGAAAAATGTAAAAAAAAATTGGATTACATACAGTAACTATTTGCATACCTGGGCCAGGTACCATACCTTAGCCTTCCTCCCCTTCTTTGGTGAAATCCCCAAACTTTACCTGAGACCATGCTGACAGATAAAGGGTGAATTCTGTAAATCTTCCTGAACCAAATCACAGCAGCCTCAAGGAGATTTTTCTAATAGGTCAAGATGACCAAGTGCCCTGTTGAAATGCAGATAGATTGGCCAATGACCAGTGCAAAAAGCCAAGGCTGGGTGGCCACACAGCAAGTTTTCTGGAAAAGTTTTCCTCTCAACAACATATAAAACAACAGATCACCAAATTACTTGAAGTAAGCAAAGGTTTTGATGATACAGGTTGCTTTAAAGATATACCTGTGCCTTCAATGCAAGTACAGCCCTCACATACTCTCTTTCCATCTGTCTAGGTGCATAGTCCAACCTCATAAGAGATTGAAGTGTTACTCTTTTGGGGGATTGGGTTTTTCTTTTGAGAAATTTGTGGGAATTAAGACAGAAAATGTTAGACAGAAAATACCCTTGTTATTACTGGAACATTACTTAATTGTGATAGTTCAAAGAAATCTTAGCAGAGTGTTATCAGAAATGTAAAATGAATCCAGGTAAAATAGCTTTTGAAAAGAAGGCAGCAAATGTTTTTGGATTTCTTGTCATGAGGCATGCTTTCAAATCTTTGTAGGGGAAATCAAAGAGACTGGGAGGAAAGAACCACCAGCCAAATACTTTTGGTGTTTATAACAGGTGTGCAGAAGGTACATAATTTGCTACAGCCTTTGCAAGCTTCATTAGAATGCAAAGACAAGGACCTAACATAACCAATGTTTTTAGAATTATATTGCCTCATTTGTCACAGTTTTGGAGATATTGGACACTTTTGGTGGGAGATCTTTTACGTTTAATGAAGTTCCCTGAAGTTTTATGGGAGCCGTTGTATGAGCAGGGAAGAGAGTTCCTATAATAGCGAGTGCTAGAGAAGTTGCCCATGGATATGTTTGGTGTTGCCCAGGCTGATCCTGATGAAGTTTGAGAAAAGCTGCAGGGGCTTCTCCCAACAAACACAGTGTGCCACAAAAACATGGGAAAGTAGAGTAGTAGCAGCTAAGGATGTGAGTCTGAGGGCAAGAATATGGCTTCTCTCCTTCCAACAGGATTGTTCTATGCTGCTAATGAAGTAATTTTTAAACCAGCTTTTTGCAACATCTCACTAAAGAGCTGTTCTCCTCTCCTAACTGTTACACTGCTATTTAACAAAGTAGAAATTTCACTTTTCTTCTTCTGCATGAATCAGTAGACCTGGCTTTCTTATATTCTGTCTGCACCACACTTTCTTCTTTAATACATGTCACCCAAAGCTCATCTGTGTGGTTCCCCAAAACCCCTTGCCTACCTTCATGTCACCTATTATCATAATCTCATTTGAAATGGTTGGTCTCTGTAGTTAAACTTTAGTTTTATCCCCTTAAGGATCTTATCTGTCCTACACTTGTGACCCCACTTCCTCTTCTGGTGAGCCCCTGGAGTGCTTTATGCCTTTCCATGGAACTGTTTACAAGCTGCTTTTGAGGGCACAGCTGTCACTGTAAGACTAAAATGAATCCCAAATCAACTAAATATAGGTGTTCCACAGGGAACGATCTTTACTGATAAGGCAAATAAATTACAGGAACAAATAGAGATCTAGAACAGAAGTCCTGTACAGCCAAGACCTGAACAATGGCTAAAACAAAACAAGGTCCAGTACAGCCAGGGAAAAATCCAACAATGTGCAAACAAAGCAGTGCAGTTCAGGCAGCCTTGCCTTTCCTCCTACCTAGGTGAGATGCAGTCTGGGCTTTTCCCTGCTGCCCAAAAGGCAGAATTACTGCTGTGTGCACACTGGGGGTCACAAGGAAGTCAGGGCTAGAGTGAGTAACATGGCACACCAAATCCACCACTAGCTGTGCCAATTATCCTCCTAGCCTTTTTTTTTTTTTTTTTATTATTAATGAAGACCTAGGAAAAAGCAAGTTTTCAGGATATTCTTGGCTGGACTTTTAGAGATGACAAGATAAAAGTAGCAAAACTCTTAACATCAGTAAAGGAAGCTATTAATCTACCAGGCCACAGAATTTATCTAATGAGTGAGTTGAATATAAAGGTGAAAGAAAGATGGAGTTCCCGATACTCTGAAATGTGGTATTGCTATTGATTGGTGGTGCTGGAAATGGCTGCCCCAAATGGTGCAAAGGTAGTGGAGATGGTGAATAATTAGACATTAGTAAGGTATCATTTCTTTGTGTTTTAGAAGTGGTAGCACAGAGGCAAAGGGCAGGAATCAGCTGGAAGTACTGTACTGGGTATATATTCCTGTGCAGGTTAATCAATAATTGTTTTTCCTAATGAAGTCCCCAGAGGGAATCCTGCTGGTCTGCACAGCACTCTGTGCATAGTAACAGTGAGTCTCAAGAGGGCCAGTGCACCTTGTGCCAATTTGAAGCCTCCAGGTTTTTGTGTTGCTCAGAGAACATGGTTTCTTATACACCTGGCCCATCAAGAGATACAAGAACTCCCCCCATCACTGTTTAGGAAGTGGATTTTCTGCAGAAATGAAAACAGGATGTAAACTAGCACATGTTCTGCAGCACGGAATGTGCTTCCACTAAAAATCCCCTATGGGAGTGTACACAGATTTGGGCCAGAGGGAAGCTTGATAGATGGAGCAGTTAGTTCCCCTTTCTCTTTCCAGTTTCTCTGTGGGAGAGCAAAGCTTTGAGGGGTTATCTATCATAGCAGATGCAATGGGGAGGAAAGGAGATGTGGAAGAAATGTTTATTGTAAGAACTGAGTGAACATACATATTATCTCTAGCACTACAGCATCCCATTTCCTGTATTCAAATATTTATTAACATTACAACTGAGCCACAGATGTTCAGTTTAAATGCTGGTGTAAGGAAATTAGAAGGCTGGAGTCTTCTTATAATCTTCCAGTTTACAAGTTTTAGGGAAATAAATCAAGGATAGTGGAGAATGAAGAAAAAATTGGGCCAGTACAAAAGAAAGTATGGAAGTCGCACCCAGACAACATTCCAGGAATCTCATGCAGAGCAGGAAATTACCTTGAAGTTCTTGGAGCTCCTTCTGTTCCAGTGAAGTAATGGAAATGGACAAGTTTTTGACCTCCTTGACCTATAGGTGGCTTGAACCTTGCTATTACTTCAGCTAGTGGTGATCTACTGACATGAAGCTCACAAAAGATGATGTAACATGGTCATGGCTCAGAGAGAAAACAGATTTCTACAGCAGGAAGGGAATCAAGATCTTCAGGGGTGGCATTGATGGTCAAGGGAAGGACAGAGAGCAAAACACAACACAAAAATGAGAGCACACGTGTAAGTGACCTGGTGATGGTAAAAGCAGCACTCTAGGTGCACATTAGAGTCTACATGACTAAACACAGCAGCGAAAGAAATCTTACCAGTGCCCCACTGAAGGAGCAAGTGTCTTAATCAGAGCCTGAAACAACTACAAAAAACAGAGCAGTTGAAAGTGATGTGTTGGCATGTGTGAAATCTTGAATTTTTCCTTCATTTTCCACCCTCGTCAGACAGATTCCTTTTCTTCTGGTTTTGCTTGCCCTCTCTCCCCTTCCCAGTAGAATTCCTCTGTGGTCACAAATGATTAGTCAAGTTTCTTTAGTATCAATTCTCTCATGATCTGATCTTCTTTTAATCTTGCAGCTGAGAAATGATAACATGGTAGGATATCGTATGTGTAGGGCTTTTTCTTGTCATGGTTTGGGGTTTTGTATGGGCTTGGTTTTTTAGGGTTTTTTTTTAATACAAAGCACATGCAGGTTATCCTATCTCACATTAGTTCTGCTTGATCCAAACCAAAATATTCAGCACTAGATAGTGACCTGATCTGAACACTACTGCACACAACTGGCTTTTGATTCAGTGTCAGTGAGGAGAACCAGCTCCTCTCCAGAGATGTATATTTACATCATTAGCATCTAGACAAGCCAGCTGAGATCAGCTCACTATTTTTCTAACTACTATGCTCTATACAAAGCAAGACTGTAAAACCTTTGCAATATGAAGATTAAAGTCAATCAGCCCTTAATTAACAATGTGTTGGGGAGCAGGTTGCAAGTTGAAAATCTGAAATATGAGAAAGCAAGTCTTTATTCACAGACTGGCTGAACTGTGGTTTCAGCACACAGTAAAATTACAATCTTTTACAAATAGTTGTCTGCCAAATGAATCACAGTAATATCTACATTGACACTTTTTATCTGGCCATGTAGTCAGGTAATGCAGCTTAGACAGAATCTGTGTGGAAAAAAAAACATACTGTGGCTTGGAAGAAATCTGCTTCCATGTAGAAACACTGATAGCATCAAGGAAACTGAATTGACAAATCGTTTTATTTGCTCTTCAATGTAAAACTCAAATGAGACCAGAAAGTCTTAGAGCATTAGAGAAATAAATTCTGGTGGTTTTTATACTGAAACATGGGACATATTGTGGCAGAACCTCAAGGACATGCTCTGAAGCTTCCTGAGATACAGTATGAATTTTATGGTCAGAAGATGTGTACAGGGAGAAATGAAAGTCATCTCTTAAGCTGAAAACTCCTAACTAGATGAAGTTCATTACACTGCCTCCCTCTGCAGTGAATAAGGCACATACCATTTTACACTGTATGTTATAAATTTGGGGCCTTTAGAGAAATGGTGTGTGCAAAGGACTGGGTAGTGAAAATCTAACACATTTAATTGGGGAACAGGTGGGCAGAAACTTGAGTCCATAGGCTTTGAAGAGTTCCATGCATGCTTATTTTATGTAGATAAATAATCTTGTTTACTTCACTGAGTACCTCCTATGTAAAGCTCTGTAAATCTGTGTGTGCAGGTAAAATGCCTTCTGCTGATCCTGCAGGGACTGTCTGCCCCTGTTGTAGGACAAAGCTGCCTGCAAGCCTGTATCACTGCCTTTAATCCTCTGTGTCTATGTGCATTGTTATGTGACAGCACTGCATCCCTGTGAGCATTCCAAAGCATTTATCCACTTCTGAGAACACTGTATTGCTGACCTAATGGTAAGCACACAGAAATGTGGAGAAATAAGCTGCTGATCTACAGGTTAAAAGATTTAATAAATGGGAATTTTCACAGTCAAGTTGCAATAAACATTGTGGGTCTTCAGTAACGGCAGATTGAATCTTACTGTGGTGTGAAACCTAACTGCAGTGTATTTTAAAATATCATGAGGTACCATCAGCAGTAAGTCTTGCTAAAGTTGCACTGGAAGAGGTGAATAAAGTTTAGTAATTGGGCCTTTACTCAAAATGTAAACATATGATTTAACAGATTGCTGGAATAGATTATAGATATAAATAAACCTGGATTATGTTACTTCTTTAGAATATTAACTGAGGATAATGAATGCTGAATGAAGGAAAAGAAATTGCCTGGGATTCCACTGTCAGCAGTTTAAAATGCATTCACTGCTAATCTCGTGACAAGGATACAACCAACCCCAGCTGGACCTGGGGTTCTCAATTGTGTTGGCATTGTGATTGTTTGAAACTGAATTCCAGGCCCATCTCCCTGCTGCTGCCATGCCATAAAGGGGCAATTTTTATATCAAACTTATAAAGCATTTGTCATCCTCTAGATGTTAAAGAATTTTAGCAAGTGACGTGTGAGCTTAGAACATCAGGATGAATAAGGTATGAGCTTGGAAAGAAATAAACTTTAAAATGCCTTCAAGCTTTTTGACTCCAAAGGACTTGAAGCAAGGAAACAACAATCACATCCTGTTTTGTCACTTAGTCATGTCAAGTGCCAGTAGCCATTACCATTCCTTCAGCCTTTCTGTCCATATTCCCAGTTGTTCCCATCACTAATTAAGCCAAACATGCTGGCTCTATTTAGAACTCTATATATAACTCTGTAGTTATAATTCAACTCTTAATACCAATAATTAATCATACCTTCTTGAAATTCATCTCTCCACTGGAAATGGCACTGGTAACCAGACTTTGCTTTTAATTTTTGCTCTTGTCTCTTTCTATATCTATTTGATTTGTTTTATGAGTAGCAGTACTTTATGGATATGGGCTGAAAAGTAAAAGTAATTTTAAGTGTCAGGCAGAAGAATTAAATTCAAGGAACTGAATTTTCAAACTTAACTAGTGATGGATCATAAGGGTTTTGTGGGTTTTTTATTGTTCTAAATATTAAAATGCTCCATAATATTTGGTTCATTTCTCTGTTTTGCAGATAATGTTTTATCAAGAAAAGTTAAGAGATCAAATAGTTTACAAAAGTATAATGACCATCTGTGTTTAGAATTGCTCATTTCTGTAAAGTGGGAAACTCTGAGGGGCTAGTTTTTAAATTAAGTACCTGAGCCATGTGATCTAGCAAAGCCTCCAAAATATGAAAAGTATGTTTTATCTGGTAATCACTTTTTGGATCTCTTACTACCAAAGCAACATAATTAGTGTTGATTTCTGGACAGTTTCTTTCTGAAGTCCACTTACCTTTGCTCTCAATAACACCCACAAATTCTCCCTTAAACCTCTATAGCAAATGTTAAGGCTGAGATTTTGAGTCCAGTAAAGCCCAGGTGCCCAATGCCTACTGAAATCTAGTTGCAACAAATGGACTTTCAATTAAAGACACATTTTGACTTGACTGTGGCTGTAACTGCAATGACAGGAAGCTGGGATGTTTAAAATAGAACTCAATAATTTATTGCCAGCATTACATCTTCCTGACACCTTGATCTTCCTCTTGTCCCCCACCCCTCATCTGCTGCAGCTCTTGAAAAGAGCCAGAAGGATCAATGCAGAGAGTGGCACCTCCAGCCTTGGGCCCATCTCCCTGCAACTCCCTTAAGCTCTTCTCAAACTACAGTGAACTTGGCAGGGGGCAGCTTTCCATATTCAGCATCAGAATACCTCCTGTTGTATCATACTTCTATCTAGGCCTGCTGAGGTTTGGGGTTTTGGGTTGGGATGGGGTTTTTGCATTCAGCTTGGTGGTGAGGGTGTGTTATTGGTACTGCAGAGAAGGGATAACCACGGTTAGTCAGTGTTTGAACACCACAGTCATGTCATTAACTTGCTTTCCTAGCTGGTGTGGGGCAAAGGTTTCCCTTGTACTCTTTATCCAGCCTCTGTTTTGGAGTTACTGTGTGATGCTGGTGCTGTGATATTGATACCTTTTACATCATAACTTATTCTGCCATTCCTAGTTTTTCTATGGCGGAGTTTTTTGGGGTTGGTTTCCATTTTTTTCCCCCTTAGTGATGCTGGCTTGCTCTCAGCTTCGTGTATGGCCTGTAATTAGCTGTTGGTTTTCAGTAGCTTTATATGGACCTACAGTTAGCTTGGACTCCTAGCATCATAATTCAAAGTATTCTATCCTAAGCTCTCCTAATAGCTTCTCATAAATGAGTTCATATATATGTCACATAATAATTATACATAATATATATTGAGTAAACCTGGCAGTATAGCCACTCACAGCTTCCTCTAGACTCTCCAATAAAAATAGCTTTCTTCTTTGTAATTTTGGGGGCGTGCTTTGGAGGTTTTGAGTTGGGTTTTTGGTTTCGGTTATGTTTCAGTTTTGTTTGTTTGGGTTTTTTACTGATCCTGCTAACCTGTTGTTAAATCCAGATGGTGCTGGTACACGTGACAACTACTGAACGTTAGTGAAGCTAATTCTGTGTTCTTATTTTACTTTGTTTCAGTCCAACATCACTATAAGCTGGTAGTTTTCCCACTTATGATCGCTGATGCAGAGAGTTAATGCAACACCTCCATATTTTCCACACTGCACTTGGGTCCAACTTGCAGGTACTTTCCACACAGTTAATGGTGCCCAGTTCTGAGCTGAATGCTTACCTTCAACCCATCGTTCAGGACAGCTGCTTTGAATGGTAAAGCTTCCAGCATCAAAAGAAATCATGTGCATATTTGTGTGTGGCTATCACTTGCTTGCTGTCTGGCAAACACATCCATATGCCATATTACATCAGTTTTTATGTTTAAACATTCCACATAAAACTCTTACCTAAAAATGGTCATGAGCTCCAATCCATAGCTAAGATCAGCATATCTCATAGCTGAAGAGTTACTCAGATTTTGTTTGGGCCCATCTCACAAAAAGTCCAAGCTAACAGAAAATTTCCACCTTTTTTCTGCTGCCACTCTCCCACAGCATTTACAATATTTGCTTACCTTGGGGCTCAGGAGGGAAGCAGTCTTTCCAGCCAAGCTGTGTTAGCCTTTAATCAGTTGTTGGGAGGAACCATAGTTAAAACTTCTACTTTTTTCCTAGACTGATGACTTCCTGGCTTTCCTTCATTCTTTGTCTCTTCCTTACAATCCCAAATGTGCTTTTGGATGCACTGAAATGTACAGAGAGCTTTGGAGGCCCGTGCAGCAAAGATTAAGGACACTTCAGCAGACTTCAACTTAAGAGCTAAAGAGAACAGAAGAGGTTAATCAGGAGACTGGTTTTATCAAAATTTTTCTAGTCTGTAGTGATGAAAACCTAAAACATATAAACTGATATATAGCTTTAAAAGCTGGATGGATGCTCTTTCTTTGAAGCTTTTTCCAAAACAGTCCTTTCCAGAAGCACAGGATACCTTTGGAAACTGTAGACAAGCTTCCTACAGCTCCATCCTGTCTGCAGCAGGGCTAGTAGTTATTCTATCGTCTTTCTGTTTTGGATGTGCTAGAAGGAGATTGAGAACCTAAAGAAGCTGCATTTCTGCAGAACTGCCAGCATAATTTTCTGCCAACAAGGCACTTCTACTATCTCTGAAACTGCCTCTCTGGGACCATGACACTGATTTAGCTCCACTTGGTTTAGCAAGGCAAGCAAGACCTTCTTATTGACAGATATTGGGGCTTAATATAAGAAAATACATACTCCATAAAATAAAGATGATAATTATAAACCTGGGGAAACAGCTGGGGGGAATAATAAAAGATTTCTAAGTGGGTGGAAGAAAATGTCTTCCACTGGAAGATATTTTCACTTTTTACCAGAAATTACCTAACTCTTCCCAATCTGTAACCAGAGTAGCCACAACTCAAATCCATTGCCTGTACCATCCTCTCTGTCCCCTACATCCAGTCACAGCCAAAGGCAGTGAGGATAAGCTACTATGAGCAGTCCTACAGAGCCACATTTGCTCAGCTGCTCTGCCCTCAGCTCCAGTACTGCCCTCAGGACCTCTGCATTATGTTCTAGTATATAACATAGATAAGGCAGCAAATCATCACACTGCCACATCTTAAAGGGGAGGCTTTTCCAGTTTAGGATCATTGATGGCTTTGTCCCAAATGTTTGTTTTCCTTGCCCTTATTTCCTAACTCAAAAGTTGGAAACATTGTCAGGAATACATTCCTTCAGAAAAGGACAAGATAAGGTAATATACAGTGCCACTAAATCTAGTGAACACATGCAATTTGCAGGAATGCTTTTAATTCAGCTGATTAAAGAGCATGTAAACAGATTGATAATGCTTAAACTGTGTGTATACATGGGTGTAGATTTTAAGGACGGAAGAGAGCATAACAAATTCTTAAACTGTACAAGTATTTTAACTAGGCTTTACAAACTACTTTCACTTTGGACTTGGGCCCAGAGTGTAACTGTGTTATGATTTCTTGGCATGAAACTACAGCTCTGATGGCTTAATTCTTCTGTGAATGACTAACACTTTACCAAAAACTTTGTTTAAGCACAGAAGAATGGATGACCTTCAAACAAATCATTTTTCAGTACCTGAGAACCTGGCTAGGAACAGTGCAGGAAGCACATGGAGCTGGGCATTGTACCATGAACACCATCCCTTCCTTTTATCCTGCCCCTCATGCCATCCTCAGGCCCTCTCTGATTGGTGTCACTGCAGGGAAGTATCTCCACCTTATTCTTTGTGAGAACAAAGGGCTTCACTACGTGTTTGCAAACCAGTTTAATTCTTGCAGCCTTTCAAAGTGGTTCACCAGGTGGTGTTTTTCTTGCCAAAAGGGAGGCTAAGCTCAGCTCTTGGGTTCCTGTTGACTTCCAGACTCACTGGGAACTGGATGCCCTCATCCAGAGTTCTGAGTAAAGCAAAAAGATGCATGCTTGGTTACTAAATATTTGTTATCTACCACAACCCTTTAGCTGCTCATTGGTAAAATAGGTAAGTGGTTGTAATAGGTACATGCTTGGGGGAATTCCAAACAGGAAAACAAACATTTCCACATTTAGGTGAGTTGTTTCTCTGCTCACAAAAGCCCAGGTTTCAAATACATTATTAGCATGGAGTTTTGATATTCATGTTGCTGCTTTCTGAATAGGAGTGAAATAGGCTTTGCACTACAGTGGGGAAGAGTATCTGGTCTGGAGAGGCAAGCAAATATATTGGAATTAACACTTACACAATTCAGAAAACTTATCTCCTACAAACCACCAATAGCTTTGCACATTGGCAGCTTCTCTGTCAGAAAAAAATTGGCTGTTACAGGGACAGCTACTGACAGCCAGCTCAAACCAGAGCTGCTGGATGACAGGAGGTGGCATCCTCCTCTCCCTGAGAATCTGCTGAAGCCCCAGATTTCAGATGATTGGGCATCAGCACTCAGCTTTGACTCCTCTATATGCAATGAGTTCCTCAGTCACCTTCCTTCAATGCTAATTCGCCAAATTCATATGCAATGCTGCTGAGTGAAGCAGCTCCAGGTATAGACTCTGTGGAGATGACTTTGCCCTCAGAAAATAGTCCAGATTTTAATCAGACTGTGTGAGTAAGTTAAAGCCACTCTGTGGCTTTAGGTAGCCGCTGATAATGACCTTGGTGGGAGACTGTCCTAACAGCTTGGGCTCTTGCTCAATCTCACTTCTTCACCTGGTGGGCATCCACATGAAAAAACAGAGAACACTTACAATTTTGTGATCCTTCCACACCAGGCTACCTGGTTGTGAAATGCAGAGGATGGCAAAAGCTGCACTTGATAATACGTATATTAACTATTAAATGCATACCCCGCAGCATGATGTTCTTTCCAATAAAACAGGCAGCAACAAAACCAGATTGCTCTGGATAGGGAGCATTCAACAGCCCAGACTAGATTTTGGCAGGATGAACATCACAAACAGTAACAGGCCCCCTCTTGTAAAAGAAAAAAAAAAAAAAAAAAAAAGATGTTAAATTGTTAATGCCACTATATAATCAGAGCTTTGATCTTGATTCCAAGAAAAGAAACATCAAGCAGTTGAAATCTCTACAGCCAGCACAGGCATTGGTTAAATAATGGCACAGAAAAAGCTTCATGGTGCTGTCTGCTGCTAGCTCTCCCACTCTCTTTGGCCTAAGCCTACCTACTTAATCTAAAAAATCTAAGAGGTTTGGATTTTATTGATCACCAAAGACCATTAGAGTTTTTAAATGCATTCTAAAAAGAGATGAGAACCCTCCATTCTCCAAGAAAGGATGTTCCATGGCAGACCCTAGCTATCACTGCCCTTGCTTCTCAAACAAATCTGAAATGATTACAACAAAGTTTGCTTTGGCATTCATTTCCTCAGTGGATAGCTCTGTTTGGAGCTCTCATTCTTTCAGTGACACATTACGTGTCAAATCCTAAACGTTCCAAATCCTACCTTTATGAAAACAATTTTATTGCTACTTCTTGTGTGAGAGCATGTAGAATCTGGAGGTTCTCTGACCATCCTCCAGACAGTTAAAAAATGGCTTCCAGGACTGTACTTTTAGGGTATGTGGGGTTTTGTTAAACAGCCTTTACAGAACTCAGCTGGTAAATGCAAGGCAAGTTACAAGGGCAACTGAGTGACAGCAAGGGAACTATTCATATGAAGAGAAATATTCAACAAGTTGAGGCATTGAAATGACTGGGATTACAGCAAAAGTTAAATACTGTGTGTCTTCAGCATTTCAGGCCTTAAGTAACAGCTTTGCTTTTGCTGGGAAGGATTCCTTGCACAGCTCCTATTTTTCTTCCTGAGCACTCTGAAATATAAATTTGCATCTCGAGTCTGGTTTGTGGTGTATTTCAGAAAAAGGGCTGTATACAGGGAGATCTAAAAAAGTATAAAATTAGGCCACTGCTTATGTTTATTATGTGAGAGGCAATTTGGGCATTTCTTTGCTGGAATCCACCCTCATTAGTAATGTTTTCCCAAATTACTTTGGCTGCTTTAGGTGTCTCTTTAACAGAAGATGTGTCTATTTTTATTTGCCCTGCACTCACATCTGTTTCTTTCTTATCAGCAAATATCTATTCATTGGTCCTATCTAACTCTTTTACATCTATCTCCATTAAAATGTGTGTCACTCATTAACTCAGGGTTTGTGCATAAATTAAAGTCTCTGTATCTCCTGTAGCAGTGTTATTCTTTCTGCTTATTGCATGACCTAAAAATAAAATTACATTTCATTTATAGCAGATATCTGAATTTGTATCCCTTGACTATTTCTTAGTTCAATCAGTCAATTTTTGCAATTAGATTGTGTTTGAAGTCCTGTGAGTTTGACAGAGTATTTGTATTCAGAATATTCTGTTTCCAAACTTGACCGGTGTTGGGGTTTTTTTGTTTGGTTTTTGTTTGTTTGTTTGTTTGTTCTTTGTGCAATAAATAAAAGGTTTCTGACTATTTTGTAAGAACTCTGAGAATTATTTAGATAGAAAACTCACAGGTCTACAAACCTGGACTGTATTAGCCTTAACCCTGCAATGAAAGTCCAGCATCTAGAAGACAGTTCATATTTAAATATGAATTTTTAGTAAGCTACTTGTTGCTGTTTTCTGTCCTAGAAATCTACTTGAGAGATAATCTTTGAGCAGTTCTGCTAACTGCTCTGTAATCATGATGATTTTTACTTCTCTGAGTACTAAAATATTTTCTATGTAGGTATGTTCACATTGGTTTTTCACACAATTTTAAAATCTTTCCACACATAATATCATTTCTTGTAACAAGATGTTCATGGCAAAGCATCATATTATACAGAGAATGCACTATTGCAAATATGAAAGGTAACCTCGATCATCTAAATTACGTCTTGAAAGTTAATGCTGACTGTAGTCTTTGCCCAGGAGAAATGTAATAAGTCTTCACAAACAGTTGCATCAGATTTCTAGCATTTTATCTAACTACGTATGTAACTCTACCCCAGCTAATGATTAAATGCTTAGCACTTGAATATGGGTTTGTAATGGGGAGCATTTAATTTGTTTCAGTTACCTGTACAAATAATTCTAATCTACAGATCAGTTGCCCTGGCTTGAGTAATGTTCATATTTAACACAGTGAAATGTATGCGTCTAAACTTGGCTTGCAGTGTTGAAACAGCTTATTTAGACAGACAGATATTTGATGGATATTTAGTATCTGAGATAGGTTTATCACACTAATTCTTTTTATAATACTAATTCTGTTTAGTTAAATGCACAGGTTTTCCAGCAGATACACAAAGAATATTAGTATCATGTCTGAGCAAACTACCTGTAATTAGTTCCTGTCAAAACTGACGTAAAAGCAACAGGAAAGAAATTAACTCTCGTAATTCTTTGATAGTTGATGTTCTATTGTCTGACGCGAGAAAAAAAAAAGGAAATCATTTATTACTACTATAATCTTATTTCTGTAGCGTAGAAATTGCCTCAGAATTACATAACCATGTCCTTTGCACACTTAGGTGCCCTTTGTTTGTAAATCATCTCAGGGGAATCCACTAAGCCACTACTGGCAGTCAGAGGTGGGAATTTTACGTAGTTTTCATTATAAGCTTTTTCCCAAAAGTGCCCTGTTTCATGATCAGTTCCTGGCAGCAGTATCATGTAAACATCCTCCACGTGTTTTAGACCTCCTTCTTCATAAAATATTGTTCCAGTAGTCTTCTGTGGCACTGCTGTGGATGGAGAGGCATAGGGAATGCTTTACATTTATTAGAGTAAAATTTCTAGTCTCTTTTCCCTCCCTGTGAAGACAGAGTCCATCTCCAGGACAGGCAGTAAGTACAGTGGGATATCTTATTTCTTTCTGTTATCCTTGCTGAGCAGTCAGTATGTTACTAGACAATGAAATGGTGAAACATAATAAACTTCTAAAGAATTCTTAAGAAAGTTGCAGATGCAGAACAAGTATTTGAGTTTGCTCCAAAATCCTTAGCTCTAAAATCGTAGGTGTAAACCCAAGGATTAAAAATTGGCTTAATTTATAAATTAGGAGTTACAAGAAATCAATTAGCTTGTCCTGTCCCATAGATTGTGAAATATCAGGGAGACCAAAGAGAGAGAAATAATCCTTCAGTTTGTAAAGAGAAGCAATAAACATGGAAATTCAGGCTCATACTTTTAGATTAAAATTTGTTGAGGGCATAAAATACTCTTCCAGGAAATTGTTTCTCAAATGGGAAACGTGCTATCAGATGTAATAATGATATAGGGGACCACCTCTTGCATGAATTCAAAAGTGCTGTAACTTTTGCAACATCTTCACTTGGGAGGGCTGGGTGCTAAAGCTCTACGCAGAGCTTTATGAGATGAAAGCATGTTACACACTAAATGCACTTAGCAGCTGGATGAACAGCACAAGGCTGGCTCCCAGTATGTGCCATTTACTTTGCAAACAGGGAGCTTGATAAGTAAAGACCTGCTGGATGACTGGAAAAAAAATTGAGTAGGCATGTATGGAATAAGAGAAGAATATAGCTGGATCAGCTGTATTGTGTTTGAGCAGTAACAAATGAGAGAAATATTCTATCAGTGTGTTCATCACCAGCCTTTAATGACACACCATGACTATTTTCACGTCATTCATGTATAGAGTGTTAATGGCATGTGCTCAGAAGCAGCTCCAAAAGAAACAAGCAAACTACATCACTTCCTCTTGAACAGCTCTCTAGGGTTGGTTTAGACACTAAATAAATTAGCAGTAATGTGAAAGTGGTGGAGCAGAAGGTTACATAGTTGTCAAAATGGACTCATCAAACACCTGCATTTAAAAAGGTTTATTATAAATTGGTTACATTCTTATGAGGAAAGGAATGTTTTTAAGTGTGCATAAAAGTGATTTTTTTCTTCTTTTTTTTTTTTGTTAGATTAAAAAATGTGTTATGTAATTAAAAATTGAATTTGCCAGTGATGCATCATCTGTAGCTAAAATCAAGCAAAGGTAAGGGCTTCCACCTCAAGTCAGATGCCAAATCTAGGAATGTCAATATCATAGTGTCCCCCAAAAACAACTTTTGGAGAGAAAGGGTTCAGAGAGCAGAAGAGATTGTCTTCACAAATGCACTTCTACAAAATGCAGCGTTTGATTTCATGTAAGGTCTGATCTTGGATAAACTGCAGGTAAACTGAGTATGCAATTAAATCAGACTGGCAGGTTGCATATGCACATGAAGTACCAGGTTGCATGACAAGCTGTGTGAAAACAGTGTCAGACTGGCTCTTGAATTGCTCGAAAAGAAAGGGTATTTTACATCACAGCAGGTTAAAACTTTAGCTGGGCTTCTGGAGCACCATCAGTATAATCTGATTACTCTCCAGGCAGGTGATGGCTGCTCCTGGATAAGCCTAAAGGAAACGAACATTTAAAGCATAAAGAAGTGCTCAGTGGAAGGGAGGAGGAATTCTGAAGTAATTTAGGACTGAATGAATACTACAAAATAATCAATGCTGATAAATTTTAAGTGTCTTGCTTGTTCAGATTTCTTAAGGCTTTAAGTACTGCTTAACCTTTCACTCTATCCAACTTGTTCTTATAGCCATTGCCCTTATGATTTCTTACTTGGCCCAAGAGATGTATTTGAGGGAGGTGCTGTGGTGGGGGGAGCTCTGTATTGGGTTGGTTGGTTTGGGGTTTTTTTAGTATTTCTGATTATTATGTTCTCTCACATCACATCTCACATTTAATATGTTCTCATTATTCCCTCAAACTAACTCTATTAAGCTCCCATTTGGACACTAATATATCATTCCAGGTGTTAAAGTACTGGCTATTAAATTCTTTCAAAGAAAAGCCATGAATGAGTTGTACTCCTTCCTTCTAAAGGAAATTATGATTTACTGGCAGAGAGCCAGGGTGAAACTGACTGTCAAAAACCCTATATTATGTTTCCAGTTGTGCATCTCTCCTGGTGTGTAACTTACTGGGATTTTCTTGTGCTTTTAATTTCAAGCTCCAAGCTTAGGCATTGCAATGCTTATCTTAATTCTTGCAAGCATGGTCAAATTATTTGCATTCATTTACAAGCCTTGTTCCTAAGACCAATAGAAATTATATTGCTAATTAATTGTGTCTAACTGAAACACTAAGTGGGCTTTTAGGTCCATACAGGAAAACTAATAAAAACCAAAGACATTAAATTTTTTGAATACCAGATACATTAAATGGCTTCTAGGTTTTGCATTTCTCATCACTGGTTTTAAGTCACTTTTAGTCCCTCTGCATAGGGTTTGAGTAGCACCAGAAATGACAGTGTGCCGTTCCTTTTTTTATGTCATAATTTCTAATACAGTTAATGTTAAATTGAAAAAGTTAATGTTCAGAACATGATCTTTTAGACATCACTGAAAGAGGGCTCTAGAAGAATATTTTTCCTTTATGTCCCTGTCAGTTAAGGCTCAGTTTTCCATTCTGATTAAGGGGCAAAGACAACATCTCTGAGGTTTTATGCAGGTTGAAGGGCCTGTCTGCAGACAGCTATGACTTTGCAAAGGCACCCTTTTCTGTGTATATAATAAATGTGACACATATAGGGAACATCAACTTCCTGCATGTAAGCTGCAGGAAACTACCACATATTTCCAGATAAAAACTAATCCTGCATGAAAACCCTTGTACACTACACAAATCTGCATGTGAGGAATCTGAAGGCTTTCACTAAGAATGGGACCAATATGCCAAAGCACTCATTCTCTCAAGAAAAGATTCTATCCAGGACCTGAAGATTCCTGGGAAGCACAAAAGTATCACTGGCCAGATCATCTCAAACCAGTAGATATTCATGGGAATCTCCATGTATGTCACACTTGAAGTTTAAGACTGTTAGAGAGTTTGTCACTGCTGAGGTAATTCTCCATTCCTAAAGGAACTTGTTAGACTTTTCCTCAGAGATCTACCAGTGAGAGAAATCTGGATCTGAAATCTTAATCTACTCAAAGCCCGAATGTGGGAAGAATGGCTTGTGAATGATAAATAGTTAGAACTGCTTTCCAAGAGATTCAGGGTCAGTACTATACAGCCTGGAAATTGCTGAAACTGAGGATAGAAAAAATCTCTCATAACCTGTGTCCCTTGGAAAATTGGTTAAGTATGTCAGAAGAGATACTTTAATGTTCTCAAATGCTTCCTTTCAGGCATTCTTCCAGGCCAGCAATGGCATTTGAATTTTCCCTACAATACAACTTCAGTACATTGGCCATCCACCTGTGCAAAGGGGAAGTTGGGAGCAGAAAGCTTCTTGACACTGCCAATTCCTTTAGGAACCTGACTCAAGTGACACGTGTATATTGCAGATTAGTTTCCATTTCAGGTCAAACCTTTTATTTTCTTCTATTAAAGCACTGAACATATAATTATGAGTATTTTCTACCTCTTTAATTTTGTCTGAAACTGATCCTGACCCTTCTGCTTTTAATTTAACCCTGAGATGATCTTGAACTACATTTTAAAACCCTCTGTGAAGCAGACCCATGATGTACATCTTAACTGTATTTTTCAATGTGAGGACTCCTGCTGTCCAGTCTTCAGCTATATTTGAACTGCATCCCAAATTTGAGGTTTGTAGTTAACACACACCCACACTTACACCTCCCACCCCCACCAAGCCTTTCTCTAGAGCAGTACCTCCAATCAATCAGAACCCAGCTCTAGTTCAGGTGTGGAGTAGCTGGTAGAGCGATCCCTTCAATCCTCTCAGGAGAGAATTAAGGGCAAGGCAGTGCATCTGGTTAGGAACATTAGTTGTTCACTTTGTGCCTTTCTTTTATTCTGACTTTTAAAAGTGTACTCATCAGTGTAAACAGATGGGGCTCAAAAGAGCAATTAGATTAGCAGAATTTCAAAACCCATGGCTTTTTATGACTGTATCTGTCTTGTCTTGGCCAAGGAAAATCATTATTATAATTCCATCTGCATAAAAGATGCTTACCACCTCCTCAACAATTTGTTCACTGTTATCTCTATTGGTATGCACTCCCAAAGCCTTCTCTGATTTCTTATCACTGGTTGCTAACTCTGAGAAAACAGCAAGAGGCAGGACTAACAGGAGAATTAAATTAGCCCACTTTCACACTTCACCTCCAGTAAATCTGCACGTGAATAAAAGTCTTCAGTAACCAGAAGAGATAATAGAAGAAAAACTAGAGCTCAAGAGAAGCAAATCTCTGGCTGATTTCTCTGATGAAGGACTTTGCAGGTGTTCCCTGCAATGCTGTTCTAAGTTCATATCCTCTTCTTATAGACCTAATACTACTCAATCCATATAGCTTTGGTATAATTATTGGCTTAACCTTAAACCGTCCTCTCTCACAGAAAACAGAAAACACCTTGCCTCTGCACAGGTGAGGTGTCAACTCTCCACAGCAAAGCACTACTCCTGTTACTGCAAGGAGAAACCTCATGCAGATAAGTGGAATTAAGCTGGTCTAAAAATATATCCAGCATCTTCTCTCTAACAGAGAATGACAGATCACTGCTGGGATTAAAAATGCAGCTTTACTGCCTGAAAGGGTTTTTCTTATTCCTGTATTTCATTCTGTGTCCAAAAATGTGCCTGGAAAACTCTAAGCTTAGAGTTGATTGAACAAATAAATGTTCTGAATAAGGAAATAGAAGAAAATATCATCATTAATTTTATCTAACATGAGGAATCCTAAAACAAACCAGTTACTCCCACAACACATATCACACTCTGGAAAGAATATGGTAATTTATGCTTGACAACACAAAGCACAATGCATGTATTTTCCAGATTTATACCAGGTAAATAATGAACCTGTCATTTCTTTTCAACTTATTGATCATTACAATCATCTGGTAACCCCACAACCTTCTAATAAAAAACAGCCTGATCATAAAAGAAGTGTCAATCATTGGAGACAGAGTCTATGAACAGGCTGAGTGCTGTGTACCTAATTAGGTTTGGCTGAGCTAACTGCACTCTGAGCATATCTTCCCCTGCTTCAGCTACAAAACCATCCTCAAGGCACAGCTAGTTTTCTATTCCCACTGTGCTGCCTTAATCTAGTAAACTTCCACCTCTGACCTCAATAAATATTTTATTTTCTTAATAGCAAGATGCTTGCTTCATTCCTCTGCAAGACCACTTACCCTGATTCCATCTCTGCATTAAATGTTTTTAGATTTGGGCTATCTATGAAGATAGAGACACAGATATAGACTAGATAGATATAGATATATATATGTGAACATATGATATATGTAGGATTATATCATATGAACATAAGCAAAAGAAGGTAAAGCAAAGAGACAATGCAGCAAGGCAGACAGCATAATTTCTGGAATAGCAATGCTGCAGACTTTTCTGCAACAGCTTCTGGCATTTGGAAGAAATCAAACACAAACACCTTGCTGCTTACAACAAAATCAGAAATATTCTGTGATGGCTTCAAGAAACTAAAAACGAAAACAATTTTCATGAGGGGGTGAGGGGGAAGGGAAGCTTTCTTCCTGTGCAAAGATTTCTATGTGAAAGAAAGCAAGCCATGACTTTTAATGATAGCTGAGCATTACTGCTTCATTGTAAATGTTAGGCTTACCTTTAATGTTTTTCTCTGTCATTTTCATCTAAAAAAAGTCTCTATTGAAACTGAACCTTGAGAACCAAAACTAACATTGAAGTTTATTTCAGAGCTGACTGAAGCAAGCATATTGATTTTCAGAGATTTTGTATCAGCTTCTTGGTATACTACATTTCTCATTCAGCCATGTAATATTTGGGATAATATTTCTCTGCATAACAGAGGGTCCTAAATGTTTCTATCAAATAGAGAAGCAAACACTGTCATCTTGGTCCATACTGAATTGAGTGTGTATGAAGCCTTTCCTTAACAAAGCAGATTTGTTATGTTGGTGGTTGTTATGGTGTCACATACCTGGCAGAAATCAAAATGCTGTTTTGGTTTGTTTGTTTTTAGGGTTTTTTAGTGTGTATGTAGTGTAGCTAAAGAAATAACATGGCTTTCAAAATGCCTGGATTCTAGCATCTAGGATTTTTCTGGAAATGGCAGAATTTGCTAAATATCTAAATGCTTAGTAGTCTCACAGCTGAAAACATTCATCATCCCTCTTCTCCTACCCCACCAGCACACACCAGCCTGATGTCACGGTATGTTCTACCTTCCATAACAAATTCAGTGGATGGTCACAACCACATTTTTCAGTAATGACTGTGACATGCAAAGGACATGATTCAGCAAGACTAAAGCACACACTAATAGCACATTTACATTCCTATTGATTTGAAAGGAGCTCCTAAGCAACTGAGTGAGGTAAATACTTTCTTGTCTGTGTAAAGCCAGCAAAATGCTTTAAACTCTTGAATCAGAGCCTGATAAAGGGTAAGTACCGTGTTCCTTTGTAAACTTGTTTGATCATCGTTTTCAGGGAAAAAAATTAAACCAAGTGGACTTCCTTTGGGTTCATTAGGTGTCTACTGAAAATGGTTGTTTCAGGGTAATCGAAACCTTTAGAAATCTTTTTTCCACATTCTCTTGGAACTTCACCAGCCACAAGCACAATGGGAGGCGGAGGGAGGAAAGTCTTACATCCCATTGTCTCTACAGGACTCCCTGTTCCCTACTGAACACCAGTGTCAATTTTTCCGAACAGCTTTGTCTTGCTGCCAAAGATAATGGACATGTTTGGAGTGCGTGGGTAAAGATTAAAAGCTTGTCACTCACATATGGCTCGCTTGCTTTTTAGGTATTTCAGTAATCATTCCTTCCCTGTCGTTTGTGGATGCTTTGTAGTACTTAAGACTAAATTGTACTAAATCCTAGTTTCAAACATCTCAATGAAGTAGTAGAGCTATAGGTATCAAAATGGTGTACATCACACTTTATAATTTATTTTTAAAAATTAATGTGGAATTAAGTTCTCTAAAAAGCTCTGACAGCTTTTTCTTTTTTTTTTTTTTTTTTTTTTTTTTTTTTTTTTTTTTTTTTTTTTTTTTTTTGGTGGGAGGCTTCTGGTGTGCAGTTTTGCTCCTCCTAGAACGTGACAAAGTGAAACTAAAGGAAAATAATTTCTGCCTCCTTTCTGAACTTAACAACATAATTTTTTCCAAAAACAGAAGAGAGTTCAAGACCATAAAAATATTATTGCTAAATTTTAATCCCCTGAAAATAAGCTCAGGCTAAAGCAAATAAAGTCCATTGAGGAGAAGTTGTTTTTATTAAGGCATTAACTTCAGTGGTGCTGTGAAAGCCTGCTCCGGTGTAGGTGCACTATGCAAATGTCAAATAGGAATGTGTTCTCAAGGTCTCTCCCTGCATGGTAATTGAAGGATAAAACTTAATTCTGGGAAGATTATTCCTCACCAGTATCTCAGGACCAAATGCATACATATAGCATGTCCTCTGTGTCACCAGGGCTTGGCTGGCTGAGAGACACTGTGTGATAGCAGTCAGTGGTGAGAGACTTCAAGGTCTGCAGTGAGAAGAGTGACTGGGCAGTGAGAAGAAATAGTTACCTGAAGTCTCATATTTGAGCCCTTATCAGCAACAGATTTTTCTTATTCATCTCTCTGTACCTGTTACTATTCAGTTACAATTCCACCTTGGCAAGCGTTGCCACAGAGGAACCATCAGCACTAGTTTAGGTACTGTGTTTCCTGTCCTTCAAACAACCTTGCACTTGGCCTTGCTGAGCCTCATGAAGTTCACATGGGCCAAGCTGTCCAGCCTGTCCAGGTCCCTCTGGATGGCATCCCTTCCCTCCAATGTGCAAAGTGCACCACACAGCTCGGTGTTGTTGGCAAATTTGCTGAGGGTGCACTCAACCCCACTGTCTGTCTCACTGATGTTAAAAAGTGCCAATCCCAACATCAGCCCCTGAGGAGCATCACTCATCTCTGGTCTCCACCTGGACATTGACCTGTTGGCTCTGAGGCTGACCATCTAACCAATCCATTACCCACCAAGTATCCATCCACCAAATCCATGTCTTCCCACTTCAGGGACAAGATGTCGCTGTGAGGGACAGTGTCAAGTGCTTTGCACAGCTCCAGGCAGATGCTGTCAGCTGCTCTTCTCTCATCCATCACCATGTGACCCCATCTCAGCAAGCCACCATATTCATCAGGCATGACTTGCCCTTAGTGAAGTCATGTCCTCAGGCTGTCATCACTCTCCTTATTTTCCACAATGCCTTAGCATAGTTCCCAGGAGAATCTGCTCCATGATCTTGCAAGGCACTCAGGTGAGACTGACTGACAGGTAGATTGTGTTCTTTTGAAGAATACACTGTCAGAAAAGGACATGGAAATACTGCCCTCAGAAGAAGTAGAACTGCTGGCCTGGTCTCCTACAACTGGAAGCCAGAATGTCCCTTTGGGGCCTCTACCCAGGAGAGACCGTGCACTTAAGTCATGTTAGGAAAAACGAGGTTGGTTGCTTTTGAAGATTCTTGAAAATACAAACTGCCTTATAAAGACTGCATCAGCTCATGGTTAGTGGTACTAAAAGGTTGATGGTTGGACTGGATGATCTCAAAGGCCTCTTCCAACCTTGATGATTCTATGATTCTGCCATCTCTGAAAAGCTTTCTGTGGCAATTCTCACTGTATCTGTCACACTTCAGGAAAGCAGATTTTCTGAGGACAAGAGAGCAGAGTTGTGTGTTGTCTTTAGACAGCATTATAACCTATAATCCAAGGTAGCTGGGTGACTTCACTGGTGGCTCCAGCCAAAGGGCTAAACAAGAGCCATACCAAGACAGAAAGCTCTGGGATATGTCAGGAAGACACAAGTGTTATGGTGCAATGAATAGACAGAGATGTTTGGGGGGGCAATTTCATCTGCCTCTGCTAACTCTTTGAAGCCCTATTCTTTCCTCCTCACTCAGCTTTCTCAATGATTGCTGATCAGGCTATATTAAAGCTAAGAGTGGACTTACACAGTCCTTAACAAAGGACTGTCCTTTGGCCTCAGGAGATCACTGATTTTTGAAAAGAACAAATTTCTGTGCTGTTTTGCTGTACAACACAAGTGGCATTAAAAATGGAAAGCATTGCAGTAATATTGATCCACCAAACCCTCCCCTAAAAAGTCACTTTTTTCTATGTTTTAGACTACAGTTAAACTACCAGCAATAACCTCTGAAAAACTGTCTATTGCTGCTTGGCTGTTCACAATAGCTGGGGCTTGTACACTGCAAACCTCTCAGTGTTCAACTGTCAAAGGTTTTGTGCAGCAATTTGAAGTATCCTCTTGTGAAAACAGCAGCTCTGTTTTATAACTAGAGCACTACCATAACATTGTTTTTACTAGCTCAAGGTTCAATTTCAATACAATAATAAATAACAAAACCCTCTTCAAACAGCTCCTAAAAAATACAGTAATTTAAAAAAGAAACTGCATAGACAGCAACTCTTCCTGTTTAGGGAAATGGCTAAAGGCCATGCAGTCTCTCCCTCCTGTAAAGGAGGAAGAGGAGAAAGACAGAAATGACAAGAATCAGACACTGCTGTCCTGAATGATGGAGCTGGCACCCACCATCGTGTAAGTGGCCTGATCTGATCTGTAGTGTGTGCATGCTGCTCTCAAGAAGGGGATGCCTGCAGGACTTTGAGGCGCTGGCAGTTCATTTTCTGATTCACTGTTTTTAGAAGCTGCTTACCCAGTCTATTTTTCATCTAATTAGTGATAGCTGTGATATTGTTAATGTCTTCTGAGACAATGGGGCCAAAATTTGTATACTTCTCTGAGAGTAAGAAAAGCACATTACCTTAAAACCAAAGCCCCTTGGAAAAACAGGAACAAATATTGGTCATTCTTATGGTATGAATTTGACACATCCCGTAATATAAATAATGTTATCCCAGAACCACAATGTCCAAAATCAGTGCTTTTCTGTCATCTGAGATAAACTTAAGTAAAACTCTGTGATCTGGTTTTGGGTTATGAATTTCCTAGAATCTGGCAATGAGCCAGCCCAACTTAGGTTCATGTGAGCTCAAGAGCCCCAAGCAGTCTCTCTTCAAGTACCTGGCTTAACTAAAATATTCTCATTTCAAGCTTCTTTGCAAATCATTAGCAAGTATTGACTTTAGTTTTAGTTTCTGTTTATCTTTAAGAAGCAATGTCTTGAAGCTCCAGTGTACCAATTCTTTCGTTTCATTATGTGTATTGATTTGCCAAAGGATATTATGTTGTGCTTTGGAGCCTCATTCTCAGAATTTTAGTAAACTGGAAATCTGACAGATTATAGGCTTTCAAATTTAAGATTGCACTTGCAATTAATCCAGTGGATTTCTCTTATACATCTAACAATTAATAGAAAATTAATTTGAAAATGTAAATTATATTATAATGCTTACCCAGCTACAAAGATTTATACTAAACTGCCCGCAAAAAATAGAGAATGGTGACTCTCTGAAGTAAATACTGTTCCAAGTGAGGTTATGATTCTATGAATTGTTTAAAGGTACTGGATGTAGGTAACTACATAAGTGGCCTGACAGCCAAAAGCTGCTGTGAGTTTGCTTTCAGTAAGAGCCACCACCCAGTTACTTTAATGGATTAACAGGGTCAAGCACCTTCATGGGTAATTTTTTTTTCTTCTGAGAAATACTAACAAACCTGAGCAGGAGAGAAAAACTCTTCAGAAATCATACAGATATACTCTTCATATGTTTAAAGAAAGCCACCAGTTGGAAGCAGTTCCATGAGCAGACAGTTGTTGAGAGATGGCACCATGGTTAAATGAAAAAATAAGTTAGAGTTCACTCACAAGTCCTTTAATTTTGCCCCATCTGTCCAAAAGGCAGTAGTATTTGGGGTTTTTTTCGATTAATATTTAGCCTTGAATTACACCACTGCATGCTTGTGGTGCATTTTGGTATACATTCAATAATGTAAATCTGTTATAAAGAACAAACTGCATTTGCTGTTCAACATTTTATTTCGAACATTCTTGGGATGCTCTCCTTAACCAAGAAAAGGCATATACTTGTGTTTTTCTTGGAGAAGTGCACAATAATTTCATTAGAGGTACTATAGAAGATCATTAAGAGTTTACCCTTTGTGTGTATGGGAATGATTATTCATTTGTATTTATGAAGAGAGGGGTAAGAAATACAAGGCAAGGTTATCTGAGAGGAGTAGAAAGACACTAACAGTGCAAGTGAAATCAAGCATTTTCAAACGTAACACTTTCTTTCTTTCTTTCTTTCTTTCTTTCTTTCTTTCTTTCTTTCTTTCTTTCTTTCTTTCTTTCTTTCTTTCTTTCTTTCTTTCTTTCTTTCTTTCTTTCTTTCTTTCTTTCTTTCTTTCTTTCTTTCTTTCTTTCTTTCTTTCTTTCTTTCTTTCTTTCTTTCTTTCTTTCTTTCTTTCTTTTCAATTTCACTGTTGACAAAATTGGCATCAAGTTTTGTCTCAGAGTGATTTTCTTTCCCTGAGCTTGTGAGTTCATTTTCTTGCATTACATATCCATGGATGGACAGACTGGATGTCAGCCCAACACCTCAGCAAAATTAGTCCAGCCCAATCATTGCAGAAATGCTTTATTTTCTCTCTGTTTGCTTACTGGCTTACTGGCATTGCCACCCTTGAGTCCCCTCAGGGCTCTCAAATGCTCTGACACATGAAATGCATCACCTGATGGGTCAGCAAAGACACATGACCACATCCCCTCTGTCACGAGCAGTCTCCTTAGTCCCGTGCTTGAGAAAATGCTTCAAAACGTCTCTTCCTTTCTAAGCAATAACAGGAAGTATTCATCACCGTGAGAGTCTCTCCTGCTGCTGTTGCTGTACTAGCTCTCAGAGGAGTTTACTGGTTTACAGAAGGGGGTACAAAGTGAGGTTGCTAAGTCATGCAGATCAGAAATAGTTATGTATCAGGCCTCTCCATTTCCCCGTTCTCTTCCCAGTTCTACTGTCCCACATCCCCATGATCTGTGTCTCCCTGTAATTCCACTGATACTCATCTCTGGTTTTTACATTTCTTGTCATTTAGACCATATTTAGGTGTCTCCATGATTCTTCTTATTGTGTATCAGCTGAAGTTTACTCCCTTCTTCATAGAAGGGAGTTTACTCCATTCCTTATGCTTAAATTCACACTTCTTGCATCATTAAAACCAAAAGTTATCATCCAACTGTGCAAAGGATCAGGGCAGCAACATGGAAAATAAAGCTGCAACACCCAAAAGTACTGTCAAATGGTTGTACTTAAAGGTTTGGAAATTGGGGTGTTCCCTAAAGTCATTCACACTCTTCCTGCTGTCTCCTTATTTTCTCTAGAAATCATGAAATACAGGTGTAAAAATTTACATCATTTACAAAAGTAAATGATGGGGGGAAATTATCAAACTTTAGGTGCATACCAGCATTTCAAATCAAAGGCCACATAGTTTTAATACTGCCCTAATGGCCAGGAGCCTACTGGTCCTTTCAGATGACCTTAAGTTAATTCTTTCCCTAAACTGTGGGCCAGCCTTTGATAATTTTGATTTTGAGAGCCTTTCTCTTGATTTTAGATTTTGTTACTGGTACAGTTTATTTAAAGAAAAGCAAACAAAACACCCATTTCATAATTTGTTTTATTTCTGCAAACAATATCTTTGTTTTCCCTGCCACTGCATGTTCTTGTCACACTTGTTCTCTGTAGGTGTCTCTGAGGTTTTGGATCTGTGCAAAAGATGGGATGAGGCTGTATGACATCCCTGCCCATTCATTCAAGCTCATATTGGCTTCCCTTTCCACTGCCAAAATTTCACAGATGAGCAATGGCCCAGAGATGCCCCAAACAGGCAGCCAGCAGCTTAAGGATGTTTTGGCTTCCTGATTCTTCCTGCTGATAATGCTAGAATTTCAGGAGTTCAAAATTTTTCATTTCCACTTCCATGCGTAACAGAGGTGAAAGAAATGGGGAACTTCACCCCAGCTGCCTACTAAAATCCAGCTTTAGAGGAGCTATGCTTCCATTACTCAGCTAAGTATAGGTCATATATAAAAAATGCCAATTCACCAAATTAGTGGTTAAAATTTGACAGGGACTGACAATTAAAAGATGCTGACCTTTGATTTCTTATTTTAAGCTCCTCATTGATTTCTTCAAATAATATCAGGGCCAGTCTCATTAATTAATTTTTTCCATTCTGTTTGAGAAGAGGGTGTAAAACAAATTCCTCAGCTTGTAAAGAGATTACATTAAAGCCAATATTTTCTCTTTGGTCAGGTGAGTCAGTTTTGGAATCAGTCGTTTGCTTTTATAAGTGAAAGCCTTTAGAGGAATTCCTACCCCACCCAGGCAGCTAGCACAGCTTTGTTTAATGTTTTGAACCCTGCCTGGCTCCAACAGATAATATCCATATTTATTGATACAGAGGTCTTGTGTGAACATGACCAGAAATTCTTTGTGCTCTGCAATCTCACCCCACTCGTGCTGCAGGAAGCAGCTGACTGGCCTTTCCCACCCACCACATCCTTTGGAATGAAGATGATATCTCCCCATAACCACTGCCTACAGACAAGATGCCACAAGCAAACAGGTGTTTTCAGCAGGCAGGCAGGAAGGGAGAAAAATAAATAAACCTGAGTCTGCAAGAGAGGAAGAAGGTTGTGACACACTTTCTAATATCCTCCACATCAAATTTTATCCCAGACCTGCATCCAGCAAATCCTGCCTGTCTCAGATCCAATGAAAGGGCTTTTGACTGCTTTAGAGAGCAGGACTAGATGTTTAAAACAAATAATAACAAAACAAAAGGAGAGTCATTTAACAAAGTCAAGTTTGCCAGCAAGCTTTCCTGTGGATAAGTATACCAGTGTTTGCTAGCCTTGCAAAATTAGCCAAAGGTCATATTGGCTGTTTCCCAAATTGCAGACAAACCTTTGAGTGCACCAAAGACTTCAGTTGCTGCTGCAGCATCACACCCTTCTGCTTATGTCCTTTAATGTTTATGTAACCTTAAGCCTCGAGCCAATGAAAAAGGGTTTATATTTTTTCTAAAAATGTCAGCCCATGTTTAAAAACAAAACAAAAAGCCCAGCCCTTCCCCACAAAGAGACCAGTTCAAAAACTTCTAAAACAAAGACCTTTAAAACCTATATCTTGTTTTGGCATGTTAAAAAAAAATAAAAAAATTCCTAGATTTCTGTTTGAACTGACTTCCCCTTGGTACTTACACTGATACCGTATTTAAAATTGTGCAGATGGTATCCTTGATTTTGATACTTTTGCTTCAAAACCTATACAAATACTCATACATGTTTAGATACTGTCTGAACAGAGGGGTATCTACATGTTGTAAGAGAAGGAGGATCAGAATGGTTTCTAGAAACAAAACAAAAAAGCTCACATGGATTTCCCTTTTCTTCCCCTTGCCTTAATTTCTCATTAAATCTTGGACAAGATGATTTAAAATAAAAGGAGGAAGTTGATGTTTCAAGCCATTACCATGGCTTTTTAATGAAACATCAGTACTTCAAAAGTAAGAAAATTAAGTAGGGCTCTTTAACCAAAAAAAAAGCTGAATTTGCCAACAAGTTCATTTTGGCAACAAGTAGTGACATTTTCCTCCCACTTACATACCAAGATTTGTGTACACCTTCAACTACCAGCTTTCTACGTTAATTTCTCCCAGTTAAAATATTTTTCAGTATTACTGTTCTAGTTCTCCAATGAATACTCACAAGACTCTTACTTCTGTTTACAGTCAGAGGCACTATCAGGATATAAGAAGTAATGTGCAGAATTACTGAGTAGCTTTGGGTTTTGGTTGGGGTTTTTGGGTTTGGTTTTTTTTTTAATAATTTGTCTAAACAAACTACTTTCTTTTGTATACATACACATGTCAACCTTCTACTCCCTCACCTGCAATTGGGTTGTTGCAAGGGGGGGACAGGAAATCAGTGTGTGAGATCTGTGTAATTCCCTTCCTCAGCCCAAAATATGAGCGTGTACTCTGCAGTCCTACTCAGCAAGGAAGTGGCCTGTGAGAGGAGAGGGGGAAAAAACCCAAACCAGTTCTGTTCTAAAAGTATGGTAACATATTCCTTTTGAAGCTTGAAAAGTCAGTCTGGATTTGTTGCATACATTTGTGTTTTCTCAAGCTCTCGGCACTCTTGCAGTGCTGGCTGCCCTGCTCTGCTGTTCCAGCTTCCCTGCAGCACAGAAAGTTGTTCCACGGGCTTCACAGGGCAACACACTCCTCAGCTTTTTTTCATGCTAAATGCCTGATCTAACAATTTTTGGTTTGGGTTTCTGAACCTATGTTATAGAAAGTCCTACTTTCTTTTCCTCAAATACTGATGTGAAATTCTGGCACTAAAATGTATGGTTAAAAGTACTGAGAGAAAGCCTAAATGCAAGATACAATGTACAACTACAGGGAAAATATTCTAGATACAAGTAGGCTTTTCAATGTGTCAGGAGAAAGCCAGGAGCAGACTGACTGGGAAGGCTCTAACCTAACTCAAACTACAAATGAGACTCATTTGTTAGCAGGAAATGTTAGCAGAGTGCTGGCAGGCCTGCTAATGGGCCCTTCTGGATTTAAAATGAACGGATACATTGTAGAGTGGGTAACAGCTGGAGGGGAGGAGAGCCCACCAACAGAGTATTCATTGGTACACCTTGGCTGGGTGAGTTTCTGGAAAGTCTGTGTAGCATCAGTATTTCATTTTATTAGAGTTCTTGATTTGTTTTTAAGGAGATTTTGCATTACTTGAATTTTACTCAGAAAAGCTAACAAACCCCATATGCTCTATTTATTACTGAGTACAATTCCCTGAATAAACTCTAATGGAAAAAATAAAATTTAATTTTAAAATTTCTTTTTCCACTCAGTGGATCTGTTTCTAGAGCAAGCAGCAATACAAATCAGTCACTTCTAGTGATCAATAGTGGCATTGTGATAAACGTCTAATAACCACTGTCATAATCAGATCTGTGTTTTATTTGCTGTGCTAAAATTCTGAGAGACAAGGGACCTGCTTCAAGGTAAAAATCATTCAAATCAACATACAAAATGATCTGGTGCAACAGTTTGGTATACTACCTCATAATCACTTTATAACAGTCCCCAAAACTTGATGTGAGCTACTGACTTTGGACTAGTATGGTTTATGTTCTAGTGGTGGATTTGGTAAGACACGTAGCAAAAAAATGAGGGAGAGATTATGTTAATTTTTTTCCTCAAAAATAAATACAAAATAGAGAAAAATATGTTGGAGGAGATACGAAATTATAAATTCTGTCACTGAGACATGAACCTCATGGGTAAATAACAGAAAAATCAGAAAAGTTCAGAAATGATGCAGCATCACACACCAAAAAATTGGTGTAGTGTAATGCACACAGCTGATGTGCTCTTAGGTCATTTGAGAGGTCTACATGTCTTTGTCTGTTTGCTACAGTAGCTGCATTAGATTGGACATTTATCATATCTAGAAAAGTTTACTCTGGTTTTCTCTTGCATAAGCAGCTTAATGCCTATGTGGTTTTTGGTCTCTTACAGGTAACAACTTTCATTTTGGTTGCTAAACAAACAGAAGTAATCCTTTACACATCACCAAGGAAAAATTGTGTAACTTTGGGAGGCTTTTGGGGTGGATAACCATGGGTATGCCCTGGACTTCAGACACCACTAGGATAAGATAGGACAGGACTCTGGCTCTGCCAGGCCAGACTTAAGGTAGCGCCAGTGTGAATCATCCGGTTTAACAAAGGAACATTTTTAGAAATAATTAGGTTAGTTTGATTCAGTAATACAAGAATCTAAAAGCAAAATGTGTGCATCCTTAACAAATAGAGGGAAGGTCGGTTTGCTTCTAGATACATTCTAGATACATTGCAGGCTTCTACTTGACGCCTGCAATGGGAACACTAGTTATTTTTTGGAGGAAAATGTCATGAAAATTGTATGCAAATTTCTCCAAGAGAAAAATGAAACGGCCTAAAACTTATCTGAAACGTTCCTATTTATGTGCTTCAGCCTTTGAACGTGCTTTCTATAAATAACCATTACAAAACACGCTGGTCTATTTTAAAATATGATTTGTTGTGAAAGACTCCACTATATTGTAGGTCTTATGCTAAAAACCAAAATGTCCCCTGATCCTCGGCGCTGAGCTAGTGAGGGTTTTGATTTACCTACGGTTTGGTTTGGGGGCTTTATTTAGCTCTGTAGTTGTTGTCTAGGAATGAAGCGTGTCGTGACGAGGGGCTCCACCTCGGCATGGGGAGACGTTTATTGCCTGAACAGGCTTTGGTGGCATGAGCGAGCCTGACAGGAGTTTCTGGAGTTAAATAAACGGGGGTTAGTGCCCACCTCGGCCTCGAAAGGTACCCCGATAGGAAGGTACGAATACCCCGTTGTCGCTGACGGACCCTCTCCCCAGGCGGCTGCAGAAGCGGCAGCTCGGCCCCGGCCCCGGCCCCGGCCCCGCGGGCCCGGCGCCCCTCGAGCCGCCCAGCCCGGGCTCCCTCGGCCGGGCGCGGCCGCGCTGCCCCGGGCCCGCGGAGCTGCCTCCGGCGCTGCCCGGGCCCCGCGGCCATGGCCGGGCCGTGCGCGGAGCCGCCGCAGCGAGGGGCGGGCGGGCAGGGCCGCTACGCCACTTTCGTAGCGCTGGAGGAAATGGCTGCGCATTGGGCAGCGCGGGCTGCGGGGCCGCGCGTGCAGGGCGAGCGCGGCGTAGCCGGGTCTGTGAATAGCGCCGGCGGAGCGGCAGGAGGAGGAGGAGGAGGCGCCGCGGCGGTTTGGTACCGAGCGGAGAGGGAGATGCACACGGCACTCGAGTGAGGTAGCTATAAAACCCCATTTGTTTACATGCCCTCCCCCACAGCCGCCCGGCGCCGCGGAGCGGGTGGCGGCCGGCCCGGGCCGCGCCGGGGCGGGGGGGGGCGGCGGTGCGGGCGAGGAGCCGCAGCGGGGACCGAGCGGCGGTAGCGGACAGCGGCTCGCCCGCGATGCGGAGCGGCGACAGGGGCGCGCGGCGGCGCGGCCGCCTCATCACGTGGCGGCGGGGCGCGAGGCCGCGGGGTGCGCGCGGGGGGCCGGGGGGCGGCGGGCGGGGGGGCCGCGCCCGGGCTCCCCCCGAGGCGGCGGAGCACGAGGCGCCGCCGCGGCCCTGGCGCATCCCCCCCACCCCCTTTCTTCCTCTGCTCGTGAGGCGACCATGCGGCAGGTAAATCCTCCCCGCCCCCGCGCCCGGAACGGGGGGCCCGGGACGCGGCGGCGGGGCTGCGGCTGCCTCGGCTGCTCGGGCGGAGAGAGAACGGGGGGCGGCAGGGCGCGGCGGGGCTCGGGGGGGCGCGGCGGGCCCCCGTGGCCCGGCGGGTTCGAGCAGCACGGAGCTGCCCGGTGCCCGCTCTCCCACTTCCCTCTGGCCGCCTTCCTGCCGGGAGTGCGGCTTTGGGCGCGCCCCGGCCCTGCCGAGCTCGCTCGCTCTCGGTGCGGCCACGTGGAGGCCGCGGGTGCGGGTGGAAGGAGCCGGCCCTGCCCGCCCGGCGTGGGCGCTGCGGGTGTGCGGGGCGGGAGCGGCCGTGCGGGGTCCGTGCGGATCCCCGCAGGACTTGGCGGTATTTGGGGGCAGTACCGGGACGGTGGATGATGAACAAGCCAGGCAATTAAATTTTGCAGGGTTTACAGTTGGGATTTAGTGCTAACAGCTGCGGAAAAATCACTCGGGCTGTAACTTGCACGTAACCTTAAATAAGGGTAAGGGCGGAAGGGTCAGGAGGCTTTGTCGCTGTACTGTACGGACACAGAAGTGATGAGCGAAAACCATTGATTTCCTGTTCTCAGCCATCTCTGCTGCTTATGCTGCATCCTTTGGAAGTACACGCTTAACTTTGAAACTGCAGAATAAAATTGCTCTTTAAAATCTCTAGCTATCTTTGTCGTTTTTGGGCCTCTTTGTAGAAGTGTTCATGCCTGCTAGTTGTTAAAACTCTCTGAACAAGAGTTGTCTGAGTAGAAATACTTCTGGTTTCTAGCACTCCTAACGCTGTATGTGTGTAAGTAGCAATCATAATGTGTTTTTTTTCTGTTAAGGTAGGATCTTGTACCATAACACCAAGGGAGCCTGTGATAACCTCGAGCCTGATACAGAATTGAGAAATGCACACTGGAAGACCTGGTTAGTTTTCAGATGAGTGGAAGCAGTTGTCATCTAGTTGACAAAAGTAATTCCTGGCATGTTCCAGTGGGTATGTTCTTGTAGCCCTTTGGGTAGTAGTAACTGACACAGTGACATAAAAATAGAAAATTTTCTATATTGAAAAGGTATCATACGAGTTTTTTTTAATTGGACTTTAACAGAGAATGCACTCTGATTTCCTTCGCTGAATAATCTGCTTTGCTTCAGATGTGCAGGGAAATAGGAATTTGGACTGAGGCACACTCTGCAGCTCCACAGTGAGGGACTAATGGTTACTCCATAGGCTAATAGTCTATAATGTAATGTAATGTAAGACAATAACTGGAAAAAACTCTGGTCCTCAAGAACACTGACCAGTGTCACTATACTTTACTAGCTAAATTCTTGTGCTAAATTAATGGTTAAAGTAAAATTAGTGGTGGTGTCCTGCAGCATTTTTATTTTAGACTGCTTTTAACTCATACTTTAGAGTAAAAAAAAGTATGCAGCCTATTTCTAAAGGAGAATAGGGTCTAGATAGATAGACAGACTTGTGAATTAATTGTGTGTGTTTGAGATTAATGGTGGCAGTTCCATATTGGCATTACATTAGTGTCCATGGGTGGCTGTAGAGGAGTTATACACTGTTACCTATCTGGAATAGACAATGTGACTGGAGATTCTGGCTACAGAAAAGAAAATTCTCGAAAAAATGAGCTTTGTTTCAATTTATATCTATGTAGGTCTTTGTGCTTTCCAGGTTGGCTTACATAAAAGCCAGGTATTAACTTTGCAGCATATATCCAGTCAGTCATAAAATGTGCAGTTACAGCAGAGCTGTTGTTTGAAGTTATTCAAATATGCTCATAGGCTTTGTCTTAATGGATGTTTTTCCCATTGCAAGAAAATAATTAAATTGGATCATCAGGGTAATTAAGACATGTTCTAGAAAGTTTACTTGATGGGAAAAAGCACATGCTGGCCATCATTACTTTGACTTGCACAAGTGAGATATATATATATATATATATATATATATATATATATATATATATATATATATGGCAAAATGAATATATCCAACATGGCATAGGTCTCCTTCCTGGTCTTCACTAAGTAAGTCAACCAACTGTAATTTACATTTTCTATTGTTAATACATTTTCTGTAAAGCAATGGCCGATTCAAGTCTGAAGAGACTTTTTAAGTAGTGCCCAGAACAAATGGACTTCAAGCATGTATATAGTCCTAAAGGAAGTGTGTTTGGACTTGTTTGCCTTTGCTGTCTAGTTTCAGTGTCGTTTGATCATGACTGTGCCTATTGTGAAGACTTATTCCCATCTCTGTCACAGTTTTTACAGAAGTGGAAGTTTGTTTTGAATGTGTGATAGGCACTTGATAAATCAGTGATAAAGTAAATCAATTTGAGAACATTTACGTGTTTTCATCAGATAGAACTGCTGATTAAAATTACAAAAGCTACTTAAAAACCAAACTCCATTAAAGTTTTTCTGTAAGTTACAATTTGGTCCTTTACTGTAGTGAAACTTGGTGGAAGGATGGTGGCATCTGTGCAAAACTGATGGACAGACATAACTGCATGTGTCAGCAATGAAAATGATACCAGAATGAGAAAATCTCATTCCATTTTCTTCTCAGTTTGATGATCAACGAAGTCAGAACACTTGGTATTTCATAGCATATTATTTTTTAGGATGTTTTCAGAATTGTCAAATGTACCTTAACTTTTTGTAACACATTAAAAAATGTCACTAGAAGTTTCAGAGAAGGAAAGTTTAATGGCAGTTCTGTTCCTTGGGCAGGTATGCTTTTCACAGGATTGAGCTTTAGGTGCAGGGTGAGTTCCTTGAATACTGAGAATTTATGCCTTTCGGGAAGCAATTTCTATTCTAATCTGAAGAAAACCTGTATAACTTCCTGGTTTACTGTGGGAGTCTAACTTAATTTAGATAGCAATTATTTAAAACAATTTTATCACCTAAAAAGTATTATCTTTGGGGGTGGGCTACTGAAGTTATCTTAAATGAAACTAGTAATTTTATCTTGCTGATAAAGGCCTGAAGTAACACTTAATGCAGAAAGAATTAAAACTGCTCTTACATCATTCTTTAATTACAGCTGAGCTATTACTTGAAATACACCTAATAAGGTCTGGTAAGGAAATGTGTACCAATTAGGCAAAGCTAATAACACCTTTTTTCCCCCTAAATTTCAAAAACTGATTGAAATGCTGGAAACCATATCCTGCCACGGTGTAACCTCCTAAAGGAGAGAAAGGTATGTGCTGTGTCAGTCCCCCTATTCATACATAATCTTTTAGTGCTCTTGAGTCAGTGCCATTGCTCCAGGCTTTTTGGATGTAATAAAAATCTGAGGAGTAAAGAAGTTAAAGAATAATTGTTTGAAGTCACTTTTGTTACCTCTTGTGATATTGCAGTCTGTACAGGTTTTAATGCCCAGAAAGCTGGAAAGCAGCATAAAAGACTTGGAAGATGATGGTTTGCTGATGTCAGTCTCAAAAGCTTCTGAGAAGAAGGGGATGTTGGAATTACATGTAGGGTGTTGTACCCATGCTGGGGGACATGATTCATTAGACTGGAAATGTTCTGCTATCACATTGTGCTGCCTCATCACTCTTTCTTGGCTGCTTTTTCCATTGCTGCAGAGGAGGAATGACTCAGCTGTTGTCCTTTCTCTCTCAGTGACCCAGGAGCTTCTTCTCATCTGGCTGTCACCTTCTCTGTACCTCATGAAGTTTGTCAGAGAAACCTGCCCCTCTTTGCAGTCACAAGCCAGTATTATACAAAGTAGCACATCTATACAAAATATGGAATGTTAACAGAGGACTTAAAACTCCAGAGAGAAAGTTTCTAGACTGTTAAGAGGTACAGAAAATTGTATAAGCATTCCATTTTGTGCTTAAGTGATAAGCACAGTTTTGAATAAGAGTGAATAAGTCTGAATAATATCTTAATTGATAAAGACACAGTTCTGAAGTCACCGAAGTAGCTAAACCAATCTAGATTTGGGAGAAAGTCTTTGTAATACTGGAAGTTGCTGTATAACTGATCATGTCTGAAAGTCATCAATCTGCCTTGTGGTTGGTTAGATAAGATAAAATGCATATGTGACATAAAATGCTCTTCAGGTTAAGAATATGTGAAAGAAGTTTTATGCAGAATTTGCATAAAATTGTAAATACAATTAACAGAGTTTCTGCAGTGTTTCTGCATGTAGGTTATAAATGCTTTAGAAATAGTTACCAATCACAGCCCCTAGTAAAGACCTCTATAATCCAGCATGAATTCTAGGCAGAGGTTGTCATACAAATTATATATAAAGATGCAGATTTCTAGATTACCTGACTTGCACTATATTCATAAATAGCTCCTTAGGGTGATGATTATTACTGGACAAAAATAATACCTTTAATTCTCAAAGATAACCATAAATGATAAATTATTTACACCTGGTGATTTGATAACTATAAATAGTTACTCTTTAACCAAGCTAAGTGCTGATAATAGCATGCAACCATACTGAGATTGGAGCATCGAAGAAAAATAAAGGAAAAATGTATGTAATCCTGAAGGTAGTCTCAGTAGACATTGTTCAACATGATTATTTTTATGGGGTTTTTTTGAGTAATATCTTTGTTAATATTGATATGCATTTAAATAGGATTGAGTAGCACTGAATTCCATCTAGGATTGTTCATGATAGCCATATGTCATTTGTACAGCTGGCAGTTGAGTTCAATTCCTCTTGCAGAATAACTAGTAATGCCCCAAGTGAGTGTTCCTGCAAGGGGGAGCAGTGAGCCAGGGCTGCTTTTCAGTCCTGCTTCATTCATATCTTGTGCAGAGCAGCCCAGAAAAGCTGCTTCACTGTCAAGTGGCAGATTGCACTCTGTTTCACATGATGGTTGCATTACTTCTCGGGGCTCTTTGCAATTTCTGTAACCGTTCCTGTCAAGGAAGGCCTCTTTCCACCAGGGCTCCACTACCCTTTCATTCCATAAAATGCAAAAAGCACTTTCATTCCATAAAATGCAAACAGTATCATACAGGCCATATATATTGTCTGGTGCTGTTTGCAGAATATAGCAGCATTTTTTTGTGCTGACCTGAACATCTATCTCTAGAAGACAGTATCTCAGCCAAAAAGTACAAATTGTATTAACATACATTAAGACTTCAGAAATGCTACTTGGCTGCAGTCCAAATAATGTGGTCACCTTGCAATACTAAGTTTTAATGCTAAATATAAAATATTCCTATTTATTTGATGTCTGCTACAATACATAAACAGGATAGATTTCCATCCTTGCTGTTCTGAACTGTGCTTTGAGGCAATTGTTCAGCAGAGGCATTGCATTATATTAACAGGGTCCACTTGCTCCCAGACCATACGTTCAGTAAATAAATACTCAGTAGCTGCAGCAGGATGTATATACAAAAATTTGCTTTTCATTGTAGTATGTCCATAACTAGTTATTTTTTCATTGAGTTGCTGTCTTTGTACTCCAGATAAGAGATTGAGTTTTGTAAAGTGTGTAGCATGTGCAGGCAAAAATTCTTACACTGGGTTTTGCTAACTATGTATGTTCAGTAGTAGGGACAGGAATGTGAGGGGTTAATGCTGACTCCTAAAAGAACAGATGAAGATGAGATGCTGTAATAACAATGCAGCAAGTATAGCAAACTATTACTGTTTCCCTTGTGTCAAGCTTTGTCATTCAAATTGATGCCAGTAAACACTTAGGCTGAGTGATGTAAAATACTTTCCCAGTCTTTGAAGACAATACTTTGCCTTGTATTGTACTATTGTCGAGTTCTTAAAACAGAAATAAAGTTGAAAAAGGCAAATTGCCACTTAGTTCTGGAAAATCCCAAGAGTTTCTATAAATAAACTAATTTACTGAAATTTTCTCCATTACTGTAGTTTAATTGTTAGCAGTAAATTCGCAAATACAAAGGATTAATTATATTTTATAAACAAAATGTTCTCAAAGTGAAACACCGAAATGAGTACATTGTTCTACGCATAAAAGGAATGTATATCAACAATGGGAAAACCCCACATCTTTTGCTGAGTTTTGCCCATATCCTATGAAAACTGTCATACAGGAGTTCCTTGTATTCAATCAAGCAGTGATTGAATAGGAGTGAAATACCAAAATGATGCCTCACATACTCTACGGTTTTTTATTCTGGACATGCAGTTACAGTTTGCTTCGGTTTTACTTCCCTTGACAATAAGCAATGCCAGACCCTTAACATTTCTTCCTCACATATTACCAGTAATATTGTGCTTCCTTGCCCCTCTTCTGTCTCTAATCTTGCACTAAGAGTAATATGGGGTATTAAATACTACATTTTCATTATTTCACCTTAAACTTGTGTCCCTTCTGAGTTAATACCTTGCTAAGAAAGATTTATTGTTCATGGTGAGTTATTTTTAAAGCCTGTCAGTATTTGTATGTTTGAATGGTTGCCTCCATCACCACACAAACCTGCAATGAGTAGCCAGGTAGATCTTTTAGAATAATCCTGGCTGAAATAAATGGTGGCAGGGAAATGGCATGAATTCTGTTGAGGTCTCACCGGGAATATGAAAATGGCACTAATTGGTTCAGCTGGGTATTTTGTTGGTGGATTTGCCTGTTCAAACATGTACAATTATTTTATGTCCTGTGTCAGTCCTGTGTTACTTCTGAATCTGCCAAAATGTCTTAACAAACTCCTTTGTCTCCCACAATTACTGAACAAAGACACAATTGGGAGCTCACTAATTCAAGATGTCACTGGTTTCAGTAGCTACCTGCTAAGAGTAGCAGTTCTGGTTTGTTCTCTTAGCAAAGCTGCTGAATAGCTTTGCTAAGAAGAATTTGAGTGGCATGTTGGCAGAGCAACTTAGAAAAGTCTGTGATGTTGGTTCATTAACTAAATCCCTTATTTAAAAATACAGATTTTATTCAATAGTATGTAATTTGAAACCTCTTCATTCTAGAAATGGCCTTCACAATCTGGCATTATTTGGCATAGCACATGTAAAAGTATGCTTTACTCCCATGTTTGAGTGGTCTTCCATAATTTACAGCTTTTCTAAATTTATTTTTCTGGTTTTTTTCAAGTGAGATAAGTCATTGGCTTAGCAGTAAGCATGCATAATTCCTTTTTTGATTGTAGCAGTGATGAAGAGAGGTTTATTATAATGAGTATTAAACACTATCAAAGACATGCCTTTTATGCCTTCTAACATACCACAAGTAGTACCATGTAGTGAAAGGATGAAGTAGTTACAGTGGTGTAAATTATAAGAAAATAAAAGTACTGCAGCTGGTTTTAACACTTTATTAGAAATATTGTTATATTCTGTTCTGAAGGAAAGTTGGAGAAATTATTTTCAAATTACTTTCAATAGGAAATAAGTTTCAATGTTATTTTGAGTGCATTTTGAGGTGGCCAATTGTTTTATTTGTGCTCTGTCAAAATGTTCTGTTAGACTGCAGATCAACCAGATCAGTAACTGGTGTTCCCACCTAAAGCTGGGTGGCTTTTTTTTTTGTGTGGACTGTGGTGTTTGTGCAGCTGTACAGTGAGCCAGATAGGAAAAGTAATCTGTCATGAAAATAATCTTTTTTTTTTTCCTTTTTCTAGGCTTTTTTTCGGCAGAATCTAGTTGTACAGCTGCACAGTGAACAGATCAGCAAACAAATGTGCTGGTGTCCAAAAATGGTTTTGTGGGAATGGGAACGAGAGAGTGAAGCAGTGTGGGAGGGCAGCACTGCTACTTTAAGTGCAACACCATCTTAAAATATTTGTTGAACTTCAGCTTTGGTTGTAACCAAAATAATTTGCTTACTTTCAGAAGAAAAATGAAGTATTAAAATGCAGCTGTAACTGGTTCATCTTTTCAAGTATTTCAATCTTACAAGGGCTGGTTGGTGTCTTAATAGGATCTAATGGAACAGTGTATTCAATACAGAATATTGGCACAAAAGCAAATTGGCTTGTTGTAAATTCTGTGCATTAATAGGTGTTTCATGGACTACATCCAATTTATATATGAAAGACTGCAAATTAATTCTTGGTGAGCAGAACTAGTACTTACAGAACTTCCAAGTGTTCTGAAGTTTTTATATTATCTTGAGCTCTGAGAAGGATCCCATACTCAGCAATTTCTTACAAATAACTGACCCTTTGAAGAAGGCTCTCCAGGTTTTTTTATGTTCAGAATAAATGTTCCTTTCTGGATAACTGAGCTGGTAGATTGCTACTGTATTAGTTCAAGATCATTTTATTATGCTTGGGACTAGGCTTTTCAAATACTTCATAGTTCAGTTTTTTAGGAAGTATTCATGGTGTATTCAGTTATGCATAAATGCTTTCTGTACTCTGTAAGTCTTATCTGGTATTAACTTGGCAAACAGGGCTTGGATCAATTAGTTAATGGTCTGTTCCTACAAAGTGCCCCTCCTACTGGGCTATAGGTTTCAAATGAATGAGGTTCACTGAAATCCACAAACCTGTTTCACTGAAATCCACAAACCCGTTTCACTGAAATTGAAGAAGAAAGAAAATAGAAGAAGAAGGAGATGGGTGAGAACTAAAGTTAGAAGTGGTTAATTTTAACTTTATTGATCTGTAACATGTTTTCCTGTTTCCATTAGCAGAAGCTAATGTCGGTTTTAGACTGATAAAACAAAAACAAGTTATTTAGTTAAAATGTGTTTATGGCTTTCTTAAAATGTCTTTCAGTAACAACAATATATTAATTTCACATTAATTTCTAAAAAAAAAACCTTAAAAATGTGTGCTAGATTAATAGGATTTTGTATTCTAGTATTTGCTAAAAATGTAAAATTTAACAAATGTAGAGTAGGTTAATTTGGATTTTCAGATTGCAGCCTTTTTTTTAACTGAATATTTGTATGAAGTATTGCACAGTTCAGGATGGGGGGGGAAGCTGCATACAGCTCCCCTGTATGTACATTGGAGTGAATACCTGCAGTATAGAAAAGCAGTTAAATTTCTAGGACTTGTAAGAAAAACTGTCTTTATGTAGTCAATAATTATTTCTTTTTAAGAAATTGGCATTTCTCATAGAGCTGTTACTCTGAGAAGTTCCTAGTAGAAATGAATTGCACAAGTGCTGAACTTGCAGTGCCTCACAGCGAGACTGCCTTAGTTTGGTAAGAATATTGCTTTGTCCTTACTTTTAGCACCTCTTGTCTCTCTGGGTTCTCTCTTGCCTTAGCTGGAGCATGTGTTTGGTGTGGAACTCGTAGCTGCCCACGAAATCTTGCTAAGGCACTTTCCTCTCTCTGGCATTCAAGCTGAGTAACTTAGAGGAGTCAAAGATGTTTTTCACAGATGAGCAGAACATTCTTCAGAGAAAACAAGGATATGAAAATTGAACAAGGGAGCGAAACTGAAATTACTTGGGAAGGAGCGTGGGAAGAAATCAGTGCATTTATATTACAAATATTTCAGGTTATTAAAATTGTTGGGAGGAGACAACAAAAAGGTTTAGGGGGAAGAAAGCTGGGCACTTAAAATATTCTTGTCAGCATTGTACACAGAAAAAAATGCTGTACTATGTGGGCTGCAAATGCTGGAATAACAGATGTGGCTTTCATTTGAGTTTGAATTTTGTATAATTCAAATAATACATTATTTGAATCCAAGTTTGTTGTTTCAAAGTAAAGCCTAACTCTTGAACTAGTTTTCTAGTCTCAGTGAAACAGTTGGTGATAAAGAAAGATGTCCCCACAAATGATATTCCAGGCTGTAAGGGATAAAGTGAACAGCTAAAATAGATAGTAAGCACTGTGGATAAATTTCAGAAATCCAAGGGAAATTGAATAAAAAAAATATTTTTAAAAGAAACAAAACCAAACCCAACTCTAATCACAGGTGCTTTTGCTTAAGTAGCTGAAACACCCTAGGGAGACAGTGGTTTGCACAGAGATGTGCTGAGTTTTCCATCCAGAGAAGGCAGCTGTGCTTAGGGACTGCCCAGGTGCTTTCACCTGAAGCCTCTGTGTGTGTGGAAGTTCAATCCATTCTCCATTTGCTGGGAATGATCTCTTGCACTGCTGTGTGGGGAGGGGATGGGGTGCCCTGGGCAGCATCGTGTGCCTTTCTGAAATGCCCGCTGCTGGAACACACTTGATCTTTGCCCCCCTGCAAATGTCCACATTCTATTTGTGGAGCTTGGCTTGGGGTGGGCTTGTCCTGCTGCCTGAGGTGTCAGGAAGGGCTCTGCTTGTTCTTGTTGCAGCTCAGGGATGTGCAGCAGGTGCTGTTAGTTCAGCGCTGCCCTTCCCGGGTGCTGCAGTTTCTCACTGCCCACAGCTTGGAGCTGTTTTCCCTCTTGTCTGCCCGGGACCGCATTCCTGCCCCTCAGGAGCTGTGGAGGGCAGGCAGCAGGGAATCAAACGAGGGAACAGAATTAGGCAAAGGCTGATAGCAGAAATAGGCAGAATCTTTTTCAACTTTGGTGTAGCCTTGTCCTCAGGCTGCCCTTGCATATTCTCTTGAGGGGATTTGAGAGTCTTAATGTTCTCTAATGAGATCAGCTGTATACAATTTTGTGCCACTGAAGTGTATAGAACTTGGACTTCAGCTTTCAAGTATTATACACATGAGTACTGCCTGACAGGTTCAACATGACAGCTATTTACAGTTGCCTAGAGAATAATCAAGCTCATTTAAAAAGAAAGAAGGAATTAATTCTTTCTGGTTGTTCTTTTGGAAACTTTTTATTATGTGTACATTTGTTTTTAAGTATCTGTTCCGTAATAAGATTTGCAATGGAAGATACAGAATATTGTACAATAGGTCAAAAATACTGTGCTAAGGTTATTACTGTTTTAGCTGAAAACAGACAAGTAATTGATTTTGAAACTGGTCGGAGACTGCTCAGCTCTTGTTTTTCAGCAATGAATCACAGTCATAGGTTACAAACTATTTTAACCACTAGGGCATAGAGAAAAGGTACCATTCAAAGCTAAACACCACAATTAGGGATGCATGACTAAAGTTTCCAACTAATGTATTAGTAGTATTGTATGAGACAGTCACATGGAAAAGATCATGAGGTTGTGAAAAGGATTATGAGCATGCTTTAGTCATGAATTTCCTGGTAGAGATATTTTAGTCTGGATCATGCTTGTTTAAATGAGAATAATTTAACTTTGCTTGTTCTGATTGTATTACCATTATGTGGCAAAGGGGGAGAAAAAGTGTCTTACCTACAAAAGTAGCATTACTTTATATATATATTAATATATGAAAATAATATTTCAGTAAATTTTGGAGATGAACTTACCATACTGAACTACTTGAAAAAGTTTATCACAGCGCTGAAATCAGTAACTGGAATGTAGGGGACTGAACTGGAGATAAACTATGGTTATTCCAGAGTGATGATCGAACAGTTGTTTATAAAAATAAACCACTAATGTACAATGAGTAGCCATTGACCTATCTGATGTCCATGGAATCAGTTTTGATGCAGATGCCTCCGTTTGACAAATATTCCTCTGGGCTTATATTGGGCTTATATTGCAAAAGAGAGTTTTGATTTTTAAAAAAAATTTGTAAGTTTTTGAAGCTCCAATGGAAAGTGAATTTTTGTATTTTGGATTTGTAGATGTTAACAGGAGAAAGTTTTTTCTCCAGTCTTCCGTGTTGACACATTTATTTGTCAAATAAAGTCCTTAGAAGGCAGCTCCTTCCTTTTCTCTGCCAACCTGTTACAAGTATAGGAGCTTCCAATAGATATTTTGGGAAAGTAAGATGGACTTCAAATGTTTATGGTTTGCTGCGGAGCACTTTCCTGGCTGGTTTCACAAAGCACATTTTAGTGAGCAGCTGTGGGGGGCTTGAGAAGGACAACCAAATTTCTCCTGTCTCATGTGAGAGTCAGTGGCACTTTAGGATGCGCTGAGCAGGTCACTTGTGCCTGGGAATGTAGGGCCAGCAGCAGCTCGAGTCAAGGTGCACATCAGGAAATAAAACCACTGGCAGTGGTAAGAGCTTAAAGCACAGCTGGCCTGTGTCCTGTCCCCTTACATCCTTGCATTTGCTGCCGTGGGAAGTGGTGACTTGTTTGCAATTCTGAACACAAGCTTTTGCAGTGTCTCCTTCATAACCTGGTGTTGAATTGTAAGTTTTTTACATGCAACACTAAATTGAAAACCACATTGTCTCAATGATATAATTTCTAAAAATCAGCATTAACTGCTTTCAGCTCAACAGTTGTCAGCATTAACAGTATTTTTTGAGTTGTAATAGCAGATGTTTTCCATATAACCCTACTTTTAAATGGATGTCCACATAGATCTTTGAGTCAGTAAACCAATGTAAGTGAAAAGTACTAAAAAGATGGACATTTAAGCAATACATTGAAGTTAGTTAATGACAACTTATTTGTACATTGATAATGGGCAATTTCAAAATAGGGAACTGTGCAGTGTGTGTTTAGTGGAGGCACTTTAGCAGCACAGAAGAGAGCAAATGGTGCGTGGGTTTTCAGCTGTATTACCTGCCTGTCACCCCTGTGAACAGAAAAATACAGCATTGTTATTTTAAAATAATTTTCATTCTTTTGTAGCTTGTGTTTTATCAAGACTTTCAATATTATAGGTTACCATAAGTATAGATGCCTCTGAAAATATGCGCAAAAATATTCTAATATGACTGACTGTAGATGTTGTTAATCTTTTTCTTATCATCACCTCCTGTAAGTATGGTTTGTAAAATCACATCTCTAAAATACACAGTCTGTCTTACTGTTGGATAAGAAAAGTACATTAATACAATTTCTGCAGTAAAAGTACTGCAATTGCTATTCTTGTATTGCCAATATCTAAAAAGCTTTGCGAGTGATTCGGTTGGTGTAAGTACCAAACTGATACGCAATATAAATTGACATTGAGATTGCTTTACAGCTAAGTGGTTCCCTTTGTGTTTCTTGTAGGAAACAGAGATGAAGGTACACATGCACACAAAATTTTGCATCATTTGTTTGCTGACATTTATTTTTCATCAGTGCAATCATTGCCATGGAGATGGACACAACAATGGTCCCAAAAAGGATCGTGTACACGACCATAATGACTATCAGATCTCAAATGAATCATACTTCCAGAATGGAGGAACAGAATCTATGCCCAGTAAATTTTCAACGTTGGAAGCAGAAAATGAACAAAAATACTACATTGAAAAGATTTTTGATCGTTATGGTGAAAATGGAAGATTATCGTTTTTTGGCCTAGAAAAACTGTTAATAAGCCTTGGTTTGGGAGAGGTAAAAGTAGTGATGATAAATCATGATGATATTGGCCATGATCATGTTTCTCACTTGTATGCTTTGGAAGTACAGGAAGGAAAGCATTTTCATCCTCATAACCATGCTCACAGCCACTCAGATTCAGAAAACCAGACCACTGTTGGTGCATCTGCAAAGAGAAATCATAAATGTGACACTGAGAGAGACACGGCGGTGCCCTCAGTGAAGGAGGACGGCAAACACATTCATAACCAAAGCCGCCGTCACCACCACCACCACTCGCGCCCGCACCGGCACGAGCACAACAGCACGCGCCACTCGCGCAACGAGTCCGTCAGTCACAGCGACCACGCGGAGCAGAGCCACGAGCCTTCCACAGAGACAAACACCACTCAGGATCAGCCGGAACGGAAACAGCGCAAACAGAAGAAGAAGCAGAAGAAGATCAGCGAGACGTCGGGAGACGCTACCTGGGATTATGCCCCGGAGCACGATCCCGGCGATCAGTACGAGCACAACCGTGTTCACAAACACGACCATGTCCACGATGCCTCTCACTTGCACGTGCACCACCACGACCACAGCGGTGACCGCTCTGCCAGCCACGGCCACCAGGACGGCAGTGTGGGCAGTGCCACCGGGCACCGCCACACCAGCAAGCGAGAGGCCTCGCACAAGCAGATCAGTGTGAGGAAACACGCTCTTCCTGCAGCACGTGGCCACAAGGATCATAGTGAAGATGAGCACAAGCATGAAGAGGTGAGTATGAAATGGAGAGCTGGTTAGTTGACTTTCAGTGCTGTCACTTAATAATTGAAGGTGCATACCCACAAATAACAGGCATGTTTGTGACTGTAGCGTAATAGTATATGAATTTGATCCGTAAAGCTTTCGGAGATAGCCTGCTTACAGGGGAAGTTTTTCCCTTATCAATATTCCGAAATACTGCCACCACACCCACTCTTTCTGAATCTGAGATCATTAACATTTTTGAAAACTGCACAGACACTCTTTCCTAAAATATCTGCATCATTTCAGCACCCTTCTGATATCTTTGTTCTAAGAGATTAAGAAGCGATTGCAGGTGTAGCTTCAATAGTACTGTGCTCGGTGGAAGCTCTTCTGTTTTGTCCTTCTGCATCCATTATTTCTGCCAGCACCATAAATCCCTTCCCCTTACAGTTAACTACAGATGCAGGACCTTGTAAAGTCATAATTTTAAACTGGAAGGATGGAGGGAGTGCCGAGTTCAAGGTTTCAAACTGTATTAAAAAGTAAAACTCAAAACACAGAAGGTTGGTAGGTAAACAGAAGTGTTGAAAAACCTATTTTGGATTTACGTTTTTCCACTCTTCACCTGTTGCTTTTTCTTCTTTGCTTGTACTGTGTCAAGAATATGGAAACTGCTTTTCATTGACATTTATCAAATGTTACATAGGTGTTGGGAGACTCAAGGGTGTGGTGCAGATATTTTTACTGTTTCTTTCTCTCATAAACCACTTTGATCAGTTTGAGCAGTGTTTTAGCACTGGTGGAACATTTGGAGCAAAGTTTCTGCTTTGTTTGTGTTCTCAAATAATATGTTGCATTTTCCATATGTGGAAATGGATACCTTTATATTTAATTTGTTTGTACAATTTGCTTGCAGTGCTTAAATGCTACACAGCTGCTACGGTACTATGGTCTGGAAGCCAGCTCCCTAATATCTCCTGAGCTCTTTGTGTACATGTGTCCTGCTTTGCTCTATCAGATTGAGAGAAGGCTTTGTATTGTACATTATGATGAGCTGGAAGATTTTACAAGAAATAAAAATGCAACAATTGAGAATAAAGATAAAACAGGTGCATCAGGTGGGTGTCTTTTTTTCTTAGTGGGACTGAGGTGGGCCATGTGTTTATCTCAAAGTTGGAAAGTTGAAGTTACTTTGGCACTAAATTTCTTAATAAATTTGATCTGGACGTATTAATTCAGGAATAGAGAACAACACTATCATCACAGTTCATTCACTGGAAAATAAGATTTTAGGTCTTACTAGTTTTATGTTTTAGCAGTGATATAGGTCTGTAGAATTGACGTGCATAATTTTTGGTGAACTTAAAAATAGGTATAAGCAAGTACAAGAGCACAATTTAAATTGTCATTTCTGATGCTTCCCTTTTCTGACTATTTCTCTCTAAGCACATGAGAAGTGTTCAATCAAAATCTGCTGTTGCCAGTTTTAATTTTTTTTTGTGTGTACCTTGAGTAAAACTGAGTAGACTTCTTATCACCATAGTTCTAAGTTAAAATATTTTTACTACTTTTAAAGCAGTTACTTTAAGGGTAGAATCCATTGTTGTTATTTCATAACTGAATGTACTTTTCAAATATAAGTTTGCCACTGCTATCTTTCATTAATTATAATGGAACTGTTGATGTTTAGTTGCATTAAAATACTAAAAATCTAAAAAATCTTGGATATAATGTCTGTATTTTGAAAATGAAAATATTGGTAATGTGAGTATTGATTAGTGCATAGGTGCATATTAGCATCATTAGAAATAAAGCCTGAAATAACTGCAGTCTCATAGATGTTAATAACTGTTGGGAAGAATGCATTGCTGGTAATCTTTCTTAACAGCTGCAGAGTCATTAAAATAATTAACTTCTTATAGATAAACCTTCTCTAGTGACATATCTGCTGTCTTGTTAGCTGCTCAGAGATTGCTGTAGAGCAGATACAGTGGGTGTTTTGTATGACAGCAAATTGCTTTGTGGTGTGGTCTCAGTGTAGTAAGAGCTGACCCCTGCCTTATTACCAAGAGCATTGCTAGAGCAACTCTAAGCATTTTCTGCCAATTAAAATGTTGAAACCCTATACAAAACTGTCATGTTGCACATGCTTTGAACCAGTTTAATTAGGATGCTTCTGCAGATGAGTGCTTCTTTTTAAAAGATTGCATTTTATTTCTGTCATGAGAAAGGGAGTTCATTAATAACTCATCTTGAGGACCCTTAATGTTTTTAAGAGACTTAATCTGCAAAATTAGTGAAGCTTATTGTGAACATTTAACATGTTTTATGACATCTGATACCTTGAGTATAAATAACACCTTTGCCAGTTAGTTGTAAAAATTTGGGTTCTAACTCATTGATTTGGCTCTCAAACAGTCAGATTAGATAATGATAAATCATTCTTCATAACAATTTCCTGTATTCTCTTGTATTAATTACAGCAAGATTTCAGTTGATATAATAATAATTGTTCCTTGTTATATAAGGAAGTGAATAAAAAAAATAACAAATCCTATTTGGAATATGGGGACTGTGAGAGGTGTAGGGCAGATGTCAGTCACAGAGTAACTTAACCTATAGCTTGTAGGACTGTACTGAAATGAAAGCATGTGCCCACCTGAGCTAATGTAAACATTTTTAGAGAAGTATTCACCAAAGTTAGGAGGATGCAGTCACTTTTAAACATGAGCTTTCTGTGGTTTACTTTAGTTTTAGTTAAAGTTTCCAAACAATCTTAACAGGCTAGTGTTGCTTCTGTTCATTGATACCAGCCTGTGAGGTTTCCATTACCTCTGCTAACTGTGGTTTTCTAAAGCAAAATAATTTCATTAACTGATGGCCAAAAACTTACGAAGCCATGTTGGGTTTTCCTCCTGTAATTTACAGATAGTTCTGTGACATCTTGTAATGGAGGATTTTCAAGGGCTTTTCCATAGAACTGAGCTTTCACAGTGTACCTGTTGGAAAAGGGGGCATTGTCACCATTGAGCCCCCATAACAACTGAAAAGGAAAGGCACACCCTGCTAATGAATGAAGCCAGTAGAAGTCCCACATAAACAGGGAGCATTTTGTTTAAAGCTGGAGATCGCCTAGAGCTGTTGATGAGAAGTGTCTCAGATCAGATACAAGTTGTAATTCTGCCTGTGCAGATGCCAGTGCTCCCTGGGGCTCAATCCGAGAGGGGCACAGATTCCATGTTCTAATCCCATGTGCCTTAGCTTAATCATGATGCCATGTTTAGGTCCTGTATCATCCACAGGAGTATTCCAGCCCCTCAGAGGTGTATCTGCCAAACCTGCTGTGATAGATGAAACTTCAGCCTTTCCATTTTTCTCCATGTAAGGCTGTTGATCATCTACCCCGGCACTGAACACCAGAGTGTGTCCACCTTGGGGCAGTGTCCTGCCCAAAGGCTGTGTCATTTTTATCTGGGCTGCTTGTGCATGTGTGCCTGATTGAGCATTGAGGGACAGCTCCATGTATGCTGGGTTTTTGGCACAGCCTCTGTCGGTCCAGGGCACGGAGTTGAAGTGCTCTGGGCATCAGTCTGGGGACCTGTGGCGGTATTTTGGTCATCATGGTCCTGCTTCAACTTTAGACCTGCTTTTGTATTCCTGTTTTCCAACCTTAGTTTTTCAGTTCCTCATCTGACAGCAGACTTTGCCTTATCACTGACTCTCTTTTCTATGGTCTCAGTACTCGTGTCTGTCAGTGCACACCTCATACTGTCTAAAGCGTTTTCCAGTCATTTTCTCCCAGTGGATGTGGTCTTGTACCCCTTGCATTTCAGCTGGATTGTTTCCTTTTATGCAATGTTGTGGAATGACAGCCACAGACTTAGTAAGAATGAATATCCCAAAATAAAATTTAAAGCATCAGATGTTTTGAGCTTTGGTGTTGAACCAGACTGAGCCTGCAGCAGCCACACTTCTGTTGGCAAAGTCGTATAAATCTGCTCCAGAGTGGGTTTGGTACAGACAGAATTCTTGAGGTGTTTCACCCTGATGTTGACACTGAGCAGCTACAACACATTTGTTCCTCTTTTCTTCTCCTCTCCCCCATACCCTGCCCCATTTTCCAGGATGTTTTCCCCTACTTGTGGACCCTCACAGATGGAAGGAAAGTAAAATTGTGCTCTGAAATGTGGAAATGTTAGGGATTCTGAGTCAGGAGTTGTAACTTAACTTAAAGTTGTCAAATCGTGGTAGACATACATTTTTGATAAAAAGTGGAGCGAGGAAAAACACTGTGGAAGAAAATCAAAGCTTTTGTACTAAAACTTAAAGAAAATACTTTATTAGAGTGAGATGCTGACTGAAAGAGCCATGTCTCTTTGTTTATAGGATCTGTTTCTTCTGTAATTCCTTCTTTTCAACATCATGTAGAAATTTTCACATCTTCCCTCATTAACAGGAATATGTTGGGTGTACCACAACCCATTATAACTTCTTCTTCTAACGGCAACAGTAAAGATTCTCAGAAAAAAAGAAATGCTGCTATTTGGTGGTCGCAAGTTGCTTTCAGTTTTCAAGGTCTTATTGTAGCATTCGATTTTAGAGTTCCTTTGCCAAAGGTTGAGTCTTCTCATGAATAAAGGTGTATGTTTCAAAGCTCCAGGTGAAATAAATAGTGCCAAACTAAACATGGGGAGAAATACAGAATCCAGAAAAATTTTGCATCAGAACCATATTAAAAGCAACTGTTACATACACGTTAGTGCTTGTAGAGTCCTTGTAAGTTAAGTGGCAGAGATGGTTTTGTCCCAGTATGAAACCTTTTGCTTTTTGTTTCATGGAGGGCTACAAAGCTAAGCCTGGAACTAACAATCAGGAAGAATTGCTGGGCTCTTTCTAGCTAATTGTCTTCTGATGTCTCACTATATTATACTGTGCTGTGAATAAGCCTGTGTGTTTTTGGTTTTGCTGTGCACTTCAGTACTGCCTTTATATTTTTCAACACCTTTTCAATGAACAATCACACAACTTAGGTTGAAGGAAAGTCACTTTCTTAAGAGATAATTGAAAGTCATTAATCAGGCTTAAACGTTTTCCAGGTGTTGTTCTGATAACCTTTCTGTGTTCATTTCTTCCCACAGCCTGGTTTTGTGGTATCATCTCTATCACCGTCATTAGCCTGCTTTCCTTGCTAGGTGTGATCTTGGTTCCCATCATTAACCAATGGTGCTTCAAATTTCTTCTAACTTTCTTGGTAGCTCTGGCTGTAGGAACAATGAGTGGAGATGCACTGCTCCATCTCTTGCCACATGTAAGTATGGTCTCCTTACCTTTTATTCTTAATTGTAAATGAGTCTGGAATTTTTGAGGAATTGTTTGATAGTGTCAGTAAAAAAAAGTTCACTGATGCACCTGTAGATTGACTTGACTGTGAGGGACACCAACACTTCTGGAGACTTTCTGCTGACAGAAAGGAAGGAAATTTGTTTCTCTGAACAAAAGGTGGGGAAAAGTAGTTGCATATTCATTGTTGAAGTGATGTCACGCTGTTGTAAAACACTCAGGAGCCCAACAAGACTATTTTAAATTCAGCAGTCTCTTGTTTACTGATAGTTGTGTATCAGTACCTGAATTATTTCCTGGGGATTAACCTGCCTGGTTAATATATTTGAGGGAGAAAGTATTGTGTACTGAATCAAGCAATTGCCTAAGGAAGGTGAGCAGCTTTTAATACATGGTGGTGTACTGTAATTCTTAAAAGGGGGAGTGTTTTCTAAAATTTGTTACCTCAGTTGTTTAGCACAAAAGACTAATATTTTCATGTTTTCTTTGTATAATTCTAATACACATTTTTGGTTGTGGTTTTAGGGTTTTTTTTAAGTTCATATTTCAGATCAGAATTTAGGCTGTAATTGACTAATAGTTTAAAAAGTCATAAGGCTTGGTTGCTAATGGGAGAGTAAGAATGATAATTCCTTGTGATATTTCTGAGTGTTAGTCTCATTTTCAGGATCGTGAGAGAAAAGCTGAAGCTAAATTATCTACCCCCTCAAAAAAAAAATTCCCAGAGGAATTTTTTTTACTGATCAGGATAATGAATAATCTATTTAAAAAGTGACGTAGCAAAATGTGTTAGTGTGAAGAAAAGGCAGAAACAGGTGGGGGTTTCTGTTGTTTCTTGTGGCCCAGTGCCATTTCAGTGTCATGGTTGCCCCAGTGGTGTCACTGTTGTCTCTCCCACCAGTCCCATGGAGGCCACAACCACAGCCACCACCACGGCCAAGGCCACGTGCACGAGCACAGGCACTCGCACCGGCACGGCCACGCGCACGCAGTGCACGCTGAGGGCTTTCTGGAGGAAAATGATCCCGTGCTCAAAGGGCTCTTGGCACTTGGAGGCATTTATGTTCTCTTCATCATTGAGCATTGTATAAGAATGTACAAACATTACAATAAACAAAAGGTAGGTGCTGAAATTGTTTGCTGTTTAAAATGCGTTCCCTAAAGCTACCTTGTGAGTGCTGAGGAATTGTGTTTACCCTGAACAAGTGCTGCTGCTGCTCTGTATTCTGTCTGATGCTATGTGAGGGATCCCTTTCCCAAAGAAGTTGCTTTTCTCAACAAGGTAACTTGGGAACACAGTGTAGAAATCTGATGGAGGAAACTGCAGCTCTTCCTCTAAAGTTTCCTGGGTTTTTTTGCAAAAACAGGAGGAAGCATTATGTAAGAAAGATCTGCTTATAGAACCAGCAATTGTCAGACAATTGACAAGAAATTTAGCAGTATGCTCTTAGCTGACAATGCCAGTGTAATAGAGGTATCCCGGTTTTCAACATCAGAAAAATGCTAACATTTTCAGACCTCCTGCTTTCTGTAAACTGCCAGTCAGATTTTAACTTGTTTCTCAAAAAATGATTGGGAGCACTCTGTATTTATGATAGGAGTATAAAAGGAGAGCAAGTACCCTGGAGAGTGTGAGTGTGGATGGAAATTCAGTTTTAGCCTTCGCCTTTGTCACTCAATTTTGAGGAGAAAATTATTTTGGTGAAACTCCAACTTGCTTCTCCCAGAATGACTGTGAAAACTTTTCAGCTTCTCTGTTTTCATGTCATACTTGCTGTCTGAGCTGGACAGGCAGCAAAAGATTTTCTGTGTTGGAGGAGCATTTCTTAGATCTTCTGATAAAAGGATGAAAACTGTTACATTGTGCAATTCTTGAGATTAATTAAATAATTAAATCCCCTAGGCTGCTTTGGCAAATCCTTGGGATCTGCTCTATGGGCTGCAGATACAGAAGAGCCTCTTGCTTTCTTAAAGGGAAGTATAAGGAAGTTATAGGAATATAAAACAAAAAAATAGTTGAACAAATTAGAGGAGCTGTTCTTGCTGCAAGTTTGCTTTCTTGAACAAATCTAATAGCTGCATGGAAGTACTCCTGGGCTATAAGAGCAATCCTTGTCAGAATATCCCCTCTTACTAAAGTGAAATATATCTCTGTGTAAGTGTTTGGGAGTGAGATTCCATGGAAAGTAGCTAAGAACTTTTGCTGGAATAGGGATTGTCACTGAGCCTTATAAAGATAAATATTGTGAAGTAACATATTTCTGTCATACATGGTAAAAGACAGTAGCTTGGTCTATTTAGAAGAGATTTTTGGACAGCATTTCAGTTCCTGTTATTTCCATCAATGTCCTGTCACAAACTAGACGTTACCTGTTTTCTGTTGCAGAGTAAGCAGAAATGGTGCAAAAAAACCCAGACTGAAGAATCACCAATTGGAAGGAAACTTTCTGATCACAAATTAAATAACAGACCAGATGCTGACTGGCTTCAGCTGAAACCCCTTGCAGGTGGGCAGTTACTGTCAGAATTCTCTGACTGGGAGATCCAGAGTAGGAGCAGGTTACTGGGGCATGGTGTGTAGCATGTAACCTCTTGTACAGTTTTGCTGCTGTTATGCAAATCATTGTTAATAAGACTTAATAGGCTTTTCCCTATTAAATCTTTTTTATTTTGTTTTCTTTAGATCTGAGAGCACTCTGAACATTTCCTAATATGCCGTAGAGATGGTTCTCAGACTTCTGAAGCAGTCATGTTTTGGGTGGCTGTGGGTCTTTGTTTGTTTGTTTGTTTCAGGGTGTTTTTGGTGTTTTGGTTAAGCTATTCCTGACTAGCTCAGCCCTGGCAAAAATTAGATCAAAAACGAACACCCACACAATGAATGGGGATATCTTCCACTTTGAAGATTCCAGCATGTGACACAGTTACAGATAAACAAAATCTGTTTCTTTCCATAAATACAACCGAGTATCCTGAATACTCCTCAAGTATCCCAAACAGCTTTTGCACACTGTTCCTTCATGACAGCCTGTGAATGCTCATTTTGTGTGTACCCAGAAGAAATGCTCTATCCCCCTTCTCACAGGGGAGAGAAGGGCAAAGACTTTGCTTCATAACCTTCTGAATCTGTTGCCTGCTTGGCTGCAGAATTAATTTGTTGCTGAAGAACCTATACAAATTTGTATTTGCACAAATTAGATTTATTTAATTTGATTGGTTTGTAGAGGAGAGGGTTAGCAGCCTCCTCCACTCAAACAATCTCAAATGAGATTTGGGGCACCGACACAGAACATGGAAAGTTTTCAGCAGTGCAGGGGTTTGAACATATATTTGAAATGTCTGCATGGCAGTGGAGGCTGAGCTCTGTGGGCATGTGCAGGCAGAGCCAGGTAGGGCTTCCTAAACCATTCAGATCCCATCTACAGCTCTAAGACATTATCATCATTCCGACAACTCTCCTTTGCCAGTGTTGAACCATAAACTTTGTCATTAGCAAAATTATAGGCAGGAGCGTAGGCTGGGCTAAAACTGGCTTTGAGTGCTATGGATGCAGTGGAGAATTTTATATATTGTACATGCACATTTGTGGAAAAACATCTCAATGACAGACTTAGTTTTTGGATTGAATGCTGACAACAAGTGTTAAAATACTTGTTTTGCTTTCCCAGAGCAGTTAACCCTTAGGTCAAGGGTGCAGTGGCCGCTGGTTAAACAGGAATTAACTCAATGTCTCTCCCAACTGATTGGATGCAGGAGCAGATGACTCAGTTTTGTCTGAAGATCGACTGAATGAAACTGAACTCACTGACTTGGATGGGCAGCTGGAGCCCCCTGCCAAAAACTACCTGTCTGTAGAAGAGGACAACAACGTGCGCCACTCTCACAATGACGTCTCCCACACCGCCCAAGAGCATGAGCTGCACGATTCCGAGTATGACAGCCATGGCGAAGATAAAATGATAGCTAGAAAACACAGTCACCACTGGCATCACAAACATTCCCATCATTCCCATGGCCACTGTCATTCTGGAAAAGACCTGAAAGATACTGGGATAGCTAATATTGCTTGGATGGTAATTATGGGAGATGGCATTCACAACTTTAGTGATGGCTTAGCAATCGGTAAGCAAAAGCACTGAGTATTTCTCAACAGTTTCTCCTTACCTTTAGTAACTCTGCTAATATTTGACTTATCAGTGATCACAGGTAAGGCTTCCAGTTAGTACCTGTGGTTACTGCTGTTGTTCAGTCTCCTGCAGAGCAGAAATTGAAAGGCTGTCAATTGTAAAAGTTTCCCTTTTGTTAATATTCTGTGCTATTTGCACTAAAATTAATATATCAGTAGCAATGACGGTCACAGTCTCTGCCAAAGTGCAGACAAACCTTGGGATTTATGGAGCACAGTAACCCACGTTTCTTGTTTGGGTCTCAGTTGCTTTAGCATTATAAATAAATGCCTTTCAGTCTTACTTAGAATGATATTTACTAACGATAATAGTAATACTATTTCTATTATTGTTAATACATAGAATTACACAGTACGTGCAAATTAAGATACACTGTAAGTCAGGTTACGGAAATAATATTTTAAAAGTACTACTTAGGATAATTTAATTTTTATTTAATCAAAATATTATTTTGGCTCACGGTCAGTATAGATTTATTTCTAGCCAAGTGCAAAAGAAAGTGAAGTACCAAACAGATTTTATTTGATTTATTAAATCAACCTGGAGTCACACAATGCTCTAAATGTGATTTGAATTGTGAAGTTAATTTGGATATACAAGTCAGGATGATGGTGAAAGGACTGAAGTGCACACTTTTGATTCTTTACAAAGTAGCTGCTTAAGAGTATGCAGGGTTCTGAACTAATGGCAGAAGGGACACACCCATTTTGAAGGATGGGGCATAAGCATTTGTCAGGGTCTCTTGTTAACAGTGGAATCTACTAATTTTCTCCACTTCCTTCTGACAACTGCTAAAGAAACGAAACTCTAAAAATTAACTTGTTGCTTCATTTTCACATTAAACAGGTAAGACATTTAGACAGTAGGTTCTAAGGCCAAAAACAATTGCCACACCTTCTGTTGAGAACTTCACAGTATTGAAATGCCATTTCTAAATATTCCTGGGTTAAGCCCAAACAGCTGAATCTGTGATAAATTGTAGATTTTAGAAAAGCATGCTCATCTTTTTAATATATCAAGCTATGAGGAATCCAGAGGAAAGTTAAATTCCCCCTCTGTCTTCAGATTGTGTCTTCTCTTTCCGATTTATGCTGCCTGTTTAGACTGCTCACTGCAGGCTCTTTTTCTGCTTTTCAATGCCAGTTTTCTCATCTCAGAATTATTTAAGGTAATGAACTTAAAGCTGATTGAATTCAATTAGCTTATGCAAAAGTAATGAAAGATATTTATGGCAATGTTTTTACCCTTATTATTTTCCAGGTCTGGCTTACTAATATTGCTGATATGTTCTCTAAAAATAAGTAGAAAGGAGCTGGAGAGGTTTTGGGTTAAATATTTCCAAGCTGGAAAGGAGAGAGACAGACTCTTGCTCATGTACATTTCTAACTGTCCTCATGTACTTGAGAGCTCCTAAAAGTGTAAAAGTGGTGTTATTTATTAGCGTGTTGCCTTTATGTTTTATTTTTAGCCAGTTGTGTTCTCTCCAGGGTTTGTCTGTCAGATAAATGAGTCATAAAGCCTGCAGTGGTAATGCACATCCAGAATGCTTCCAGTATTTCCCATTTATATACAGACAGGACACAGACATACTGAAAAATATTAATGTGCATTCTAACAGAAGAGTGTCAGCTCTGCAAAGTCGATTGATTTTCTGACCTGAAAATAGTGAAATAGCATTTTAATTTTTTTTCTTTCTTTTTTTTTTTTTCTAGGAGCAGCTTTTAGTGCTGGACTGACAGGGGGAATTAGTACATCTATAGCAGTATTTTGTCACGAGCTTCCCCATGAATTAGGTAACTAAGTGTAGAAATTGTGCTCCATCTGGACAAAATCCTTATCTAAAAGCTGTTGTAACACTGTGCTAAGCACAATGCAGTGCAGAAGCTGCAGTGGTGACCAGAACTTCAGAGGGTGAGGGAGAAATATTACTTCAGAGTAGGTACTGCTACAGGATTGTGTTGGTAGTGTCGAGTTACAGAACTTGTGTAAAGCTTTTCGAGCATGTTTTAAAACTGTTCTCAGGAGCATCCATTTTACATAGCTCTGCATTTTACAGAGTTTCACACTACTCTATGTGGCATTGTCTTACACAAAGTTAAGCTGCATAGGTTTACATAAGTAAGCTGCACACAGGTTTACATAAGTAAAATTCCATGTGGGGATCTTCAGATGAGGCTTTGTTCCAACTGTGGCCAAGTTCAGCAGGTGTGGCCATTTAGGGTAAAGCCTGTAGGGCACTGTTGCCAGTGCCATTGATTCTTTCCCCCCTAATTGAAGCATTTCTTCTGGAGGTAGCTAACCATGATGAAACCTGTTGTTTTCACATTGCATGAAAATTTACTGCACCCTGAGAGTTTAAAAAGAGCAGCCAGAGAGAGGAGGAGTTTTCTGTTTTATCACTGATGTGAAGTTGTGCTAGATTGACCTATATCTGTTCTCACAGCTTGCTCACTTGAAGAGCTGCTGGGTCTGAATGATCAAAAGTGAGGTAAAACAAGCACTTCAAAAACCTTAGAGGTGATGAGGGAAATCATTTTATATAGGCAGCTCCTGAGCTATAGGTAAATCATGGGCATAGGGGGGAAATAATAGAGCAGATGTTTGTGGTTTGACACCTATGCTATACAACCATTAGTTAAGTGAAGCTACTGCAGTATATAAAGGATTGCAGTGTATATTACAGTGCTTAGAACTTGACAGCATAGCATGATCAAATGAACCTTGTATAAGGGGTGAGTAGTTTATACCTATTTTTTTATTTTTTAAAATTTTGATATGTTTTGATTCTAATGTTTTATTCTAGATTAGGCAAATAATTACAGGCATGGGTATAAGAACATTACAAAAGAATATTACTTTAATTGCCCTCATGTCTGTACATCATCGTACGCTTCTCATGATCACAAGAATTCAGTTTGAATGGAGTAAAACTATTAGAGCTGATTACAAGACTGAAGTCTAGATTTTTATAGAATATCTACTTTAAGCACCTAATTTAGCAGTGCTGCCCTGAATTCAGAATAAAACACATTACCCTGGCATGCCTTCACCCAGAAAACTGATTCAGTGTGGATGTGAAGTCATTCTTTGTGAATGTAACTCTTCCTGGTGCTCAAATTCAAATTCTTTGTCATCTTCTGTGGGGACAAATGCCTCATTATTCTCTTCCTGGATTTGCATTATGAGGTGTGTATAGCTAAGAGGAATTTTCACAGGTATTGATCTTAAGCCTCTGGTTTTGTGTACAGTGAAGAACTTCTGAGAAAGATGAGTATGTTCACACAGGTGTGTTCTCTGTGGGAAAAGCAGACCTAGACTCCTCCATTCACTCTTCACAATTAATCACTGCTACCTTTCTGACAATCAGCATGATGAACAGGCACCTTTAAATCGTATTTGAATCAGGGGATGGCTGTGCATAAGTACAGTTCTCCCAAGGTGGTCGGTTCCTGTGGCTCGGGCTGCCGCGAGCCGCTGCAGCTCGTTCTTTGGTGAGGGGGTTTCTGTGGTCGCTGGAAGCGGCGCTGACGCCCAGCCCGTGTTGTCCCCGCAGGTGACTTTGCGGTGCTGCTGAAGGCAGGGATGACAGTGAAGCAGGCCATCGTGTACAACCTGCTGTCGGCCATGATGGCCTACATCGGGATGCTGATCGGCACGGCCGTGGGGCAGTACGCCAACAACATCACGCTCTGGATCTTCGCCGTCACCGCCGGCATGTTCCTCTACGTGGCCCTGGTCGACATGGTACGGCTGGCTGGGGCTCTGGGGCCTTCTGGGCGGGAACCTGGGGCTTCTGTGAGTGCTGCACTGCAGTCAGGTTTATTCTTCACTGAGATTGTACCGTCATATATTCAGTTCTGGAAAGTTTAGTCTGAGCTTTTACTATTAGCAGCTGGTAATCTAGAGCTGTTGCGGTGAGTAGCTTTTAAAAAAATTACCTGGTGGAAAAATGCTGCTGCTTCAAGGAACACACAGGTGCTTTATCCTTAGTGTGTGTACACCATAGATCAGACCCTTCCGGCAGCAATACTGCTGTGCACATGTTACCAGCCCGTATTCAGTCCTGATTTCTCACCTCTAAGCTGCTTCAGAGCTTCATTCAAATAAGGCAATTTTCTCACTTTGTAGCCCAAAGGTGATGAGATCATTTTTCACTTTTGGGGTACTTTGTAATGCCATCCACTTCATTATGGAGACTTTAATTTGTAAATATACTGTTGTTATAAAATCACTCGAATCTATTAATAGGTGAATAAATCCTTTCTGGGCCTGCTAAATTGTTAAATAGAATGTCTGGGTAGAGTGATCCTTCTTGCAACTTTAGATAAAGTAGTAGCCTATAATGCCTGAAATACCACTTCCTTGTAAGCTCTGTGTCTGATATTCAATTCCTGTACTTTGAAGATGTCATGGATAAAGGAAAGGAAGGCAGTACTTTCATTCCTTCATTCCCTTTTCTCTCCCTCATCTACCATCTTAGTAGTAACCAAATAGTCAAAATCCCATAGACTGACTCAACAACAGCAGGAAATCTTCTGCAAGAGACACTTGAAACTGAACCAGTTTTGTCTTGGTGTTTGCATAATCAGCCTCCTTTTCAAAGAGGAGATAATAAGAGTAGATTTTGATTGCTCCCCAGCTGTGAGCAGAGGTTCACAGAGGTGCAGTTTTCTATCCATTCCTTACACCAGCCCATTGAGAATGAGCTTTTTGGTATTTTTGCATTTGACTCTCCTGAAGTTTATCTAATTACGTGGGTTTCAGTGATAAGGATATTCCTCTCCAGGTGTTTCACCTAAACTCAGGCGTTTCAAAATCCTCCAGGTTTTCCATGTTCTTTCATGAAACTTCATTTTGTGATAACTTAGAGTAATCATAATATCCTCCTTCCTGACACACTTGTTTTGGTTTGAAGGGGTACCTTGTATAGTCCAACTTGAATATTTTCATCTTACTGGGAAACAAATTTATCTGTTGCAGTTTTTGTTCCTTTAATCTCTAGTACTGACACCATAAGCTTTCAACTTCGAAAGGGTGTTTTCTTTAATTGACTGGACCATTCTTTATATGGTCCCTGAAACCGGTCACATCAGCATTTATTATCAATAAAGCAAAATGTTTAGTCATCTTTAGATGTGCTGTCAAAGTAAATATCCAGACTGTTAAAGCCCATTACAGTAATGCAAAGGTGAAGCCCTTTATTCTTAATGACCTTACAGCACTTTGTAATTTCCAGCTTGCTCTGGAGCTGCCTGGTCCTAGTGTATATGTGATAACCATTTAAACATTTTTCACACCAATTGCGGGGGCTTTTGGATTTTGTTTTTTGATGAATTGGTGGGGGTTTTTTTGTTTGTTTTTTGGGTTTTTTTAATATTTAAATACTCAGTGGGTCAAATTAATTATCAAGTTTTTTTGTATCTTTTAGAAATACAGTAATACAAGACAAGATGGGTAATATATTTGGGGTTTTAGCAGCTTTGATGTCACTGTCTATTGGGCAGTATTCGAGTTCTTGGAATAACCCAAACTGTCATAGCTGATCTAATGAAGAGCAGTAGTTTCCCTTTTCTTCTGTATTATCATTTTCTGTACTAAGTGAGTCTTGAAGGAATTCCTGTAATAATTCCTTCCTTGAAGGAATTACTGTGAGACTTAAAGTGTCTCAAACACTGTTAAATCACCAAAGGACTTTGCCCACTGTAGCAAACTGTGCAAAGAAGCAACTGCTCCTCTGCCACCACGGAATCCCACCCCATTCCCGATGAGTATAGTCCTGACTTAAGGTAACGTTAAGATGGGATTATTGTCCAATTATCTCAGGCCTAAGGAGAAGTAAACAAAGCTGGGGAGAAGGATGCAAAGGCAAACTAGCTCTGCTGAAAATGAGCTCTGGCTGGGCCCAGCAGGGGGAGGCCATAGCCCAGCACTCCAGAGGGAGGCACCGACTTAAAGGAAGAGAGAGAGACTGGGATGGGACTAATTAGCATTGGAAGTGAGGGAATCATTTAACCAGTAGAATAAGAGAACTGCATAGCCAATGAGCATCAAGCCTTTGTTTGCTAAAATGTGTGACAAGTTAGGAGTTCCCTGGCACCAGGGAAGCCAGGGTGATGAGGACCAAGGAGACACTGGCTGGATCCAAAAGTGGTGACTATGTTCTGCTTCATCTTTCTCTCTCACTCTTTCTTTCTCCTCTCCCTCCTCTCTCTTTCCTATTTCCTTCTCTCTCTGCCTCATATTTGCTGTTAAATAAAATCCTGACTCTTGACTTTGGTGTATGGTCTCATTTGCACCTTAATTCAGGCAGAAGCATCTCTCAATAACCATATCTTAACATTTACCTCCTGCTTTCTTGAATTAATTTCCTTGTAAATATTTTACTTCTGTTCTATGTGGATGGCTTTGTAAAACACAAAACTTTATTTTTACATTTCCAAGAGCACTACTATTAGTTGATTTTGTCAGTACTGACTTTTCCTCATAGGTGAGCAATATCCAGAATGTCCAGAACTTCCATAAATTCTTCTAAACGTAAAATTGCTCTTGAATTCTTTGTAGCTGTCATTCCCATATTTAAAAGGGATGTGCATGTGAGTATGTGTAAGCGTCTCAAATGACAAATGACTGGCTACATTAATCAAAGTCACATGTTTACTTGAGCATGACTTGAATTCTTTTAAAATTAAAAGAGCAGAACTTGAAGAATATTGGGCTGCACCCTATCTTGAGGAACTTAATGTTCAATTACATGGATGATCAGGTGAAAGTTCAAGGAAAGGCATTTTTAGTTTGTTTTGTAAATACATCGTGTGATCATGTTTTTATTGAATGTAGTTGTTCAGTAGAGTTTAAGCTGTGCCTTAGTGTATTGGTTTTATATCTGAACCCTGGAGTGTTTATTCTTGACAATATCATCTTGTAAACATGTCTATGGATAAATGGAATAGAGGTGAAATAACTTCTTAAATTGCTTTGTATCTTTTAGCTTCCAGAAATGCTTCATGGAGATGGAGATAATGAAGAGCATGGTTACTGTCCTGTGGGGCAGTTTATTCTTCAGAATCTAGGCCTGCTTCTTGGATTTGCCATCATGCTGGTGATTGCCCTCTATGAAGACAAAATAGTGCTTGACATCCAGTTTTGACCTGATGCTGGTAATCACTGTGGTTCCAATCTGTTGCTGTCTGGCTTTGAGTCTGCACTGTGTGGCTGTGTGCACACTGCTCAGAGGACATGTGGTGCTTGCACTGCTTGCACAAGGACAGGAGATTCCCTTCTGCCTAGTGTAGCTTCTGCTTTTCTCTAATCCCATCAGATGAGCTTACCCAACACAGCTCCTAAACTCGAGTGAGCAATGTTTAGGAAACACTAAATCTGAGAAATAAGGGCCAAGGTCAGGGTGCTGTGTAGGGAGCACTGCTTGCTTAAGAAAGAAAAAGTACAGGGAAAGATCTCGTTTGGGAAAATACCATTCCAATAGTTACAGCTGAAACTCACACCTGTGCAAGGAACCCAAGGAAATTTTTAGTGCCACGTGAATCTTGAGTAGCTCCTAGCTGTCTCTCTGTATGTATAGATCTATATAGATATAGACAGATGTGCAGACATACACTTGTGTGTGTGCACATCTGTATATACACGTATTAATCCTGTGCTGATTTTTCTGCATAGTGGTGACTCAAGTATTCAGTATTACAGCAGGACATGGCTGTAATTTTTTAAAAATAAACCCCAAGCCTAAACACTGTTTAAATTCTTACAAGCTGTGTTAAGCTGCACTCCATCATTGCAAAGCTCCTGTGTAAGAAGGCAGGCTGTTGCCATGTACTCTGCAAAGTGTAACTTCTGTCGAGGGTCAGTTTGATGATGTTTTTCCCCAGCTGAGATTTATTTGATGTTTGTTCCTTGATATTAGTAGGAAAATGCAAAATGCAGTAGAATTAGTGTTAGCTTGGGGAAATCCCTGACCTTGGAGTTATTGAACTGTTTCTGGTTCTTTCTTACAGATGCTAAACATGTATTGTGTGCCACTTGCAGCATAAACTACTGAAGAATTGTGGCTGTGAATTTGTGCAAACTCTTTTAACAAGAGAATCCATGTGGGAATTTCTCCGTTTTCTAAAATTATTATTTTGGACTGTTTTCTCCTCTTCATGTTAAACCAAGGTGCAAGATGCTAGTTCCTGAAGCTAGACACAAGGGTTAAATTATGCTCTGTATATGTTGTACTGGTAGGGTATTTACAATACTGTAACAGCGCATCAAATCTGTTCCTACAATGCCTTGATATCAGACATTGTGACACCAGCCATTTCTGGCAGTAAAGAATATGTAAGAAGATTTCTACTTCCAGTATAAAGGAGTTCATTTCTATGATATTTTTTTACAATTTTGGTATTTAAATTAGATTATTAAAAAGCAGATGTGGTAGAACCATGGTATGTGTCATTTAGAAGAATAGACTGAAAATTTGGGCCTTAACTTGCTGGGACCAGCTGTCCTAGATCAGATTGTGCTGACAGGCATTTATTGCCAACATGAGTTAGTTCTTGTACCCATCTCCTTAAAAACAAAAATAAATTGTGAGTTTGTGGGGAGTGCAAGCTGATTCTGTAGTACCAGTCCTAAGCATGGTAGTAGCTCTTTTTTAAAACACCCAGTTTGTCTCTCTACTGTGTATGCCAGGTAAAAGCTGTACTTTGACTGTGTGCTGTAAGTTTTAAAGTTCCGGTCTGCTTGGTGCCAGTGTAGCTGCTAAAAACACTAATCCTAACGCCTTTAATGAGAGCCAGTGGGTATTTGCATTCCATTTCAAGTTCCCGTGTTTCCTGTGGCCCTTTACTTTGGAAGCTTCATTGGTCAGTTTAGCTTTTACTGAGAGCAGCTCATGTGTTTTAAAGGTATCAGTTGGTTGCCAGTATTTCTTCCTAATGCAGTATCAGGAAACAGTATTAAGGGTCCATTTCAAAGAAGGGTGCAGTTTCTTCAGTGAAGAAGCCAAAAGCCCAGAGTTCAGGCATGCAGCCATTTGATGTTCTGAACTCAGGTTTTCTTTTTTCCTCTTTAAACATGTTTAGTGTAGAATCCTAATTAGCAAACACACTTGTTGTTAGCTTCAGATTGCTGAATTTCGGCAGTGTAAAACTCCTGGATGACATTTTTGCATAGTGCCCATGTTAGGTCAATGAGACAAAACTTCCTGGATACCTTCTAAAGATCTGAGTTTAAACAATCTCTGTTTCTTTTGTATTAAACTGACTGACTTAAGTTTTGGTTTGTTTTGGTTTTTTTTTTCTATTAATTCTGAAATATAAGGGGGTCATTATGCAGCTGATGTTTTGTCAAATGCTTTTTTTAAGATTTATTTCTCTTAATTCTTTTCAAATGAAGATTTCTGTATTTCCAGTAGTATATTTACTGTTGTATTAGTTGGAATGTGGTTATAGCTCAATACACTGCCTCTGTAGGAAAATAGTTAACTTCCTTCCAAGACCATCTTCAGACAAGGGAAAATTGTGGTCCTTGAAGGTAGGTACTGTATTTTTCATGGAACATAGATTTACTTTTATTTTCTAGTATTTATTGCAAGAGTAACAGAGCAGTGTAACAGCTGTGACCTCTCTATGTTTCCACCAGTATTGAATTCCAGATGATTCTAATGTACACTTTTGAGTCATGTTACAGACAATCTGAATTCCACTACATTTCTACTTGGCTTCAACATTCCATTTGGCTTGAATCCAGAGTCTCATTTAACTTGTATTTGTTGGAGAGCATAAATGTTACTTGTATATTTTACAATGCTGTCACTGTGTGACATCCCATGTGAATTCTGATGTAAATCACATTGCACTCAATCCGCTGTGATTATGCTTAGAAAATGTTGTAGTTGCTAGATGCAGTGTGATTATTTTTTTATTTTTTTTTTTCTTTCCTCTCCCCATTAACAACTGAGTCTATGGTTTAAAATGTGATAATGGTCCAATAAGATAACTTGCTGAGCTATTGGGTTTTTTTGTTATAACTAAATCATTTTTTAAAAATTTTATAAAGCTGGAAATTATCAAATGCTGTTTTGTTCATTGTCAACAGTGTTGTGTTCATTTTATGTATGTTCCTTATACATAAGGAGCCTTCAGAAAATAAAAAAAATATTCAAGGAGCAGATATTTCTCTTGAGCTTCTTAAGGTTTGATTACTTTTGTGTTTAGTATTCCTTTCAGTTCAGCAGACATCACTACAAGCCCCTAAAAGAAATTCTGAAAAGGAAGGTGTCAAAATACTTTGCTTAACAGGGTTGCTTAAACAATTAAACACCAACATAAATGTCTAGGGCAGTCAGGTAGGAGCAATACTGAAAACAAGAACAGTGAATTGGGGGATTCCATGGAAAGTTACTGTGATCATCTGGCTGATCCTGTAGTCATTGGACTGCTCAGGGAAAAGGTCCATAGCCTCTTCTGGAGAAAGCTGCCCATCCTGGGAAATTCTCACTCCCATTCTTCAGAAACGTTGTCTGCCCAGAGCATGTCTGAGTTTATTAACTGTAAACCCTCCTCACTGTTCTTGTTTCATTCACTGTGGCACTGCTGCAAGTGCCTTCCTCTAAAGCAGCAGGATTCCTTCTATTACTGCAGTAAAAGTTCCTAGCTTAGAACTAACAAAATCCAGTTGCTTACAGATGTGCCTTTTTTTTTCCTCCAGAACTATGGTGGCACTAGACTGTACCTGGCTTTCAAACTGGACTAGAACTGGCCAAGGGTTGAAAACTGTTAAAAGCTGGAGGAAGTAGGAGATATAGGAACTGACTGTACAGTCACAAAATGTTTCCTCAGGAAGACAGTAAAAAAAAATACAACCCCCCCCCCAAAAAAAAAAAAGCCTTAAAACATTCTTAGGTGGAAAAGTAATTTCACGAGAATGGAGATACAACACAATAAAGTACAGTGAAAACTCAGGAGGGAATGTGAACATACCAACATGGATACACAGTAGAAAATTAAGGTAAGGGTGTGCGGCTTTGCATCATACCTGTGGTAAGAATATCATCAAATAGCAGTTGTGTTCCTGACTGATCCTTGGTAACGGCAGCATTTGCAGTCATTCCAAAGATCTCTGGGAAAGGATTCTGTGTAAGTGTCTTTGTATATTCAGTACAGCTTCAGTACTGAGACAAGGTGGGGAAAAAATACCTCTAGACAAAAAAAAAAAAAGATGCAGAAGCAGCCAACCAGCCCACAAGAGGCCACAAGCTGTACTTCAAAACCACCACAGGCTTTCCTAGAGTGATGAATAAAGTGTGTTAATTAAGATATAAAAGATACAAAGATACAATTCCTGAAAAATTCTGGGAGCTGACGAAAATTCCGTTAAAATGAGATCCCAAGTGTAAGGGGTTGCAGCCCCTCTCTGAGCCCACTGCCTGCCAAGTGCCTGAAGGTGTTTTGCTGATGACTGACACAACTCCTGTGTTAATTAAGCTGATTATTGTGGCCTCTCTGCCTCCAGTAGATATAATGAGCTATTTCTCTTATGCCTATTTTAAAATGCTTTTAACTTCACTGGGCTGTGTTTGTCACTTACTGTCCCCTGAGTGCTGACTCACACAGAGTCAATTTAGATGACAGTAATTGGGTAGTGTTTACATAATATCCCTTTCTTAGAAGTCAGTGAAAAAGGCCTGATAGAAGGTGAGATTAAGCCACCAAGCAAACAATGACTGAGTAAACACTGAGACTCATCAGTTACAGTAAACATACATCTATTAAAAAAAAAAAAAAGCTGTTGGTAATTCTGTTGTTCTGACATACATCTCCTTTAGGAGGGGCAAAATAAACACCACTTGGATCAAGTACATAATTGACATTTGTAATGATTTGCGAGGAAAATAACATCTTCAGAACATTTGCAGAGCCCATCCCAGTGTCAGTGCCTCTGGCACTGTAATTGCATTCCCCAGTCACAGTGAGGAGCATCAGCTGGCAGCTCCTGCAGGAAAACAGGACAGTGATCTGAGCAGCAGCCCAGCACTTCCCTGGGCAGCCCTATCAGTATCACCGTAATTCACTTGGAAGGCAGCCAGAATTCTCACTGCAAAGTTTAAAAGCTGTTAATTACTTCTGCTAGTTCATGCTTGAACCATTTCATCTCCAGCCCTTCAAATACTTTTTAATAATAATCCCTCAAGTCACCCAGCCATTCCTGCTTTTGAAGAATAATAGCACCAAAAATTCCATAGTAATGCAGCTGAAACTCCCTGGATACAAGTTTATGGAAAACTTTTCCAAAATTATCTCTACTTGTTCGACATCTTTCTAAAATAAATGTATGCTATCACAAGGCCATAGCTGTGCTCGTAATTTTTAAAAATTTATTTATTTATTTAGAACATCAAACATGCTTAAATTCTTGAGGTTGGGAGAAGCTGGACATAAAAAGATAAGGTGCATAAAAAGATAAAATTATGAGTGATAAAAAGAAAATTATTTGCAGGAAGGCAAGAGTGGGTGATGCACTGAGAACTGGGATGAAGAAAACCAGTCAAAAAAAGTACCACTAAATGTTTGCTACATACAAATTATCTTTCAGGGCAAAAAAAAAGGGTTCCCTCCCTGCCAGGAACTGTATTTGTAATTTGTTCAGAACCTTTGGTCATGTAATAGGAGGATATCTCCCTCACAACCCCCCTTACCCCCACTGTCCTTCAGGAAAGAAACACCTCGGTGAAGTTGCTTGAGTCACTTGCCTGTTAATCACATTATTGCTTGAATTTACCCGTTAGCCATGTTAATAACCAAAATCACTGCAGGCTGACAGTGAAAGGGACACCCCCGTTCCTGCCCATCCATAACTTTTTAACAGACTTTGGCCATGCTGGGCTGCTTAGGAAGTTGGAACATGAAGAAGTGCCATGTATTGCTGGCAAATTCCCAAGAGGCTTGCATGGCAAACACCCACCTGTGCGGGCAGGGAAGGAAACGCCCTGTGCCAGAGTTCCTCAGCTGCATCCCGGCTGGTTTCACTCTGCAGCAGCCCAGGGGCTGGCCTTGTCCCTGGCACTGAATAAATCACAGCCAGCCATCAGGGGTGGCAGTAGGATATTTTACACCTTGCAGGAGTAGTTCATTTTTTTCTCCTGTCCTGCACAGCAGAGCTGAGCCACTCTGAGCCCAGCTTCTTCTGCTCGCACACTTTGTGAGGCAGGGGAAGCCTCTTCTTGACAACCCAAGGCCTTCAGCAGGAAGTCTTTAAATGGTCATGAGCAGCATTTCCTGAGTCTCTTAAAATCTCAAAGCAATTTTATTTTTTTAAAGCTATTTATTTGTGTACATTTAAATATATACCTTACATACAACTGTATGTATGAGACCATGCACCTGTACATTTTTTAACACCGCTGTATTATAAAATATTGTTCATACAATATTTTAGCTTTTTTTTTTATCCTTACCAAGTTCGATTTCCGGCCTTTACATAAAGACATCAGGTAGAAATGTTTGATTTGGTTTTCAATTGAGACCATTTAGGTAAATATTCAATCTCATTTAGATAAGCTACATTAATTAGAGACAAATAATGGAAAATAATGTAAAATATGATTGCAAAGACACATCCAATTATTAAAACAGTGGACAGGTTTTCCCAGTCTTACCTTTTTAAAAAAAACACCTAGAGAGCTGTATTATTAATGCCATAGCAATATTAGTTTCAATTGATGAAGTATGAGACAAGCAATAAAATAAAAAATAAATTTACTCCACTATTGGCAGTAATTGAAACTGCTTTCCTGGCAGTGGAACACAACTATTTCATTTCTGAGGCCTTCTCCCCCCAGATCACAGATACCCGTTCATTAGGTCGGCTTTAACTGATTTACAAAGTTGCACCATTACTCACAGGTTTTCTGCACTTATTGTAAAAGTCGGGATCAGACAGTGGGTAACAGATATTTAATGTACTGTATAGTTTAAAATGCAATTTAAATATTTTCTTTCATGTCATGCCACATCTTGTGTATCTTTCAGTGAAAAGCTCCAACTACCCATCCATTTAATCTGGACCTATGAAATTCTGACAGTTTCAGAACACTTCTGCAAACAATATTTGCTTGAAGGATGTAGACAACCTACTATAAAATGCAGAATACCTTTACAGCTTGGTGGCCGAAGACTTGAAATGTACCTGTCATTCTCAACAGCACAGAATTCTGACCGAATTATAGGCAGGCAATGCAAGAAATACATTTTATAATGTGTTATAACATGTATAATCTTACTTTCTAGTATTCTAGCAGTACTTTTCTACATAAGAACTAATTTGAGCTGTTGGGAATTTTTTGTTTGTTTGTTTTAAATGCATAACAACAATCATAGCAAAAAAACCCCAACAAAATGCATATTTCAATTCTGATGTATAAATACCACCCAGGACTCCAAGGTCCCATATTACTGTGGTGGTTTTGATTAAATAATACCTTACACATACTGGGAAAAAATAGCATTTTCGGATAAGAGTGCTTACAAGAACCATTTAAACTATTATGGTTTTGTTCCATTTTTGCATTTTTCATTTGAAATGACACAAATTAATTATTTATATAGGTCATGACATCACAAGATGATAAACTATTTATCCTACAGTTTCTTTTAAACAACAGACAAATTATTCATTCCTGAAAACAATCCATATGCATGAATTAGTGTCTTGTGTTAAAGAAAAGCATGTGATCAATTTTACCATGTTTTTGGGCAGTTAAAAACAGGTTTTGGGTTTGGTTTGGCATTTCAACTTTTAGTTAAACTAAATTCCTTGCTTCATACAAATACACTCACACATGTACACACATACACACACAAACATCAACTACAGTAAAAAAGAGATTAAGATACCTGATCATCAGCAGACTTAAGAAGGGCTGCCATGGAGTCAGCACCAGGAGAAACTATTAATATCAGTGCTTGGAGGGCCCAGGTTATGAATGATAAATTCTTCCACCATTGGTATTATCTGGAAAAAGGAAAAAAAAATCTGAATATAAATTTCAAGGACAGTATTCCTGCATATAAAATAGACATCAGTACAGTCCCAGAGGAATCAATGATGTAGCATTTGTAAATCTAGGAAAAACAATGCCCTAAGAGCTGACATTGGAAGTCCCATACAAATGTTCTTTTATCTAATTTCTGTCACCACATCTGGACAGAATAATGGGCTGGATGATTTTCTGCACTTACTCCATTTGTATTTCAGAGAAGATTTAAATTTTCAAGTCTCACAATGCAACATCCTTCAGAGGTGTTAAGATCATGGCTTAGAAAGCTGCTGCATGCAGTAGTCTTAAAGACACTGATGTTTAAACTTCTACTGAATTTAACTGGACTCTGTACCAAAATAAGAGACAGTTTATACAATGACAGCTTAATGCTTTGATACTGTAAACCCTTACAAATATACACCTTTAAAATATTTTCATCCAGCATCTGGCCATGCTCTATATTTTAAAATAGAACTGAATACTTATAAAATAACCACCTCCTCTTTAAAGAAATGCAACACTATTTGCAAAGACAATCCTAAGAATTAATCTCTGAATATGAAATTCAAGGAACACTGAAGGATTCAAATAGCAGTGTCAATTCAACCCCTTTAGTTGCAATCAGGATAGTATTTTTAAAACTTTATATGCAAGGTTTCTGTATTTGTAACTAGAGTTTTTAACTTGCAGTTTTTGACATTTCAATTGTAAAATCTGCAATTACCATAGGTGCTTTCAGTTAAAAAATATACAGTGTGACCAAGGACATAGACTGTGACACAAGAAGAAGAAATTCCAGCAGCTTCATTTCCCTTGGTTGTCCTGCCCATAAACTCACCTGTGTTTGGAAGGGTCTGAGGCTCCTTTAGGAAGGGACGAAGGCTCCGTTAGGCCTTCCCCTGCTCTGCAGGTGCAAAGTGTCACCTATTAGCAAAGGCCTTAAATGTGAGAGCAGGAGGGAGGCTCTGCCTTACACTGACTGCAGGCTTCATAGATGGAGACCCTGCTGCAAGAGCTTAGCTCAGCTTCCAAGCTCTTAACTGACTTTAAGGACATGTATGAATATGAGACCCGTTTAAAAACCTTCACCAAGTGGCCCTTCCAGAAAAACTGCAAGTGCACTCCAGAGAATGTAAGTCTGAAAATGGTTGTTTTGCCTCTGCCTTAATTTATATGTGCTATGTCTGAATGTGAAGTCATTGTTAAGTATATTCAGGTTCAAGAGGAGTCCACTAAGCCTGAAGATGAAATGTTAGATACTCAGCTTTCCTCTGTTCCCTTGTTCCCTGCTCAGAAATACTGCACTGGGATTGACTGTTTTTTCTGTGTTCAGTCCACAGTCTGCTTACAGATTTTAATAGTTACTGTTCTTGTTCCTTTTTTTTTTTTTGTTTGTTTCTGTCATTCAAAAATTAATTTCTTGTATTACATAGTCTAATTGCAAATTTCTATTCGTGACAAAGCAGCCTACATTAAACAAGTACGGATCCGTCAGGAAGGATAAAGTAGTGGAATGATCACTACTTCAAATTCAGAATGGAAATTATTTACATAAAAAAATCCATCCAACTTCTACTTTGGTACATACATGACACTGCCAGCCTGAATCTCAGATCAATCATACTGCTAGTGTTACCTGAGAAGGTGTTCGGTTACTGAAACAAATGTAATTTTTGGTGTCATGACTAGATATGATTCTGAAGCGTCAGGAAACATGTGTAGTGTGTGTGTGTGGGATAATGCTGTAAACTTCTAAACTGTTCCCTGCAGATGGCAAAGGCTGGCTTCATCCATTGTCCAAGTGCAAATGAACCAGATGTGGCAAAATGTTTCTTTTGCTTGTTAGAACTGGTGGGCTGGGAGCCAAATGATGACCCATGGTAAGCACAGACATAACAATGCTCTTGAGAAGTATCTCTCCAAATTTCTTTTGTAATTTTACAATGAGTTCATATCCCTGCTGGTATCCACTATGAGAGTTCACAAAACTGGAAGCTTACCTTGCCCAATAACTGTGAAATTGTTCAACTAAAATCTATTTCATCTTTTCTGTATGATACTATTTTTGCTGATAGACAGCACAAGTACTAAAGAGACCTGCCTGTACAGATCTCTTCCTCTTCTGAAATGAAACTTCTATGGGTTTAACATCTGTTCTTACTCTGGGTTTACATTGCAGGGAGGAACACACCAAACGTCACACCTGTGACTTTTTATCCCTTCCCAAGCACTTTGATGAGCTGACAATGGAGGAGTACTACATGCTGGAGATGACACGGCTGAGGACCTTCATTGTAAGTGATAACCACATCATCTGAAATTCAGAGCTAGAATATAAACAACAACTTCTCCCACTAAGATTTCCAAGCATCAACAAGGAATGATTGTCTAAGGCTAGAACATGACTTATTCTGAAGTAACAATTTATGTGCGTTATTGGCTAAGAAATCTGCACCTAAGCACTTCCCAGTGTAATTTATTGTCTGGCTTTTGAATGTAAACCTGTTTCCTTTAGAAGTGTTTTTCCAACAACTCATTACAGCAGGAAAAAAAATATATAGGGTGCAATAACCAATGCACAAAACTCAACAACGAGCAGCTCTACCATTATCAGGAGGGATGAACAACACATATGAAAAGAAAAAATTTGACCAGATTATTGCTTCACATGTCCAGTTTAACATATAAATCTGCCTAATTAAACTTTAAAGCTCATTTCAAATATTTTACTCCTCCCCGCTTCTGGGGTTTCATGCCACAGTGTTGGCATGTAACAGAAGCACACAGATGAGCTGCTCAGTTGATCAAGATCAGCTGATATATGAGCCCTAATCCTACGGATAGTAAGAATCAAGTGAACCAAGTTCCCTGATGAGGAACAGTAAAAGGTTCTGCATATTACTTACCAGTGGGTTTGCACAAATAAGATCTCTGCCTTGCTAATAATGTTCTGTATTAAATATATACCTGGTGGATGTCAAGGTTAAGCATTTAAGGTCATCGTACAACAGATTAAAGTACAAAAAAATAGGATCACGTGGCACAGTGATATCTTAGAAGGTGGACTAAGAGTGAGAAAGTGGTATTACCTAACTTGAACTGTGAATGATTTAGAGCAATGTTTCAAGGTACAAAAGGGGTCTTGGCTATAATATAACTTTATTTCTAAGTAGAGTGTATAAAAATATCAGAAGCAGCAGCTTCAGGTGGAGACACTTAGCCCCAAGGCTAGTCACCGATAGCTGTGCAGGGAGGGCTGTGCTCTGGGCTGACCAGGGTAGGATTGCTATCGTGAAGCACTGATACCTGAATGCAGCCTGAGGAGGAGGGCTTGGAATTTGTCTGAACTACACAGTTAAACTGCTCAGCTGAAAGGCTCAATCTCTCGCTTTGATTCAAGTGCAAAGTTGGCAGCCGCACAATAAACTCTTTTCAAGAAGAAGTCGCGGTGACGAGGCAGAGGCTCGTGAATTACTTTGGCTCCAGACCCTCGCTGCCGGCACCGCTGCCTCCCGGGGATGAGCCTTCAGCCCAGCAGCCAGGAGGCTCAGCTGCCGGGCAAAAGGAGCCCGGGACAAGTGAGCTGTGACGTCTGACTCTACACGTGTCTTCATTTGGTGCCAACAGCCCTCTCTTTGAGTGCGAATCTAAAGCTGAACAGGTGTGTGAGGAAGTGTATGTAGAGAGCTGCTCCTGGATCAGAGGAGTGAGTACAGACAGGTATGGCCTGTCTCTCACAGTGTGCTTTCTTAGTGTGGCTGTAGAGAATTCCACTATGCCAGTGTATGAAAAATGTCTAAGCAAATACTTCTAGTCTGGTTTTTAGCAAGCTGACTTTTTTTTTGAATAAAGATTCACAACTGTGAGTACTTTCTGTGATCTGTGTTAAAACCTTATAGCTAGACTCAAATCAGAACAGTTCTGCTTCAAAACACTTTCCAGGGAACTAAAGGGATCTGTGTGTCTGCAACAATTGGTTAAGCACCTGCATTATCTACACTCCTGCTTTCCTGCTGGTCTTTCCAGATCAGGCAAAATCGACACAGACAATGACATCAGCAAAAATAGCAGGTGTACTAAATAAGGGTAGACACAAGGTGTGTAAGACAGTCTCAAGGAAGAGCTCATTTCCTACAATCTGGTGAAGTGAAGAAGCTAGAACTGTTTAGTTCCTTTAATGCCTTTCATTATCCTCTTTTATGAGCATTTCCAACCAAAAGTCCATTCTTTCTCTCTCTGCATACTTCAGGCTATTTCTTCAATTAAAAAGTATTTCTAAAGCCTTGATATTTAAAATGAAAAAAAATACACAATTGATCCTTTTTTTTAAAGTACCTAAGAAGTCCTGGGTCATTTGACTGAATATTGGTGAAAGATTTTCATAATTTAAATTAACAGTAAGAAAAGTGAACTGGCAAAAGTGTTACCTGGACATGAAGTAGTTATGGTCAGATATAGAGAGTAAGACAGAAGGATAATTTTCTATTTATCTGAATACCTTGAACACCTCAGCCAAAATTAGGAGAAGTCCATTCAGGTGGTTTGAAATGCAGTGTAAGAATTTGCAGAAGCAACTACAAATTCTTTCTTCACGGTAGAAACAAAGATGTAGAAAATCTCTATAGCTTTTTCCCAATCACCTAGGTCACCAAGCCCTTGGCAGAGAGCTACTCAGAGGATCATTCCTGTATTTCAGGCATGGTGATCATTCTGAGACCTAATTGTGATCTATTATCATAAAAAAGTGGAAAGCTTTTGACAGAAGATCAAGAATGAGAGCAAGCTATGTTGTTTGATCTGTGTTTCCTTTTCAGTCTTGTGTTTCAATCTATTTCTGTTTTCTTCCATTCAGTTAACAAGAAATGGATAATTTTTAATATTATTACTGTAATAGGAAATAAGTTATTATTAGCATTAAGTCCTTTCAAAGTTATGGTTAAACTTCAGTTAAATGGATGCACATACAATTTATACACAAAATACTGACACAAAGATGACTGTGGGACAAAATGTAAACTTTTTTCAAGTCACAAAAGTAACATGGTTTGCATGAGAAAAGAGTCTGACTAGTGAAGGTAGCCCAAGCCAAACAGGGCTATGTGAATTATTAATTCACAGAGAATTTTCTGTGGGGCTGCCTACCTCTGCCTTTGCTGGTCTCGTGGCTTTCTTCAGTTGCTGCTGGACTCTGCTGGCACGCTTCTTGCCTTCACTGGATAGAATCATCACAAGGGCCTTACACCAAACATTCCCTGGGATGACTGTTGTAATGCACACTGGCAGCTGGGATTCAGGTTCTGTATCTTCGTATTTCTGCTGACGGAAAGGTTCGGAATCAAAGTGAGGTAATTTTATTTATTGCATACTCCAATTTACACACAGGGATACAGGGGATTTTTTGATATGTAAAATAGTAAGATTTAAAGTCAAAGAGTTAGATTTTTAGAACACAGACTGCCTTGGTGGTAAAGGTTACCTCAAAGGTACATTCAAATATGATCCCAAAATATTAAGCTCTGACTAAAATTATTACTAGCAATATCTTTAACAGTTCTGCTAAACTTAAACTGCCCAGGCCTTTCTATGTCCCTAACAGGTAAAAAAGCCTAATGTAGCTTTTGCATGTGAGGTGACTACTGTATTAAGTCTTGTAAATATTTTTATAAAAAAAGGTGAGCAACTAGCATCAGGAGATCCAGACTGGGAAAGGTGATGAAAGTAATTAATTAAATAAATTCCTAACTGGATGAAAGAATGTCAGAATTGCAAGGTGAAGTATTAGACCTGAGAAATGTCAACACTTGTGGTACCAGTCACCCAGCAATGTAAAAAATGTTGGCAGGGGAAGAGGAATAAACAAATGCCAGTAATTCTTCCCAGGTTTTAGCCAAGGAATCACTTTAAAATTAAAACAGAGCTGCATATTTATTTTCAAAATTCTCATCTTAACTGATTTTCCAGCATGATAATGTGTAGAAATATTATTATTCTAATATGAAAAAAAAAGAAATGGCAAGTCTCATAAAACAATTAAATATATAAATTTAACGGATTATTATATTGTGCTAAGAAGCATCTTAGTATAGTTTTAAGTATAATTTGGAGTGAGGGCTTCAATAGTACTCACTTGATTCAAAACAAGGGGGTAAAAAACGTATCTATTTCCCTTAACGATGGGAACATTGGATGTTCACTACTTTCATTTTTTAGCGAATTGTGCCCCCTCCAGGTCCTCCTGTAATTTACACTTTCATTAGTCAACCTTCCAGCATTGCCAAACTGAATGCACTTTTCCAGTGCTGTAATAAATTGAGGGTCTCTGAGTTTGATTAGAAGCAAACTATCGGTTTTTTCCATATTATTTGTTTGTTTGATAGCTCCCTAAGAAGCCATCATCAGAGGCCATCTTCTTGCATTACTGAAGGGAAAAATACAAAACTGAAATATAAGCTCTTCAAATGTTTACCTCAAAGTGCTTCTTAAGGCAATTTATTCCCTTCTGTCATTACAGCAAAAGCACATCAGTATGAAATCATAGCAGGCACATACTCAGTGCAATCCTTGATGAATTTAAGAGGAGATAGATGAATCCTAATGTTTTTTGTTTACAAAAACCAATTTTCCTCTTTGAGAAAATGTATTTAGAGTAAGAGTTCTTACTTGCTAGAAAGTTTAATCACATTTACTTTTATATTTAATTCAAAATAATAATATCCCTCTGAAATTTTGAACAGCTTTAACACAGTTGCATGCATAAGTGACTATTTTCAAGTAAAAACAAAGGGAATTTTCCACTAATGAAAATGGATATTGTGGAAGGAAGCCTAAATTTAGGAGAAGAAGTTTTGGTGGAGAAATGTACCATGAATGGCAGTAACCTTCTCTGTTATGGATCAGAGACTGTCCTTGGGAATGACCCATCACCAGCTGAAGGGAGGATGCCTTTCTTCCTCCTTTTAGAAAGGTTCAGGAAAACATCTGAAAGGGATAGTGTCCAGCCTACCCACAAGAGAAGAAAGCTTTCACTGGTAAAATGCATTGAGAGGTTCAGGAAATACATTTGTAACCCACCAGCACAGCATAATATTAACTAAGTTAAAGTGTGAACTTTGCAAAGTTACAAGGATTTTGAGTAATTTGAGAAACATGGATAAGGGAAAACTGAGTAAGACCATAGGTCTGGAGAAGCAATAGGGATTGGAAACCTGAACATCTGTCAGATGAGGCAGTAGCATCAGCAGGGATAGAAAGAGAATCTCACAGCACATAGCAGTGTTCAGCAGTGGGTCAAAAATGTACTGGAAGAACTGCTGAGCTCCCAATTCCTACGTGGCTCAGTCACCTCTCCGTGCCCAAAGAGAGACCCAAGGGAGATGGAGCCAGGCTACATTTTCAACATAAGCTGCTGCCAGCCATTGCAGACTGTAAGCTGAACACAGGAAACCTGCATGTTAAGCACGGTCTAGAAACAGGAATTTAGCATTTGGGTAAAACTCCGCTAAAACCTGCATTATTTCTTTCCCTACTTCAAAGTTTCAGTCACATATTATTTTCAGCATATCCCACTTACTATTTGAATAATTAAAGAATAGTTCTCTAATATCAGCCCAACACACAGAGCTTTCATCGTCTATAAAATCCTTCTTCACTGATGGGAATGCATAAGCAGTCACTGGATACGTTTGCAAATTATCCTTGGATTGCTCACTAATTCTGCTTTTGAAAAAATTTGTTGCTACAAAAAGTTGAGTTGCATTTCATACTGTTCTTGTAGTCCTAATATCCAGCCATAAACTCATAACTACAGGAATAATATGCACCATCAATTTGAGGTAGATTCTATCTCATCTTTCAAAATTAAAAGCTATCGTTATTTAGTTTTAAATTGCTAATCATCTTCCCATTAGTTCAAAAAGAATTTTGATCAAAGCTGTGTAAAAGTGAAATGGAGGATGAACTGTAGAAGCGTTGAATTCATTAACATTTGTCGACTGTTTAGCCTGAGTGATTGAATTATTAATACAGTAATTACTTGAAAAAAATTACATATACAATCAGAATGCCAGCATACATCCTCTCATTTCAACAAGTAGTTTTGCTTCCAAAGTACAATCAGTGTCCTATATCTGCAGTATTTCTAGTGCCAAAGTAAGTGCATTGAAGGAAAAGGGGAAATAGAGATAATATCCAAATTCTATCTTCAAATGTCTCTTAATTTTTAGCAATTTTCATTAACCTGGACCTGATTTACAAAACAAATAGACATTAAGTTCTTCAGCTGAATTCAGTGGCAGGTTTTGGTGTTCAAAAATATTCAAAGTCAGCGTAATCTTGACACCCAAAAGTTCTTACAGATAAAAATTATCTGCCATGTTAACATTTTTCTGTATTCTGAATTTCTGTTTATTTCACTAAGAGTTATAGGCACAAATCACAGAATCATAGAATGGCCTGGATTGGAAAGGACCTTAAAGGTCACCCAGTTCCAACCCCCTGCCATGGCCCCAGGGCCCCATCCAACCTGGCCTTGGACACTTCCAGGGATGGAGCAATAACACAATATCAGTAGTGATTGACCATCTGCTCTTCTGGAACTGCTGTTGCTTTAGAGAAGAAAATTAACCAAAGGAATCCATGTTTTACAAAGTACCCTGCAGTAGAAGAAAAACAGAATATTCCACAGGAGTAGAATAAACTCAAAAGCCCACAACAACACAGTTTCAGTTCCACTTATTAATTTTACTAAAACATAATTTAAAATATATTTATATTAGAAGAAAAATTAATGAAATTTAGATTATTAAAAGAACAGAAGAACAAAATCACTGTACTTATCACTTGCCTGTAACTGGATGTAAAGGCTGCTAGGTAAGCTACAATTCCTGATGGAACAAGTGTATTCCAGTCAAGTTGATGTCCTGCATTCCCAGCTCCAAAGCAGTCTCATGCCAGCGAGTTTTTCCACCCTCAAGGCCACCATTAAATTGTTCTGCCCACTGCAGTTTTTTGCTGCATAAGTCAACATCAGAACAGAAAAAATTGCTGATTATATTACAACATCATTTTAGAGATGTTTTACAAATATTTAAAACATTCACGGATTATTTTCCTATGCAGATTTTTTCTTAAGTAACTTCAACAAATAGAAAGAAAGCACTTTATTCTAATGGAAATTTTTAAAGAACAAACAATACTATTAGGACCAGCACACCAAAGTCTATTCAATTACATTTGCATCCAAATAAAGGAAGAAGACCAGTATAAAACATGCAAATTGAAATTGCTCTGTGTGAGATACAGGAAATATTAACAGAGAAGGAAATTATCTACCAGAGAAACAAAAACCTCTTAAAAGATCACTGTTTCATAAAAGCAGGTATGTTCTTTTCTGCAAGAAAAGCTCCTTACAAATCCATAATCAGCATTTATGTTGTCAGTTTCTAACTAAGCCATCTTTCCAGACATGTTTATATTCTATCAAAAAATAGGCTTTAACAGGAATTCAGCCCATCTCTTTTAGAATGCTTCACTATCTAGTACAGACACATTTCAGACATGGGATAGGAGGAAGATGATGCAACTCGTGCTGTAGTTACCATCCTCTCTCTCCTGGTAACCATAGCAGCTGGGTTACACCACAAGAAAAACTGCTTGTGTAGTTTAGCCCTCCCCTCCACTCCCAAACCATACCAGAGTGCACAAGAAACACACAAAGAGCTGACTTTAACTACAGACAAGGCTTAAGAGTCCATTTCAAATTCCTTTTCTATTTTTCTAAAAGAAGGTCAAGATGATATACCATAACTCTTTAAAAAATCATCTTCTAAATGTTGCCTATTTTTTGCCCATATAATCAGCAACAGGATTTGCCCAAAACAGTCTCAAAACTGCATTAGCACAGAAGGCAGAAATAAACTTTAAAACTTTAAATGTACTAATTTGCAAGTTAAGAGATGAATCTGAACTCTTGGTAAAATTACTGAAAGTTTATTTCCTCACAAGAAAGCAGATATGAGCGAGGACATAGGAAAGGTGTATCACCTTGTAAATTAATAACATCTACATTTTCTATTACTTTAAAGCATTTATTTCTAATCCTTTATGCACTTCTAACTTTAAGCCCGTTCCACAAAAGTAGAAAGATTGTTATCTAAAAGTACAGCTTGCTCCACATATTGGCAGTTAAAAAGAAACACCATGTGATAAAGAAACTAATTTTAAATAACTTCTCTGGATATCAACAGAACAATAGTTCATCTTCTGCATCACACACCTGATTTTCCAAGTCAGCTTTCACTTGTTTCTTGGATTCCAGTGTCTGCTGGAGCACAGCAAATTTATCTTGAACCTCCCTCAGGTTTGCTTGTTTCTTTCGTAGACCATCCATAGAAATTTTTTACTTTTCTTGTAGTTCACACAATATTCCATTTTATAACTTCTTATCTGAAAACAATTGGATTTTACCTAATCACTTGTTTCTGTGCTGATTTCTGTGCTACATTTTTTTACTGGAATAACACAGTGATTGAAAGCAAAGAAGGTCTATACTTCCAAACTGTGTCCCATTTGATCACAATTTCAAATCCATTATGGATTTGTGCCAGAAACAATAATATGTATTAAGTAACACTAAACACACACAAATCCAGCCAACTATGCACACAAAACAGAAGAAAATATTAACAGCTTTTCACAACCAAGGATCTGTTTTCCAGTTTTGAGGATTTCACTCTTTTATACAGATATTTTCCTGAGGAGAATATTGGATGTAACATGCACTGAAAACATTTTCTTCATCATTTCAAAAAACAAGCATCAAAGTAAGGTAAAATGTCCCTAGGACCAGCTGAAGCAGAACAAGTATTAGCCTCAATTATTGAATCCCCTCTCGTATTGCTGTAAGTTGCAGCTCTTTAAAGTCCACCTTTTAAAATAATTTTCTAACAGTAGGCTGTTAGAAATATTATATATTAGTCACTGTTCCCAATTTGATAAGTCCCCCAAGCATGCAGTTACCAATCTTTTAGCTGAGTAACAAAATACCTTCTCAGATAAAGGCATGCCAAGTAAGAAGCCTGCCATGACTCAGCTTTCAAGGGCCACAACGACCTTAGTGCCCAGAGCAGATTTACTGCTCAATTGTCAGCTCCACATGTTCCAAATTAGAAACAGCATCCAAAAAAAAGCACACTTCTTCAATGCATCAAAGGCAATGCATACCAAAAAATATCCTGTGGGCTGGATGGGACTACCAGAAACCTCCAAGGACATTTTAAGAATGCCCCAGTTTTGTGTAGCACTCTAAGAGGATTTTAACTTTGTTGCTATCTGAAGAGAATGTTGCTTCCATGCCTTCTTGGAAAGATTCACAGCTGAAAATCAGACCCTACACCTTATCAGGTACTTTACATGAATTTATCTGTATTATTGTTTTTTTGCATAAGTATCCCAGCAGTAATTTCACCTCCCTTTTGGTGTTAAATTACACTGGTAGACCAATCACTTTAATGAAATTCAACTATTTTTTAAAATATATACTTACATATCATAAAACTCCATGGTAATGACTTATTTAAAGAAAAAAAAAACCCACTTTTTTTTGGCTCAGTGCTGTTAGAAACAATTGCATGGCTGCTGAGACACTCTTTTTAATGCAACCCAAATAAAGAAAAAATTACCAATCAATAGATAATAAAGTATCAAACCAAACTACTGGTTTTTAAACTAAACATTACCTAAAATAAGATCCTACTAAGAGTATTGCAGAGTAAAACTGTCTTGTCTAGCTATTGAGGAAGAGAATGGACTTTCTAAAAGACAAACAGAAGCAATCATGACCAATAATTTTAGGTACAGTTAATGCATGACCCCTACTTTTTTATTGTATTATTTTATATTTCACATAAAATGTCTTTCGTATTACAAGAGATATTGTCCTGATTTATGTAAAATATTGTATCCTTGCACTATCCAGTAAAAGCATTCATATTTTTCCAGTAAGTACTGTCAAATATTATTTCATTTGTGCATTATAAGTCAATTAAAATCTTTAACTGAAATTGTCATCCCTGTAGCATTCTTTATCCTGCAGCATCACAAAACCAAAATAAAGTCTTTGAGTAAACAAATTCTGTCTGTAACATTCCCTGCAACTTCAGCAAATGCACTGAGACTCAGCAGAGATGAAGCAAGTAATTTTAATTAAAAACTGTTTACGTCTGGCTACTGGCCATTCTAGTTAGCAATCCATAAAATGATTGTTCCAGGTATTCTCTTATCAGCAGAAATTCTCACTGTAGTGTAACCATTCCCTGTGTGAGCAAGCAAGCAGAAATTGAAAAACTGTGAAAAGAAATTACCTTCTAATAGGATTGAAAGGTATCACTCTCCTCCCAGCAGCACCTAAGCTGACTTAACCATTCAAAGTCACTCTCATCTTTGCCTTTTTTGCTTACTAGAGATGCAAGAACATCCTCAGCATGAACATCAAGCTCAACAAGTGCTCCCAGAGTCACTCGATTCTGCTTAGACAGCTTTCCTCACACCAAGGTGGCAGTGTCCTCAGTCTGTCTATTATCCTGTCCCAGAAAATCCTCTGATGCCTGCAAAAAATTTTAAAAGTTAAGAAGTTGAATGTCTGGTCTTAGGTGTGATTATATTTTCTTGAATTTCTTATTTTTTACTATATTACTTTTATTTCTCTTTCTTTCTCCTTCTCTCTATGGTACCAGTACAATGGCCTTCATTCACCAGCAGCCCAACAGGGGTTTGAGATGCTTTTTTTTTTCTTTTACAAACCCAAATATAAAACATCAATGGCACATATCTGCAAACAAAACAGCACACACAACTTAATTCCTGCAATACGGGAAATACCCTTGTCCTTTTACTGTTTCCATTTTACTCTTTCCAAGACTACCTAAGAATATATAATTAATTAAAATATCTGAACAATTTACCTAAAAGACCATTTAATGTTAGATTAAAAAAAGGTTTATCCTTAAATAATTCTTGTGTACTACCCCCTGCAAGATGTTTTCCACTGTATTTACTGAAGATCAGTTTAAAGATGTAAAACTTTACTTACAGTCTCTGTAACATATAAACTAATGAGGATAAACAAGAATTCTCTCTTCAACAGCAAATCCACCTCCAGTACATAAAAATTTATTATTTATACCTTCCCAGCAACAGTAAACATTAAGGAAATTGAGTACAGCAACCAGGCACAGCCTTAACACAACGGTTTTCCATGATTAAAAATAAACAAACAAACAAAACCAACACCTTTAAGATTTTTTTCCTCACAAGATTTCTTGTCCTGTTCTTTGCACTTTAGGGATGTTTCTCTGGGACTGAACTAGCATTTTGGTTTTCATTTTTGTTCTTGTTTTTGTATGACTTTGCACCGCAGTCACTGCACATTGTCGAGTCTGTGTATGGGGACCCAAACCAAGCTCCTCTCCTTATAGCAAAGGTTACATTAATCAACAAGATCCCTATTAAATATTTAATACAAACTAAGGTCTTTGGCCTTTGGGAAAAAACTCAAGAAGTTCCTAATTCAATAAAAAAAAAAAATTGGGGGAAAACCAGATGCTTTTTTCCTAAGTATTTATTAAGTCCCTTGAGAATTATTTCCAGAAATGAATTCATTGCACTTCCTCAGCTTTTCCAGCATCTTGTCTGCTGTTACTACTGTCAGCAGATGTCTGTTCTGGAAAAGAAATTATTCCAGATAAAAATATTATTGTCTTTCCAAGTGAATCACCACACAGCACAGGAAGTCTTAATCAAAATGAATCTCTATATCACATTCTGCTTTACTCAACCATTGTCAGGCTTACAATTTACTGTCCTTGCTCATTGCCAGAGTTCACCAAAGAAGTAGTTAGGCAGCTTGTATGAAGTTATTTCTGAAAATCATTTCAAAACAGGATCAATTGATCAAAGAGCACAACTCCCATCATTCTGTTGGAGCAACATCAGTTTACACTGGCTATTCAACTGCATTGTGCAGTTAAGTAACATGAACAATTCATACATTTTGATGGATTTTTTAGTGTACTTTTATTACGACATCAAAGTGACACATTTCAACCAGTAACCAAGTATCAGAATTCAATGCAAAGAATAATCCTTCCTTCCATATAAAATATATAAATATATACACATGATGTAAGTATTAATACAGCAGTTGTACACAGGCAACACTGATTTCCGTACTAACACTAACCAGTAATGTGATCTAAGAAAGGTATTCCCTGATCCTGAGAGATTTCCTAACTAAATATGTGTTTAAAGAATTTTGTTCTCAAAACAAAGTTCTACTTTATTTCAAGAAGACAAGAAATTGTATTATTTTTCTTTTCACTACAGCACCTGAATAAGACCTGTCAAGACACATTGTTGAATAAACCCTGGGTTTCCTGTATTTGTACACTGTACAGATTATAAAATATACATTAAGGTATGGAATGCTTGCCAAATTCTTTCTAATCCTTTCCAAATAAATTTCTCAAATTAAAGTAATGTAAATTATTAGAAAAGCTACTATATAAGATAAAAGCTAATACAAATGCAAAAAAGATTTTGAAAATACCTTTAAGGAAATACAGTTGTCTGAACATTGGGTTCTGGCATTTAATTTGCCTTATGACCCATTTATAGCCTAATCATCACTATAGTTTTTAATCTTGCTCACCAAGTATGGGGATGGGGAGCAAAGACACACTGAGATGTAAGAAATCATGCAAATTTACAATGAAGAAATCAAACCAAACAAATACTTCTACTCAGTTCCAGTATGGGCTTGAATTTAAACCATGACTGAATTTATTCTAGTTCAGTTCCATGCCAGGACATCGTGAACTGATCCAAACCCTTCACACTGCAATACAAAATGTTCTATCAGGGCAAAGTCCTGGCAAGGAAATGGGAGCTGACTATTACCAATGCCCTGCTCCACTTCCCAAAGCCTGGGAACACAGGTTCTGCCAAGGCATCTCCTCTCGCACCTAAACCAGTGTGCATTCCCCAGAACCTGAGTGGTGCTGGGATGGCCAGAGGTGAGATGGAAACAGAGGTAACCAGAAATGCCAGCTGACCCCGAGGCTCCTCCGCTGTGCCCGGTGCCTGCCCCTGAAGGGACACAGTCAGGAACACACATCCAGGATGAAAAACAAAACACACACAACTGTATCCATCATGAGCAACTCCACAGAGAGCTACAGGAAAAATTTCAGCCTCATCAATCTACTGAGGGCTCACAAGAACTGCTGACAGTGACAACTACGATGGACATCAGAACACAAAGATGTGCCCAAACTATTCCCAGCAGGAGCAGTTTTCAGAGACCACCCCAAAAGGAGACCCACCCTGTCAGGGAAGGCCCTGAGAGCAGGCAGAACAACCTCAGCGAGCAGCAGCTGGGGTCACTCATGGGACAAGGACACCTAAGGTGTCTCAGAAACAAACTCTTCACAGGGACCAAGGCAGATTGGACCCACTACTCCTTCTCAGCTTCAGTTCAGAGAATTTAATAGTAAATTCCAAGTTGAGTTTCAGCTCTGAACATTTGATGCATGTTTGCAATATGCATTCAGCTTTGGTTTAATCCCCTGCTCGTGTCACACAAACCCTTCCCATCTGGTGACACCACCAGACCGGTGTGCTGGTCTAAGGGATCGTGATGGGGTGCAGCTCCCTACTGCAATAATCACAGCCTTCCTTTGTGCAGGAAACACATTCACCTTGTGCCTCCTGCCTTTCAAATCACACCAAACTGCAGAAATGCCATCTATACACAGATAATCAAGATGTCAGCATGCCAGCACAGCTCATAATTTGGTTTATAAAACAGTTTTTAATGCACAATTGTGTAACTACACATTGTCAAGAGAAAACTGGGCTTTGTTCCCTTTCTTAGTATATTTATCAACAGCAAATGGAATAATTGCAACTGGTAAAGCAAATCAAAGCTGTGTTGCCAGTTTTATAAATGGGATTCTTTCTGCTTGGTTTTTTCTTTCATATGAGAAAAAGCTAAGGAAAAAATAATTTATGCTTCAACATAGTTTCCTATTTACAACTAAGGCATGAAATAAAAAAGGGAATGGCATCATCCCCAGTGATTCAAAACATCAGTGTAACTTATTTTGTCAGTGACACTGCCAGTGTCAATTGTGAGGGAAAAAAGTATCAAGAAAAGCATATAAATCAAGTGTACAAAAATATCCTGAGTACCCTGTTAAAAGACCATCAATAATCTAGTTTCTAAATATAACTTTTAATATATCACAGATTGCAAACTGGGATTTTTTTTTTTTTTTTACATTTGCTTTTTTTTTTTTTTTCCTTCTGCTTTCTGCCCTGGGAAGATAGAAAAACTTCTGTACCCAAGATTTTCTTAAAATTTATGGGAAGCAGAAATTAAGCCACTAAGTAATTTAAACCTCAGCAACACACTTTGCTTGAATTAGATATTTATAATGAAAGAATAATGTGTGATTATTCAAACTTGCAATGAAAAACGAAGCCAGTAAAGCAATTTTATTACCCAATGTCATATAAATGCAAAAAAAATCAGCCTGAACAGACTCAAATTAGCTTTATGCTTTAAGAAGCAGACAGACCATTCATACAGTCTGGAGAAGAGCATCCTTTCAAGCCATGAACCTCAGACACTGCATTTATGGAAGGACAGTGCCACCTTCTGGAAACTGATGCCTGCTCGTTTAGCCAAAATCAACCTGACACTGTTGAACTTCTATTCTGGTATTTACACTCTCCTGCACAAAAGATGACTTTTATTTTTTATTCCCTACCAGTGATAGCACGTAGCACATTCCAAAAAATACTTCATAATTGAGTGGCATTGAATATCTGAATTAGATGATTTTATCAAAATGGACTCAGCACACAATATTCAGAAATACCCAGCAAACTTCTCAATTTCTTGCCTTTTTTTTTTTTAATAGTTTAGTAAGCCCACTTACAAATACATTAAAAATGCAACATCCTACTAGAAATCCCTTGATATTAGCAAACATCTTCAGAATGAAGGCAGTTTTTTTGAGTCATTATTAGAATTATGTAACAGGATTACCAGAATCACAAGGTAGCTGGTAATTCCCTGAGGATCAGAATCTGCAGAGCATGCATGAGAGGAGTTTGGGAGAGCTGGACTTGCTCAGTTTGGTGAAGTGGAAATTAAGGTAGAATTTAATTTAACCTGCTACTGTAGCCAGTAACAGGTACAAATCTTTGCTTGGGAGAGTCTGCTTGCACAGCAGGAAAAAATTATTCCCCAGGAACTCTGAAGCCTCTGGAAGTAATCTGCAAGAAATCTGTGTTCATGGAGATTTCTGAAATTTGGATACACAAAGCTGTACCTGACCTGATGGAGTGGTGCCTAAAGTTTCTGCTTTTTGAAAGGAGTCAGATTAGCTGAACTCCAGAGGCCCCTCCCAACCAGTGTTTCTCTGATTCTGTCTGAACCAGAGATTTTTTTAAAGAACCTAGATATTGTATATTGGTTCAATAAACTCATTTGTTCTACAAATATACAATTCATTCAACACCATTGGAACTACAGCAGTAATTTTCTCAACAGCACACCCATACATGGGCTGCACCAAGTCCTGTTAAATTAAATATGCAAAAACTTATTTAACTTCTTCCTTTATTCACTGCCACCAGTTCTAAACAACAGACTATTGTACCCAGCATGTATCATTTCCTCTAAACAAAGTCCCTCTCTCATTTTTAGCTTCTGGTACCTCATCTCTGGTGACCTTGCTTCTACCAAGAGCTAGAGAAAAACACAGTTTCCAAGAGGAAGTTGAGGAAGGTCAGTTAATTTGCTTATACCAAAATGAAGACAAGGCATCTTTGGCAGCGGTCCAGAACTCTCTATGCTTTGTTAGGTTACTAAGAGAGCAACCACTGTGTAATGCCTGAATCTCAAAGACTGAAGCAACAGTCCTGTGTTATTGAAGTAATACCTTGCATTATCACTGTCAGTCATTAAACAGTCTGAAAACTGAAATGATGAAATCAGCATGGTGAGCTTACTCTTTTCAAATAGGCAAACCCAACGATTTGACATTAACAAGGAAGGAGCTCCTATACTATGGTAGTGTAGCAATTAGAGAACAAATACTTATTGGAATGCACATATGCATGTATGCATGTATTCATATTTACTGAATACGTAATGAAATCTGAAAAAGCATTTCTGCAGGTCAGTGGGAGTTTTGAGGTATCCATATTAGCTAGATATTTATAGCCAAGCTTTCTAGGAAAGGCTTCTGGGTTTTCACAATATGGCTACGTTTGGGGGATTTAAGAAGTAAGTATTTCATTGAGAAAAGAGACAAAACCAGATTAAAATCTATGCTCAAAGATGGAAGTACAGAATTTTGAACACAATGCTTAATGTTAGAATTTTCTGCTTTGGGAAAAATATATAAATCTTCTATCACATCCCTGAGATTTGTCTTATCTTCAGTTTCTTCATCTCCTTTACATAAGCCCTAACATATTTTAATTGTTGAAGAGCTATACAATTCAGTAGCTTTATATTTTAAGTAGAAAGTTTAGACAAAATTCTCTTAGTCTTCAACCTGTCAATCTCTACTTCAGATATATTTTAGCTGGTAAAACAGTGGTATTGATTTAGCTGGTAAAACAAAGGTATTGATAGAATACATCTGCTGCCTTAAGTACCAGAGCATGTTAAAAATATGTAGGAACATCTCCAATGCTTTGGCACTCCCACATCATTAATTAAGAGTAAAAATCAGCCTGAAGGGATTAAATAGTGTGTAGCTGACAAGGGACAAAAGCTTTATCCCTTTAAAACAAGATTAATTTGCTGCTTAAGGGGGATAAACAAAAGCATTTGGGGTCTCTATGCTTTAGATTAAGCAGAAGAGATTTCTTGTTTGGTTACAATAGCTGGTGATGTTCTATTAAATTACCTTTTTCTCTTTTCATAATGTTTAATGAAAGAAGATACTCTCATAGTCTGAATTTTGACAATGTGGTCTGAATATAATCTACAGATGACAAAATATGGGTTCCTGTTTCTCAATGCCCAAGAACTCCATTTAATCCCATTTGGAATTCCTTTCCTTTAAAGCTTTCTCAATCGAATGTTCTGTGCTGGATGTTTCACTGACAGGCTCAAACTTTTCTAGAAATGGTTCAAAATGCAAATTAATGCATGACAAAACATTTAAGTCTTCAGAAGACAGTGATAAACCCACAACTTTGGACATCTTTCCCAGTGTTTTTTTTTGCAAACCAGGATTGTGAATCACCTGGATTAGAGGAACATAGCATCTCAATTCTTCTACTTTGCATTTAACTTGCCTTGATATTGCTAATGCACATGGAGAAATGTGGGAGGCTTGAACAAGTTTATGCAGCCCATGCCGGTAGTTTTCTACATCATTCTACATCATCCGGGTTCACTTCTCTGTCCAGTCTGTTTTCTGTTTATCCCACAGTCACATCACTGAGATGACATATCAGGATCATATAGGAACAAATTACCATGCTCAGTGAACTCGCAGTTTAAATCTCAGAAGTGGTTTCATGCCAGTATAATATTACACGCTACCCATAATGAAATGCAATTTGTTTATCCTCCAACACAAAATTATAGCACGTGTTCATCTTAAAGGCATCATATCCTCAGAGAGCAAACATTTCACTTTTTGATTGAAAAAATTTCTGCAATTACACCTGATATTAAACTTCACTGTAGCAAAAGTCCAAATCACTCAGACCCAAATTCAGCTGACCACTGAGGCATGCACCTGTATTCCAAACATTTAATACCTGGCACATGCACCAGAACTTTGCTGAGCAGCAAGTGACTAAAGACAAGTTACATTTCAAGGGTGAATGTAAGTGCTTTGCTGAACTGAAACATAAATACATCAAAGAAACAGCAGGGGTTGATTACTGAAGTGATATTTGTGAAGTGAGGAGATGAGATTTTACAGTTCCCAAACTGCAAACTCTACATCTGCTAAATTTTAAATGATCATTCAACAAAGGCTGTAAGGGCAAAATGACTTCCTATAACTTGCCAATGAGTGATTTTTAAAGTTTTCTTGTGAAGAAGTAAATGCATATTCAAGTTCTCTACACCTCAGGTTTCAGGTCTTTGATTAGTTTAGTGTATTGGGAATGGATATTGAGTCTTCCACAGCTAATTCAATTGCTTGAATTAAATTCAGGAAAACCAAGAGATAGTCACTGTTTGACTGCACTGCCTGCTCATAAGCCTCCACAGCATGCAATTTAATTCTCCTGGCATGTTGCCCACACTACAGAAATTACTTGTTATCTGCTGCTTACAGTGGCTAGATGGGCATTGATATAAACCCCAAGCCATCATATACAAATACAGTGCTTTCTGAAAAACAGCTTTTAAATGTCCAGGTAATGTCCATATCACTAACTAAATACCTATATTACTCTCTAAATACCTACATTACTAACCAGCCACTCTGCTTGCTACCATGCTCCTCTACATCTGTGACCTCCAAACTTTCTTGATCACACAAGAAAGATTGAGCAAGAAATTTTTGAGCACAACCCCCCAATATATGTATATTTATTTACAGGTTGTACACACAAGCTACTGTACCAACATATTATAGACACAATAAAACATACACAAAAGTTAAACATTAAAACCAGAATAAATTAAGATGAAATTAACAATATTATAATTATTTTTATTAACTTTATATAGAACTTTTACTAATTGTACTATTATTACTACTACTTTAAGTGATAACAATTGTGGGACTGAATATGCTTCATTAGTCTTGGTTCAATATTTTGAGATACAAAGGTCTGAGTTCAGTTTATTTCAGCACTTTGTTTTAATGGCTGTCATAGCTTAAAGTTTGATAACAGATTCAAATGGAAGAATTGCATCATTGGCTGGGCTAAATAAATCATGATCCCATCCACCAGTTATGCAATGATTTTTGTTTGAATTCATATAGTTTATTTTTACCTTCCCTGATATCACTTTATTGTTCTCGCAAACTGACTGGAAGGTCTTGCATTTCTGAATTTTTAAAATCATAAAAAAAATTTTTGGAAGAGATTGCACCGAGCCTTGTCCAGCAGAGATTTGAAGCTCTCCAAGGCCACTGCCTTGGAGGCAAACTTCTCCCCTGTTTTATCATTCACTGCAAAGAATGTCATCCCTATGCCTGGTCGGAATTCCCCTCGCTGCCAACTGAGGGAGCTGCCGCTCCTGCAGCAAAGCACCGAGAGGAATCTGGCACCGTTTGCTCTGTAGGCTGTAATTACATCCCTGCACCTCATTATTTTCTCCCAAAACACACAGTTCGCTCAAGACTGTCTTCACCCACCAAATGCCCCAGCCCCATAACCTGCCCGTGGTGACCTGATGGACTCGGGTTTATCAGCAGCTTTACAGCTGACGTGGGTAAAATCATCTGAATCAATCAGGTGACTCTGAACTTCGAACGTGCTCTTTGCAATCCGTGTCGTACATAATGAAACTGAAATATAAAGCTCGACTGGCCTTGATTTGGGTAAGCACTACCTAGCAACAACCAAAACATCAGTGTGTTATCAATGTAATTGTCATACCGAGTCCAAAACACAACAGCACTGTGCCAGCTACTGGGAGGAAAATGAACTCTAGTCCAGCAGAAACTATTTTGTACTTTGCACCAAGCTGAAGACTTGGTACGCAAATTAATTTCTGTGGTTTCTAAAGGGGTGCCCGTAGGAGAGAGTTTCTCTGGAAACGCTACAGGAGCAGCAGTCCAAACCAAAAGCATCTGTTTAAATTTGCACTGCTGAGCCAATTAAGGGAGATCTGGGCAGCTTTAAGGAGGACTGTGTTGCTTGTAGAACCCTGTTTTGCAGAGTTCGCAGCACAGAGCGCGGTTTGATTGTTGGGTGCCAATGCCCGGCGCTTCAGCCTCTGCGCCGCGCCAGGCCCTGCTCACACCGAGCCAGGGCCGTGCTGGCAGCCGTAAAACCCGGCACGGCAGCAAGTTAACTCATAAAAGAGAGTTAGGTTAAAAAAAGCGGAAAAACAGAATAATAATAAATTTTAAAACCCGCACCTTTCAGCTCAGAAAGCCCGCTCCGGCAGCCCGGTGCCCCCGGGCGCTGTGCGAGCGCTCAGCCGCCGCCCCGAGGCCCCGCACTCGGCCGCTCTGCAGCGGGACACGGCCAGCTCAGCGCCGCTGCTTCCCGGGCTCCACCGCCTCATCCCAGCCGCTGGAAACCTGCGGGAGCCCAGTCCCGGCCGCGGTGCCTCGCCCAGCGCCGGGAGCCCGGCAGCCGCTGCGTTGCCGTGGCCGGGGCACTGAGCCGGCGCTGGACGCGCCTCCGAGAACACCTCACACCTGAGGGGGCGGAATTAAGCACACCTGAGGGGAATTAAACTTCCACAAAGTGTCTGCAGCTGTGCCGGGCCGGAACTCAGCTGTGCCGGTACTGCCCCGCGATTGCCTGCCAGCAGAAAAAGCGTCAGCCCCTGCTGTGCCTGCCAGGTGCAATCAAGAACGGTGAACACGGCTTTGAGCAGCATGTGCCATCCGCTGCTGCCGAGGCAGGCGTCCTCCTCACCTTTAAAAATAACCCACGCGTATCAGAGAGTGCAGGTGCTCGTCTCCAGGCAAAGCGGGGGCAGGTGCGTCACCTAAACATGCAAAGGAACTCAGCTGTGTTTGCGAAATGATTGCTACTAAGATAGAATGGGCTTGGGTGGCTAAGCCACAACAGCAACCGAAGGTTTTCCAGGTGCCTCATCATGCATCAGCCCATCTTGTGCACAATGACTTAGGATTTAAACGACCTGCCCCCACACTCCTGGAAAATTATAGAACACAGGGAAATATAAATTAAAATCGCATTGGTAGTCAGTGGGTGTTTCCTCCACTGAATCCAATGCTTTGACCAATCTAAATTAACTACTGGCACAGTTGGTATGACTTCTAACACTTTGCTGTGGCCAGGTTTGAATTTCTATGGGATCTGAAACCATTTTTGCCATGTTGAATAGTTTGTGAATTTTAAATGAGGTTTCTGTATGTTTTCACAGCAATATATAAAAGGTAGCACTACATTTTACAGTGTTAACCTGCTGAAAAATGCCAATAAATGAGCTACAATTCAGGCCTGTAACCAATCTTGTGAACTGCACACAGAGCATCATGAGTCTAGATAGCAAGATTTAAACATAAAAGCCCCTTTATTAAAATTCCACAGGCAAAGAACCATTAGGGTATTTCTGCTTTGTCCAGCTGCAGAAGGCTCAACATCACCTGGAATTCCCAGTGCATTTTCTAAATCCAAGCCAGCACCAAAGCCTGGTTTTGATTTTGAAATGAGAAATACCCTAATACTCAACCTAGTATAGGGAGATTCAAACAAACTCTGGACTGTACTGGCTATGATATGGACCAGTCCAGCTGGAAACCATGCAAAGGGAGCTCCCTGCTATTTCAGCTATCAGAACTACACCTACAGCAAGCAGTGGCACATTGAGCACACATGGCCATCCACTGCTGGGTATGGGAGTCCTTTTGCTAGCATGTGACCTTTTGGGGTTTATTGTCTGATTAAGAAACTGGAAATAGCATATCTGCTTGTACTCTTCAGAGGAAGAAAGAAACAGATTACTAATATGAGAAACATTATAAAGAAAACCCTTATACATGTAGTATTTTTCATTATCAGAAGAACTTTCTTCTTACAAGAATAATACCTACCTTGCTGTTTATTCACTACATGGGATACCAGATAAGAACCTTTATGTGATCATTCCTGTACCTGCTTTTAATTATTAAAAAGTTTCCTTATACTCTCATAGCACATTACTCACTGGTAGATGACTTGGCAATTCAGCCTTGTAATATTACTATTAAATTTGGTAGACTTTCTACACTCTGATTCATTCTGTATCTTGCTCATTTCTGCAGTGCTGATTGGACCAAGCAGTATTTTCAAACCTGTCAACTGCCAGGTTCTCAATGCTCAGGATTAGTTTCTGAAACAACCACAGTAATAGCACACTCGTGTTCTGCCCCAATTTTACAAAGTATTTCTTCAAACTCAACTTGCCTCACTTGGCAAGAGCACAAGCACAGGTGTCCTGGTAAGAAGAGGGTCTGTTATTACCATATAATGGCTTGGGTTGGGAGGGACCTTACAGATCATCCAGTTCCAACACTCTGCCATGGGCAAGGACACCTTCCACTAGATCAAGTTGCTCAGAGCCCCATCTTTGAACACTTCTACGGATGGGGCATCCACATCTTTTTTGAGCAACCTGTTCCAGTGCCTCACAACCCTCACTGTCAAGAATTTCTTCCCATTATCTAATCTAACTCTACTCTCAGTTTAAAGCCACTGTGATGCATTTCTCCAAGATGTCTCCTCCCTTAGCTTTTTTGAAAAGGCAGAAATTTCAAGTTTTCTCAAACCACCATTAAACAGAATAATTTGTTTTCTTGATGTGTTAAAAAATACACATAATTCCTGATAAAGACTCTCACTGCAAGAAATGTAAATATTCTCATAATTTCTGAATTTAATACTGCAACACCAAAGCAACCACATGGACACACTGTTTCTTTCACTGGAAAGAAAGCCCATTTGTACATTTCAAACAATGGAAAAGCTTTGTCAATGAAATGTGCCTTTGGAAGAAACACACTACCCAGGCCACCAGGAGTTAACCCCCTCTTTTGAGTGCAAATCCCTTGCTAAAGCACACTTGTTTTGGGGTTTGTTGTTTTCCATTACAGCCATCTACTCGAAAATGAAACAGATGTACCATTAGTGCCCTAGGAAGTTAATACATGTAACAAAGACTGCATTTAAGTTGTCTTACACAGCCACTCAGAAAGGGCAGTAGAATTTAACATAAAAAGTATCACTTCATTAAGTACAGCCAGATAACTAGATTATTATAAATAGGAACACCAACACTTTCTACATAAACCCCAGACACATGGGAAACAGTTCCAGAAACTGAGCTGCTAAGCTCATGATTCACTGGTAGTAGTCAGCATGGATTCAGCAAGGGGAAGTCAGACTTGAGCAACCCTCTGCAGTGAAATGACTGCCAGGAGCTGAAGGGAGAGCAGCAGGCACTGCCTGCCAAGACCTCTGACACTCTCCCAGAAGATCCTGGTTAATGATGATGGGCAGAGCATGCCCTCAGCAAGACTGCAGGTGACACAAACTGGGAGTGGCTGATACACCTGCAGGTCCTGCTGCCATCCATAGGAACCTCTGCAGGCTGGAGAAATGGGCTGTGGAGGAAGACTCCCACACACTGACACATCCTGGAGCCATTCAGCTGGAAAAACCCCTCTGCAGAGAAGGCCCTGGGCTCCTGGAGTTGAATAGGAGCCAGCAGTGTGCCTCAGACCAGGCTGATGGCATGGACTGCACCAGCAGGGTGACAGAGGCAAGCCTTCCCTTTACTCACACAGACGTAGCTGGAATCCAGCCAAAGGCCACAAAGGGATTCAGGGACTGCAGCACCTCTTACAAGGAAAGGATGAGGCAGCAGGGATTGTTTAGCCAGAAGAAAGCCCAGAGAGACTCTTACCAACACATACCATTGTCTGAAGTGGGGGTGCAAAGATGGATTCAGGCTCTTGTCAGGGGTGCCCAGTGACAGCACAAGGGGGACTGGCACACGCTGGAACACGTGAGCTTCCATCTGAGCACAAGAACATACTTTTACTGTGAGGCTGACTGAGAACTGCAGCAGGTGGCCCAGGGAGACAGGGTCCTTCCTTGGAGATCCAAAGCCACCTGGACATCGTTCTGGCCAGCAGATAGGATGGCCAGAGCAGGGAGCATGATTTGCAGAGGTCACTCCAACCTCAACCAGCCTCTGATTCTGTGAATAAACAAAAACATGGAGGTTTTGAAAAAATGGCAAAGTTTTTTTTAATAGAAAAAGGTCAGGAACTGCATAGAAGTATAACTTCAGTCATCTGAAAATGTTACTCAGCATTCATTCACACTTGGAAAGTCCCAGTAATATGGCAGGAAGCAAAACAGACTAACAGTTGCCTACAATGCATGTATTTACATTCAACTGGAATTGATTTGCACAACAATATTTTAAAATAAATCGAATGCACTATCCAAACAAAGTCTGATTCAAGGTATATTTTAAGTATATATAAAATACAAATAAAGTCTTCAAAACTTAAATTCTTTGGATAAAACCAATTTTCAATTATTCAAAGTTAGCTCGAAAGTAGTAAGAAATGTAAACATCAGATATTGTGATAAAAATCTTAAGGAATAACAGCTTTGTCATAAAGTGCTGGCATATGCTATCAGCTTTATTTTCCAGATGCTAAAAAATTAGTTGTAATTTCAATTCAGGAATATTTTGGCAGAATTTTAAATGATAAGAATTTTTAAAACTATTTTTTTTTACCTTTATCTACACAGCTTTTTGGCATTTTCTTCTTTATCTTAAGTGAACTTTATCTTCTACATATGTATTGAATAATTTGTGTTTTTTAACTTACCTAGTTCTAACTGGAGTCCACGATGGTGGGGGAAAAAAAATCAAAAGGTCAGGTAAGACTCCAACTGGGAAAAGCCAAGGACTTTGAAAAGTAAGGGTGTAAAGTACCTGAGCACAATCCAACAGCTGCCTCCTGCAAAGTAATTCTGCAATTATATATACAATCAGTACCACTGGAAAAAGCTCCATGAGAATTAATACACAGAGGAGACCTGGTGTGCTTCACTCACACCCAGCTATCAGAGCTTTGTCTCTGCTGAACAAACCTATTACTTATTTCACATGGAATTAAGTCTTGGAGAACTTCTTCTGACAAATACAAGCTGAAAAGTTTTACATGCCTTACACCTCAGTCTGCTTTCCAATTGTCAATGTGAGCATCCCCCCAGTCCATGACAACAGTTCTGAATACCCCCATGCATTTTGGTGACGCCTTACATTGAAATCTGTTTGGGAAAAATCTGCTCTTTCCTTGTGTGAACAAAGATAAAACACAACCTTTTACCACTCATCAGGTTCACCTCTCAATCATATTCCAATATGCCAATCTGCCCAACTACTGACAAATCCACAGGCACACTTGAAAAAGATTATCAGATTGTGGTATTTTATTACAGAAAACAAATCCAATTAAAAGACAATTAAATTTAAGCTTTGAGGAATGGAAAATCTTGAAATATTTTAAAGTGGTATTTACTTTCAAAATATCTCTAAGAGTTTTAAGAAATTCACTGCCCAAAAAGGCTCACAAGCTCTGTTATGATTAAGGGGCTTATTTTATGAGTATTACTTTCACGCTGTTAAGGCACAACTGGCACTTGCTTTAAGACAAAACTTGACACAGGGATTATTACCTCAGAGCCAGAAACAAGTGAGAGTGGAAGGCACAGAACTTTAAAAAATACCACTAACCAAACCAATTTTAAAGGCTTAAAACAATTATTAGGTAGTTTGTCTTGAAATACTAACACACTGCAGTCCATTTCTCAGAGCAGGCATGAAGCTGAGTAATTATGGGCAACACTAATTGACAGCAAGATACACTTCTACATTAGAGGGGCACAGAGAAAAGCTGTTAATTGCTGTTTCACTGGCAAAAATGGTTATTTTCAGTTTACTCAGTTTACTCTTTTAACTAGAGGCTTTGTGTTTTGGTGCTTGCTTGTGTGGGGTTTTTTAGGGAGGATTGTTTTGGGGTTTTTTTTTTAAGGTAAGGAAAATCAATACAGGTAGATTATACTATTTCAGAGGTTTGATAAAAGCAAACCACCAAGTTCAAATAGTCACATCAGCACAGGAACCTCATCTTCAAATGTAATTTATAGTAAGAAGCCAAGGATCACAAGCACAAGGACTGACAATCTACCTGTTTTCTATGCCAAGTGCTGCAGAGATCCAACACTACATAACCACACAGAATATGCATGATAATGCACAAGTAGACCAGATCCAAAAGGCAGAACTACTAGTGATCCTAGAGGTAAAACAGGTTTCCAAATGGCCCCAACAGATGTACCATAGTCCCGAAACATCAAATTTAGTCTCTATTCGAAGTGGTGAGAATGGCAGTAAGCAACTCCAGTAAACCAGCAAGATTCATTTCTCTGCTTCCCTTCCCAATTTCTTACTAAGGGTAGCCCTAAAAGCATGCATGTGTTCAACTCCTGTTTGGCAAAGGCTATGCTTAAACTCATTTGCAGGTTTCAGTTTGTTCACTCTAGCATCATCTTTTGACTAGAACTTGAAAAGTGCAAAAATATTTAATTATATCTTCTTAAAAAAAATAATTCATTTTATTGGTGCAACAACTCCAATTTCCTCAGGAGTTAAATCCACTGCCAGCAATGGATAGAAAAGGAGGCACCAGCATAAAAGAATCAAAGTGCATTTCCAGTATGCCGATGCTGCACGAATTGGCAAGCCAGAACCTTTCTTTCACCACTGGAACAGATTATGCTTTCATTTCACAAGAAGTCTGTGTTCTACATTAGCACACAAAGTCTGTCATGAAGTCTTGGGGATACTGCAATGAGTCGTCGAAGCGGAAGCGTTTGGAGACCGTGCTGCTGTCCTCGGGGATGTTCTCCTTGTCCTCCTTGTCGCTGCAGCTCCCGTTGCAGCTGGATTTTACACTCCGCTCTTCTGAGCACTTGGCTGTGTGTCCTGGCAGCTGAGAGGAGCAGCAAGTTTCTTCAGGGCTGCACAGGAGCGTGAGCTCCCCTTGCTGCAACCACGAATGGGACAGGCAGTCCAATGCAGTGGGCCTGTCCCTTCGGCGAGAGAAAGGGGAAGGTGCTTGAGTTAGTTCCACCAATACTAAAAAATCAAAATAGCTCTGATGCTAAAAATCCTAAGTAAAATTGTCATTGAAGAGTCAATATTGGTGTGTTTTCTCCCCTACCTCAGCTGCTACAAAACATGGTTAAGTATTGGCTACATCCATCTCAATTTAGTTGATATGGTTTACCCTAAAGCTGGTAAGCTTTCATCAGAACAAAGAACCTAGTCCCTGGGAATGTTTTCAACATGGTGCACATAAATGGGCACTTGCTTTTACTTTTAAAGTAATACATTTTATACAGACCATAAACAGTGAGGGTCATGAATATCCATTCATTATGCTTTCAAGGATAGCCACGTTAACAGGATGCCATCAACTCTGACATTTTCTAGTGTTTTACTCTTGCAATTCATCTGGCATAAACTCTATCAAAATTTGGATCCTACCAAACAAACCAGACTTAGAAATTTGCTCCTGTGGATAACATAGTACAGTGCTACTGCAAGTTTTAATTGTGTTCTGCATTGTTAACTTCCACAGAACTTGCCAGAAAACTGGCTCCAAGGCAATACAGCCCACTACTTGTCCCTAACTCCACCAGAACACAGGAATATTTTTCAGTCAGAAAAGTGTAACTTCACAGAGTTGACTCTCTGAGAACTGATTTTCCCTCTTAAAATTCAAGGAAGTCTTCAAGAACTGGAACGGGAATTAAAAAAAGGCAGCTTATTGAGTATATAATGAAGACTCTTGAGATGCCCAGGAGAAAATGAGAAGTAATTGTGACAGAATATCAAATGTCCCACAGGTCCACAATAAGTGCTATCAAAGCAGGTTCTTAATCATTGATTACTTTTTTCTAGGTGCTCCACAAACATGAGAGACAAGATTCCCTCATGATACTGGGGTTTTGTGAATCATTTCAGATCCTGACGGACTGTGTATGTGAGATACTAAGATAGGCTCTTTAGACATGACTATATGGAGTCCTTATTGCCTCAGAGCAGCCACTTCCCAGGAATCTCCTCCTACCCAAGAGCCTCTCTCAGCCAGGCAGCATCACTCCTGGAGAGCTGGAGGCTCTCTGAAGATGACAAGGATTACTGCCACACTACAGGTGACAATATCTAGCACTGCAGTCATTAATACCTGACCAGCTCACTTCTCAAAGTTCAGCTTCTTTGCAAGGCCTTGATTGGAGTCTGAACTCCTGAAGAATGCAGAGTTAAGGGAGTGTGCCTTACAAACAAACAAGTTTTCACTTTGGATTGAAAACATTTTTAGAACACTGAACAAGGCAAAAAACTGCCAAGTATAAAAATATAGTAAGAGAGGTATTTAAGTAAAAAGATAAAGGTCAATCAGGAAACAAGAAAGCACTGCAAAGAGGTTGCATTGCCTTTCCAAACTACAATAATTATAGAAAAAAGGTGACCTTTCTAGAGTATGTTAATAAAATCTGATAAAAATCTGTCATCTGAATGAAAATATAAAGATACTCAAACAAAAAAAAAAAACTCAAAGAACAAGCCTCACTAATAATAACATTATCTGTAAAAATAATAAAAATAATATCTGACTATTTTAGCCAGACATTGAATCCCAAGATTCTTCTCACACATTATGGAAAAGCATAAACCTGCACTTTTAAATATTCAGTTGAAAATAACAACACATGGTGAAATATCCAACTGATCTCATCAGTGACATTAAGCACATAAATTAACATTCATTTTTTCTAGGTGCTCCAAAAATTTAGGATTCTTTCCTGGAGGAGTTTGCTACTTACTCTGGATTTTTTATGAGAAGTTTTTGAATGAAGTCTTTTGCAGGCTGTGAAACTGATGAAAATGTTTCTTCTGAATAATCCACATTAACTTGAGATATATTAAGGTAAGTTTCTTGAACATCAGCTCCCACAAATGGAGATTCTTGTGTCAGCAGCATGTATGAGATGACACCGATGTTCCTGAGATAAGATCACAATATATAAACCTACTAGAGAACAAACTGTATAAACCTATTAGAGAATCTGAACAATATACCCTGTATATTTACTGTGCTGCAGATCAAACTTCCCGGCACGTCCCACTCTCCGAATTACAGCCAACATGTTACACCTCAACTTTATGTAATTCCAACGTGACTGCATATACAGACACAAGGAAAGAAACGTGTGTATGTATCTCAATGAAAGGATTTCTGAAATCTGTTTAATTTCAATAGACCTTCTACTTCCTACTGAGATTGTTAGGAAAGGAAATACCACTTTTACACAGGCCACTCTTGGGACACGTGGCAATTCTGGATGATAGAGCTGCAAAAAAGACAGACTTTCTAATCTGCATGCAAATAAAACCCATCTTTCACTGCAATTCTGGATAACAGAGCAAAGACTTAATCAACCTCTCTGTACATTTGACATCTGAGTTGTGTTACAATTTCTTCTAGCTGAGATGTTTCTCCCAAAACATGAACAAGAGTACCACAGATCATGCAATCGACTATAAATCTTAAGATGGTTTCTTGATGCATAATAAAAACATTTTTGTGATCTGATAGATCAGAATTTAGTACTCATTACAGTGTGGAAACATGCAGCTGCTGGGTTTGTCATTGTGAGCACAGCATCAATAGGGGTTTTCTTATGTCTTCCCACAAAAGCAGGAAAATAATATGCGATTTAAAAACATTCATTAACAGATTTAGTTACTATTATGAATTGAGGATTTCAAAGGAGCAACTAGCAACTTTTAGCAGTGAAAATTAAGATGCTGAAGATTTTTTGTTTTAAAGGAAACATTTCAAAGCTAGTCTTTAACATAGCACATAAAATTAGACCACCACAAAATCTTGTGGGTCAGTTCAAGGTACTTGTCATTTTTTATGATTCACTCTGTAGAGACTCCTCTAAAAATAAGTAGGGAGTTTACATCGTTCTTATAATTTGCATAAAAAAATTCTTTAACAACATAAAAGTGGGGAGGGAAGTGTCCTAGAGTAGCTAATACCTGAAGCATGTCACCCAGGAGTAAGTAATAACTCAAGTATGTTATGCAGCCACTGTTATTATTCCCTCAGAACAAACATCTATCCTCCACAGGCTCAGAAACCACCTGCATTCCCCACTAAGTGTGCAACAGACCCATAAATTCCTGTAAGCCCCGAGTTATATCCTGAGGGTTTCATCCCCTCCCTCTTTCAGCCAGCCCATCAACAGAAGGGGATTCTTGAAGGCCAGATGAAACTGCATCAAGCCCTTAGGTTGTTAAAGTAAACTCAGTAAAATGAAGATCAAACCTACCACATGTCTGTAGCTGTAGTAATAGGATCATAGTTCAAGATTTCTGGAGCTAAAGAGATGGGAAGAAAAACGCTTTAACAAATACCTTATTCAAATGGCCTTGAAACATAAACTACATTTCTGGCATTCTTTTGCCAGCCATTATTATGAGACTCAACATGTAGTTTCAATAATTAGGTTTATTATTTCCAAGCCACAAGGTGGCAAAAAGTTATTTCCATTTGCCTAGACACAGATGTTTACTTGGTTCACACCAAAGTGGCACTACATGGCCTGAAGTTTATCCAAGTTTCAAGATGTGTTTGAATCAGATGCATACATTTTTTCTCATACATTTTTTCACGTACATTTTTCTCCTAAGAGGTTGTGAATTATACAGCTTTGTAAGGGGAATGTATAGAGCCTTTGGCACGTTAAAGCTGCAACACAAGATGATCAAGCCAATTTTAGGATCAGTGGCTGTTAGCATAGGCTAGGTAGCAAGTTATTCACTGCAGAATGAAGTGCTCTTAACACTGAGTGTTGGCAAATCATGAAGGAAACTTGTCCCTCAGAGAGGGCCAAGTGTTAACATCTTTCCCTTTCCAAGGACTATTTTAATCTCATTAAATCATCATATTGAATAACATTAAAGATGTTACATTAATTTAAAGAACAGTTCTTTGTGCATGCTAACGTTATATTTCAATTCTAATCAGAACAATTTAACAGCCTTTAACACAGCAAATACTACAGTATGAAATTGAGAGCTGCACTTATTGATATAATTCAGGATTTTTTGGTGCAAATATTTATTGACTACTCTTAAAAAAGAGCAGCTCAGAACATGTTGCCTTGTCCTATGACATTCTTTATCAGCTTGTAATTTGTTCAGTGTGCTACATGAACTGCTCCTGTTTTCTGGAAAGCCCACATGAGATGTTGTGAAGCAGCCCTTCCATACCGAGATACTCTGTGGTTCCCATGATCTGCCGCAGTTCATTGGAATTCTCAAGCTTCCGGGACATCCCAAAATCTACAATTTTTACATCACCAAGAGGATTAATGCTGCTCAGCAAAATATTTTGAGGCTAGAATAGAAAAAATTGCATTCCTAATTAATAAAATACAGTCTGAAAAAAAAAAGCCCCATGTACTAAATGGCACTTCAGCTTCTATTACAGAATACTTATTGCTAAATGTTACTTTAAAATATTTCATCTCTATCCTTTTAATCTCATTTTAATATTATTAAATCTCCTTTTTCTCATCTTTTTAATGTATTTAACAAATGGCACTGATAAACATAGTAAATTGAAGGTAAAGTGCTAAAACAAAGCCTGCTACAGCCTCACCTTTAAATCAAGATGAACAATATTGTTTTCATGCAAGCAGCAAAGTCCTTCCAGTATTTGCCTTATAAGCCTTACAATATCCCTTTCACCAATTCTGTCATCCAGATCTGGGACACACAAGTCAAATATTTCTCCTCCAGCAGCACTGAAACACATTGAAGAACATCTATGTATTAAGTTTAAATTTTGAAAAATGTTTTCAATAGCATGTATTTATCTAACAGATACCTGTAATATCAGAGAGGCTGGGAATATTTTTATTTTTACACATTTCCAGTAGAACATTTAATATAAACACCTAGAAAAGGGGAAGAAAATGTTACGGTGCTTTTTCTTTCCTTATAGCCTGCAACAGCAGTTGAGGCAGCAAAAAGCACTTTGACTGGTAACCTCATAATGCTCTGGTCCCCTCAAGCAAATGGGAAGATGCCTTCCAGAAGTCGAGTTCTATCATCAGTCCCTAATCAAAGAAGCCTTTCTTTTCAAGTCAAATCTAAAATGTCTTCCATGAGACCAGTTCATAAATAATTCAGAGCAGTGTAAAGCAGCATGGAAATATCTGTTTTCCTGTGGTTTATGAGTTATTCCTACACTTGGCTGCAGTGTCAGCTGTCTCCTTTCAGGCTGGGTTTGAGATCATTACTCAGCCTGCTCTGAGTGCCTCTCAAGGATGAAGGGTTTCCTCAAAACTACAGATCACTGAGCCTAAACTTCATTGCTAAGTTTACTAAACTCTCTAAAATTAGAGTCTAGTAAAAAGTCAGATAATGGACAAAATGAATGAACACAGCCACAGACCTGCTGAGGTTACATGAGGTGTCAGTAATGCCTCTCCCTTAGGTGCCTTTATGGCAATATGGACATGAGGGGAAGGGCAGAGGATGCCACAAATTTCAACTCTCACAAGGCTTTCAGCACTGGCACAGTATTCCTGTACTCAAGTTACATTATGGTCTGGATGGGTGGGCACCCACATGGGTAAAGAGCTGAAGGCTCTGCAGGAAAGGATTTGCAAAAAAGCCTTAGAATAAATGATATGTTAAGGGTCATTTAGTTCCAGGGGAAAAAAAAAAAAAAAAAAAAAAAAGGCTTTTTAAGATAGAATCCAGCTAAATTCCTTCAAATTTTCCAAAGAATGTGTACGGAGACCACCCCTAACAGTATTTCAAATACTTTGTACATGAAACTTAAATCTTAGAAAGAATTAATTTCACAGGCTGGATTTTTGTTCCTTACACTCCACACAAAAATTTACACATCCAACAAATATGACAGATAATGCAAATTCAATTCCCAAATCAAACTTATTTTTCAGACCTAATAAGAAGCTCTGGGGACATCTGTAAAACATATGGGAATTTTTTAGGAAACTGTTCCAAAAGTCAATTTTAAAACAACAAAACCACTAAATTTAGGAGCTCAAAACAAACAAAGTAACTGTAAGTCTCCAGTTACCAAAAAATGTCAAGTGCTAACTTGAAGTTCACAGGCATGGAAGTGCTCAACCTCTTTGAAATCTGTGTACTAGGAATCAGTGACATTTTTTTTTGTGTGTGATTTAAGTTGCATCAAAGCACTCAGGACCTTCTATGGTATTCCAAGAACATTATTTCCAGTCAGTCTGCCTGAAACATCCTTAAAGGAAAAATATGAAGTATATTACAATGAAAGATTAGCATAATGTATACAGGGTACTGCTACAATTCTCCTGGGCATTCAGGCAATTCATGCAAAAAATAAGATATTGAAAGATTTTTTCCTACAAACACGGAACATGTGATGAAGGCATACTTACTATTCCAACACTAAGATTATTTCATTTGCTGTTTCATAGACTTCATGCAGATTAACTATGCGAGGATTGGATTTCATTAATTCAAGGACAGCAATTTCATGCACAATCTCTGCTTTGCAGTCTTGACCTCTTCTCCTTTTCTTTAAAAATTTAGCTGCAAACTCTTGGCCCGTGGATTTAGCTACACATTTTCTAACCACAGCACATCTTCCTCTATGAAATAAAAGGGAAAACATTGAGATGCAGGAAATCAAAAGTGCAACATTAGAAATAAAAAGACATAATTGGAAACAAACAAACAAATGTATTGGGAAATGCCATGCTTGGCCTGCTCTTACACTGTTTCCTGAACATTCATTTGCAGGCATTGTGGAAGGATACTAAGCTAGATGAAGCTCTGGTGAGACCCAGGAAAATTCCCTTTATACAGCCTAGCTAAACATTAAAACAGAGGATCAGGTTACAGGGACATTCTCACTGTAATAATTTGGCTGGAAAGTACTTCTGGAGGTCCCCAAAAACCTCCAGCTTAAAGCAAGGCTGGCCATGAGGTCCTAGAAGGCCACCCAGAGCTTTGTTCAGGTTAGCAAGATATTAAAAACCACTCAACCTCATTACAACACCTACAGGACAATAATAAACAAAGCAAACCCCTATGAAAATGCAGAGAATGAATGGGAAAAATAAAGCTCATTTAAATGCATGGGTGGGGCAGGAGTGAAAAAAAAAATTTGGTCATAAAGAGAATTTCCTTCCACAAACCATGTAGTAATGCTACAAAAATCCCAGGTATCTGCAAAATGTTTCAAAATATCTTCATAGGAAAGCACCCACCACTTAGCATTCTCTTCCTCAATTACAGTTAGACAAAGTATATTGCTTTATTTCCTAGCCAACTGTTTAGGTATGGAAACAAAAACATATTTTGGCAAAGAAATGTTTTTAGAAGAAAACCACATGCTGTAGTTAAAACACCAAGCCGATCTTTGAAAAAATTAGGAGGAAAAAAATGCAGGTTTTTTAAGCCAAGTTATAAACTCCTGAAAAAAAAAAAAAAATTATAGTTACTAATATTACATTACCAGAAATGCCTGGTTGCATATATGCAAAGTGTTTTCAAATTGTAAAGAGAAACCTTATTTACAAAAAATATATTTATTTAAAGAAACCTTATTTACAAAAAAAACAACTTGAAAGACTGCAATGAACTGTGAGTAAAGTTCCTAAAACAGTATCAAGCTATGTACAAAGTGCACAACCTACATTTATCTCTTCAAAATGAGCCTGTCCACCCGTGGTTTTTGTTACCAGAGCATACTAAGGACAAACATAATGAACAGCTCAGAATGAGCTATCTGAGCTGTGTTCTTTAAACTAAATTAGCTTCTTTAGTAGAACATACCACATTGCCTTGCAGGCTTTGCCTTTTTTCTGGTGCAAAAATCCCAGTGCCTAAAAGGAACATTTCTTTTAAAAAAAGTATTTAAAAAAAAATACATATACTTCAGTATTTAATCAAAACAGGGATCAAAACAGAGCATCTCATGCAAAAAATCAATTTTCATTTGCAAATAACTGCATAAACGTGCCTAAATTATTAAATATTTAAAGATGACTTTGAATCATACTGCTATAACTTAAAAATAAATTTAACAAAACAGGCCTTCTGTCATCATTTATTTCAACATCAATTAGCTGTAGCTTTTCTCTACCCTTTTTTGAAAGCCCTAAACTTTAGAGGTGAAAGTTATTTAGTCTGATACATGCACACTCTTCACCTTAGCAACTACTTGTAAGCCTGAAACGGCCACGTTCTTTCACAATTGTTAACCAGCTTATTATTGCAGAGCACTTGAAGTTACTGAGCTCCATTTTATAATATACACAAGTTGAAAACACTCCCCTCTCCAGCTCACATTCTCTTTTTAGCATCACATCAACCCTGCCAGTCACCAAATTGTCTCTAAAATTAACAAAGGGGAACCAGTTCAGTTTCATGAGAACAGCACGATCTTCCCCTGTAGTTCTGGCATATCTTCCCTCTGATTCCTGTGGGTTTAACAGGGTCAGTGATACCTCCAGATCTGAGATGTAAGAATTTCCACTTGTTTATTAGTAGCGTGCCAATTAAGGCAAAAATTAAGGCAAAAAAATAAGACAAAAAGGTCTTTTAGAGCTGTGGAAATTGCTCCAGAAACACAAAAAAAGTCAGCTCGGAAGTGCTGCACTGACGCAAGCGAAGCAGTTCCCACTCCTCGCCTGCGCAACCATCCCCCTTCACAGCCCAGCTCTACAAGAAAAACTGATTTCAGGATGTTTTCATATCTCAGCTCAGAAACCACAGAAATTTAACTACTTCAAAAGAAGCCAAGCCATGCACACACCAGGGACAGAACTACTTAACCCACTAAACAGAACCTAACCTGCCAGCTTCATGAGTCAGTGTCTTAAATACCAAAGGACCCAACAGATAAGGGTGTGGGAGGAAGAAATGGGGCTTGGGAAGCTTAAGCAGAGAACAAGAGAACTATTTACTACACAATCTCAAGAGGAAAAAGAAAACTGCAAGTGAAAATTAAAGCATATTGAATACTTTAGAGAGGTTACAAGAAAAAATGGATTTTACATCACTTAAAAAGCATTTATACACATAAAACCATGAAAAAATACATATGTAGTTAGGCCAGGAGAAATCACAAATTTGTTTGTGAAACAGAATCCTGCTTCCGTTTTCTTTGCATTTTGGCACTTACTTTGTTATGCCTGGTTTTGCATGCACAGAAAAAATTAAAAACTCTGTTCAGGAATTCACATAAAATCTACACTTTTGTTTGCTTTAGATACCATCTCACAAGTATGTAGAGTCTGAAAATCCAGCGTTGGAACAATACCTGAGTTCTAGAGGGTGCTGCATATAAACTGCTTCTGTAGAGCTTAGAATTCAAAAGCAGAGCTGACAAAAGTTAAGAAAAGAAGAAAGTTATGGGCTGCAATGTGCACTTCTATAAAAGTGTACCAGATAAAAAGCACATGCTAGAAAAATAGAAAAAAACCCAAGAGAACAATGAAGGCTGAAGAGCTCACAAACCACATGCAGAAAAGCATCTCTGCTGACAGAAGGAGCTGCAGGTGCAAAGGATCCTTATGCAGCACAGCAGGCACAGCTGTGAGACTGACCCAGCACCCTCCTGTTCAGGGAGCTCGGACACACATCACAGCATCATGTTTGCATGGCTTTACACCCAATCCACTGAGTATTTTCCAGGTATGAATTAACCCAGTGATTTCAAAACACACATTCACTTGTATGTCTGAAACAGCATCATAAATGCCAAACCCAAGGGTTTGGGTGCTTTGTTATTTTATTTCCTATTTTACTGTTGCAAACAAGAGCAAGGGAAGCAGGCTGCCAAACTGCTCTGAAACAGCAACTTGTCTGAAGCTCCGTCTAACTGCTTGAGGCTGGGAAGGGGAGAGAAAAGGCCTTTGTTTTTTGAATTTCAGAAAACTCTCCCAAACACCTGGAACAACCAACTCAAAATCCTAATTCTTTTTCTTACAGTATCACCCTATGTCATCTCTTGTTTAGGCCATGCCCCTGGAATCTGTGTGGCAGGGAAAGGAAGATAATCCCAAATCTACATGCCTATGAAAACCCTCCAGATCTCTCTGACGTGGAATAGGCTGGCAGCTTATGCTTCCCTGTCCCTAAAGAACCCACTGTGATGCAAAGGAGGGGGCAGGGAAGGAGAGGGGCATACTTCATTCTCCATCTGCTACCATAAAGGTTTGCTTCATTGTACAGAGAATTTTCTTGCAGCAGAAATTCCTCTTGCTCAAATAAAATAAATAGGAATAATCTTACCTTCCTAGCTCTTTTGATTCAAGCATATAAAAATTGTAGAAGTTTTCTGTCTTGATTGGTGTGTGCAGAGATGTGGCCAACAAGCCAGAAAGGCTTTTATTCTCCAGCTTTCTCCTCGACATTGTCAGGAGCAGGCCTCTCTCCAATACCAGCCACCTGCTGAAGCAAAACAATTAAGAGTTTTGGAAATTCCATAGTTACAGCACAGGAAAGTATACAAATATTGTGAGTTTAGGGCTATAAAAGTAAAATAGCCAGAACTTTGTTCAGTAGCAGCCTGAAAACAACACATTTAATCACTGTAAAAATAAAACCTGAAAGGAATACTAATCAAGACATGATAATTTAATAATGTAAACACTCAAGATAAGTTGGAGGGTTTTTTTCTCCCAGGAGCATATCCAGAAGATACTAGGGATAAGCTTTAGATCTACTAAAAATGCTAATAGCTACTTAAGTATTAATGAGATGCACCTTTTCTCAATCATTCTGAAACTCTTCCCTGGATTCTGGGTAAGTTCCACACTTCCTTTAAGTTTACACTTTTAACAGATATTTGTAGGGGAATTTACCAAAACTCCTTCCTGTTTGTTAACTGCAACACAGCAGGAATAGGTAACAACAGAACAAGGTGGAGCTCTTTTCCCAGTGGGAATATTCACATTTGTTATTAGGCTCACTCATAGCTCCTCCAAGTTTCCTTTTTAAGGCCAAGTTAATTGTCAGAGAGAAGCATGAATGGACAACGTCCTCTTTGCAAGTTCAGATCATTTAGAATCAAATGATGTAGTAATCCTGATTAAATTACCTTAATAAACCAGTAGAACAGTACATTATGAAGATGCACCCACCCACATCATTTCTACTACAGTGAAAAAAAAAAAAAAAACCAAAACCAAACCAAATAAAAATACTGGGGTTTGGTATTCACATTTATAGGCCTGAAGCATCTCTTCAGGTAAAATGCAAAAGCAAAGCAGAAAAAGGTTACTGAAGGATACCAGAAGTAGTAACTGATGGCTTCTTTAAGTCAAAGAGCAGGTTTACCTTTATTAGTGACAGAAAAAAAATAAGGCAAATTGCAATTCAGAGACAGTTAGCAAACTCACAAAATACACTTGCAGTTTAAATGAGAGAAATGCACTGTCACACACTTCTGGGGGAGCACTCGAACTAGTTATGATCCAAATGTAACCCAGTACCATCCAGCATTGTTCACATTCCTATGTGGGATGGAACATGGATATTCATATCAGAACTATTTTAGATTCAAATCATTGTACATAATTTAGCAGGAAAAAAGACCCAAATGACACAGTTTAAAAATATCTTCAAAGTATCATCTGATATGCAGGAAATAGCTTCTTTAAGAAATTATGTAAAGATCACAATACAATCTAATACACAAGACTTTGACTCACTCTGTAACAAGCAAGCATCCTTCTCCCCCCATTATATTACAGTTTACCATTTAAGAGGATGATTTTCATGTCTGAAATTTTACATGACTGTGTAATTTTAGGGCTGTGCTCACTCGATAACTTTAACTCCTAAACTGTATCTTCCTGCTGTACTTCAGCAGAAAACCATTTGTGTTCAATAACTGGCCTCACTGATTGAGTGATATCAAATTTATTACCATTATCGAGCTTATTACGTAAGCTTTCATTTTACATGATCATTCGTATAGAGAGCAATTATTAAGGAGAACTTCTGCCTCACGTTGCCTTGACATTGTTTCTCTGGTAAGACACCACATCTCCTTTTTTTAGCCCAGTATCATCAAGAACAGAGAAGAACACATACCCATAGCAGGCAGAAACCCAACAAGAAACACGTAATCTACTCAGGAGAACGAGATTCAACTAGCTATGGGGGAAGAAAAGGCTTCCCACTAACTAGGGAAGTTTAACCGGGAAAAAGTCAGCTCCTTTAGCCTTTTCTAAAGACGTCGAGTCCCTGGTCCGGGCCAGGAAGATGTTTGGCAGCGAAAGACCACGGAGGGCGGCAGCGGCCGGGTGGGACCCGGCCCGGTCCCCGCGGGACAGCCCCGACTCCCCTCACAGGCACCCCCGCGCTGCCACCGGCACGACCCGGCACCGGGCGGGAAGGCAGCGCGGCGCTTCCACCGCGCCCAGCCAGCAGAACAGCACAGCAGCCCCCCGGCCGGGCACACTCACCGCTGGCCGCCGCCCGCCGTCCCTCACGGCCCCGCTGCCGCTCTCTCGCCGTCTCTCGGCGTTTGAAAGGCGCAACCCGGGGGGAGCGGCTGTCCCAGCGGCGCGAGTGCCAGGCCCCGCCCACTCGGCACAACAACCAATCCGCGGCCAGCCCCGGCGCCCAGAAGCCCGGCGATTGGCGGGAGCGCCCTCCGCGCGGGCAGCGCCCCCTGCCGGCTGCCCGGCCCCCACAGCAGGTGCCGCCCGCCCGCGCGGCGGGCCCGGCCCGGCCGTGAGGGAGCTGGGTGTGCGGGGGTGCCGGGGCTCGGGGCGCTGCGGGGCGGCCGCTCCTGTCCGCACCTCGTGGGGTGCGCCGCTTCGGGCCACAAGGCACCGATGGCGCGTCCCGGTCCCGCCGCTGTGGCAGCGAAGGCTCCTCGGCGCGTCCGCTGCGTCCCCGAGCACTGGAGCAGCGGGGAACGGCCGAGGCAGCGGGGCAGGTGCGCGGGCAGGTCCCGGTGCAGGACGCGTCCCGTGCATCCCCCCGCGGTGGGGAGCCGGGGACCTGAGCCGCGCCTGCGGCGCTTCCGCTCCGTCCTGGTGCGGGACGTGGCGGGGAAAAGCCGCAGCGGCGGGGACAGAGCCGCGGGGACAGAGGCGCCGAGCGGGCCCCGCCGCCGCTGCCGCCGTGCGAGTGACGCGGCCGCGAAGGCTCAGCCACCACAGCAGCGAGCAGCGGCCCAGTCCAGTTAAAAAGCGAGCCAGAAAGCAGTTCTCAGCCACAGCTACCGCCAACAGAGCGCTTTCAGTGCTTCTGTGTAAGACACGGCTCGCACGGAGCGCGTTTGACAATCTCTTAGTCACGCATGCAAGTGGACACAGGGTCTTCAGAGCCTCGTGAGAAGCCCACCAAAAAAAATAGTTAAAAGACCAACCTGTGGTTTCAAAGGCTCTTTCCAAGGACTCAAAGTAGCCTAAAGCATGGTTCAGAAATAAGTTGAAGTTAGAAAGAGTTCTAAAATAGTTGCAATTTGTTTGTCAAATTGATTTCCTCTGAAGCAATCCAACGAGTTAGAAATTTGCAAACATCCGTTCTGTAATACATTTGTCACAAAGGCAGTAATAGTAATGCAGCATAAGAGTTTAAGAGCTGTGTATTTAATTTCAGCAGTGCACCATTAGAGTTACTGGGTCAATTCTGTTTGTGCCATGGCACTGCCAGTGAAATGGGTAATTGCTGTGTTTATTACAGTGCCTAAGTCATGCAGTCACAGCAAGGCTTGCATTAAGATGAAAGTAACATAAATGAAGATAAGAAAGCAGAAAGCATTCTTGAAGAGTCTAGAATATGTCACACCATGTAGCTGGCACCCTGACATACCTGCTGAAAACATGTAACTCCTGCTTGCTTGAAATGCCATCTGGCTTTTTAGCACTTTGAGCTGTGGATATTTTTGACAAAAGCAGTCCAAAATCTTTACTCTCTCCCACAGAGTTCCACCATCTCTGCAGGGTTCCAGATCATACACTTTCTTGATTATAACATGATTTCAAATACATCTGTCAAATAAAAATACAACATGTGGACAGGATAGGTTTTGTTGAGAAGTGCTCTTTGTGCAGTATGAAAAGCAGGCAGCATTCCAAACATACCAAATGAGCCACAGAGTAAATGTAAATGATGCCCACAATTAAGATGTTTTAGGTTATTATAGCACGTGGTGCCAAGAAGTAAATGACAGTGCTTATGTTTGTCTCCTTAGTTGATTTTTTTGTCTTTACTGATGCTCTTCAGTATTTGCTCTACTCTCCCTTTAAGTTTTGGAAACCAAGTAAATACCAAAAAATGCTTCATGACATGCATGTTATTGTACTCTTGGTTATCTGTTTCTATAATGCCATGGAAACATGAATGGCACTTAGAGAAGGGTATAATTGACAGGACTCCACCCTGAGGACTTTGGAATTTTACTTAGATACACCATAACTGAGACAGACAAACAAAGGTGGAGGAGGGGGAATAGGTAGGCTGAAGGTCACAACAGTACAGGATCACAAACTATTATTATTCCTAATGTATACACCTGGTCTTAAGGATAATTAAAAAAATAGCAATTAAAGGTGTTTGCTTCATAACTCCCATTCTTAGTTACTTCTTCTCTGGCTTACCTTGATTATTGATCCATTACAAAGCTGGCTCTTTTCAACCTTTAGAGGCTTTCATGAAAGAACTATTTCCACTTGATCAGCAGCCATTTAGCACAGCTGTGATGCACAGCCCCCGGTGATCAGAGGCACAGGTGTTCTAAGGAGCCAGCCTTGTGGAAAAGCTCAGCTCCCTCAAGGAATGCCGGTTTCAGCTCAGGTCTGTCCCGGGCTGGTGATGTTTGAAGAGATGGCAGCCTACCCTTCTCAGCAGGGAACTGTCACTGACAGTGGGGAACATTTAAGAGCTTCACAGCTGGAAGCTCAAAGCATCTGAGCCTTCTCCAATTCGTTTTTATTTAATATAGGTAATTTTTAAAAAATCTGATTCCCCCCATGCTAGAATCTCTGCACCACCTTCTCACACAAGGCATTCCTCAATGTAGTGGGAAGTCTCTGGGTTCCACCAGGCACTGCTTCCCACAGCTGCCTCAGTGTCACCCAGCACGAGCTCCAGGCCAACTCCAGTGTTTACACTGAGGGAAAGTGAGTGATTGTGCACTACGTGGCATCAGTAATCAGTGACCTGGATGAAAATATCTTCTGAGTCTGACATCAGGAATGACAGAGAACAGATTCTGAAAGGGCTCCAGTCCCAAAGCCTTGCCTCTTCCCACAGCAGCTCTCCTTCAATGACTCAGGTTAGCTTGCACCACATCTCGAGTAGCAGCAAGAGAATGCAAAATCACCTTCTAGAAAAAGGTTTTTAAAAGTGGAAATATCACTTCACTATCAGATTCTCCAAACAGTTTGTGTAGCACACAGAAGTGACAAGTTGCCATTTAACCATTCTCCTCGGGCTGTGCTGTGGTGGGGAGAACCCTTGCCTAAGAGCTGATTAAAGACCAGTTTCTTTCATTCTAACCACTACCATCTCTCAGAAAAGAAGAAGGAAATATTTGGTGGGGGCCACTGACTTTTATAAAAGACAACAGAATTTATCTCCCCCTGTGAAAAAGAGAGCTTTCCTGTGTTACAGCCACTGCTGGGAAGTATGTCGCTGCCAGCTCTGATGCTCCATTCAAAAGCAGAGGCTCTTCCACGAGGCCCAGGCCTCTCCAATGTGTTTGCTGTGATGTGTTTGTGTGTTTGTTTGTCATAAGGTTTTTTTTTTCATATGTAGCTTATTCAAATTACGTTGCATATGGCTGCAGAATCCTTAATTTCCCCACTTCCAAAATCATGATTTGTAATATGCCTGACTCCACAGGCCACCAGAAACCACTGAGCAAAGCAGGTATCAGAAAAAGTATCTTGTAGTTTCTCTAAAAGTTTTTAAATGCTGCAAAAGACAGAATGATCTAAAGGTACTCACTTCAAAAAGGATGTTACGATATATTCAGAGGCACAATAAAAGAGATGTTTTACAAAGTGAATTTTGTAAGAAGATTTATTTTACTTGAGTGATTTCATGATGAGACATGGTCTTAAACAAAATAGAGATCAGTATGAAAATAAAATTATACACAGAAAATTCTTTTCCCCAAATGCTTTTGAGTAACAGGGAATACAACACAACAGTCCTGTATTCAAATTATGTAAATCTGTGAGCAGTCAAATATTATAGTACATTCCTCGAAGCCAGGCACAATGACACACATTGTGTGCTCCTGTAACACACTCAACACATTTTCTATCTGTTCTCTCTGCCTGGAAGAAAAAAATCCTGAAATGTAATGCAATGTAAAGAGGGAAAAGGAGGGAAACCATGTTAATGCTTGAAGCAGGTATTCCCCATTTAGTGTTTTGTGAAAGTCATGTACCAAATTCAGATGAAACTTAAAACTGGCTTGTAGAAAGATAGAAAAACTTGGAATTGTATTTGATATACAGTCTTGTGAACACTTAACTGAAAAGTATGGAAAGGATTAAAAAATACACCGTGTTCTACTTAAAGCTTAGAAATAAATATGCACTCTGTATTCTCAGTGCCTGAAATTCTTTAAAAACAAAGAACTTGGTATAAAATTATATCAAGTAATTGTCAAAAATGAGGAAGATGCACCTATAATCCTGTTAAGATTCTGGATGCCTGCATCCCCACGACAAAACTTGTAAAACTCTACACACTTTCAAACATGCTGAATAACCCAAACTGTAACCTAGCAAGGGCAGGAACATCAACTGACTTGGGGGTAGCAGTATTCCACACCACATCCCTCATTACCTTCTTTTCCTCTAAAGATCTCCCTTTCCCATACCGTACCAGCCCTTACAAGTACAAATGTTCAGTCAATTATTCAAAAAGCAGCCTTGCTGATCAGTATTCATGGATGCCCTCAAGGCTACATCATTCCCAGAAAAAACAGCGTGCAAAGAAAAAGCATCCTCCAAATGTGATTTATGTATTTAATATTATCATAATTCTCCTCCTCCCTGCAATGCTGATAATAAACAGCAGTCTCCTGAGTGTTGCGGACTCATTGCAGAAAAATGTCCTACTGCATGGAACTATTGAACCAGTATGGTTCAACACGGGAGCTGTCTTCTCATTTAGGACTTCAAGTTTATATAAAACTCCTACCATCTCAGTAACCATGTTGCAGAAGAAAACTCACAAGGAATTCTTCTTTTTACTCTCATATTGAATCATTCAATAGTCTTGTCTCAGGTAAAAAAAAACCACGTCAATTTTTAGGTACAGAAACCCATCATGAAAGCCTCCCACCCTCTTACACAGTATTTTTTTTTTATAATATCATTAGAGTGTGAATGGAATCAAGACTTGCATCTGCTTGGTTAAAGCTACCTAGGGTAATTAGAATGTTCTCAATTACCTAAGTAAGCTTTGAAAATGCCACATCAATCCTTGTCTTTGTGGACATGCATGTGGATATTTGCATTATCGTTCTTACACAACCACAATGCAAATATCAAGTATCTTAAAAAAACCCAAAATCTGCATTTTGACACATCTAAACATTAGGGATTTGGCCCATCACATTGAAAAGGAAAGTCACCATTGGTTGTGATGATTTAAGCTTTTATCAGAAGTGGTATCCCTTGCCAAATGCAGATAATAATAAATGGTCATTACTTGTACAAATAAAAAACCACTTCCAGACACCACCCTTATTTAAAAGCCTTTGTTTTCCTGAAAATGGCCCAAATAAAAAAACAATCCAGTCTCAATAAAACAAAACGAAAAAGCCAAACCACGTAGAAGTAAGTTTTCTGATTGTGTACTTAGATTTTCAAAAGCTAATAATCAGTTAAAGCATGTCCTGCAGTTGCAGTAACACCAATGTATTTCAGGATGAACAGTCATTTTTTTCCTAGGTGCATTATCATAGCATAATTTTCAAGCAGGAAGTATCCTGTTTTATATCCCAGGGCTCATCACAGCTCACTGTCCTGCTCCCTACTCTCGAAGTGCAGTCCTTTTTCTGTGCCTGCTCTCAGACTTGTCCTCACTCCAGCACTCCTCCATGGCTGTATCTTGTGTGCTGCGTGGAACTGCCCTGTCTTATCATAACAGCACCTACAATTACATTCCTTCTTGGAATTATTTATGAGGCTTCCAAGATTTATTTCCTTATTCATACAGTAATCTACTTTAAAATTAGTGAGCTCCAATGTCTGACTGCTGTCAGCATGGCAATCAAATATGATGTCTCAGCAAAATCCTCTTTTATTGGCCTTATACTGCTGGATGGGCATTTCTAACTAAGAAAAGTGTAATCCTCCTTTAAAAGGAAAGATGTTGAGTAATCAGTGGAGTGTGTCACGAGCTGCTTGTATTGCAAGTAGCAGGCATCACAGATAGAGCGAGCTTTTGGGAAGAACCCAGCTCAAGGGCTGCATGAGAAAGCCTCCAGCTGTGGAAGGCACAGTGCTCACTACAGGAACAGATCTCCTGCTGCTGTGATTTCTGGATCAGCATCACCTGCCTCACTGCAAAGGCTCTGCACCCACCTGGCCAACAGCCTGGGGCAGCCCATGGGGCCCACAAATTCTGGCAATATAAAACACTGCAAGCAAAATCCCCAGCCTCATTAATTTTACAAAACCAAAAGACATTTTAGCCTTGGATATCTAATCAATTATTTTCAAAACCACTTTTATAACTATTTTTATTGAACAGCTCAGTCTTGATGTCAAAGTAACAGTCATCTTGTCGACTCTGGACTGAGGGAGCTGCTTTTGAAAGCAAACCCAAACCCAGAGTCTTACTGTGATACAACAGCAACAGTCAGTGTAGGTGGTCAGCAATTGTCTCTGGGTGATTGTATGATTATGTGCAATCAAAAGGGGCAGGATGGATGGCTTTGGAAGGCAGCCCAGAATAAGGCAGACCAGACTCCTGTGGAGTTCTGTAGGTCTATACATTTAAAAGCTAATTGATGTCAGCACAAAAGGATGTTAAATTAGTTGAACAATATACCTCCTGAGTGCTTAACAAAAGCCTCGAAGTAGGCAAGGCTTTTTCTAACACGGCTGAATGAGAAGCTTCTCAAAGTTCTGAAAACAATAAACAACTGAAACCCAAAAGATAAAGTTTCATTATTCAGGAGTTTTTTAATGGGTGAAAGGATTGAGAGCAGCATCGTTCGGCTCCCTTTAACATCATAGCTTTGAGAATTTGTCAGAATACATCTCTAGTTAAAATTTTAGTGTAATTATTCTGCAATGTAATCTGAAAGGAAACAAGTTCAAATTTTGAAATGGAGACTTAGAAAGGGGCTAATCAATGAGTGTAGCAATTATTTCACACAGTCCTCAGGAGGTACTTTTAAATGCATTTCGAATACATACAGACATTTCAATGGATCGTAACCATTCCAGGAGTCCTTGACTGTCATCCTTTTACCAAAAATCAGGAGGAACCTTTCTAAACAGTGGCCAGAAGGTCAGTCATACAAAACAGAATTATCAAATAATCATGATTTTACCTTAAAATACCTACAGCGTAATATGTCTCTGAGCAAAGCCTATGAAGTAAAGTCCTAAAGGAAAATATTTAGTAAAAATACTAAAAATGTTTAAGTAAAAACATTTCATAGCAATGAACATCCCAAACAGTAGTAGCCTAGTGCCAAAATTAGTCAGTCTAAAGCTGAACAGAAGCACTATTAAGTTCATGGTCTATTTAGAAGACATGCAAAATATAAACCATCTTTCATTGTGAAAATGCTGTGTTTGGAGAATCAGTGCTGTAATTCTGCATACTGCTAACTGAAGTGGGTTACACTGCCTTCACAGTATTCTTTTCCTCTGCTATTTACCTAACATATATTTAGCTTTCCAGCAAACAAGTAATTTCAACTTCAACCTCCAAAAATTTTTATTGTAAAATATTTAGGCAAAAGGTTAAACTAGTCCAACAGCAGCCATGTCGTTGCACTATCAAAATTGTAAAGAATTTTTTACTTAAACTAATGAGCCACTCAACTGCATTTCTGCAGTTCTGTTTTATAGCACATAATTGAGCCAAAACACAAACAGTTTATGAAGCCAGCTCCGAGTAATTCTTCTGAAATTTTGCTTGGAGTTCAATTGTTTGGCCAGAGAGAAAAGGATGAGAAGGGGAAACAATGGTAGAGGAAAGCTACATCTGCAATCTTATGACTGGAGATCAACCTTCTGCTCAATTCCCATTAGTGCTAACAGGAATATATTAACTCTCCCCATAAAAAAGTAGCAGGAAAAATAACACTATTAGTATAACTTAATGCAGATAAGTTTCATTCACTGAAAAGAAGTAACTTGCGTTATGCTATGGGAAATGAACTTACACTGGCCATTCAAACACAGCTGCTGAAGTTTCCCTGCTGTGAACAGGGATTCCCTCAATCCAGAGACAGCGTGCTTCAAGCAGCTCCATAAAACTCTGCAGCTACCACTGCAGAAACTCAGTAAACATCTGCAATTAATACTGCTGAGATTACATTTAACAACCAGATGATACCATTGCAAATACTTCAGAAGGAATTTTTTTTTAACTTCAGAATTTCTAAAGGATTAAAAATACATAAGAAACCACAAACCTCTTCTCTTTCCTATAATTTTAAACTGAGCAAACTACCAGTCCGGTGCTCTGCCAGTCCAACTCCTACCAGAAGCTTTGTGTGATGTCCTGCCAGGGCACTGCTGCCTAGATTTTCAGTTCCCCGAAGATTACAGCTATTCCTCATCCCCCGTGTGACCCAGGGCTGCTGCTGCCATGTGGAGCTCATGTGGTGCCCATGAGCAGGTGTGCCTGGGAATGCAGAAGAGTTCACCCCACATACTCTCTAAGCCATATTAACATTTTTTTATGGTAAGGTCAGTACAGGATAATGAAAATTATGTTTAAAAGCAAAAGGAGGCAAATATTTGATGAATTCCAAGGAAAAAGAGCAGGCAGGGAGGGGGTGGGGAAAAAGGTCTGGATTGAAAGGCTTTCCTGTCCTGCCCTGCCAGGTGCTGCTGGCAGTGTGACAAAGGTGGCAGATGGCTGTGCCCTGCTGCTGTGGGCAAAGGCACCACTCCCCTCACTGCTGCTGGCCTGCAGACTCTCAATGGGTGCTTGCTACAGCAGGTGCCACACTGCACAAGTTCATTGATTCCAAGTTTTCTGGTGTATTTAGGAGTGCTCTGGCTATAACCTGACTGCCAGCAGTGCCAGGTGAGCAAAGCACACCTCTGCTGGGCTGGGATGCTGGGACCTGGGGAGAGGGGCCTGCCCTGGCATGTGGGGGACAGAGGCCACTCTGCTGCCAGCCTGCAGTGACCTGGGAGCTGCTTTTTGGCTGCTGATGTGTGGCTCCACTTCCCAGCAGAGCAGGAAACATGGGCACCTCACTTAAATTCCTGCAGGGACCTTCCCTGCCAGCCTCTGTGTGATGGAGATGCTACAGGTTCAGTTAGTATGAGTTGTCACTGGCTGAAGGGATTCTTCTGTCTACTTTTTTCCTTCCTAAATGCAAACCTCCTTAGCACCATCTGGAAAAGCTCCAAGAACATAAAGCTTTGGAAAGGCTCCCCAGCCTTGCTCTGTGTGGACCCTCATCCCTGCTACACTGTGTCATAAGCAACAGCATCGTGGTGCCTGCTGCAGTCAGCTGCAGGACATGAAAGCTGGCTTTCCCTTGGGACACATTTAATGGGAACGGCTTCCAAAGCCGAAGGGAGAACATTCCAAGCAGTTGCCAGGAGATGTGGGTATTTGACTAAGCTCAGGCTTCCTTTCCTATAGTCCCTCCTTGCTAATCCTTTCAGAGCAGCAGCATCACTTACACCTTCACAAAGAGCCAAGTGCTCGAGGCAGCACAGGGAGCTGTACCCAGCTGACACCTCAACCTTCACACAGCACTTTTCTAGAGTCCCCCGGGCCATGCTGGCAGCACAGGAGGAAGCAGCAACTTCTCCTTAGTCTCTCTTGGCTTTAGGGCAACAAAGATTCTGGATTTTTTTTTTTTTTTTTAATTTATCTATTTTCTAACTGACAGCTGCCCCACTCATGACCCTGTCACATCTTTACAGAACATCAGATTATCATGGCTGATTTCAATTATTTTTACATGCATAAATACAGAACAAATGGGTGCAGTAGATATATTTAAATAAAAATTGACAAGATGCATTTATTGTTTTCGTTTTGTACAAAAGCATAACTTAAAAGACAGACTAGTATAAACTTACTTTGTGCCAAATATTTAAACTTTTCATTCCAAAGAGTAATTGGTTCAAAACTTGTAGATACAGTTTCCACCTGGGAAATCTCTTTTTAAAGACCACAGATAACACAGTATTGCAAAATGAAAATTCTGCAGTCCTTCAACCAATCAGAAGTTGCATTCTGCTCTGAGTGCCAGAATTTCAGCTACTCAGTGAATGGATCCCATGAAACATGAGCCATGCTGGAGTGACCTGCTGAAAAGTCAGTTTGCCTACTGCTCATTCATGTGCTGAAAAAAAGATGTGCATTAGGACCCATGGCATGCAATCTTAGCAAAGACTGATAAATATACGTGTAGAAACGGGGTGATGTGTTTGGATTTTTCTTTGCTACTTCATACCAGCCAGAAGTAGCCTAAGAAAACCTAAGTTACTTAAGAGAGTCCCAGATGTCATGCAGAAGCTCAATTATTCTTGAAATAAAAGAATGCTTTCCCCCTGATTTTGCTTTTCCTTTGCACATGTGACATTTCCTCAGTAAGTCTGAAGGGTTTTCTCAGTCACCACCACAGCTGCAGCTGCCTTCTGCCTCGGAGGGAGGACTGGCAGTCTCTGCTGATGACATCTCCAGGGACAGTTGCCTCCGCTGGAAAAAACCTCCCACCAGAACAAGCAGGACACCTCCCTCAGATGCCCCTTCAAGAGCCTCCAAAGTGAGAAGGTTACTTCAAAAGCTACTTTTCCCACAGAACAGGGAAAATGCTGCTGTGCTGCAGCACTACCAAAAGGGCTAGCACAGAGCTGGATTCGTGCTCTTGTCATCCAGTATCCAAGCGCAACTCCTGCCGTTGTAAAATGTGGTGGATGCAGTGTGTGACAGCAGCTGTGCAAGAAATGGGGCACAGCTGCACAAGTGTTCCACAAAACCATCTGGAGGAAAAGTACCAAAAACAGAAGCGAGCAAGCCTTGTGTATTTCAGCAAAATTAAGCATAAAGAAATTGGTGTCCATGCAGTGTTTGATATGCCATAGAAACTGCTTCAAATAACATTTGATAAGAAAACTATTTATCAGTGAAAATGCAAGCTTGGACACTACGAATAGTTTACATCTTGTAGGTGTTCACTGATACAGGACAGTGGCATTATGACCAGTGGCTCACCTTAAAGAAGTTATTCATGGTTTTCCAAATGAACTAGTGTTTTACAGTGCTGTACAAATAAAAAGTTGTGGGGAGCATATGAAATATCTGTATTAAATTCCACTGCATTAAGTTATCCAATGCATGAAAAATGACCCAGATGCATTTAAAATAAATGCATATTACAATATCACATATAGTATTATAAAATTATTACTTATGTGCACAGTCCTGATATCTATAGACATGGCACTGTGAAGAAAGCCTGGTTCCTAAGCATTTTTATAGATATTTGATAGTGATGCAATTTGCTATCAGTCAGATCATAATGTCCCTTCAACTTTGGTACATTCAGTGCAAAATATTTTCGGGAGTTTTTTTACTGTTATAAAAATAAAAGGCATTTTTTCCCTGGAGAGTGCTTAAAGAATAAACACTAGCAGAATGTCTGTTCAAGCATGGAAAGTGACAAAACAGAAATAACACTTTTGTTTGCTTGTTTCCTGTTTACACTCTAAGAAACATAATATAATGAACCTATAAAAATAAACAGAAGTCACTGTGTTAGGGTTTTTTCCTGATATGCTGTGATAAATTGCTAGTTTCTTCTTAAAATAGTTTCCATGCAGTATAAAGCATAAAATCAGTCTTATTAAGTTATTAAGTTCATTGTAACAGCTCATATTTTGTCATACACACCACTGGCAAACGCATTTCCACAAACCTCCTCACTGCACAAGCCGTTGTTACATCCTTTGCTGCTGATTTTCCTTCCAACTCACTTCTGCCTCAGGAACTCGAGCTCTATGGTGTTCCCCATGCAGGCACTCGTAGTCTTAGGCAAAGCAAGTGTTGGATATGCTGTTATAACATATGGCATAAAGTAATGTACCTTCATGAATTAAAAAAAAAAAAAAAGAATTTATAAAAGTTCAGTTGTATGCTTTTTGATAATTTACTGGGTAGGTAAGAGACTGAGTGATTCCACATTTTGATTTGAATTTTCTATTCAACAACTTTGATGAAATCCAGTCCTTGGGTACATGTCAGTTTTGCAGTAGCCAGATGGATCACAACATGGCATCACGTTTCTGGTTTGCTCAGAACATAAACTTAAGAAATGTAGCCATCCCAAAACCCCATGGATTGCAAGACTTGGCTTTCCCTGCACACCAGGCACACTCTAGTTTCATGTCGAGAATTCTGCCATGACCACAATGCTTTTAATTGCTTCACAAGCTCCTTTGTAGAACCTCATTATTTCAATTGCACCATGACACAATTTTCCTCTAGGAAATCCAACACAAAAGTTCATTCATTCCTTGAGAAGACAGATCCACAAAAGTCCAATGAGCTGGGCACTGTGGTTTGTGTATCACTCAAGTCCAAAAGTACTTGTCTCTTCTACTGCTGTCAACAGTTTTTCATATAACATAGAGAATGATGGGTAAGGGGGAAGGTCCAGACGATTGAAACAAGTGTGAGCCCTGAGGGGAAAAAGAGAGAGGAGGTGAAGAAGTGCATTACTTGGAAAGTTCAAAAGAGAACACACAGATTGGTATGTGCTTGAATAGAGATGGGCAGATAGTATTCTTTTAGAAGACTTTGTTCTGTCAAATGATGTTTTTCAATTGAACAGGTAGTGAGGTTTAATCTACTTTCTTCTCATTAAAATAAGCCAGTAAGAAGCACTTACGAAGGTCTTTAGAAACATACTGAGAGTCCAAAAGGCATGGGATAAATTTTATCCATCAAACGTGCATGAGAAAAAAAAAAAAGAATGATTTGGCATGTTACAAGTCAAACAGACTGGTCTGAAATCTTGTCTTTAATGTGTCTTCTGAGATGTAGCCTTTCTTTTCTGTATGGATGATACTTGAATACTGTATTTGTAATGATAAACAAGATATTTCCACACATCTCCAGATGTACAGGAAACAATCCTACAGTGGTAAAAGACAGATAAATTAGATGCTCTTCCTTCTACAATCCCTTGGCATATGGATGGTGTTCTTGAGGCGTACTGCTTGTGCTGATATTCCCAATGGACACACCTGCCCTAGAGGCCAGCAGCTTTTGGAATTACACAAAACCATCCACAAACCTGGTTGCTAGAGGTTACCCTGCTTTCTTAAGAAGGTGACCATGCAATTTATTTCTCAGTTTTTGAAGTCCATCTACCTCAAGTTTGTTGACACACTTGGAACTGTCTCTCAAAACCTCTTCCAGGGAATGAAAAGGGAGATAACAAAGGTTTCTCTTTGTAGTGAACTCATGGATATCATTGCCTGACCTCAGGGCATGCTAAGGATGGTACTTTCTAAAACACTGAGGTGGATAAGCCCACTCTTATGAAATAGATAACGTAACCATTATTGTGATGGGGTCTTGAGGATGAAATGATGCAAAGAGAAACTGCAAAAGGCATCTCTTCTGCTCTAAAGCTTTGTAACAAAGCCTCACTTTAGACTGATTTTAGAATTTTGGCAGATCTCTGTTTACAAATACTTCAATTTTTTGCAATAAAATACATCATAGAGTTATTTATTTAAATTCAATCCAGCTGAAAACCAAACTCCTCCTGCAGTGCCCTGCCCTTCATCAGTATGATCTATATTATGCATCAATATGTAAGATGTTAATGGAAGGACTGAACAAGCTCCCTCCTCACAGCAAATGCAACTCCTCATTTAACCTACCCAGTCCCAGAAATCCAGGTCTACCATAGACCTGTACAGACTTCTTCTGAGCCAGAAAGTACTGCCTTCCATGTGAGCAAATTCATTAACTGCCACTTTAAGTGCCTCTCAGCTCCCAGCTATGGGAATGGAACATGGAGTGAAGTGGGTTAATCTCACTTGTTAAAAAACCTAAGAGTCCATTACAAACTGGAACTCATTGAAGCTGAAACACCCACTCAGTTACAGCCTTGGAGTGTCATAAAAATATCAGGCTGAAGATATGTATACACAGCACACAAGGTCACACCATTATGATAAACACAGTCCAAACACCAAATATGGAATCACTTAAAAACACACTGCCTTTAGCACCCTCCCCAAATCCAGCACCCTTAGAAGAACACTGCTGGCACATGCTGTGTAGCAGAGATGGCATTTCCCTACTCCATATTCCAGGGGTCTGTTAAATTTTTCTACCCAGCCATTTCTCTGAGGCTCCTGGAAGAAAGCTTTCTTTTTACTTGTCCTTTGCCTTTCCAAAAACCTTATAAAAGAATATCTATGATACAGATTATATTATTCCATTTCCTGCAGAGTACTTTAAAAAAACTGAAAATACTCTTTTTTTGATGAAAAAGACTGATTTAAGACCAGCAGCAACTAGAACTCAGTGATCCCTTGAATTCAATGTAGAGTGCTGAAGAGTCTTAGGCAATTAAGAGCCTAACCACATGCTTCTGCTCCATGGGGCTGACAGCCACTCATTAGAACTATGGATCATGCTGTGTGGGCTGTAAAACCACAAATTATAAAAGACACAGTATATAATTAGCAAGAGATTCATTACGAACTGGTTTAATAGTAAACTGGCATGTTGTTTACATTTATTAAGAGAACTCTGTTTTATCTTATTTTGAGGGCAATTTTGAAAATGGAATCACTTACTGTGGAAAACCAAGTAATTAAAAAAGACAAAAACAAAACCTTTGTCTTCTGAGGCGATGCATGCTTTTCCAACCCCAGCAAACAACTTCCTAAGTCCTTGAGACAAACGAGGTTTTTTCCTTCTGGGTAGTAGCTTCCCCTTCCAACATTTCAAACCACATTGGCACTAACTGGTCATCTTCCTGGGCTCACATTTTATGACAACATAAAAACCTATCCTGGTCCCTAAAGTCTAGGTTCCCAGATTCCCAATTAAACTCCCCTTCATTTTGATTACCACAGAAAAAGAGAGTGATTTAGGCTTAAAATGCAGTAGTCAGACATGAATATAATTTTCAAATGAATCATCACATGAATTAATAAAAAATTTACAGCAATGAACCTGGAACCAATTTCTCAGCATGGGAGTGAATTGAAAGAGCACTGGTCCCTTCTCCTAAGTTAGTCTAATCTGCAACACAGTGCAAAAGAAGGAAGTATAAGTGGCATTGGGGTAGCAATAGTTAAGCTAGACCCATAATAATCAATCTTTCCAGGGCATTTTACATGCTACCTAGTTAGTGTCAAAGACAGCAATACAAGCTGGGCAACCTGGCATGTGCCTCACAGAAATCTCACTATCTGGATTCAGCAGAGCTGGTTACACAGCAGTCAGAACAGTGGGAACTAGGCAAACATCTAGTGAAAACTTCTGTGTTTACATTCACAGCTGCTTAGGTCACAGTCACATACCTAAGTGACTATCCTAGCTGCCCTTTGTGTCTCAGACCAGGAAGAAGAGATGGGGATGGATATTTTTATGTGTTTTCAACACCACAGTAATGTTTTTAGAAACAGAGGAAGAAACAAAGTCCACTGACCTGTTAAATCCTCACTTTTGCCACTGAGCACCGAGCACTATCAAATTTCACAGGCACTCCTGCTAAGAGGGTAATTTGCAAAGTACAACACTGCTAGGAGTGAGTGATGGTGCCTTAACATAAAAACTTTAGTTATCTGAGAATCAGTAAGAGTCACAGACTCCTAGGGCAGCGTTCCCAGCAGATCCAGCGATGTGCTTGTGCTTATATGTGCTGGGCTTGTTTGGAAACCTCTTGAAAGCTGCTACTCGGGGTTGTAGTTACTGATGTGTTACCTCCCAGCCAGCAGTACCTGCTGTTTGCACAGGGAGTCTCAAAGGCTACTGAGACCCAGGCTGAAGCTGCACTGCATGCAAGAACTATATGTGTAAAAATGCAAACAGTGCTTCTGGCTTGGGGCTTAACCCATTTCAGCACTAACATGGAAGATGTTTCATTTTTTATGAGATCGAGGTTTACCCATGTGTGAATACTTGTGTGAATACCATGTGTGAACTGCTTGCTCATGATGACTGCAGGTGTTTGTCACACAAAGTTGTTCTTATTTTAATTCTCACATTTGTATGGTAAAAACGATGCAGAGACACAAAATTCAAATGTTTGCTAACCAAGGGAAAGTGAGGTAAGTGAAATTTCAACGAATGATACAATCTCTTAAATTCGAGGAGCTGGCATTTCCCCTACACTTGATGAACAGCCTATGATAGCCAAGATTCTCAACATGTTTCTCCATATTGCACTTTTGGAAGCAGTTTTATTCTGCAATTTATTACAACCAGGGTTCTTCATAACCTCTCCAGAGGAAATTCTGAACATCCTGTTCTGGCAGGTCCTGACCTTTTCCAAGCTCTGCTTGCAAGCACCGGGAATTTCAGCTTCAGAGAATATACGGAAAAAATCATGCAATCTCTTTTCTTACTTAAACCCACAAAAAAAACCCCACTTGATTTTGAAGTCAGAAATTATTTTTTAAGAAGTCATAGCTTTTACTTCTTAATCAGAGTCAAAGCTAGTCCATAGGCCAATCATAATCAAACTGTAAAGGAGACTTATGGGGCAACAAGATATTACTAGGTCCCCAGATGACATTAGAGTATTTGATATGAAATAGTGATTTTCAGGATTTGGATTCCTTTAATCCTCAGTTGCCTGGCTCTCATTTGTGCTGTAAACAGGAAAGATGGCTCTGTTTAAAGGCCACCCACTGTGCCTGTGGATTTCACAGCATCACTTCTGTGTCCATGACCTTCTCCATGTGGTTCTGATGGCAGGAGCCAACCCAAGAGATATTTCTGCCTCTGACCTTGCGCTGGAGGAAAAACCTACAGGTTGTTCGTCAGGGAGACTCTGTGTGTCTCTGACAGCCACCCTGTGTCTAAGATAAGACTCTGAATGCAAGTTATTCCTGAGGCATCTTGTTTATGAGGAGTGGGTTTATGATTAGGGTTGAGATTCCTCCATGGATCAGCCCAGCCCAAAGCCACCTCCAGAGGCTGTACACGGCATACTAAATTTGAGGCCTGATTAAGCAGAGGTAGGCTGCCCACACTCCACACACTAATCTGTGTCTAACCACTCCTAACCCATTCTAGAGGCTGCAGAATCACAGAACTGAGTGAAAGAAAATCTCCCAACTATCAGTCTGATCACAGTAGAGAAAAGACAAGAGCCTGTGATGTTTTGTCAAGGAAGAAACCAAGCTGAAGGTGGTTTTTTCATCATTCACACATTATTAGTCTAGTCCTGGCATTGTTACCATGGACCTCTGAAAAGAACTCTCTTTTCTGCTCTAAAAACTGGAAAGATTTTTTTTTTAATCTTTTCATCCCACTCCTCTAAACCTGCCCTACCCAATATAAATTGCAAGGGCTTGTACAACTCAACTCATGCTTTCATATCTTGGACTCTCATACCATTCCTTTACCCTCTTCACCTATTGCAATTGATCTTATTTGTTCTCTTTGAAATCCTCACCTTCTTCTGCCTCCCTTGCTGCTTCTCAAGTGAAATGACTCCCTCCCACCAATTCTGCACTCACAACTTGCCTCTTCAGTATTTGTTAACACTCAACATCAGACCGAGCATAAAAATTGTATCACTAAACTATACTATAAAGCCCATGTCTGATGCAAAAAATATAATAGTAGCTTTCAGTCAGACACAGTCACAAGAGCTATTTAATTTAAATTCACATTAATTTTTGCTCCTAACTTGTGAACTGCATGCTCAGTAAGTAAATACTTGCACATTTAATCAAATGTAACACAGAAAGTCAGAAGTAGCTATAATTCTAAGATAATTTTCCATTAGAAAAACACAATATGGATGTCAGCCACAGTTACACTGCCTTGTCCACCTTAAGAGAACAAAACTGAGTTCAAACCAAAATGGATGCATCAGACACTGCAACAACTGGGAAGGAAATTTGCATGTAAGAGAAGGTGCATTTGCATATTCAGTGAAAGCTTGTTAATGTTTGTCAAACAGCTGATCTGTTACCCCAGAGAGTGGCACTGTGAAGCCACCCTGGCATTAGAGCCCCCAGAGCTGTACCTTGGAAGAGCAGTGATCTTCCCCCACTTCTCCACGCAGAAGCGCCTGGGCCCGTTGCTCCCCCGGAGAGAGGCAAAGCCTTCGTAGGGAATGCTGGACGTGCCTGTGACAAACTGCAGCACAAACACCCGTCAGGACAGGGCTGCACACAGGGCTGGGGGGACTCACAGCAGCACACCCACCACAGCCCAGACACTTTGGGAAAAGCATTTGCAAAGCAAGGAAATTCGTGAGGCACAAGCAATAAATGCTACTTTACATGGAGGCTAAGGGCAAACAGACCATTTCCTGGCTGGGCTCTAGAAGAGGCAACTTAGCAGATTAATTTCCTCCACAGGTTTTCTGCTGCTGTATTATACTGTAGAATAATACACTGTCAGTATCCACTTACTCAGACTTAAGCCTAAGTGAGTTTTTTTGCTGCCGTTTCCTACATTAAAAGGAATTAATACAAGTAGTAATATCTGATGGCTTCATGCTATGCCCTTCTAGCTGTATGGATTTCCTTTGCTTTACAAACCACAGTTAACTACTGTATGAAAAGGACAAAATTCTGAAGGTTAGGTATGCCCACTGACATTTGCTGAAATACTGACTAGTGAGCAGTTTTATTTACAACCTGTCATGAAGAGATCAAAGGTAGCTTTTGACAGATCAGAGACTACTTAAATTCTAATTATTTATAATGGATATTATAAAAACTTTTGACTAACAGATGTGACAGGAGCACAGAAGCAGACATTTCTGTCTCTCCATCAAATGAGATGTTCCTGACTGCCTTTTTTACAGACTTTAAAAAAAAACAGATTCAAAAAAGAAAATTCTTCGTAACTCAGTGATCAGATAAAAATTCTGAATTGTTAAAACCAGCAGACTTCATATTAGATCAATAACGTGGTATGGTTTGCAGTAGAGGTTTGTCTGTTTCTTTACAGATAGGATGGATGTAACCTGAACTTAAAAAATTTAACTCAATAGTAAACACACATGTATAAATATTCTTCTGTTGAGATATTTTGTCCTTCAGCAGCAGGGTGACTGGAACCTGCAGGTTTAGTGAAAATGGAATTGGACTGACTTTAAGGTTTCCATCATTATTTTCTAATTTGAGGCCTTGAACTTCCATCTAAGCTTTCTCCTTCCTAAGCTGTATAAATACTATTAACATTTCTACCTAATGACATAACCAGTTACACAGTTTTCCTTTTCTATCTTTAGGAGCCTTAATGTACTTTTAATCAAACAATAGTAAAGAATTATTGCAATCAGCCATTGTATCTTAAAGGTACTTTTAAACTTAGAAATCTATAAAAATAGCTGTGAGCTTCTGTCACTTGAAATTATTACATTTAGCCTCTGACTCAGGCTATTCCCACTAGTAAACATCACCATAATTTCTGGGTATCCTAAACCAGAATGGGGCTATTTTAGCACCAAATTTTAATTATTTTTCCACAGATCAGATGATTTCTTACCTGTAAAAGTCTTAGACGTTGTTCATTGTTGAACCTTTCCACAGCAGCCCAGAACCACCGAATTACAATGTGATTGTCATGATAACCTGTTAAAACAACAAGAGCCTTCATATTATCAGGTGCTCTGAAAGTGGTTGAGGGAATAGTTAGTAAGCTTTTCCTGGTTTGTCCCTAGTCACAGTAATGCCATATTCTTTATCCACTTGCATCAAAAGGCAGAAGGTGAGAGAGAAATACTCCTAAAATGCTTAAAAATCCTAAAGGCAGAGAATGAATGTACTATGACAAAAAGAATTGAGATCCATCGTGCAATAATTTCTTACATTAATCAGTCACTAACAGGAATGCTAGTTCTTGAAATATTCCAATACTGTCCTACTTATCTACCCAAAACTACAAATGATGCTGCAACCATCTCACAGTATCTCACAGTTCCCAAATCTTCTGTTGCTCTCAAATCACCTCAAGTACCAGCCTGCAGTCACTGTGATTGCTTCTAATTTCCTGTCAACATTGAGTGTGTAAAAAAAAAAAGAGGAACATCCACCTAAGAATGGCCACCATTTCCATTTCTCTTCCAGGTACCTCCCAGTGTGCAGCTGAGCATGGTACTTTCTGTGGAGAAGAGTGTTCTGTCGTGCTGTCTTGGCAAGAACAGCCAGGAAAGAGCTGCAAGGGGATGCAACAAAGCAAACTAAAATGGAAAAATTACCTTCTCCCAACACTAACTTAACCAGAGAAGCTCAAAAGTTACTATAAATGTATCTCATGGGATGGTTTTTTACTGTCTTGAAAACTAGGTAGATCCAGAGCCCTCAACACTCTCATTAAATAGTCAAAATTCAAGTTACCTCCTCTGTACTCTGTATTATTTCTCCAGTCACTCAAGTCAATTTCTGCTGTTCCAGCTATAACCAGTTCCAGTTCTCTGGCATCAAATACAGAAACCAGTCTTGCATCAACCACCTGTGAAAGGAAATAAAATGCATAGCAACACTTCTTCATGTACTGATTTGTGCCTCCCCATAAAGTCTGCTACTAAGGTATTTACCAGGTATCATTCAGGTAATTCAGAATTCAGGTTTTGTCTTTTTAAACAAACAAGCCTCAGAGACCCAATGCAGAAACAGAGCAAGGATTCAATGCTAATCATACAGTGATCGAGAGTATTGTCCAGTGCAAAGTAGATACATAACCACAGTCTTTTATATAAATGACTAAAAAAAATTTTTTTACCCTCCCTTCCTCTTCCAATATCTGCAAGGGCATTTCTGATTATATTTGGGACCCTGTATTTTGGAAATGTATATAAGGAGAAAAATATTTTGGAAGGAGAAAAAAATTTAATTTCATTTTGGAGCTTTTTACCTCATAGAAACCACGAACCAGACTTTCTGTTTGTTGTACAACTCCTCTCTCAATTCTCCATTTCACCATTCTCTCTATATATTCTTTCTTGTTCTTTTCAGTGACTGGAATATTGGCACCTCCTGGTTTTAGTTCCCGTTCTGTGATCTTAGGACAAAAAAATGACCAAGTGACAACACAGTTATTATAAAGATAAAAGAAGGAATTGTAGTAATTTAAATTTTTAAGCTGAAGTAATTCCTCAAAATCACTAACCAAGCCTGACAAGCAAACTGGAATATGTGAAGTAAGAGAACATACAAAAATTATTTTTTACAACAATATTTTAAATTCCATTTAGTCTGAGGAACCTTCATAATAAGATTTAAGAATAAGCGGAGAAGAAGCAACAATCTTTACAGTGACTAAAACACTGAAGTTTTCTGAATAACACCTTAACAAAGGTGTTGCAATACCTCTGAATGGCAACTTTGCTACAATTAAATTCAGGTAAACTACTTCTAGCAAAGCAATCCTAAAGTCTGATATTTTGGATACTCTCCAGAAAATCTCCTTAACCAGGAAAACGTTTTTGACCAGTTACAAATATTAGTTCCTCTTCAGATTTCAACATTGGTTTCACCAGCAGGAGTTTTTTAAATACAAGTTCAAAGCAGCATGTAGAGACACTCATTCTTCTGTCCAAATAAATGTTTATCTAGCAGTAGAATGCACCAAGGAAATGAAGAAACTTGCACACCTGCCCAAAAACTTCTTCATTTACAGTAAACGTGAGATCTAGGATATCGTGTATGTCATTGTCTTTCATCCACTGCAAACTCTGGTGAAACTCCTCATCCAGATATTCCAGGTCACTCAGGTCACAGAGTCTTGACAGAAAAAAAAAGAAGAAAACACACAAAGAGAGATGATGGCAGCAGCCTGTGCTCAGTAACTAAACTCAGACAAAACAGACTGTGAATGGGAGCCAAGAGAAACATCAATAAAGAGGACAACTTCAAATCTCTGTTTATTTGCCTGGTAACAGCAGTTACTGTATAACACAAAATAACTCTGTAAATATACAAAACTCCAGAATTTAATCTGAAGACACATTGCTTCTTAATGGTGAGTCTGCCCCGTATTTCCTGTAAAGCACATTTAGGAATTATGAAAATACAAACATTGAAGAGATAAAGAATTCAAATAATAAATGAAATTTTAAGATTTTTTAAACAAGCAAGCAGTGTCCTTTTTGTTTATGTAGCTACACTGCCTCATCTCCATTATTTGCTGAACTGCTTAGATTTCCAGCTTACCACATACTTGCCATACTTTCCCGTACCTCGTCCTTCTTACTAAAATGATGCTGCTAGCATTTAAGTGTTTTAAAAATATATGTGCACTAGGAATGGATTAATTATTCCCCACTACTCGAACATGCAATGTTTTATAGGAATAAAATGCTTCCAGACATCTCAAAACCAGCTTTCAAATAAAAAGTAAAGCACCTTAAGTTCATTAGGTCTTAGGTTCCAGAGCAAGCACAGCTCTCATTGTTTTAGCCAGAACAGAAGCAGTAGTTCTGGAAACTAAGTCTGAAGTCTATCAAAGTATAGCTCCTCAAAATGGAAATTGCCAACAATCAGTCTACCTCTGAGAATGGATGGTGCAGTCTAAGTTATGAAGTGATTCATATCCTATCCTGTGAGTCATTACATGACAAAGGAATAAGAACTCTTCTATTAGTATCTGGAATAAGCCCACAGCACTTGCACTGTACATCTTCAAGTCTAAGATTTTGTAGAAGAAAGCTGAAAACAGGGCTAAAACAAAACACAAGGTTCTCATACTGATCACAAACAACATTCTGAGGTAGTGGAAACAAGGAAGTTTTTCAAAAAATTAATGGATTGAAATCAGTTTATTAAATTAGAAATAATGGCCTGTCTCCTTTGTCAATACAGCATCATAAATAATCCATACACAAAATGGCATCATTGATGGGGATGGAACCAAACAAAAGAGGAGACAGAACAGTTCTACTCACATTCGGAGGAGGGCTTTATAAAAGGGTCTTGTAAAAAAGGCATCCAGCAAATACTGATGTATCAGAGCAAGACCAAGAATTCGACCACTAAACCTGAACCTGGAAGAGAAAGAGTTACGGTCATGATACTGAAACTTTGTGGTTGGTACACTGCTCTGTCATCAAAACTTGCATGCATTTCCAAACAGCATTATTAAATCAGACAGCTATGTCTAAATTGTGGTATTTTTGTTTATTTCTTGGGTTTCTTTAACATTCTCAGTAAGGCTCAGGGAAAAAAATAATTTAAAAAGCAAGTCTGCAGGGTGTGGTAAATCCATCTGATACCTAAGTTACAACTGCTCAAAAATGTCAAATCTATATTTAACCCAATCAGCCCCTGACAGAGCTGATTGGGTTAGAGCACTTTATAAATGCATTATCTCCCAAAATGATAGCCACTGCCTATTTCTATTTCACACCCCTACAGAATTAACTTGTTTTCATGTTATAGAGAGGCCAAAGTTTCTTCTAATCTTTCCCAGCCTGACAGCTCATGCTGCCTGTCTTTCCTACTGGCAGGGACTCCTTGCTCCCTCTTCTGACTGTGGTTAAGGAGTTCTATGTATATTTTCACAAAGAGTGCCAGAAAGTTTTCTATGTATTGCAGTGCTCTCCAGCCTTATGTCAACAGGATCTAAATCTTCTCTCACCTCTCTCTTTCTTCCCTTATTATCTTCATTTTGTTGGGTGTGTAAGGAGGAAGTTTGCTCTCAACCTTGAAATAGGAGGGTCTTTCCAAACATTCCCATGAGAATCAAGATCCATCATGGAAACTCTTCCACAATTCTAGAACTAGATTAAAGTCTAGTGTTTGTTTTCAGAATAAATGTTTCTTGAACTTTCTGTTTATGTATCCTTTACAACATTTTTCTTTGAAAAATTAGGGCTTTATTACACCTGCTTGTACAATCTTTGCAAGACGAGGATGTGACTTGCAGAACCTTCCCCTTTCTATGAATAAATTGCTTGTCACAGCTGCATTTTCTGAATTCCCCCTGAGGCTGTACAAAAGCAGCACTCCCTGAAAGAGATAGGGCTCATGCCTCCTTCATTCCCCAGGTCTCTGGTCCAGCACTGCAGAAGCCAGAGATGAATAAAAACCATTGGCAGAAGCTGCACAGCACCTAAGGGTTTTCTCTCACCTCTATGCCAGGCTGTTCTGCCTTTCCAATAGAGACTTGAGATACTGGAGTTCAACAGGCAGGTTGCTTCAAGTAACTGAACTGTCAACCAGATATTTTCTTTTAATTTGTAAAATTAGTAATGAGATTCCCCTCTAATACTCATTCTTCATAACTGGCTTTCAAAAAATAAGAACTCAGTGCATATGTATCCTACAGAGATGAGTAGCTGTCATTCCACTATTAATGTAATCCAACTACTTACACAGCAGAATTCTGTCAATAGTCACAGCACAGCTTTACAGATTTATGGTGAAGCCATGGCTTAAATCAACTGAGGGTGATGTAAACTGGCTTATAATTGTGAAAATAGGATTAGGCAAAAATCCTCGATAACTGTTTTAGAAGCATGACTGAATGTACAGACTGTTTCAAAGCCGTGTGATCAGCAGTCTCCCCCCTACCCCCAATTAAGATATCACCACAGATTTCCTTCCAATAGGTATGTTGGAGTTTTTCCACTGAGGAGATCTCTGTACTCTTTAGGAAGACTCAAACAAATTACATACAGTAATATGTGCCTGAAACCTCCCTTCATCTCCTTAGCTGACAAAAAGTCAATGTGTTGTTATTTTTCTTGGTTTTTTCTAATACACAAGAGGTTAATACTGCTTTGATGAAATGACTACTAATGTACAAGAAATGCAAGGAGTTGTGTTGTGAGACAATCCCATGATATATGTTCCAAATCATAATTTTGCTGACCTTGTGAGAAATAAGATCATTTAAAAACCACAAGAGAAACCAAAATCAAGGAAGTCTAAAGAAATGCTATTGTTTTGCTGCTGGTTAAAAAGATCAGATTCTGGGTTACATGGCTTGATCAGATTTGAGCAGTTGTTCTACAAGTGGGAATAACAGAAAATGTATCTGAAAAGAAAAGAATTCTTACCACTCATGGTGATTGTCTACAAAAGCAGACATGGGACTTATTTGTACTGTGTAGGTATCATTGGCTGAATATTCAAACAAACCATAATATGGATTGAAGAGCTCCCTGGACACCAGGAAAAAAAACTCTCTTGATGGTCCACTGTAGTCCAACCTTTAAAGAGAAACCTGGCATTACTATGAAGTAAGAAGCTTTTTTTTTTAAATCTACATTCCTTACACTATATTTTGATTAAAATTTCGTAAGATTTTAACCAAAACCCTTAGCTGTGCAGATTGCTTAATGCAAAAGTATGTGGAACTCTCAAGGGACTATTCTAAAATGGAATGGCTTGCAGGACTGGAATGAAGTTCTCCGTGTGGGCTGCACTCATAAAAAAGCTTTGGCTCCAGCTGTAGTGGCTTCTTTGCCACAGGAATATAACCAAATAATTGGGGCTGGCCAGGGTAGGGAGGAGGAAAATCATGAAAAGAGCCAAAATCAGACTTATCTGCATCTGACAAATTAACAATGAAAATAAAAAATGGTCATATATTGTCTTTGCAGACTTGCAACCATAGGACAATTTGAGGGATAATATTTCTGTTTTCTCTAGCAATATAATCTGAGATTACTTCAGTGATTTATGTTTCTTGGTCTAAATTTTCTTGTCTGTCTTCCAAACTTGAGTGCATTTAAATGTCTTTTGGAGAGTGCACTTCCTTTGTGGGGTTTTTTTATTTGTTGTTTTCTTTTTTTTTTCCCCTATTTCAAGATTCCAGTACTAATGAATCTAAATAACCCCTTCTTCCTGAATGATAAACAAACTCATTGCTGACAATGCACTGAGACTGAATTGTGACATTACTCTGCAGGTCACCAGTGAAATGAGTTAGGTATGATGTTAATGCTCTATTAGAGTTGGAAAACAGAAATCTAGGAGTTTTCCAGTGGGGAGCAGAGGTTTTTTATAACCCTAAGAAATAGACAGAAAGATACATCTTTTATAGATAAAATATTTAATATTTGACTCAAGTACTAAGACAATGCACAGACAGAAGTACCACAGAGAAGGTCAGCTTTCACAAAGAACTCCTGCTACGAATGTTTTGGCTCATTAACTTTTACAGAAGACAACCACAAATGAGAGCTGTTTTTGAGGATGAAGTTGTCAGGAAAGTAAAGGCTAGGAGCCATTATCAAGCTGAGGACAAACCCTCTTTCCTCAGCTGAATAAAAAACATTTTCCCTTCAGTCACTTGGAAGCATTTCACTTCTGTTAAGCTTCAGCAGTGAAGTACTGAAACAGATCCTTACCCTGGCAAGAAGGGGTAGATTCCATCAACAAAGTAGAGAAAAAAAATTCAAAAATGGTTCAGCATCATGGACAACTGTCGGGTCTTGATCTTGGCACGAATACCAGGATCAAGTAAAGGGTCATCTGCAAGACTCTTGCAAACTTCTGGGATAATCAGACACACTAAGAAATCCTAAGCTAGAAAGGAAACTGTGTGCTTGACTATCAGCCATTTCATACAGCTCCTTCTGTATGCAGTTACTATGAGTCATATTAAATAAATCAATCAGGAGAGTCCTGCACTGCCAGTCAGATTTATCCGACAATTAAAGGCTTGGCACGAGGGTGAGAAAACTTCATACGAGAGGTATGCAACCACACAACAGCTGCAACTGTGGGGCATTTGGATATTCAGGAGAGTAGTATGTTGTTGGCAACATGACTCATGTCTCCTAGGAAGCACCATTAGTACTTCAGATTTACCACTCTTAAATGCAAAGCAGCTTTTCCTAATAGTTCAAAGAACTCAGGAAAAACAAGGAACCATATTTTTTCTATCTAAATTTTCAAAATGTATTACCAAAATGAATGAGTGTATAAAAACCATTAAATGAGCATCACAATTGATGAGTATAGAAACTGAACATTTGAGGAAGATACGCATTACGAGACTTATGACAGAAATCACTTGAACAGCAATAACCATGTCTGAGTTGCCCCACTTACTATTTTATATACTAATAAATCAATAGTTACTAGAATGTTGTATTATGCAAGTATTTCCTTACCCATTACTTTATGACTTGTATCTCTTTACCAAGAGGAAAAGAAATGCACAAGCAAACTCCTACTTACACTCTTAAAAAAGGAGGAGCAGATAGGAAACAATTAACTTTTCTTATTCCTCCTCTCCTCCACCCTGACCTGTCTTTCTTCACCTGGCCAAATGAGTACTTGGATGTGACACACATCCTTGCACCATCTCTCATGAAACAATATTGTTTGCACACATCCTTTCTTCATTAAAAATACAGATGTGTAAATAAAGGACTGACGTCATTTTAATTTGACTTTTCTCCTAATTAACTGATTCTTTTCCATTAAGGCTAGAGTCTCACGTAGAGATGGATATAATGGGGACAGGAGGTGTCACTCCCATTTCCAGGTCACTCTTCATGTTGCTGAGTGTTGAAATGCAAAAGTGTGACATCTGATGGAAATGGTGTATCTGGATCAATCTCTATCTCATGTATGATTTTAAAAATTTCCCTTTCATTTTTAAATCTGATTTGAGGCTGTAGCTGTGAAAGTAAAGCCTCATAGGAGCTGTGTAAAACAGGCCTTGCTCCTGCATCCCCACCCTCCTTTGTCAATACAGCATAATCTCATTGTGCACCAGCCTTGCCATTCCAGTTCTGACTTTTTCCTCAGACAGCATGGTGATATTATTTATATGAACAAGTCCACACTTGGCTCTCAGCTGTAAACACTCTTTATTTTAAGACTTCACTGGGTCTTTATTAACACTAAGTGCTTCAGGGTGAACTTTAAACAAACAGCAGGATTTAGAGGTTTTCAAAGACATATTAATTTTATCTAATCTTGTAGGAGATGTTTCTATTACAACTTTGCATTTTAAAGACTCACACACTGCATGGCAAGAGCCCACACTACAGCATTCCAAGAGCTGTGCTGCAGTTTTCTGAATATCATGGAATAAAAGTTTGAATGTTTATAAACATATTCATGAACCATTTCAACAACAGACAAGTGGGCTTTAAGACCTGCCAAAGGGGGCATAAATCAAGAGACAAAAGCAGCAAAGAGTACATTGTTTCAGTTTCACTTGCAAAGGAAATCTAACCACATCTTGCTTTGCAAAGCACATCTCACAACCTGTAAGACATTAGACTTTCATTAGACACAGATTGAGCATTCTCTGAATGTGACTTTGAAACGTGGGGAATATTTGGGGGTTTTTTAACAACTGGCAACAGCCCAGTTGCTTTTATTTGTGATGGAGGCCCTGGCCTGGAGAGGCAGTGAGTATCTCCTGTAGCACTGAGGGCTTTCTGCTCTCAGTGCCTCAGACAGGGGCTAAATTAAGGACTGAGCCCATAGCCTACTCTGAAAACACGCTCCCTCCAACAAATGGCAGCTGTCTTTTGGTAAGCCCTAGAGACCCAACAGCACTGAGAGAAAAGAAATATGAAAAACACAAGAAAGTTGTTTGGTTTGTAATTTGCTTTCCCAGCAACATTCTGAAACACACACCAACCACTGGGAAAATTCACATAAGCATTCACATTACTTCTGCAAAGGCAGGATATGTTACATTGCAAAATGCTTAAGAAGCCATCTTGAACAGCTCTATGTTCTAGGCTTGTGTATGTGGCATTTCCTGACCACAGTCCTTCCTCTTTTCACTCTAGACAACAAGTTTGGTGAGAGAGGAGCTGCAAGACACCGTGTTCTCAGACCACAAATACTTCCCTGTTCTACTCACCCTTCTTCCCCAACGAACGTGACATAGAGTTTATTTCTCTGCAGGTCTTTTCTCGAGTAGCCCATGATCTGGTTAAAGGCATCTTCTAACAAGTGATCTCTCCTGATGATTAATCTGAAGGGCAAAATTATTTTGAAACAGCAATTTGTGAACATGAACCACATTTGGAAACATCTATTTAGACAGCAGGATGGTAAAATTACCCAGCAGAAACAGGTATCTCTGAAATCAGGTGATTTCAGAGATACCTGTTTCTGCTGGATAATTTTATTCAGATCAGAAAGCTCCTGTTCTCCTCCAATGCTCTCCCTTATGTTTCAATAAAATGTCCTTTGTACAAAGAAGAGTAGTTTTGTTTTGTCTACCTTAGTTCTTCCTTAAATTAAAGTCTTAAACAGAAAGGTCTTAAAGCTGGCCTTTTCATTAAGTCTGAAATCCTTTTGTAAAGCTAGGCCCCTAAGTGAGTTTAACTGTGAGTAAGAGTCTCATATTTTCCATAAAAATCAATCTCTTAACATAGAAAAAGATAAAAACATGGAAAATCACAGTATGATAAACCCAGAAACACACATCCCTACATTATCCTTGAGGGTGGGATGGTACAAAAAGTCCAGAAGGAATGGCAGTTATTTGTACAAAACCCCACTGAAACATCTTATGTGAAAACACAATGTACCTTCTGAAAGAAAAATTGTGAAAATGAGGAAGTGTCATAAAGATCTAAAATAAGAGGTGAAAGAATCCTCCTTACTTAAATATTTTATCCTCTGCCAAAAAAAAAAGTGTTTACTTAGTTTCCTGAAACATCACTTGCCCTGTATTCAAATACTGCCTATTGTGTGTGCCCATCAGACTGCAGCTGCTGCTGCCTGCAGGAAGGCAGCTGAACCCACCCCAGCCTCCTGCAAAGCCCCTCTGCCCTGCAGAGCTCAGCGACTGCACTGAGCCATCCTGCTGAGGACATGCAAGGGGAGAGCCCAGGAACTGAGCAGGCACCTGGGCAACAAGAGGAGCCAGGCAGCAGTGGAGCTGTGCTGGGCCCTGCTTTGAACAGATCAGCACTGCTGCCTGGGAAAGCAACCCAGAGAAAACTTCCATTCAGATGTCAAACTACAGCTTAAAAATCTACAGTGGGATGGCAAATAAGTCAGGGAAGAAAGGACAGGGAAAAAAGGGTGTAAGAAATGGAACAGACTATTACAGAGAGCGAATGCTCCCCACCAGTTATTTGTCCAAGCATTCAGGACAAAACTTGCATAGATAAGGCTTTAACTGTTTATGATTTCATTATATTCTAGGCAGACATTGCTCAACCTTTGCCTCTTAAGACTTGTCTAAACAATAGCATTTTAATCCCATTTCAGTTTTGCAAAACTTCTAACAAGCTCACATGAATGAAGTCTGAGCTTTGCACAGATTTCTGCAAAATAAGAGAAGTGACTGGCTGAAAGAAATAGGAAAAAAATAGAAAGCCCCTTTTTTTTTAATAGAGGAAATGATTAAATCATGTTCTAGTGCCTCATGGCTATGAGTTTGATAACTGGCACAAGACTTGGTAATTTACAAAATTTTGAAAGTATCTTGTGAGGACAATTATTATATATAACAGCATATAATCACATGATTAACAAATAAATGAAGGAGGGAAGACCTCACTCCAACTACTCTACCATTCAGAGTGCTAAAATAAAAATATTAGCAGTTTTTTTAAGGCAGTCCTTAGAGTTTAGTAACAGTTAATGCAAAAATTCTCTTAACTAAAGAGGACTGTGGTATCAGGACAGGCAATGATGTACAAAAGATATGCCAATCTAATTTTTTTTAGTGGAAAAAGATATGAGAAAATATAACTGTTTATATCATAATGGAAGAATTCAGATGCCTCCTGTTCTGCAGGCCTCTTCCCAAAGCTCTTTTTGGCACCGTATTGATAATATTGTCTGTACAAAAACATAGTTGGAGGAAGCACAGAGGTGCTCAGAACTTGCTGTATGCTCTGCTATGAATTCCATGCTGGCATTAAGTCTTTTGTTACAGGTTTTATATTCCCAGAAATGCCTGGGTAACCATAACGTCCGCATTCTTTCTAATGGGAAGAAGCTTACAGATGCGTGAGGCAAAGCATGCTGCCTGAAAAGAAATCCAGTTTTATGAGATACACAACGTACTTCAATTTCCCTGGGCCTTGTCCATATCCTTTAGTCTCCAACTTCCTGTAGAAGTTCCTCAACTTGGCTTCAAAGTCTCTTTTGTACGGAGCTGGAGCTCGGGCATTGGCACGCTGAGTACCTGCAGGGAGCAACAGGCAAAGAATGAGCTGAGTGACATGAACTGATGGATGTCCCATCTGCTACTGGAAAGACTCCTTCACAGCAAAAGGTATGCATGGTATGTACTTGGTTTAGTCACCTTTATAAAGAGTAAAAGCTGCATATCTTCAACTCTGCTCTGCATCCAAGACTTTTTGGTTGCTCACTTCCAATAGTATCATCTTTCAAAAGACAATCTTAAAAGAGCAAATCCAGGTCAATGCAAAAGATGTATTTTAAAAACAACACAAGCAACTACAAGGACTTTACTTTTTGTTTTTCAAGTACACTTTATGTCTAACCTTTATAATTATTCATACGATAAATGTTCTAGTCTGGTTTTAATATTATCAGGAAAACAACAACTCAGAAATGAAGCAAAAACTGACTGGACTCTGCATTGCCCCTGTTGACTACACTAAGAGGAAGAAGGAAAACATTTGGACATTCCTTAGTGGAAGTTTTTCCCTAGGGAAGTAACAAGGAAGAAAAATATAGGAAGAATAGAAAGAACACCAAATTTAAGTTTGTGGAACTTCTAATCTGTGGCTGCAGAAACATACATGATGGTCATGTAATTGAATTTAATTTTGACAAACTGTTTTTGAGGGTCAATTTCTTGAAAGCAAGGAGAGATGAGAACTGCACACCAAAACAAAAGGCCTACCCTACAACCGCATGTACAAGTTCGGTATATACAAATTAGGTGTTTAGTCTCCTCTATTCTGAAAACGGCCATCATTAGGACTTCCACTGCCTCCCTGGATAAATGATTTCCACTGATTTGATTGCGAGGCAGGGTGCCAAGGAGGCAGTTGAACTCCTTCCCTGAGCCGCTGTGTAGACATCCCACACAAAAAATTCGGAGGATGTTTAAAATTTTTCATGCTCTAAAGTACGCCTAAGTTGCCAACTACTTCTCTGGATGGTCACCTGTAATGCTCTGAAAGCACAAATGAACAGTTTAGCAGCACTTGTCTGCAGAGTTCTGGCTTTTAACTCAGTTCCTCATGCAAGTTTGCTTTTGGCTCCCTGCATGAAACGAAGCCAATCCAGAAACAGTGATTGCTGCTGTGGGGGAAGGCATGGGAAATTTCAGGTAATAAAAGAGAGGAGGTGCATCCGTTCAGCCTGTGGGCAGAGACAGGGGAAGGAGAGCAGCCACAAAGCCCATGGGTCTGACGGAAAAGGCGACAGCACATCCTGCGGAAGTGGGGGCTGGAAGGAGCTGCAGAGTCTATCTGTGCAGAGATCGGAAAGAGCCAGTGAGCTCACTAACAACACTGAACGCCATTTAACAGGTCTTTAAAAGACCTGTCTGACCAGAAAGACACTTGGCACTTGTTCCAGGCTGAAGTGAAGTGTGGGAGGAATAGTAAATATCATGGAACCTGTAGGGCTCTAAAAGGAACATGAAGGACCCTTCTGGCAAAACAGATCCTGGTCACTGATTCATCTGTAGTGGTTTTTCTCTTTTACTGAGAGCACCAAGAGCTTCTAAAGGTACATTCAGCTGAAATCTCCTGAAAACTTACAGAAACAGTAAACAAGCCTTTTAACTACTAGCCTTTTCCCTCTCATTTGTTTTGGTTTGGGTCAAACTAAGTACAAAAATGCAGTCACCAGAAAAAAGCAACAAAAATACACTTTAATGTTAACCCCTCTAAGAAGCTGGATGTTTTTTTGAAGGGTACCACAAAACATGAATCTGATAACACATTACTTCATGGTTCAGAGATCAGCATCATAATATTCTGTCAGCACATGTCAAGTCCTCACTGCAAATCAGATGCGTATGCCAAGAAATTCCTGGGCAATTATAGTGATTATTTCCGCCTTGGGAACAAAAGATGTTAATGGAAGAGCTAAAAACCACCAGTGATGTGATAATCATACTTGATTTTCGAAGAGGTTATATTCTAAAGCAGATATAAAGAGTAGCTTCATGACTATTCATCTTTTCCAAAACAGAAAATACAAGTGATTGTGACTGATCTGAACAATGGATCCTTAACACCCCACCTCGTGCAGTGCAGCACAGCCAGCTTAGCTGATGAGAAAACACAGAGCCTCCATAGAAACATGGGCTATTTGCAATTTCTCATAAAAAAAGTCATTTGTACACCAACACAAACGTGCATACTTGCAGACTGACAGGGAGATTCAATGGTCTCTCTATATTTTTCTACGAGCCAGAAGAAAGATTACAATTTTAAGGAGAGTGAGACTAAACCCATCACTGTTCATTCTCTCCTATCTGCTGCTACTGTGAATAAATGAGAATATCACACGTTAAAGATTGAGTGTATTTTGTAATTACTTTGTTGGAATGAAGCTATGCCCAGCATGCTTTGGTGTATGCACCTCTGATTAAGAAATCTTAACTCTGGACGCCAAAACTGGTTTTATTTATACAAGACTGCCAGGTTTGCAGTTGGAACTAAGATGCATACATGGAGATCATTCCCTTGTTTTCTATAAAGGGAAACAATTGTATCTAAACCATACACATACTGCAAGTATTAATAAATGTGAATATTGTATTTCACCGCTTCGCAGAATGCCATAAGATCATTAAAGTCTTCAGATAGTTTCTTCAGAGAGATCTTACAGAGGTCCTTTGTCCAACAGCAGGAAAAGCTACCACATGTTTATGAATGCATTTAATCTGATTTCATGAAAAGGCAAAGCTTTTTGTTATTGTGGACTGGGAAATGCCCATGAAAATCACAGATCTTTTTCTGATAAAAACTTCTTGCTGTCTGGAAATACCTATACCTAGAGTTGCTTATACCTTAAATGTTCTCTATTTATCTATACTTTTGTTATCGAACTTGTAGAAACCCCCTTAAGCCATTTCAGATTTATATATCTATTATCTTGAGGAAACTAAGCATAGCAACATCTATCAACATGGTTTTCAAATGGAACTTGTCATACTTGCAATAATTTAGTTCTGACCTGCAACTCAGAACCTGAAATATCAGTTTCCTTCCATTCTGACATGAATATTCAGATAGCTGCAGTATGCTAGGTTTTGAACTTGTGTTAAAGTATAACAAGCTGGCCTTTATACATAAAATTGTCCTTATTGCCGCACAGCTCCATTACATTGCCATTTTAATTTACAGGTATTAGATCCATGCTTTTAATTCTCCAGGCATCAAGATGCTGGCATGAGCAGTCACTTAGTTGTTTCACATCAGTGAGAAACAAGTCTGCATGTTTTTTTACAAGTCAGAACAAAATCACAACCCCTGAAGTTGCAATACACCCAGCAAAGAATCTTGTGAGCCCAAGGCAAACATTCAAGTCTGACAGTTAAATGCAATTGTACTTGTTGACTTTGATCAAAAATAGTTCTAGATCTTTGTCTTATCAAGCATGAGAAGTGGTTTCATGGAGCCTCTGCAGAAGCTTTGCCTGAGCAACTTACCTGGAGAGTTCTGAGGTGAAGACACCGGCGAGCCTCGCGGGGACTGGCAATAACTAGGATGAAGTAAGGCATGTGGCGGCACATATGACATTATTTCCTCCTCAAACAAGCTGGCAAAAAGGAGCAAAGAAGAAAGAACATATTTATTTAAATAAATGGCAGGTGTCACTTTCTAGGGATAAATCTCTAGTTATTAACCTGCTTTCTTTGGAAGTCACCTATTTCCACTCTGCACACTTAAGAGTGCTACAAAATATTTTACCATATTTTGCCATTTCCTCAAGCTGATTTGGAAAGTACTGGGAAGCAGCAACTGCTATATGGGTATTTGTTCTCAAGGTTAAAATATAGTTAATCACCCTTGAAAATTCATGGGCCTCCCTCTTTTTTTTTTGTTTTAATGTTCTCATTACAAAGGGGTCAATAACTTTATTCAGAAACATGCTCAGCCTCCAGGATTAAGAGTCACATCTGAACTTGTTAAGTATATTTACTGGTAAGCTTGTTAGCAATAACATTTGATGTTTAGTAACACTCCTGCTGAACCAGGTATCACAACTAGCATGTTCAAGCTCAGTTACTTCATGCTTCATCTATTATTGATACACAACTTTTTAGCTGAAAAAAACCCAAACATTTTGCAGCCTAATTACTGCATCTGTGTGTGTGTGTACATATGCATATATATATTAAAATTTCAGTCTTTTCCCAAATTTGACACAAGCAAATCCAAAAAGGGACAGAATATCTAATGTTAGAATGGATCTGGTATCAAAAGGTATTTTGAATGTGAAACATGACACAAACTGCTGCAATAGCATGTAAAAATTACTTTCAAAAATTGAGCTATAGAAAGAACTGCAAGCCAATCTTATACTACCCAATGCACTGAAAACAACGTTCAAATAAAAGATGTTTTTTACTAAGTCTGTTCACCGAACAAGTATCTAGACTTTTTTTTACATGGACTTTTTTTAAACGTGTCCTTTCTGACAGTTCTTTTTGCAGTGATGTATTCCTCCAAGTTACATATAAAAATCTTAAAAAGTTTTTTAAGAAACAATATTTACATTTCAAAAAGGCCCAAAGACAGATTTCAAATGAGATTTTTTTTTAATAGCTGTAATAATTTGGAGATTTAGGGACCAGAAAGGATTATCAATTTGCAACCTGGCCTCAAAATACAACTACTAATGTCAATTCTATTTCACTAGATTCCATTTTAAAGGTATCCGTGAATTTCTTGATGCACTTTTACAGTGGATGAGAGCACAGTATCAAGACAAAAGGGTTTAATTTTAGCAAAAAATCTGCCTGGTTTTTGGTAATAGCTTAAATGAAAACTACCGAAGAATCAGCTTCCCATTTCCTGAAGTCTGTAAGAATATTACCTTTCCTAAAGAGGACGATGCTTGACAGCACAGTGAAGAAGCAAGAGAGACATTAAGTAATAAAAACACCTCTCAAGTATGTGCCTTTACAAACTGGACCTTCCCAAAGCACAGAATTAAACAGATGTAGTCTAAAAGAATAAAGGTCTGAGCTGTACCACCTTTCTAAGCATCAGGGCTGGATGCAACAGGACAATTAAAGGTGGTCTGGGCAAACCCATATAAATCACAAGCACGGTGCTCTTGCACTTGCCTTTCATATTCCATTGTCCTATGAAAAGTGTGACCTTCAACTACCATCTAGAACTGAACATGATGAAAATAAAACCTGAGCCTTGAGCTGTAGCTCTCCCAGCTGCAAGTCCAGAGAGTGAAGGGGACATGATTGGATGACACCATCAGTACACAGTGCTCCCTGAAAGCTCCTGAGCAGCTGCCACAGAGTGTTCCACATGTGCAAGGGCAGCAGCAGTGCCTACCTGAGTAACATGACAAGGTCTGCATCACTGGATAAACGCACCAGCCCAGGTGTTCCCTCTGTCCGAATGAACTGGATCTTCTCCCTGTGCAAGTAAAAAAGGCTTTCAAAATACCTTTTGCAAATAAGGCATCAATGTGTACCACAGCAACAAGTACAGAATATATCAGAAATCTCTGGGTTATGGTTTTCTCTACTTTTTTCCCTGCCACACCAAGTCCATGTGAGCAGTAAAATATTCTTCTGAGGAAGGATGCTCCCATTGCCCTCATCTCTTCAATGCTCATGTGCTCATACTCTCGGCAGGTAGTGCAATCACCCAAAAAAAAAACCAAAACAAACCCAAACCAAAAAAACCATCAATCCCTCAAATTCACACTCCAGTCCATGTCTCTGAATTCAAAGTAGCAGGCTGAAACCTGTAAGAGGACATTCCTACTGCAAAAGTGAACTCTTTAAAGAGTTCACTGTCTCTTCTGAATCTCGGTACAAATGCAAGCCATACATTACAATGCGTACTCGTGATTTTAAAGCCAGCATTTTCATACCACACTGCACTTAAGATATCTTCCAGTAAAAAACTGTATTATTTCTCCCCTCTATTTCATCTAAGCACACATCCTTTCTCCTAGACTCAGTTTGGTCACTGTTATGGAATCTACACATCCTAAGTTCTGAGAATGGTTACACACAGAATTTTAGGATCTGTACTGGATATAATTCCTTGGATTCCTATTCTTTTTCTCTGCTGAGCCTTTCTCTGCATTCTGAAATACAAGTACATCCTTCATCTTTTTTCTTTATTAGTATGATAGTACAGTAGAGATAAATTCTAATTTGGCTTTACACTTCTGGAGGAAAAGAAAACAAGAACCAAACCCATGTAGTAAAACCTGTCCCAAATCTGAAGGAGAAAACTCCCAAACAAACAGAAAAGTAAAGACCTCTGTATAAGAACAGCAGCATTAGCTCAGCACACAGGTCTGTCTACCCCTTACCCTATTACCAACAGTGACAAGAAGGTAAAAAACACTCCATACAATTGGCAGGGCAGAGACATCTGGACACTTCCAGAGCCCACTTCACTTTGGTGACCAAATGGCAAGGCTGGAGGAAATAAATGGTGGATTACAAAATTTATCTTAGCATTTGGTTGGCAGCAACACCAGAAACCAGAAGGACATTTTCTGGGTTAACTAATATATGCAGCCTTCCAAATTAATGCAATCCATGACTTCCTGGGGCTGCCAGTGAGAGTTGTGATTTCAGTGACATGTCTTTAATATATATGCTTTTATCTTCCATTAAGATATAAATTATATTTAATGTAACAGGTGCCTTTGCCTGAAGCCCTTTACATTATTTAGCAGCCTCTCAGATTTACCTGCAGTGGCTTGGAAGAATATTTAATCTTGGCATCATGCATAATAAAGATATGGTAAATATAATGTTCTCACTCCACCATGAGACCTCTGAACAGCAACTTTCTACATGTAGTATACTTTCATTTTATATTTTAATAGACTCTCAACTTCTTATCTCTTCTTTCTCTAAGGGAATGAGAAATTATTTTAGACAGAAAATGTTAGAGATCTTTTCAAATTATCTTTGTCCTCTTCCACTGGCCAGATACTAATTTTCCTCTTCACCTATGTAATAATTACAATACTATTAATAATAATAAGAAGAATATTTAATATCATTATCATTTCGCTTCAACTGCACCGAGGTCCTCAAAGGAAGAGATTACCGGCAGTTGTACTAAGCAGTACAAAAAAAATTACACAAAGAATTTATTCTGAAGGATTTTAGTTAGGTCTTAATTTATCAAGTGTTACAGCAATGTCCATGGAGTTGCTTAGTCTCACAATGTGTCAAATAGACATGGATTCCAATAATTTCCTAATCAGGGTCTTAAAACACTAACCAGGAAAAGTAAAACTGGGATCTTTATAAAAATTAAGATGTTATTGAAGCATCAGCTTTAGACGGATATAGGAGAGGAATAATGGAAGATAATTTACCTTAATCAAATTAATAACTTCAAATACTAAAATTAGAATGGAACCATTCAGCTTAAGAGAATGTCTTTTCTGACCAATCACATTCAATGTAAAATAAAACTATGTTCCTTAAAATCCCCAATCATTCTGCTGAAGAAAGTCAGTTAAGGCATATCTTCAGTTTCCTTCCAAAGTAAATGTACAGAAGGACATATAATCTCAAGCAAATTAGGAGGTACAGAAAACAGTATCTTTTCTCCTCTGATCTTTCACTTTTAACCTGAAATCCATCTTTTCTTGAGAAAGTCTCAGTTTGTGGGAAATTAGGAATCTGTAATCAGGAAGCAGGGTTCTACTAGAAGCAGAATCAGGGAATACCAAAAAGCCTTGTGAGCAATTTGAACTCTAATTTGTTAAAAAAACCCACAACACACATGAAGAAAATTACACCGATTGCTATCAGACTGAAGGAAATCAAGCACCCTGGGAAAAAGAGTATGAAGCAATAAAACTACAAACAACCAGAAATTGTTTGTATACTACATCCCAGCAAATTTCAGACCTGGTGGGAAAAACTTGCCTGCAGTGATATGGGCACAAGTGTTTTGACATGCTGAGAACTGTAGATTTCTGCTGTATTTTCTAGAGAGCTTGTATTCTGTTAGTATGTTATTTCAGGTTTGGCAGCTAGGATTTCTTTAGAAGGTAAACCACATCTTTAACACAGAAGTCACATCACAAAACTTGCTATACGACACATGGGGAAACTGCAAAACAGAGCAGCTTGTTGAAGTTTGGGAACTTGAAGGACACAGAGGAAAAGGGATCAGTAAGTAACACAGAACAGAAGAAAAATGAGTACCATGCCAGCCAGTGTGGGTAGGCCTCTGGAACACAGCACTGCACAGGACAGGCTGCCAACAATCAAACCAATCTTTTAATTGTAGTGTCCAAGGAAGAACAGACACATTCATTTCAGTTCTAGTCACTACTATCCAAGTTGTTGGTGTTTCCATTTCCAAGTCTAAACATATGAGGGCATTACAACAACCACACAACAAAGATCATCCTTCCTAAGATCTTGTTGCACTGTGCAAAAGTCTGTAGATATTCCATTTTGTAAATTTTGGAGAGACATCAAATCATTCTGATTGATATAAGATTACCTCCAGACATCATGAGGTCAGAACAGCCTTTCTCTAAATGTGCTTTGCAAAGATAAGGACAAATCCAAATGCCATTCTGCCTCATGCTCTCAGCTGAATGAATGGGCACATTTGCTGTGCCATCCAGCTGTCTTGGCACATTAGGAAGACATCAGCAAATCTCTTACGCCAGTTGTTCCAAACATTTTCTTGTAGGTACTTTTATTTGATAATTAAACCCTACCTCTGTTCTCATCAACCTTGTTATAGTAGGCTGTTACACAGAAATACAGTAAACAACTATTTCCTACAGCTTTATGAATATGTTTGAATGCACCAGAAGTCTACAATCTGTTATGTTACACTGTTAACTAATGAAAGTAGCTAATTGTAATTAACATTTTTTACTGAAATGGAAATAGCAAACTTCACTAATTTTCTTACCTGAGTGAATGATTCCTGGTAAGATCTGGTTGGCGCTCTTGTAGAATTTCAAAGATATTGGGCTGCCGCAAAAATGCAACTATCTTGTCATTGTAAGCTGAAAATATTAAAAAAATATCATGCTGAAACAAGGAGATCCCAAAACAAAGGATGTCATTCCTTTTGAGTCTTCAACAATAATGACACACTTCACCTTCACAGTTTTAAGTTTAGAAGTATTGGGTTAATACTTTCATATGTAAGGCCACCAATTCCACGGTCTTTTAAGGAACACACTTCTTACGATTATGAACCAAATCTCATTGTGACATATCCCTTCCACTGCTAACAGCTATAATTGTGTTAGCAATCTCTATTATATTTTAGCACTCACACTCTTAGCTAAGGTCAAACCAGAATATTTACTGTTAGTATAAAATTGCAGGGACCTTGGTTTTCACTGCGTCTATTCTCACAAATTAAGCAGCCATTGGAAACACCCGTATCAAATCCTCATTAATGGCTGAGCCAGTGAAGCACGCACACCATGTCCATGGCAAGGGGGAGGATTTAAACAGGCAGAGGTTTTCAAGTAAACATGACACAGTACAAAAAGCCAGTTAGAGTTAATCGGATTATTTTATCTTGATTTAGCACAATGTGACAGCTGTTAGATTTAACAAGCTACATTCTGTATGTGGTGGCACAGAAGTCTGTAACTGTGTGTGTATGTAACTGAGAACAGAAGTTAAGCTAATGGCTAATTCCAAGCTGATTAACACTTTCTGTAATCCTGCCAAAATAGATGCTCACAAGTTGTGGAAAAGAAAAAAACCATAAAAATCTCTGGGAATACATGGAGTTCAATTAGGACCCAATCTAACTCCCTGGCTTCAGTTCATCCTGTGAGCACACAGAGAATGTGAGCTAGGAAGGTAAAATACATCAGTTATTTGGTTCTGCATAATTCCAGCTCTGAAAGTTCCAACTGAACAGTGGGGAAATGCTGATGGACAGAAGCCATAACAAATGGCAACCTCTAGCCATCCCAAGTGAATGGAAACCCCAGCAGTGCACAGGGCCATGACCCTCAGTGATGGAGAACTCCTCCGAGCAGAGGCTGGATGCTGACGTACCCACTGGAACCACATCCTGGTACTGAGCTCTGCTGACTGTGTTAAATGTGCTGGATGGTCTCGGCAAAACTGGGGGTCCTGAATGACGGGAGTCCTCTCCGACCTGAAAACATGCAAGTAACCACAGTGAGTGTCTGTGCCAGCACAAGCACTCGGGTACAGAAAAGTGAGAATTTATATGGCTTAAAACCAAGCACGTACGTCAAGGCTTTGCTTGATCACTATCCCCAGTAACCACTGCAGCAGGAAGCAGCTGAGCTGTTAGGACAGGTACTAGCAAAACATTATTTAGCATATTGGGCCCATTAATAGGAAGAATCAAAACTGATGCAAAATGCACTGCTATTTTTAAACAGTCCCATTCTGAAAAGAGACCAAAAAATTAAAACTGGGATACATTTTTTGATTTTGTAATTTAATTTTGTCTTTTGTAATTAATGGACATCTTTATCCATACAAAACATTCTGGAAACCAAATTCTGCTCCTTCATTAGCACCTCTATTACCTCTCTGCATGAATGCAGTTTCCCTGAATTTGAAGTGGAAAAAAGTTTGTGGCTGAAGCCTCAAAGGAGAATAAAGAAATGAGTTCACATTCAGGCAAGTCAAACAAGTCCAAAATTGGTAAAAATATGGCTCCTAGAATAATTCAGAAACACTGTTATGCTTTTCCTGTACCTTCTGGACTTAAAAAAACTGCATATGAACAATTTTTACAGTAGAACCACAAAATAAAATTGTTCTTAGAGGCATTTGTTATGTCAGGGCAACTGCTGCAGTTTACTGCATCATGAGGTTTCAGACATTTCTCAGTATTTAGCATTTTATCTCTATAAAACATTTGGTCAACCTCTTTTTCATCCTGCTGGACCTCTTTGTTTACTTCTCCATTTATCTGCCTACATGTAACTGTTAGCATTTGAACTGCACTCCCAAGCTTCAAAGATCTATAAAACATCTAACTGCAAAAGATCAAATAATTATACAAGGTTGCTTTTGAATCCAATCTTTGAAAACACAAAGCAGCAAAAGTCCCAAGATAACTCCCGAGACCTTTTTGCTCTCTCATAAAATTCTTTCAGAAAAATGAAGAATTATTTCCTGTTAGGCAATGTGCTGGAAAAGGAATGCCATTATTATTAGCTCCAGCTTCACGCTGTAGTTCAGCTTTAGCTAAAAAGGCATTCCTTACACTGGTTCATGTTTGCTTTAGAGCATCTCCCTGTAAAAACTGGGTCAGTGGCTTCAAAACATCAAAGTTCATGGCAAGTTAAAGCCAAAGAAAGTTTTGTTTGTTTTTTTTTTTTCATTAAGTACTCATCTTTTGCAATAATGTACAGTTCCTTTATGCAATAGCTTAAAAATAGGAAAAAAATGCAATTATGCAATATGCAATACATAAGCCCTAAAGTGCAGAGGAAAAACTGGTGTTCAGGTTCATACATACATAAAAGAACATCGTTGCATCATTAATCCTAGAATGGTAGTACTGTATTGAATTGCTATGCTTGATATTCATATCTGGAATTATACCTCAATTCAAGCTACAATTGTAACAATATCAAGGAAACACTTTTAAAATTGCACATAGAAACATGGTTTAAGAAATTTCATGTATCTAGATGGAATTGGACATTTTGACAGGTAAGCATTTTGACTCTGTATGTGCAATATATACAACCATTTTTTGTTGGATAAACTATACTTATTTTGTAGCAATGACAACTTCAATAACATGGCACAAATACCTGTTTTAAGTGCAAAGCTACTGGATGCTGCTTGAAGAAAGATAATTTGGGTGTATATTGGGTAAAGTCAAGGAAAAGAATTATTTCTGCTCTGCTACCAATGAATAACAACAGAAATATTTTACCCTATTCAAGATCTAAATAGCTATATGAAGGCATATAGCTTCTTGCCTTATACACAACATCACAGAACTGATGGAAAATGCTACTTAAAACCATTTGCAAAATATACCTGACACTGGACGAGGGCTGACTAAGCCATGTTCACACAGGATGTGACAAGACACGCAGCCAGTGCTGTGGCACTTGCTGCAGCTCAGTGGAAGCCCTGTTAGAGAAGTGGCAGACAAGATTCATGTCTGCTCTAAAACAGAGGCCTGGCAGACCTTCATCTGCCACAAGATTGAGCTAAGAAAAGGATAAATCAGAGCATTTCTCTTGCTATTCTGAATTGTATTATTTTTAGTTCCAGGCACAGAATAGCCCTCTCCTGAAAAGACAACCTACAGCCAACAGTATGGAGGTTTTTAAATGAAGTACAACTGAAGTCCAAGTCACTGCACATACACAAGGTTACAAGTGTAAGTGACAAGAACAATATGGGGCCTGCCAGTGAAAATGGTGCATAAAAACATAACAAAATAGTTTTTTCCATGTACTTCTGAACAGAAAGTACAGATGAAATACATATTCAAAGGCATATAACAGTCTGATAAAGCTGTATGTGGTATGATTTTTTTACACTTCATGGGAAAGATGCAGAACTAGATGTATAGTCACACATGCATCTTTTCCCCCCTCTTATTTTGCACAGTTACATATGATCACACTCAGCAGACACCATGCTAGACAATACACAGTTTGTCAGTGAAAGACTAGATACAGCAATCAGCTATCTGTAATCAGATGCTCTCCTGTGGTTAAGTGGGGTTACTGCGAATTCAAAATAAGAAAAACTCGTGTTTGATATTTTTCCTCTGAATTCATACATGTTAAAAGCAACAAAGGCTAGCAGAAAATATAATAAATCCTTACAGAAGACTGGTGCACTGTTAGAGAAGAGTCATGCTCCTCCCCACATGGAATATGTGGAAGAGGATGGCGGCGCTCCCGAGGAGGAGGCCCAGACCCCACTCACCTCCCCAGCACTGTGGCTGCGCTGCCGGGTCAGGTGCTGCCGATGGACCAGCGCACTGGTGGGCCTGCTGCTCTGCAAGGGCAGCCGCGGGTCGATGAACGTCGTGGTGCGCGAGTTGTGGTCCACAAAGAAAGCCTGCAGAAGGACACAGAAGACATTCATCAACGCTTTTTTTATTCATTATGTCTGAGGTTAATGTCTGTTGGGGATCCAGGTTTCATTCGATCAGGTGGGGCTGTGGAAAGTCTGTTACTGTGACTTCCATTTCCCTTCTGCAGAAGGAGGACAACACTTTTCCATCCGACCCAAAGGGATGAACTGTTTAATGTCTTACTTTGTTCGTGTCTATAAAGTCCTTTGAAATTCTCATCTGACAAGCATCAGAAGTGGGAAGCTTTATTATGACTGTCAAGAAGAGAAGACTTAAATATTTAATACAAGTAATCCTGGTGTATTCTCCTTTTCATTCTTTTATAAGCATCTAAAAAGGTGTCATTAAGTGGCAAACCCATTGTGAAGTATTTACCATATAATTATGAACACAATTGGCTGTATGTATGTCAAGTGTATGCTTGCATCCAGTGATGATTACAGACCAACAGGCATTTTTGCCGTATTTCTGCTACAACTATTCTAAAGTTCACTGATATTTTTTTCTAAAAACCAAAACAAAATGCAAAAAAAAAAAACCCCTAAAGCACCATCCCAAACAAACAAAAAAAAAGACCTCTGAAAGCCAAAAAGAAAGGTCAACCAACAACACAAAGATGATGGCAACAAAAAATTTACATCAGGCAATTGATGAGAACAACAACATATTGGCCAGTCAACCATTTGCTGAAAACAAGGTCACAGGGACATGTATCCTGGAAAATTAAAGCCGCCTAAAATTCTACCCAATTTGAATCAAAAAGGTTTCTACGCCCTGAAATTTAAACTTTTTGTAGCACCAGTGTTGTACTTGGAAACCAACACTGTTCTATTTCAACACACTCCGCGTTTTCTGTCACAATACTGGAAACATGTGGAAGTGGCAAAAAAAAAAAAAAAATCTCAGTTTTGAGCAGGAGAATTACAGGAAAGTGACATCTGGTCTGAGGAATCAAAAAATCTGGACCAGCAGAGAGGTGGTCAGGGACTGCGGGAGCCATTTCTGTGTTTGGCTACCAGTGACCACAGTTCCACAAACAATTTATTCTTGTGGTGTCAGCAAAAGAAACATTCTCATCTTTCCTTCTCCTGACCACTTGTTTCATCCCCTGTGTTCCCTTCCTGCCTTGTGCTGGCACAAGTGTTTGTGTAGCCATGCAGTGAACCCATCAGAGGTTCTGGTCCAGGCTAAAATTGCTCTCTGTTTGTCCCTATCCCTGCTGGCTCCTATAACCTCGGTCAGCTCACCAGGGATGAGAGGAGAGCAGAACCACTTTTCTGGCAGCAACACCAGCTTCTAGTATTCATGGAATCATTGTTTCAGATTGGGAAAACCAGACCAGAGCAAATGCAATTCTTCTGACTGCTGTGAAGGTAGGTAGACAAACCAGTGTGGCATGCTGTACAGCAACTAAATGCCATTATGGACTGCAGTGGGAGAAAATGTTCACACTTCCATTTCCCAAGGAAGGAGAAGCATATGGAGAGACACCACAGTTACAGAACCCTTTAAGTTCTCCAGAAAAGAGTACCAATCCTCCTGTAGCCCCAACAGCAATCACCTGTACCTGTAGCTTGTGCCTACAAGGAAGGAATCCCATCACCTGAGCAGTAAGAACCCTGTTCTGGCCATCTGATATAGTCACAGATATGCAAGTGAAAGAGTTTCACAGTTCAAACACTGTAAAGTATATTCAATAAATGAAATTTTAATTGCTACATCTGAGCCTGATGCAGGACTTGTTTACCTTGACAAACAATGATGTCACCCTGCAGCACAAGTATACAGATTAGAGAATACAAAACCAGTGAGAAAGAATGAAAACAATCATGAAATTTATATTTGGGGCCTGGCAGATGACTGGAAAAGACTGCTGGAACACAGCCAGTCTTTCTGAAATTTTTTCTCCTGATTGGTAAGATCTACCTACTTTACTAGCAAGTGATTGGTTTGGGGATTTTTTTTTTTAAGTCCTCCTATCTCTTTTATCTAGTCTGTGTACATTTATAAGATGTAAAGGAGCAAAACACAGGTTGATTTCATTAAGTCAACACCATACTGCAAATCACTTATTAGAAAAATTCTGATTCAATAAAGGAGGTAGTACCCCTAAAGCTGCACCACTCAGTTCTGAGCTAATGCAGCACTCTAGTATTGCATGCAGTGTTCCACAGCATTCTATTTAAATAATAGCTCAGTTTAGACATGAAGATAAAGACAATCATAGCTTATTAAATATGTATGGTTGCAGGCCAGGTCGTAGTAGCCTACTTCAAAACAAAGCATAAATTAGCACTTTGAAGCTTTGGTGAAGATAACCATTGGATCTTCAATGCTTTGGGCTAATCTGGACACTGGCACACAGCTCAAAATACACTGTGGTTCACAATATCCTTTCAAAAAAATTCCTCTCATAACTCCTGCCCAGCTATAATCCATAAATCTACAATGCTTGAAGAGACTGACACAAAATAGGTAGTGCCAGAACTATATTTAGCCCATTAAACATGAATAGTTGCCCTAGTTATTCTTCCAGTTAAAACCTATGAAGCTTGCTAAAATACCTTTTCTTCCTATTGGAGACTTCATTAATCAATTACTTTGATTTCTTTAATTTTAGAGAGAAAAACCAGAAATGTGCTCTAATAACTTCCTGTGTATTTGCACATCTTGCAGAGATCTAATTAAAAAGCACAAAGACTTGCATCTGGCTTTAAAATACAGACACGTGCTTATGCACACTGCACAAATGCATTACCTGTACGATGTCTGTGTCTGTGCACATGGACACTGCAAGGCAGAATCTCAAAGCTCAGCTCAGGGGCCTAGTAAGCCTGTATAATGCTTCCTGCTACCACATTTTCCAAAGGCTTTCTGCCTCCCTGTGGTCAGTGACTGATGAAATCTGTAATGCCCCTCAGAAACTACACTGTGGTCACAGACGTTTTAGGGAGGACTGCAAGATATTATCACCTGCAGGGGATACACAGAGGAGCCAAAGAGGAGTGGGCAGCTGGGCTTTGCTGTGCAGCTCTGGAGGGAGTTCAGAGGTGGGCAGTCCCCAGCTGACCTTGGAACACAGCCCACAAAGAGGGCCAAGTCTCACTGTGATATACTTGAAAAAATAAAGGAAAACCTCTTCTCAGTAGGGAAGAATAGTTAAGGAAAGGAAACAATTATATATTGTGTTATGGCTAAGTTCTACTTGCTACTTTTTAGGTTTATGCTTTAATAAAGGCAGGTCCAGTTTCAGTTTGGTCTCCCCAAGCACTGGTCTTGCCATGTATTGGCCATGGTCTCTCTGAAGTGCTGAATAGGCTTTTCCACTGCCCACAAGTGGCACTTGTGACACAGACAATGATGAAAATGAGCAACACTAAGACTAATTCAAAGTGAAGAAATCCCAGCAGGAAATTATTCAGAGCTTCCTCTTCTTGATTAATATTGTGGTAGCATCGCTGTTACCAAAGACCAACCCAGAAATCCAAAGGTCTAATTCTCTCTATGGAGCACATATTAAAGAAAATTGAAAATTGCCCTATTCTTCAGGAGAAAACTGGCCTCTGAAGAACTTAACAGAACAAGAATGACTTAAAACAGAAAACAGTGAGGCAAAGAACAACATTACTAGACTTACACATTCCTAATTGTGTGCCTAATGAAAAAACTAAGTGCTTTTCAGAGTTTAAAAAATCTAGGAAACAACCCTCAAGTATTTTTACCCTTCAGTTTAGAATTGTCTGATCTTTCTAAGCAACAAGATCGTTATTTATATGGACTCTCACAGCTAACCACATTGAGAGTGATAAATGTAAGAACCAAGAAGCTAAATATGCCAGTAATCCTAATAAACCGATAAGCCTTATCACTTCCTCACATACTAATCATAGTCTATTTTTAACCCTCCTGTTGTCTACACAAAATATAATGTTTCAGATACTGAGGATGCAGTAGCTTAAAGTTACATTAAAACTTACATCACAACTGTAAAAGTGATATCAAATTTTTTTTTTTTTTTTAGGAAATTGAAAATTGATACCTGTTAAAAAAAATCAATGAGACTTGCAACTATTTTAAGATCTCTAATACCTCTTAAGGAAACCTGGTCCATACCATCTCTTTCCTTCTAAGCAATACACAACCACCACAGTGATCCTCCCGAGCTGTTCCAGACCATCCGTTTTACCTCAAGTCAATCCACTTGATCTCAGAAACTGATGAACACAAGGCCTTCGTAGCCCTGTGGAGTTACCTTGCCCTGATGGTCGTGTTTCATTTCCCAGCCCCTCGGCAGCTCCAGCTGTTTGTTGGCAAACATGTTGAGGAAGCCCACCAGATCCCGGTTGTGCTGGTAGCGCTCAAAGTGGTGGGTGTCCCGCCGGACTTTGGTGATCATGTGCTTCAGACACGTGTTGTTTGTAAACATGCGGTAGGCACTCTGAAAAACACACAGCAGAGTAAAGGCTTTTCAAAGAGAAAACCGTTCTGGCCACAAAAGACAGTCCTGTTCATTGTAAGTGAGCCTGCAGAAGAAAAGTTACTCATTCCATTGCTTCTCCTTACACTATAAATCCCATTACACAAACAAACACTGTGGGGGGGGGAACCTATGCAAAAAGAAGCACTGAAGAACAGGCAAAAAAGGAAAATATAAATATTAAGATGGTTTTTCGTTCAGTGTGACCTCTAATATACTTTGATATAAACCAGGCAATCTGGGGGAAACCAATATTGCCATTAAGCAGCAAGGTCATTCCTAGAATTGTGTCTCACCCTATGCAAAGCACAGCAAGAAAGCTATTGCTTCCATAAACAAATAATTTTGTATCATAAGAAAGATGAAGAATTGAGTGGAAAATAAAAATTGCTATCATGCAGAGTTATGATGTCCCTGATAGCACAATAATTTCAGGGGATAATGATGACTGAATCTAGCCTCCCTATCTACTACCAATACCTTATCATCAAACACTGAGCAGTGTATTTGTACACAAAACAACTGCATTTATAAGCACGTATTTACGAAAGTCTTTGAGCAGTAGCCACCATACTCACAGGGTTAGAATGCAGCACTGTAAAGAACTCTGGGCTGATAAGGAATTTCACAGGGGGAGACTGGAGCAATAAAGTAAGTCTGGATCTGGAGGTAGAGTGAGGCAGCACGTTCTCTCTTCGAAAATCTAAGAGCAAAGTAAATGACAGAGACTTCCAGCAGTTATTACCAAAGCATCCCTGCAAACAACTATATTGATGTGAATCACACAAGCAAGGAAAGCATTAAGTACACAATTATTTCAGATTTACTGAGGATTGTCCACATAAGTGCACCCAAATTTCTTCTAATATAACATTGAAGTTTCTGAGAATATTACAATTTTAGTTTAGTAACATTTACTTGTGGCTTTTGTTAAACAACTGTTAAAAAAAAATCACATTCCATTATTTGGGCTATGGAGTTTGTGCCTGTATATAAGACGCAATAAAGTCCCCATGGCACGTCTGCACTGCTATACTGTAGCTGTATGCAGGTAAGTTATTTTTTAAATGATAACTAATGGATATAAAGTCATTATACACTTATAAATATTTTATTCCTTCTTAAAAAACAAACAATAAATCTGCCCCAGTCTTGATACAGTATTGAAGCAGCTTATGTAAGTAAGAAGTAGGTTGCCAAGGAAGTACCTTTCAAGTTACAACTTCCAATAAACATTTGTGTCTTCTCCTAGCAACTACAGAAGTGCCCTGATTTTTCTTCAGTACCAGGAAGGAAGCAAAAATATATTGAGTGGTGTTTGCTACAATGGCAACACTGTTGTCCCCAATTCTCTTTGAAGACATTTGGAAGTGTATTTTTAATGTAAATGAAAAACTGCAAGTTCAGATTTGGTCTTCAGTGATATTACACTAAAATGTGTGCTGCCATCTACATTTCAGTTTCTTTCTTTTTTACACATTGCAGTATGTGCACACTTCTCCATCAGATGAACATTAATCATGTAGACCACAGCTATCACAGATTTAAAAGATAGTTTTTATGTAAGACACTTCCACAACCTCTTCAATACAGCAGAGTCATAGCTTTATTTGCTTTTCTGAAATATTCCTCAGAAGCTGAAGACCAACTCAAGACAATCCCGAGTAGGCCAAAAACCTAATTTGAGACCTAAATCCAGAAGTCACAAGGAAACACTAGGAAGCAATGGATTCAAGGCTATGTTATAAGAAGAATAATGAGTAGACTGTCTAAAAAAGTTAAAGAATGTCCCTCAAGTGGAGAATATAAGAACTCATGAGACAGCATTTGGCAAGTATGGCCTAGGAACAGCTCACCCAATCTATCTACAGCAATGTAGTCAATGACTACCTGAAGCCCTTTCTAGTTCTACATTCTACTATTTCAAACTGCATTAGGAGAGTCAAAATATTTGTAAGCCAGACCACACAATTTTATGTTTTTTTTCACTGCAAGTGTCCTGCTCTCTAAACCACTCTGGTACTGACAGAAAAGTGCTCTGAATCTCACAATCTTCTCTTCAGCATATTGAGCAGGCTGAGTCATAACCTTCAAAACTAGACAGCATTGAAAACAAATGGCTTCATTTTCACACAGACTTTCAGAGGAAGAAGTTAGGGTTTGCCTTATGTACTCTCAATAAATCATCTATGAGATAAGTGGTCCCTTCTTTGGAGAAGGGATAAAAAATTAATTTTTTTTTACCTGAATTAGAATGGTGAAATTCAGCTTCCTCTGCAGCTCCATCCACGGCATTTGTGTGCTCTTCAGGCCTGTCATTTGTCATTGTTCTTCGGATGCTCTGGTACCTAGGGTTGGAAAACTGGACTTTACATATAGTATATGGTAACTATGACCCAATTCTAACTCCGAGGGAGCCTGCCCATATTTTCTGCCATATAGGTTAATACATATTGACCTCTGATTTCTGCATTAACAGCCTTTTGAATTTCTGACAACCATCATCAGATGTAATATTTTTGGTCACATAGCTTAAGATCACAGGTGGAACACAAAAGTCCTGGAAACACACATGCAAACTAAAAGCAACAGCCACATAAAAAGAACCACCTAAGGCCAGCAGTGGGAGCAGCTGTGGCCTTGTCTCCATGCTCAGTCTTGCAATAGTGAATGCAGTTTTGGAAGCACACAGAATTCACAAGCACCAAGGGTGATTCTTACCGGCGATTCAGCTGCTCCATCTGCTGTATGGAATTGGACCTCTGCAGAATCTGTGGGGCTGGGGGAGCTGTGGGTCGCTGCCATGTCGTTGTCCTGTTCACATGGTCCACGTAAAAAATCCGTCCATGGCTGTCAATTCGAGCCTCCCAGTCTAAGGAGCAATAAAATACTGTAAACTATGGAGGGCTTGGGGTTTATTCATTGATTTGTTTGAGCTCTATCACTTTTGTAACTCCATCTATTGCTTCAAGTCTCTATAATAATAATAATTACTACTACAACATAGACATATACGTATGTGTATAAAAAATACACAACTGTACAGAAACAGACATGCCTGAATCACAGACACTTGCAAGTACAGCAAACGTGCAAACCATTTAGCACAACAGTCTTTGAGAGCTCAGAAGGTGTCTGGATGAGACTATCTATATTGCAAGTCTAAGTGAAAGTAGTATCTGCTGACAAAATAAAAACACTCAAGTTTTTAAAACAGTGTTTGTAAACAAAATAAAACACTCAAGTATTCTAGGAAGAACAGAATTTTCAATAGGAAAAAAACCCAAACAAAAAAAACCCCCTTCTAACAGTTTACATTTGTGAATTCAATATCCTCTTAATTGTCAAGCCCTAAACCACTGTATAATAAGTTGGGATTTTTCTTGTCATGTTTATGCCCAATTCTGACACAGTCACCATTTCTGTAGCATGTTCTTGAGGAAGAAAACTATTTTTTTTTTCTGCACTTAATTTAAAATACACAAGTTCAAACACCTGGGCAATGGCTTCCAAAGCAAACCATCTGCAACAGTATTGTGATGGACAAGGCTGTCTTCTGATATGTTCCTACATTAGGCTACATTCCATCAAAGCACTGTTAGTCAAATGTGTTACAAATAGCTTGCTGAAGCTATTGCAAAATTGTCATTCATCAAGCTTTATTAATTTTCTCCCCAGGAATGTAGGAATTGGAGCATATTGTTGCACATTATAGGCAGAAATAAATGTTTAAATTCTTTCTCCTGTTCTTTAACTGGACATAACACAAGACTGAAAGAAATACACATATTTTTCTTCCTTACTTTCAAATTTTGGTGAAACAACAATTAGAATACAACCCAAATTAAAAAGAAATTACAGTTTACAGCCCAAAATCATATCTTTAATATTTTCTCTAATTTTTCAGTATTAAAATATTAAACCTGTCACATATCTGAAAGCAGAGCTTTGGAGAAAAAAATTGAACCTATGTAATGATTAGTAGACTATTTATATTAGCAAATTATTTATTAACACAGAGACTGAATTGGGCTATGACTGTAATGGGGTGATGTGCACATGCATCATGACATGCATGACTATGCAGAAACCAAGCAAATGGCAGAAATGTTAAAATACTACACAGCCAAAGCTTTTCCCACGAATATTTCAGCAGTTTTTCCAAGTAGTTATTGTAGTGTATAGTTTTCTTCTGAAACCACAGAACTGGACTAGATATCTCTGTGCATTTCTGAAATATTTGTCTCCCAGACACAGTTTTGTAAAACGCAGAACTGGTATAATAGGGTGGCAGTTAATTAACTCAAAGATCTGCACACAGGATTAATCTGATTATAACAGAACCAGCAGGGAGCACAACCATATCAGCATGCTGGCTTTGCACACACAGTTATATCTGTGTTCTGCTATCACGCTCCTTCCAGTTACTTGCTCCAATTACAGAGCAAACACAGTCCCATACCACACTGGGAAATACAGATCTGTTCAATTTACACTAAATAACTTAATTCCTGACTCCTTTAAAGTAACAGAGCTTTGCCACAGACTTCAGTGGGTCTGAATTTACTTTTATTTTTTTGCATATTTGGTTTAAAGCAATGTTTGCCTATCAGTTGTGTAGCTTTTTTTTTTTTTTTTGAGGGGGGGAAGGGGGGTCCTTTCTTTGAATACCTAATACTTAATAGATTTTCACTTCTCAAAGTTTAAGCACATGAATATTGAGAGCAATGTATTTTTCATATGCATTAGAGAAATTACAATTCATTTGTTCCTTAAGGCTCATCTAACTGTTGCTTAATGTCCAGGTTTATTTTAATATAAAATCTTCACTCTGCCTCAAAAAAATGCAAGGAAAGCACAGACACCAGTAAATTAATCTGCAGATATGAAAGATGTTGCATATTCCTTTGTAAATCATTACCACACAAGCAGTATTCAGAGATTTCAGAGTGCTTGACAGCTCACAGTGCCTCACAAGCACCATCACCTCATCTCCCTGCCCCTGTGCACTGCACACAGGAAAGGCAACACTGTCTCTGCAAGAGTGACACTCAGCAAGTCTGTGTGCACCAGGTGTAATTATCACAACAACAACACCGGACCCAACCATCATCACTCCTCACTTCCAACTTCTCAGCTGCTCATTCTCAGCTCTAACATTCAAAAAGGAAATGTAATGAACTGTCAGTAATGAGACACAGGCAGTTTATCCCCCAGTTAAGTATGGAGAAGCTCACTTGGTGGCAGAGCCTCATCCACTCTCTGGTACCGGCTAACGTCCTGACGCACCGAAGGCAGGGACCTCAAGGGCTGATGGCCATTGGCAGGAGAACCTGGGATCAAAACACACATGAATTGCTTTTTTCAGTCAATGTGGGGAAGCCCTAGAGTTGCCTCTGAACTGAGCAAGCTGTGTTAAAGCTTCTGCAGAACTATGATATCTCAGGATACATCTAACAGCTCTTGGAGTCAAAGTAAGTTAAGCTGACAGTTCTAGGCAAGTGATTCCTCTGGGATGTCCTGGTCCTGGAAACATCACCTCTGGGATGTGCTGCATCCATCTGTGAGCAGCCCAAGTCAGGGCATGGAAACAACCTGTGCCTCAGCCATATCCCAGGACAAAGCTCCACCTGGCCCCAGAAACCTTAAGAGTGGGAGGTGGAACTGTCCACTGTCCTTCCTTGCTGCAGCCAAACTGATTTGCAAAACACAATGTAACCTGACACCTAATAACGAGCATCCCAAATGTCTAGAAAATGCTGTAAAATATTGACAGGATTTGAAATAAATACCAAAATTATTATTTCCAGTCAATAAACTGTTTATGAAGAGAAGAAATTATTGCTTATATATAGCTCTTGGTATGTTATGAAAAAGATGCATTTGGAAACCCACTTGATTGGATATGCTTCAGTCCCTGAAGAAAATGAACAGATAATCAATCCATTATTAAAGTTGCTTGGAATCAATTCATTGGGACACATTTCTACTTTCAGCGATTTTAGTGACACAGAAAATTCTCAGTTGTAAAAATAATTTTTAAATCAGTAGGTTACCCAGTGTTAACTTGGGTAACACATTTCTCTCCCCTCAAGGTTCCAGTGCGCTAGGATCCATCTGTACAGAGAAGGAACTGGGAAAAGCAAAATAAAGAGCCTGAAGTTGACAAAATATGACTATTTTTCCATTCCCCTTTCTTTTGATTACCCCTATATTTTAATGCTAATATAAAACATCTAAAAGAAAAGAGCGCAATATAATATTATTTTGCATTTCATATTTTGGGGGGAGTTTCATCCCTCATTACCATTTTCATTAGTGAGCAGGGTAGTATTGTGGAATTCTTTCCTCCTCTTCATCCTCCTCACTACTCTCTCAAGAATTAAAATACATCCAATTTTAAAGTAAACCCCCAAGAGTCTCTTGAAGAAAGAAATAAATTCAAAGGAACAAAAAAAAAAATCTTGAAAGATAATGAAATTGAAAAATTAACGACCTTTGTTTTCAGGTGCAGTAAGGTCACTCCAGAAAGTGCCTCCTGCAGTTGTTACCTCCAGTAGCTCCTTCAAGCGGTGCTGTGGCACCCTCACAAGCTGCCTGCGCTCCCTCCATTTCTTCATCCTGAGACTGACTCTGGGCAGCTGCTGCCTGCAGGCTTCTTCTTCTTTGCCAGATTTCTTCTGCTTCCTCTTGGTCTTGCAGTTCACCTGCCTCAGCCTCCTGCGCCTCCTCCTGAGGTAACTGTACTGCGGGCAGAGAACCAGCAGCGCTCGCAGAGTCCTGTGCTTCGGCACCCGGCTCCGCCGCAGCTGCCTCGGGGGCACAGGCTCCCTCCTCCTCCTCCTCCTCCTGGGGAGAGAAGGCTGGAGTCTCGGGGAACCTGGCGCTCTCGCAGGAGGAGCAGCGCATCTCCACGGAGGAGCGCCGCACGGTCGCGCTCTCGTTGCAGGAGCTGTCGGCCCCCTCGGCGTCGCTCTCCCCCTCGGGCCGGGTGCTGGCCTCGCTGACGCTCTCGGTGCGAGCGGGGTCGCTCTGCTCCGTCTCTGACGACAGCTGGGAAGGCTCCGAGCCTTGGTCGATGGACTCGGTTTCGCTGACGCCCCTTCTGCTCCCACCTGCAGCTTCAGCAGCTCCCGAGTCCGCACTGCCGGGAGGCTGCTCTGCCTCCGGAGGGGCAGAGGACTCGCTGCCAGGCTGCTCTGCTGGGGCTTCAGCCTGAGAGCCCTGCAGGCATTCGCCTCCTTCCTCTGGAGGTGGAAGCTCTGGGAGAGAATCTTGCTGGTCATCAGTTGATGGCAAAGGAGCATCAGAGGCTGAAACCCTTTCACTCTCTGCAGGCCCTGGCATTACCTGATCTGATGAGGAACTTACTTCATTTCTTTCAACGTTTCTGGTAGCACCATTAAGCATTACTAAACCACCATCATCTTCCAAAGAGGATGGAAAACCCAGGTCTTGATGCAGCTCGTGCTCCTCTTCATCTGAGTCAATGTGAAGCATGGCATTAAGTCTTGTGTCAGTAGGGAAGCTACTCCTCAGTTTTGGGGAGGCTCCTCGTGGACGGTCACCACAGGCAGATGTCCCTGGCCTGGGATGGTTATTGTGTTCTATTGCATCGAGATAGTCATTTAGTGAGTCCTGGCGACCTCTGGGAGGGGATGATCTTGAAGCACCAGAGGTCAGCTCATCCTGGTCTGTCTCCAGAGTCCTACTAGTCCTTAAAGAGTGTCTCAGGATTGTGTCTCCAGAAGATTCCTCAAAGACTGGGCCATTGGAACACACTGTGGATGTATCGTGATGTCCTGCCGGCATGTCCTCATCATCAGAGGGGCTCCCCAAGTCTCCATTTACAGAGTTGGTTCCTAGCAAAGTCCCAACTGTTTCTGGTGAAGCATCTGCAGAGACAGAAAGCATATTGATATTCAAATGAAGGTGAAACACAGAGCAGCAAGAACACATAGTTCATTCTACTTAAATTATATAAAAATACACATCCTTGAAGACACTTGCTTAGTTCAATCAGAAAACTAAGGGAAGAAACTTCAATCAAAATAACAGAGGCATGTACAGTGTTGGAACAGCAGTTACAGAATTTTTCATGTATAACTCTATACTGTTTTGTAAGATATAGAAAAATTAAGAGGTGGGCAGTATGACTTTAAAGGATTCCCATATTGCTTTCAAAAGACAGAGCACTGCCAAGCATAAAATGAGAATCATAAGCAGATTCATTTAGAATCTATCCAAGAAAATCCAAAACAATATGCTAAGCATTGGTGGTTCTGGAACTGCCATCTCCAAGGTAGTACCTGCCATATCTAAATTTTGAATCCCTATACAAAATTCTGTAGTAGAGGGACCATATACAAATGAGAAAGTATATTATGTCCTCAACAACAGAAAAGCCTGGACACAGAAATACAGAGAAACTCTCTCCATACAACTATCTGGAGATCCAGATAATTGACTAATTCTCACCTTCGTGAACAGAAGATGTGATTTCCACTTTGAATTGGAGATACCCACTAACATGATCAGCTGGGAGCCTTCTGCCAAGATTATAGCTGAGAACCTGGTCTCTGCAAAATCAAAAATATTGGGTTTCAAAAAATTTTGCTGGCTTCATGTTTTCAGTATTTAATTCCTATTATGGTCTTAAAATTGGCCATATACTCTGGTTTGCATGGAAAAGCACAAACACCAACAATGGTGTAAAATACCTTTTGTTAACAGATAAAGCAGCCTAAAAAACTATGTTGGATCAATTCCAAATACAGATTGTGCCCTACCAATTCTTATACATCCCTAAATATCTTAAGTTCTAAAGAAATCAAACTGCAAAGGTCCCCCTCTCCTAACCTCCTCCTTTCCCCAACATTGTTTTACAAAAATTAACAAAACCTTTCTGCCCCCTTGTGGTTTTTACTATGTACAAAAGTCACAAATAGTTACATCATAATTTTTCACATTCAACAAAGCACTTCTACATTCTGATTTAGTCAAACTATTATGCTTGCATTTATCTTTACATATGTTCTTAAGAGTTACTGAATTCAATGGGGCTGAGACTAGATTAGACACTTGTATCAGCTTGAGACTTTGGATCAGATCCCAGGCTGTACATATTTATTTAGGCACAGCTTAATACTTTTCCTTTACTGGAAGCACTCCTACTGCAAAATAAAACAAATGCAATAATTACTGAAGTAAGCGGCAGCAGTTTGCATAAACTTTTATGGGAAAAAAAAGCCCTGAGTGGACAGGCAGCATCCCCTCTCCACCCTGCTCTATAGCCCACAGGATACCAAATCTCTGCAGTAGTGTCTCCAGGACCTGTCACAGACTCCTCACTCTGTACTCCAAGTACAAGCCATCCATTAGGTATCTGAGGCTTCCAGTTTTTACATAAGTTTTATATTATTCCACACCATTCAAGAATAGATGAAGCCACATTATGAATCCACATTATGAAGCCACATTATGAATCATGCCTTCTCTGTATTCAGCTGAATCAATTCCAGATGATTCTCATGCTCATTTATCATGTTTTCCAGGAACTTAAAAGCCACTGGCCATTTCATTACACAAGCTTGTGAGCTCTGACTACAGCTAAAAGTGGGGAAGAATTTATCTAAAAGTGGCTGGTTCTGGATTTCATCTTTTCATTCCTTAAGAATCATCCTTGACATCACCAAAATGATGGTGTTATACTTGCTTGACCCAAAAAAAAAAAAAAAGCAAGAGCATTAGAAGTTATAATTGTATATTTGGTACATTACTATTTCACATCTACATTAACCACTACATTACTTTGCAAAACCTTTGGTGAAATATTGTCTGTCTTTACACAAAAACTGAAAATGGACAGGTATACCACAGAGGAAGACGCAAAAGAATTAATTTAACAGAAGTGTGGCAAACCAACCAAATATCCATATTCTTAATACATACATCTTATGCTGCCTCTCCTTTCCTACAAAGATTTGATATATCAAATATACAGAACTGAAATTCAGAGAAGAAAACAGAATAATGGTCTGAAATACCAGAGGTGAGAACTAATGAACATAGCAAAGTGGTGATTTCCACAAATCACGGCACCAGGAATCCAGAGCAGAAAAACATTTTGGTGTTTAGCAAGGAAATAAAAACCTGCACTGGGTTTTGAAACCAGCCTGGATCACGGTGTTGTTTTTGCATGTATAGGAGTGGGCAAATTTATTAGAAAAAGCTGCTTGTTCAACCAAACACAGTTTGTGGAAACTCAATGTGAGGCAATTCTTAGAAAGTTATATTGTGTATATACCTGCACTGTTCTTAGATACCACTACAAAACAAATTGACAAGCTTTTTTAAAAAATGTTTTTAATAAATTCTGTGTCAGAAGGTATTATCAAAATTTTAAGCTACTCTTACAATTTTATTCTTCCTTTACTTACAAGTGTATACAACACTTTGAAAACGTAAAGCTGAAAACTGCTTTCAAATTGAATTTTATTTTCTCCCCTTATGCAGCTTGTTACTTTGAGAGGAATATCTGTGAAAAAGGAGGCCAGTTGGTATAAATGTGATGACACTGCCATGCCCTTAAGCGTTAAAGAAGAAAATATGCATTTAATTTCACCAAGATACCTCATGGGCCTAATCCTGTGGCTTTTTAAAGTCAATGGAGACACTAACTGAAGCAAACTTTGAGGCAGGGCCTTTAAAAAAGGCATGCACAACAGGTGAACTTTGAGTCCCATCAGTGAGCTATTCATAACGACAGGCAATTTTAATTGTGTAGTACTAGAAGTCCTCTGAAAAATAAGGAGTCACAGCCTTGCAGTTCTGGCCAATTCACTGAAGGGATATTACATCTCTGATTAGTGAACTGATAATGAAAAAGACTTCAGCTGTACAAGAAGTCAGTCAATTATACCTGCTTGTTCTAAAAGATTTGCATACAAACATGTAGTGTGAAAATGCCTTGCTTCTTGACAAGCTAGCAGAGGGTAATGTTTCTTGTGAATACCATTTTTTATGTAAAGAAATTAAGCTGAAAGAAAAAGACATGCATCAACACAACGTGGGTACATGTAGTCAGGACAGGGCTAGAAACATTGCTGTTTTCCAGTCAGGCAATAAAGCTATTAAAATTACAATATATTTCTTAGTACACATGTAGTAAAAATTTGCTGGTCTGTACCAGTAAGCCAGAAAGGCTGCTCTTTGCTCTCAGTGTCCTAGATGCTGAGTCCTCCTGCTGAAAACAAGTTAGCATTAAGAATGTATTCATTTACCCAATTGCATGTCTCTCCAAAAGTCTCTGAACAGGTATGGTTAACTTCCCAAGGAAGCGCTTGATGATCGGACGACTCTTGGCAAATTTGTCTTTAACCTCAATTTCCAGGACATCTGTTAGAAGTGCAACAAAAGAATATTTCTGGAAGGAAAGAACATATTTGACACCATATCAATACACCTTTATTCACAAAGAATGTACTTAATTACTACTAATGTGCAGCGAACTCCAAAAAGTAATGACTGACAACAGCAGTTTCCACATGGCAAAAAATGTCATCATTTATTAAAGAATTTTTGCATATGTAACCAACTTTTTACTGTTCCCCATTCCCTTTCACAGTTCCTTGAAAAGAACTGCTCAGTAAGAAACTGTACTGGATAAAAGCACTTTCAGGGTCTATGTCTGAAAGTAGAGCACCATGTATCCTACTGCTTGCTTCTATTTGCATAGGGGAAAGCAAAAAGTGAAGGATTCCTGGCTGCACTCTGTCAGGTCCATGCAGGAGGAAGTAAGTGTCTCACTCCAGGCTGTGCTCACAAGAATTTCCCTCCCAACACCATGCTTGGCATTCATGTTTTGTATGCATGACAGGAAGTCAAAAGGGCAATGTGTATACAGTACATTCAGGAGCAGCATTACTAGAGGAGAATTTTCTATGGAGTTTTGCCCCACCATTGACAAATCTTCCCAGCAAACTCCAAGAGAACCTTTTCCTGCACTTGGGGCCTTTAAACAATATGGTACTAATTTACAGAAGATTTCTTGATGTCTGGTAAAATCATTTTTCCACCCTTCCCTACATGAGAACATTAACACAGTTACTCTTTTCAGCTTTCATTTTCATGCATTTTGTGAGTACTTCATCTCTTACTGTACTGCTCTGTCAAGTCTGCCCAAAGATGGCAAAAAGATTCAAAAGTGGTACAGGGCAAATGTTAAGCAAGCATGTTGGCAGACACACACACGTACATACAGTGTAATGATAAATTCCCTTTAGAAAACAAGCTTAGGAAGTCAAAATTTGTATTTGTCACCTAGATTTTAAGATATTCCAAATAAGCAAGCAAAGTATGGCATAACCTACTCAGAAAAAACAAGGTCATCTGGTTATTCTTTTACTATCTGCCACCTTTATGACCTCTGAGCAAACCACCTGTGCACAATGCCTAATACACATGTGGTTGGTTAGGTAGCCAAAGATACTGAAATGCTCTTCAGTTCAGCTGTAGACATCAGATAAACATCTTCAAAAAAACCAATTAAAATGGCTGAGGAATAAAATCCCTTCCTCATGCTGAGCAACTGTCACAACTGGGTTCCTCTGATAAACAGAACTTAAAAATGTGTCACTCTCAGTTTGCTATAATATTGCAAATTACTTTGCAGAAAGTATTGGGTGTAAAACAGGATCAATCCTGCACCACTAGGACAGAATATGTAATGGGATCATAACTGCTGTTGTCAGAGCATGGCTAAAGGGAAGATCCAGCAGCTAAAGCAAGCTAATACAATGTGTGCACCAGTGAACATTATCTCTTTTCTAATAAGCTTCAAAGCCAAGGAAAACTGGAGGAGGAAAAAACAGCGGGGATAAAAAGAGTAAATTTTCTTTCTAGCTACTGGCTAGATGGACAGACAGATAGAAAGCTGAAGAATCAGTGCAGAGATCTGAACTTTGTTTTTTTAAAAAGACTTTAGGACTATTCACATCTATAGTCTTTCCCACAACCAAGCACCCCAGGGCAGTGCTAATGCTGGCCCTGCTCAGTACTGCTTTACTGCTTGTTTGCTTTATGATTTGTGGAAACATTTCCCAAAGCCTACTCAATTTTCATCTTCCCAAAGAATACAGTAACATTCACCACAGTACAGGCTTGCCAGTCCTGAAAGGGCTATGGATGTGTGTCAGCAGTTTCACTTTGCCACATAAACATTTATCTTCAAAAGCACAGACATGGCTCTCTTGCATTCCATGACAGCAGTGGGACTGATTTCCTTCCATGGGATGTGCACAGTTTACCCAATACAAACACGTTTGGCAAACTGGTTTCTGCCAGACTACCTGTTTGCCCCCTTGCTGAGTGGTGCTCTAACATCTTCCTGAGTTTTCCTTCCTGCAAGGTGTAGCTTGCAGGGGCTACATCAAAGAGCATCCCCTTAGCCTGACAAAACTGAAAATTTGTCACTTGCTATGCACCACAAAAACACCATTTCCAAAAGAACAGTTATTGCAATCACTAAGCATAAATGTTCATGTAGTGTAACTTCTCTTAAAGAGTCTTCTCACAACACATAATCCAATTTTAATTAATTTATCTTTGCAGTTTGAAGAAATCAACAGGGTGGCTAAGTGAGTTCAGCTTTTTTTTTTAGCAGAGAAGGGAATGAACTGCCAGCAGCTTAAATACTCAGCTTTAATAAGCAGACAATAACTGTTTCTATCCACCAACAGGGTTCCTAAAATTATTAGAATTTCTGTGTCACTTTAAATAACTAGCTACAAAATAAGCTCATGGCTTTCAGAGAGTAAGGCCTAATGCATGAAGAGAGAATGCAAGCCTGGTATGCTGCATCAGCTGGCAGACAGCTCCCAAAAGGAATACATTACCTCTCTGTGCCAAACAGGATTAGTTGTGTTACTGATGATAGTCGACCTTCTTTCCTGGCCATGGTGAGCAAACGTAGGAAATGTACTTTTCTTGCCTGGCTGAATGGACATCTTTAGATAAGGATCAGGGTTGAAGAACATGCCTTTTTTAAGTCCAGCTGCTCTAATATCTATAAAGCAAAACAAGAAGGAAGGAAAAAGGAACTGAGTAAATAAAAGCTAGTTCACAAAGTAGTGTATTCCTAAAATATTACCCAGGAAATCAATTCACCATAGATTACTAAATAAAGCAAGTTAAAAGTACTCACACATGAACTGGATCCAGTGTACAGCAGGAAATCAAGTGTTTTCCCAAAAGAATATAAGGAAGAAAGGTATCAACATCCTCATTTACATTTGAGCCTTCACTTACTTGTAAAACAAAAAGCATAAACTTGTAGCTCACCTACAAATACTTTTCTCAGTAAGGTATCTAAGGTATTTCCACTCAAAGGAAAAAAAAAAGAAACCCCAACAGAAACAGCCCAAAATTAATCACACAGTACTTGTTTTGCTTCTGGGTGAGGAGAGGAGATAAAAAAACTGTATGTAATGCAGTGAAAAGGCACTTTCCAAAAGTTCAGTCTTTGGTAAGTGTAACTTACCAAGTCTGCTCTAGACTATGATGCAATTTTCTCCCAACAGAGCAGATAATCCACCTCATGTAAAAGGAGGAAAAGTTTTCTGAAAAGGCTTCTAGGGAAATTTTTCCTAGAGAAGCCTCAGTACTGCAGCCCTCACAACTTACAATAATAAATAATAATTTCCTCAGGAGCATATTGTCATGACAAAGGACTTCAATGACAGTGCAAGCTTCAGCAACAAGAAAAATAAAGAGGTACTTTTTAATATAATATTAGATTTTCAACTTAACTGTAAAATATTTCTCTGTTCTCTGTAGGTTTGCTGAAGCACAAAATTTGTCTTTTTCCATTAAGTACACCAGTATGCTGCATGCAGCAATGCAACTGGCACATATGGTTTAGACATGCAGCAGAATTCACTGCTCTAAAATGAAATGCCATGCCTGTGGATTTGGTAAAAAAAAGAATCCTACCCAATATTTGGAATTAAGCCACACAGCAGAAATATGATGAAATAGAGTCATGTGTAAATTAACAAGCCAAAAACATTACAGGACATGTGTCACAAGCCTATCAGTCAACACATCTTTCAAAATTATTTAACGGGAGTCAGGCAGAATCACAACTATCTATTAAACAAAACAGGTTTTTCAGAATTCACAAAGCAATTACTTGTATAGTCCACTGTGTGAGTCTGTACAACCTATCAGCTCTATCTCAGGTAGCTGCTGAAAGGCCACTTCAAAAAACTGGATTTTTTCTGCTCTACCTCTACAATCTCTACACATTTTTATTGTCAGCTCTTCAAGATTCAGAAGTGAATTTCATCTGCCTTTGCTCGAGCTGAATATGCTTCCATCTCACACAAGATTTCCCTGGAATAAAGTGCTAATCAAAACAAGTGAAGCTGGTAGACTGCACCCCTACAGCGATTTCACTGTAGTGACAGCTTAGCTCTGTTACAAGTGAAATTTTTTTCCCTTTCTAAACCACCATTCAGCTATTGCTTTTTTCGAAGTGATGGAGCCAGACTGCATTTTAGTTAGAAGTTATGCTTTCCATTCTTCAATCTGAGAGGAACTGTCCCTTGTGCAAACTGGAAATTTCCCTAAATTTCTCATGCTGGGATATATCAAATCCATTTCTTTCACTCCTGGAGATCCATGATTTTGGCTGGTTTTTAACAAAAAGAAGTTCTAAAGAAACGTCATCTTTCAAGCCACTAGAGTGTGCTCCTACAGAGGCTAATGAAGAAAAGCATTCCATCTTTGATGTTATTTAGAACAGCAACTTACTTTTTTTTCACAGTAATTTGTAAAACACAGAGAAGTATTGGGTTTTACCTGATAGGGTAAAGCTGACCAACTTCCTAGAGTGCTGAGCTCCAGAAGCACCTTCATCTGTGCCTTCTACTCCCATCTGGAGAAAAAAAAAAAAAAAAAGAAATATACCACAGAAGTTTTCATCTATTTTGTACATGCCTGAGGACGATAATTCAATTTTAAGGTACTATGCTAGGGAAGGATCTTACCAAATACTGCCTTGTTACCACAGACAGCCTCAGCCACAGCATTAGTTTACAGCAAAATATCTATTATTTATGTCACACAGTGCTAATATACCAGTAGCCTAAATCTTACAAACAGAATATGTATAGGGTAACACACATGCAGACAATATTAATCAGAGAAAACACATATCTTTTGCAGCTTTCCCTTTTGTAAAATAACAAACAACAGTATGGATTTGTAAGACACATCAAATCACTGAGCTGTCCAGTGACAGCATATGTCATTTTCGTCAGTTTCCACAAATACATAATTTAGTGTGCAACAAAAAAAAGCAAAGAGATCAAAGAGCGACTAAAAAAGCTTTCAGCTCTATTAACAAAAGCTCCTTTTAAACAGAAAAACACATCAGACATCTAAATATAAATGTGGTCTAAAACCTTATGCTTCACAGATTTTTGAGGTTTGGTTTCTACTGAAATCCCTCATTAGGTAAAGCACTACTTCAGAATAAAAGTTTCTCTTGTATTAATGTCTGTCTCTTTCAACTAGCAGAAGGATTTGTCTTTCAAGACAAAGGAGATGTGCATCCAGCCAAATAATCGATCTCAGAGACAGCAAAGGAGAGATATTTGAAGACAAATGGTTCTCTGGGCAGGCACTGCACTCACTCCCAGGCAAAAGAGGTGACACAGAAAAAGTTTGAGCCAAACACAGAGCTGAGGATTAATACCAGTGATAGAACAGGGTCTGATCTATTGAAAGATGCAAATCAGCTGAACAAAAATGGGCACACCTGTGAGTGTAGATGAAGAATGTGAGGCAGCCCTGAGCAGTGGTTTGGAATCACCAGATGGATAAATGACTCTGGAGCTGTGGTGGCCGCAGGGAAGCTGCTTTGCATTCATCGAACACACAGTCATTCCTTTTTATTTTGCTGTAAGCTACTTAATAACATAATTTCAAATACTTCCCACAATGATCAGCAAGCACATTGCAATTTCATTGGAATTAGCAAGCGTGTGGATTTCTCCAGACAAAGTGATGAAGAAACAGCCATGATGTTGGGGCTTGCCATCCCCGCGGGCCTCAGCGGTCTTGTGAGGGGACACACCATGCCAGCAAGCACTGCCACTCGCCAGCCAGCCCATTCCCTTCCCTCACTGCTGCCTTCATGGGCACTTCCCACCTCTCAGGGCAAGACAAGTCTGGCCAGAGTGCTCAGAACTACCCCTGTTCCACTCAGCATGACATTATTATGCCAGTGATTTTATACGGATGCGCAAGTAGTGACAGCTGGTAGCAAAATTATGAAGGCATCAAAAGCAATGGGTTAATTCGAGCTGGATCAGTGCTCCCTTGTCTACAGACAGACACCATGGAAGCGGTGAGGGGTGCATTCTGCTGTGATACTAATGCTGTCCAGGCAATGCCACAGGAACGTTGTGTATTCCCGTTTCCTCTTTTGAGCTTATTTCAGCACACACTGTTTTCCTTGTTAAAAATGTTACTCACCAACGAAAAGGCCTTCCCCATTCTATACCTATTTTTCTGCTACAAGTTGGACTCCATTCAAATAATATAATTTTTATTGCTAACTTCATGTTATAGAAAATAGAATTTGCTGACAATTCAGCTATAGTAACAGGAATGGTGACAGTGTTCCCTAGCCCTTCCATGACTTTTCTATACAACCTCTTCCTGTTCCATTATGATCTAAACAGCAGTTTCAATTCTTCTGCCCCAAATGAAAAATTTCATCCCAGCACACACACAGAGCTTTGCAGCACAAGGGCCATTTCATCTGGTGTAACACAGTGTTTCTGAATGCTCCATCAGACTTCCTACCTCCCCTGAGCCAAGGTAACACAACAGAATGTTAGCTGCTTATCCAAAAGTATGATGGACTGAAATACCTGGTGTGATATACCATCAGTATGAGAAAATCCAGTAAGCAAGGAATTTATTGCACCATTAAAAAAAAAGGGGAGTGAGCACACCATGACTCTCTTACCACTTCCTCAAACAGCATTTCTCTAAGAAAAGACAGAACCAGTACCAGGAGAACCCAGTGATCTCTACTGCACAGTGCTTAAGCTCAACACCAAAACCATGGAAATGCAGTGAGGTTTTAATGTTTTACAATAGGTTTACTTACACATAACTAACTCACTATGACATTTTTAGGAAGTATCATCTGAACTGTCATACAACATTCTCATCAGGAAAACTAACAGCTCACTATTTCTGGAATTCTGCACTGTTAACGCAAACAAAAATGTTTATATAAAATTACCCCTTCTAGCAGGTGTGTGAATTCTGTACAATACCCAGGACACTGCATTACCTTTCAAAGGAAAGAAATTTAAACAGCAAAAGCTGGTATAAGCCTTCAAGAATTACCATGACTCTCAAAGACAGCTCTCCAAGTAACTACCAAGTCATCAAATACATACTTAGATGACAGAAGTTCAGATGTCCTTTTGTTCAATGAATCTCAAAACTACTGGTGGATAACAAGGTAAGGTCAAGAAAATACAAAAGTTCAAGTGGTTTCTCCATTCAGTATAATCACTCTGCTTCTCAGCAATGATATAGTGTAGCATGCAGCCCATTATAAGGGTTATTTAGAGATGCATTTTTTTCCTCTTGCTCAAAATCAGACTACCTTACTGCCTTTAGTTCATAAATTGATATTAAAGACAGTAGCTGTCAGGCCCATTAACTATGACACATTTTCTTCTGTAAAGTACCGAGTCTGTATGCATCTGTGAAACTGTTACTCATAGTGAGACCTGACAAAGATCTGAAAATTAAATGATGCTACCACCTAGGTTTGTAATTCTAAGAGAAAACCCACAGACATTTGGTATACTAAGATACAAAGTCTCTATAGCACATTTAGTGTCAGATAATCATAGCATGCACTTGTATGGAATACACAACACTGAGAAAGCACAAGGTCAGAATAAATGCTATGCAGTCTGAGTAATTTCTACTTTACTGCATCCTCAACAGTGCAGTTGTCAGGACATCACCCTGACAGTTGTGATCTTAAATATTTGGCAGCTAACATCAACAAATCAAATGCACTGTGAAACTTGCTGAAGCTTAGCTGAAGAACTAACCTGATAGATAAATTACTTGCAGCAAAAGCTTCAAGGTACAAGTTTGGAAGCCTTTTCTGCCACTGCTTTAACAACTATTCCACTGCTACATAAACTGAAAAAACTTCAAACAAGACTCATAACACAAATGCAGTAAGACAATACTTCTCAATAATCAGAGAATTACTAAATTTCAATGGTATATGAACACTCAAAGAATTCAGTAATTTTTGCAAGAGCAGAGTTTTGTCAAGTTTTATTTATACTAACAGTTGCTATCTCTGCAACAGTTTCATACTGAATATTAGGAAATGTTTAAGAAATAGGAAGAAACAGAGACTCCGGACATTGTTTCAGTTATATAATCAGTGTGAAAAATTTCTAGTACGGTGTTAAATTACTGAAAACTGTAAGTAGCAAAAAACTGAATGCAAGCAAAGTCAAATTCTTAGCATAAAAGATTTCAGTTAAGCCCAGTGACTTTTTACTGTTATTTTATTACGAGCAATACAAAACCATGAAAATCACTTTCCAGTTTTTATCGTTTTGTAAGGCAACACGCTTTTTTGAAAAATAATTGCTGTCAATAGTAAAAATAAGAGACATATTGATAGGTTGGTCTGACAGTTAATACTGTCATTAGTACTATTATTTTATAAAACCTATCAGTAAATCATCTTCTACAAATACAATTAACAAATAGGCTATAAACTCACCATCACAGCAGGGTTTTTCACAGTGATACATGGAGTAGTAGCTCTGAGGGCTCCACTAACACCATGGTAGTATTTAAAACAGATCTTTATTTCAGCTGAAAAGAAAACAAAAACCACATTAAACACTTCACGACTGACCCTAGGCAAAAGAAACACAACAAAAGGGTCCAGCATTCAGTGACCTATCTACAGAAATACTCTAACAGGAAATTAAAAACAGAGTTGCTGGTTATATCCTTGTTGTGTGCTGGGTCATTCTATTACTTAACAGCCACAAATTATAACTTACCTAATTCTGCAACTTGTATTTCTGCTACTATATCATCAGCCCTGGAAAAGGCATATGAGACATTTGCCACTAGGATGATTTTGTAGGACTTTGGAAGAACATGACACATATCTGAAGGAAGCTGGAATCACTTTATATATCGGAACACAGGAAAGGTAAATGTTGAACCATGCTTCTGGTCCCACTGATTAAAGTTTTGTTTGCTAAACTGCATTTACTGCAAACAAAAGAGTATTATGTTTAACTGAAGCCTGACCTCCCCTGTAGTTCCTCTGCATTCTTCCAACCAAGCAGAACAGCTATAATTATGGCTGCCCTTGATCCTGTGGGATTTTCTCTATGTGGAACAATGTCTGTTTCCCTTCTCCATTGGGATAACTCTTCTGTGTAAGGCTGGTGAGGGTTTTACCTCTGGGTACAGAGATGGCCACAGGCAGACAGCAATGGCCAAAGGCAGGCAGGAATGACAGCAGCCAGCTCAGACAGAGCATGTGTATGAAAGTCTTGACAGTTCAATTCCTTGCTTGGTTTAACAATATGTCAGTAGTCCTGAAGTACAAAACCCCAGAGTTTGGTATAAGATTTTGAGACATATATGGCATGATTCCTTGAGGGTTGAGGTACCCACTTATCCCTGCTCAGAAACCACCCTGCAAGCCTGCTCAGCCAAAAAGGATTATTTATTTTTGAATTTACTGCAGTTACATATCAACATTTATTTACTATCTTCCTCCTAGAACAAAAGAGGAGACACCTCAGAAGAACCCTTCAAAGGAAAGTGTCTGGCTGACAGTGCCTCCGGGGAATCAGGAGGTGGAGAAGCTGCTGAGCCCACTTCCTCCTCCTCACAGATGCGTTCACACGCACAGACAAAACATGCTCTATTTACCACAAGCTTTACAGCAAAATTCAAAATGCAGACAGGATTTCTCATCACCTACAAAGGTTTATGAGACCTAAAACCCATCAGGCAGGACTATGGGTTAGTTTCTTCCTGAACTGAGCAGTTCTGCTTACTTACCAACAGTGCTTATATCCAGGACACACAAGAATTTCTAGCTCACATAAAATCAGAGGTTCAGCACTTGCAAAATCTGGGAGGATTTATACCAAGTACTGGACTCTCCACATTGTAAAATGCACATACTAAGTAACAAGAACTCAAGTCTGAGCATCTCTTATTCACACTGAGATTATGGTTACATGAGAGCATGGTTAAGAGAATGTACTGTTCCAACCAAGACTTCCAATTTCCAGCTATATTGCTTGCTTTTATTGCATTACTTACTTTTATTGCAACCTAAGCTTAATTTTTCAGAAAGTATCTGGAGCTACTGTTTATCCAGCCTGTTGTGACTATCTTCTCTCAATTCATCACTTTCAAACAGAATGTAGCAATAGAAAGGTCACCAACTGCTGGTTCTATCCATGGATAATCCATAATGTGATGGGGGACAAATACTCTCACTCACTACACTGACAGGTACACTTATCTGAAGGCTGAAATGCAATACTACAAGTTTTGCATCCTCATATTTCTTTCTCTCAATAACTTCTATGAGCATACAGTACTTTTCAATACCTGTATATGGCTGGATAGAACAATGCTTGATTCAAGAAATGGATCTGACAATCACTTTCAGGTAAGCTAAATTAAAAAAATACAGTCTAACAAACAAAATACCAAACTTCAGGACTTATTGCTAGAAATAATTAGAAAAAGCAGAGCACTTAAAAACATGACAGTGAGACTTTTTCTCCCACTTGCCAGCAGAACCAGCACTGACTCCATTTGGGAGTTATACAGCACTGCAGTCATACATGTATTCAGAGAAATGGCACATCAGCTGTTAGCACTGTGTCAGTGGGATTAATACAAGAGAAGCTGTGCTTGAAATTCAGCACAAAATTGAGAAATGGGCTACCCACCATATGCACGCAGATGTTGGCAAAATGAGCATGGATTTGCAAGACTGGATCTTATACACAGCAAGAGCACAAACACTTCATAGGTTAAGAGACACCAAAGTGTTTTTTCTTCTTGGCTAATAACGCTAGAAACTGCAGTTAATGTTAACAGAAGAAGAAATCTCAGAGGAACCTGCTAATTTCAAAGCAGATGAGGATGTAGCTTTTTGACATGTCTTGTGTGGTGCTATCAGGAAAAAAATCTTGATTAGAAGAGGTTTTTCTTGATGACTGACGGATTCCTAACCTCTAGATATATTGAAAACAAGTATCTGTGGCTGTTCTGATAGTTACAGGTGGTGCGCTGAGATGTGTTCTAAGGCTCCATAAACACACAGAAAACTTCAGCAGCAGTAAGTTCAATTATCTGCAAACAGGACTTCAGTATTTTGAGAAATGAGTTAAATACCATATTAACACACACATTTCCTCTGAACTATTGCATACTCTAAATGCACATTAGCATGTGTCACATACAGAGTTTTCCCAGTTTCTTCCATTTCTCCTGCCACCTTGCTTTTATGTGTTGCCTTCAGGGGGATACTGGCACTTCTCTTTTTTCTTTCCTACTTATTCTTCTTCAACAGGTTAATGAGATTGCTTTGCATGGGATCCCTAATGAAAACATTAAGAGCAGTAAACCCAGCAAAGGACATACATCTGTACCTGACCACAGGACCATTTGCTGTATCATTAAAGAAAATAAGATGTTTCAGAACACAAAAGAATTTTTATTCATGGGAAAAATTAATATATTTTTGATACTACATATGTCCTCTTATAATTGACATTCCTGCAGACATAGAGACCACAATAAATTCCTTCTTTAATTAAAAATAAGCCAAAAATTAAATTGGAGGGATTTGTGATTCTTTCAAAGCTATCACATGGTCATATAAAAAATGATATATATGTTAATTAATCAGAAAACTCTGTGAAACCATAATCCCCTTCTTTTAAAGCTAATAGCTGTTACTATATAAGCTTAGTCTTATAGCTCAGGTCCATTAAATAGAAATGTTGGAATCAGTAAAGGTTTCTGGGACTCAAACACTGACATTTGAATTTCAAAAGAACATCTGCATGAAATTATAGTGTTGTTCCCTCTATGGACCATATACTTTTGCCTCTTCAGTAATAAAGGGATCAGCTTACACTAAATAACAGCTTGGGTTTAAAACATCACTAATTCCCCAAAGTTCCTCACTAACTACTTTTTTACCGCCTTTGATACTTTACCTTTGCTCATCAAAAGAATGCTTTATTAAAGAAAGATTCTAAGAATACATAACTACAAGAGCATAATCCTCGGAGAATGCATTCTTTCCAGAAGACTGATAATGCAGGAAAGCAGGTATCTCTGCTGTAAGAACAGCTTGCTCCAGACAGACCCTAGTCAAACAAAACACCAATATTAGAGGTGGAATCATCTCCACTGAGAAGGGATAAGCAGACACATCTCCAAAAAGAAGTCAAATCCAAGCTGGGTTATAACAGTCTCTAAAGCAAAACAGTGCTCCCAGTTCACTGTATGGAACCTGCACAGCAGCTGAAACTTCCTGGCCACTGCAGCAGAGTGCCCAGAAGGTACTTGGGCTCAATCCATGGCTCTCTGCAGACAGAAACATATGTCCTCCAATACGCACTGAGGAAAAAGCTGACAGCACAGTAACTCATTGGAAAAATATGAGAGCATGTTCTGCAAAACTTATTTAAGCAAACTAGAACAAATGAAGTCACTCACATTCACGCTTTACAAAGCTATAAAGGGAGAGGCAATCCGTACAAAAGCAACTGTGGCAAATCCTATTTTTTTCCATCTGAACCTGATAGACAACTGCAGAAATTTAGCAGTGCTATGCATGTCTTGCCTGTTGAACTCTTCTGTAGCATGACAGTTCAGTGAACTCAACATTTCTGTTTGGACATTTAGCATTCTCTGTCACCAGATGACATAAGCAAAAACGATGCACCACAGCCTTGGTCACGATGAAGAGACTAATTTATTTTTTCTGACTCCAATCTTTTATAGTTCTCAAAAGATGCCAGTGGATTGGAGGGTGAACGTGCCACCTCTCCAACGACACTGGACAAACTACCTGTACATCAAATTTCTCCGCCTCTATGAAAGAATGCAAAACAATAGGTTGTTTACAGAAAGTTGTGTGAAAAAGTTCTCTACAGGAATGTAAACTCAGAAGGCTTTAGAAAACTCTTGATAACCAGGGCGACACATTCTCTTCTCTGCATCACTTTCAGCATATGCATTTTTGATTACGGATTACTTCCTACTGGACAGTAGCAAACACAGCAGCAGAATGCAAAGCTGACAGCCCTCAGGTACTTGCCATTTCTCTCAGCAGGTGTATCACAGAATTTATTTTACAGGAACATTAGGCAGACCACCTACAAAGTGACTTACAGAAAGCTTTTTAGCTAAAGTAGGATCAATAACAGAAAATGCTTATGTCCCATTGGTCTTTCCATTTAACCTGCTTCAAAGGGAATGTGGACAAATGCTTGTAACAGAGCATCCTATCCCTGGCAGCCCCGTTTCACTTTGCTGTCATCAGAGATTCTTATTTACAGTCATGAGCACTGACTATTATGCTCCAGTTTGGCAAAGTATTTAATTATAATCTAACCTTTAAAACAAAACACTGGGGTATTATGGGCATAAGAAAGTCAACAAAGCCTGCCACAAATGTTAAAAATACAAGACTTGATCCTGTTTCAGTTATTTTTGATACTCAAAAATAGCTGTTAAGAGACAACACAAAAAAACAGCAGAAGAATAAAAGTTTTTCTAACTCAGTGAATATGTCTATAAATAGGGTAGGGACAATAACCATGAGTCCCCAGACACACCACTGAAAGGGCACTGGTTGCAGAGCACTGAGCCTGAATGTTCCAGGCTCAGAACAATTCCACATGAGAAAACCATGACCTTTACAGAATTCAACTGGTGAAATTTTAAATGGTAAAAGTATAAAGATTGGGTACAAGAAATGAACTACAGTCATAGAACATTCATTAACATTGACCATTATGGTCAAGACCATTACAAAAAAGAAATTCTGTTCACACCTCTAGTTACAAGGAACCCTTAAAAGCTAAAAGTATATGAAGTTCAATTATTAAACTGGTATTTTTTTTTTCCTTCGATATCTATCAGCTTTTAACAAAAAAGAGAGCTGGGAGTCTGCTTTGCTACTTACAAAGTAAGGCATTTCAGTCCTAATACACTGTTTTTGCAAAAGTTGTCATTTCATGGAAATAGGAACTGAATACCAAGAACTCCACATAAAACCTCACTTTTAACATGATACCAGTGCAATGCAAACACATATATTACCTTGTCTTCTGAATATATCTCATAGTCTACTCATGTTCTTACTCATAGGGGATTAACAGATCAAGAGCTGCCTTGCTGAGAAGGACTTGGAAGAGCTGGTGGAGAGCTGACAGAGGCTGGACATGACCCAGCAATGGGCACTCCCAGCCCAGAAAGCCAAACGTGTCCTGGGCTGCATCCAAAGCCCCACAGGCAGCAGGGCAAGGCAGGGGATTCTGCTCCACTCCAAGATCCCACCTGGAACACTGCATCCAGCTCTGGGGGCCAGCACAGGAGGAACAGGGACGTGGTGAAGTGACTCTAGAGGAAGCCACCAAGAGAATGGAGGAATGGAGAACCTCTCCTATGAAGACAGGCTGAGAGAATTGGGTTTGCTCAGCCTGGAGAAGAAAAAGCTCTGAGAACTCACTGCAGCCTTTCAGTACTTGAAGGGAGCTTATCAGAAAGATAGGGACAGATTTTTTACCAGGGACAGTGTGTAATGGTTTTAAACTAAAATAGGGTAGATTCAGACTAGACCTAAGGGTGAAAATTTATACAGTGAGGATGGTGAAATGCTGGCATAGGTTGCCCAGACAGGTGGTAGGTGCTCAGTCCCTGGAAGCACTCAAGATCAGGTTGGATAGGGATCTGAGCAACCTGACCTCTCGACGATGCCCCTGCTCATTGCAGGGGGGTTGAACTAGAGACCTTTAAAGGTCCTTTCCAACTCAAACTATTCTGTAATTCTATGCCACAAACGAGATTTTAGTTCAAAACACACTGCATCTGTGCAGTCACTGCATCCAAGTATCGCAGTGTGGCACCAGAAGTAATTTAACCACAAACATCCCAGGGGGGATTTGGAAATTATTGATGTGACAAGACTGGCAGTCTCTGGATGAATCCCAACAGCTGCCACTATGGATTATTGCTCACAGCATAAAGCCATAGCACTGGTAAAGAAAATATATGCAAATCAATGTCTTTCTATTCTACTGACAGTAATGACTATGACATCAAATGGTATAAATAACAACAAAGGTAGGTAAAGTGGGTAAAGGTGCTTCTTGTGGACACTGTAATTAACACTCATGGGACCAAAACTATAACTTACAAACACAAGGCCAATACAGTCTCAAAGCAAGCTCTCAGCCTAAGCCCATGCTAATAAACCAGGCAGGACCATGGTAGAGAATCAAGAGTGAGCACATGACCATCCATAGCGCTGAACTGTAACCACCCCCCTGCTTTATCTACTGGAATATGTACAGCTTTTGACTTCTGGGCACATTGCATATGGAAGTGCATAAGCCCCAGTTACCTGCTGATGGCAGTGACTGTCCTATGCTGATCTCCCTGCCATGGCATCTCTCCGTCATGACCTGTCCTTCCCTGCACTGCAGAAACCTGACTTGGAAGCTGCAGATTATGAATGAGCAGCAGCTGTCACCAGCTAGTCCCAAATAAAACTCAGGCTTCTCCTCACATGTTTTTTCTATCACCAGTCTTCCTATGGATCATTTCACTCCATCTTTCTGCTACCTCTGTTCTCCATATGGAATACCATCACCATGCACTCTATTTCCAGCACAATGCCCCAAAGGGAGCCCCTTCCATCCTAAGCTCACAGACTGCTAAACCCAGAGAAACACTTGCCATGTGAAATCATTTCTGGGGCAACTGAAAGCTCTCTTGCGCCAAAGAGCAACGGCCCCAATGTACTTAGAAACCTGAAGAGCCTGATGCCAGGCTAAATACCAGATGACCATACTAAATGCAAAAGCATTAAGCTGTGTTGCACTTTCCCACTACTGCTACCTGTTTAGGATAATACTCCGTGAACTTGTTTCCTTTTACAAGAGGATGAAAATTGTAGAGCTGGGTTTAGCAATCCTTCTGTAGTTTGCACACCAAAAAAAACCTGACAGAGCCATGCAGTGAGTCATTGTTTTCCTTCGCTCACATTTTAGCAAGCCTCAGAGCAGGATGTTTGAAAGCCACCTCTGCTATGTGAGGAAACAGCATATCAGGCATATTGATCCCCAAACTCACCTTCTTGAATGTCTAAAATGACTGAGTTCCCTTTCATGCCTACAAAGCACTTTTGGTCCTTCCCCAGGGAAAAGCAAGAGGAACACCTGCCTCTGTACTGGCTGGCTCTGCAGTTCAGAGCCACTCACACTGTCTCAAGGTGACATCTTAAGGACACTGCCTGTTTGTGATGGTGAGCTGGACTTGGTATTTTCCAAATATTTTTGTTCTCTTCTGCATAATATTTCCTCCCTCCCCTTCCTCAGCCACTCCCCTCAGAGGCTGCTTGTTTTTCTGGAATACATTAAGTTCATTTCTCTTTATTTCACTGTTGATTCCTTTGATTCTCCCTTCCAGGGCAGAGCCCACAGAATTTTTGCGTTGATTTTTGTCCGAGGCAAATAGAGTTTTCTTTGATCATCCTTGTTTTGCTAATTTTGGATGCTTTGAGGGGAATTAACATCTGTTTTTAGTACGAAGAGGGAACTCTCCCCTCCCTTCTTTCTGCAGGTTGCTTGATCTGAATAGAGCAGATGGCAAACTATGGCTTTACATGTTACTTTCTTGGAAAATACTGGAGATACTGAATCCCCAGGGAGGGATTTTTAAGAGGAATAAATTAAGTGATCTTAACACTGGGTTACAAGACTACAGACACACAGTAATGTGAAATTCAGAAAAATGTTTATCCAAGTCTACCTTTAAACATAAGCATAAATTTGAGAGACCTTGGTGAAACTATAAATAAGTTTATTATTATGCTCATGGAAAAACAGCTTCCCAAATTAAGGCATAAAATGTTTTTCTTAAAAGATACAAATCTTTTTGCAGAAGGAGTACAAGGCCTAACCCAGCTGACTCCCACTGACTAACATTAATGCAATTAAAATGGAAATATTCCTTCTGCATGAGATTTGTTTGCATATGGCTCATTAGCAATGCTATAACTCTCTGCACTTCACCCTCCAGGAATGTTACTGGTGAACAGATATGTAATGTCCCTAGGCTGTGACACTGCTAGGGAAAACCCACATCCAGAGTCTTTGGTTTAAGTGCATGCTGACTGAGCACAACTCATTATCCAACATTAGTAACTTACATTCCTTTTCTTCCCAAAAAAACATGACAACTTTAGGCCAGTTTTGAGTGTAAATCCTAAAGGATTATTGTAGTTACTTAGCATAACTCTGTTAATGAGTATCATCAGTTCTCATTGCCAGAGCAGGTTCAATGCTTCTCAGGCTTGCAGAAAACATTCCCTTCCTCTCCTTGAGTACAGGTAGAGCAGGGAACCTGCAATCATGTAGGTATCACAGTACATAGGTGGCAATTAAGTACTGTTCCTGTCTACTTGGTACTGGTGAGGAATACTACGTCTAGTTTTGGGTCCCTAGGATCAAGAGCAAGGAGAAAAGGGAGAGTGAAGAGCAGAGAGCTACAAAGGTGGTTGGGATGGCTAAAATGTGACATATGAGAAGAGGCTAAAGGCGCTGGCCCTGTTTAGTCTGGTGAAGAGGAGATTAAGGCAAGACAAATGTTACTATCTCTCCTCTTTCCACTTCTATCAGAGATTTTAAAAGGGGCAATGGCCCCAAATTTCAGCTATAGCCATTCATATTGGATGTCACAGAAATCTTTTTAGCTGGAACAATACTGCAGCACTAGAACAAGTTATCTACAGCATCCAAAAAATCTTTGTCCTTGAAAGCTTCCAGTAAAAACCACACTTGAGCAAGTCAAGTGCTGGTCCCAACTGAGAGCAGATTGGATGCAATGAGTATTCCTATGCTGTGGCTAGTTTCCAGTTGAGTTTAGATTGATCCATTTACACATTTTGTTCATGCTGGTCCCCCAGACATTGCCCCCGTTATGGATCTGCTGCTTCAAAAATTCAGGGACTGAATGACCACTGCCAATGGTCTGCTGAATGTCATTACTGTCAGGAGTAAATATGATGAACCCCACGTACCATGACCTGTATGTCATATATTGTACCTCTCAGCAAAGATATTGCTAAATATAAGAAATCTACAACTGGAGAGTTCTTTCCCAAATGTGGAAAACAATGGTGGATTAAAGTATCAGAAATACCTTAAATTTAATAATCTGGCACATTTACTGAAAATGTTAGACTCCTCATTTGTCTCCCTCTTGCTGTGACAGCGGCATCATGTGCTATACCGAGAGACAAAGCATATCTGCACCACAAGAGAAGGAGGAGGTTAACAGGGGAGCTGAGTATGGCACAGGCTGGGCAGTGCCAGGTCTGCAGGGCGTGGTAAGAACCCCACAGCACAGCTCTTCCCACAGCCGGCCTGGCGCTGCACCGCAGTGACACCGCAGTTGTACCTGAAGGGCGCAGCCACCTGCTGCGTTTGCCCCTGTTGTGATTTACTGAGCTGAGGAATAGAAAAGAAATGGAAAAGAGCAGCTGCCTGTAGCTGCATCCAATGTTGCTTCACCACCTATAAGTTTCAAGGAAAAGCCTTGCTGAGCAAACATGGCCACAGATCTGTAGAGACCTCTTGTTTAAAAAGTGGAATCAGAAATTCAGTTAAGTGTTTCAGTGCAGTTTTTGGCCTCTCACTAGAAACACCAGTGTCACTGGTGACATATTTATCTACCATACTATGTGCTATAGCAACATATGCTCATAAACATTCCTTTTTACAGTTCTCAGCTGCTGCACAATTGCTTGTCTCTTGTTCATTGTATAGCAGCAGAGCTGTTTGTTAGTGAAGCTCACCATGACTGAAGAACATCCTGCACTTCCTTTCAGCTGACTGTGATGCACAGTTAGTTGCAAACTGCGACATCAGCTGCAGCTGATTTTAAGTCCAAACTAGTAGTACTTGAAGCATTAGTTTGGGTTACTCACATGAACTGGAAATATTATTCAAGAGCCTCATCTCAATATACTATGGAGCAACACATAACCAGCTAAAAGATATAAACATTCCTGAAGTCAAACTGCCCATATTGGCAACAATACTGACAAAGTTCATGCACAAGAAAGACGAGGCAATGAACTTTACTAAGAGACATTTTAATCTGCTTTAATATACCAATGTCTTTGGCACCAGGGAAGTTAATTATCTTTATTATTTTCCTAAGTATTGTCTTCAGTTCAATCATTGTAATGTAATGAACTCCTGAAATGGAATTTCATTTTATCCTATTTAGGCTTTTTTTTTTTTTTTTTTTTTTTTTTTTTTTTTTTTTTTTGAGAAGTGTGTTGTGTAACACATAGAGCAACTTGGCAAGATTCAATGATGAGCTCTAGAAATAGGAAGCTTTAATATTTATTTTTAGTAGAGGGTATACAACACCTCTTGAAATACATGTATTACTGTTCTATCAGTTAATTAGAATAAAAATTTCTGCCAAGACCTACAGTAAGCAGCACTGCAGTGTTTTACTTCACTGCAGTGAAGAATGGAGTGGGAGTATTTTTTTTTTTAACTTATGAAAGAGGATTCATTACTGTGAGGCTAAACAGGTGGTAGAGCAACTCAGAGCTCTTCTGGGACTGATTGCCACTTTGATGCTTGGCACATCAACGTTTCCAGTAAGCTCTGATACAACATCCCATGATTAGAACATCAGTTTCTTTAGGATCATATGCTTCATATGGTAGGATAGCATAGCTTCATCAAAAAGAAAAAAAAAAAAACCAAAAAAACCAAAAAAACCCCAGCCCACAGCAGAGAATAGCTAAGATTCCTATAAACCCTGGTTGTCTGGTGTAGCTCTTCAATTTGAACCTTGACTACCAACACTCTTCAGTTTGAACCTTGACTACCAAAGGCTTTTTATTTCAGTCACATAAAGACTCTCAGTATTTCCAAACTGCCCAGCAGATTTTCCAGTATAACAAATCTTCAGCTGAGAAATTCTGATGCAACTGAACAGGACGCTGGCACTTCCTAGAGTCAAATCCAACCTTCCCACTATCAAATATTAGCAAGCACTATTAGCTTACTACCTTTTCCTTCACATACGCTTACCATTAATATTTGGCCAGCTGAAATTTGGAACTTCTATGGGAAGGGACTTCATCTTTCAATGTGCATCATACCACACAAGGCAACTCCTTCCTCCCTTGAAGTGAAATGTGCTAAGAACATCACTAGAATACGAATGTACATCTAACTCATACAGCAAACACACTGGAAAATGCTCCCCCGTAAGAGCAATACAATCAATTCCCTTGCTTCATCAGAAGGATTGATGAAATGAGTATCAAATGCCACCCTGCTGACCTGCCTTGGAATATGCACTGCATAAATAGGTACTCACATTCCATAAAGTAGGGGCCAGGTTCAATTCGCCACACTATTTGTCCTTTTTGCGTGCCAGTCACTCCCCGATTCTTGGAATCCCAGAAATTGGCTGGAGAGTTCTCATCTGAAGGAGGGAAGAAGAAAAATAATTTCAGCAAGCAGTATTTAAAATAGAAGTTTTCTTGGCTTTCTGTTTCAAGAGGCCCAGATACAAAAAATTACTTGTATTAAATTAAAAAAATAAAGAAATCAAATTATCTGGCAAAAGATAAATAGCTTCTCTTGTACTTTTGATAGATCAATTTATGCAGAGTGAGCAGACAGACACACAGCCAAGGTAAATCTATGGTTTCCTGTAAAAGAAGACCTGCCAAGCTACAGTATTAAATTCCAAAACTTCCCTAATCCAACAGAGAAGCTATTGGGAGTGTACAGCTGATTGAAACTGCATCACAGAGTTACCACACCATGTTGTACACCAATCCTGCTCTGTGATGTGAAAATCTAGCATTCATTCCCTAGCTGGGAAATGCAGAATTGTAACTAGGGGTATCCAGTTAGAGGCCTGAAGTGCAGAACTGTCAGTAAGCCAGAGCTAGAAAGGAGAGATTCAGCAAAATACATTCAGAGAAAACATTCAAAGCAAATAGTATCTGCAGAGCAGCTTAGCAATATCTGTATTACCCCTTCTCAAATGAAGATTTTTGTCCTAACAAACACAAGTCTTAGGGCCGTTTTATTTTCCAGCCTGTATTCAGACACCCAGAACACCAGATTCACCAGATGAATGAAAGAAAACCAGGGCAAGAAGCTGTTTGAAAGGGCACAAAGGTTAGTTCTGATGATATGGACAAAGCTGACATAAATCCAACTTAACTTTTTTGTACAGGAAGTTCTTTGGAAGTATGCATTGTGATATTTTACCAGTGTATTTCAGCAGCTGTTAACTAAACTAGACAAGAACTGCACCTATGATGTCAAATACAACATCCTAATTCTTTCCAGTGGTACTGCATATTCTTTAATCTTAATTTTTTAAGAACTCCTCTTTCATTACATACACTAGAGTGCATTCTACAAATTTAAAAATACTTCACTAAGAACCTAGTCTACTGTGACTTTGTTCATAAAGCTCATATCCAGTCAAGCACATTCCTTTGTACTTTGGTAGGAACTCACATAAGATTACAGAACTGTCACCTACATTTTAGATATCCATATACTATTTATGAAAGAATAATAAACAATGCAACTTTCTTACATTTATCTTAAAAATATGAACTCACACTGAAGCTTCTTTCTCCCTTTCATTCTCACGGCCCATCTCAGTGCACATGCAGTAACCCCACTGAATTATGGCGAGTGCAGTCTGTACATCTCATCCTACCAAACCAACACACAGAACACTACCACACACTGGACTTCTGTGGTTGTTCAAGAGAACTTACACAGTGCCCAAAACCTAGAAGAGCTTTGAGAATCAAGAAGGGGTCATAGCAAGCTACTGACATTTTTATGCCTCCAGCCCTGGGTAACTTTGAGAATTTTTAGAAAGCTGATGTCTCAACACCTCAAAATCATGACAAGTCCAGGAGAATTTCTAATTATCTCAATGACAAGGAGAAGGGACAGGAGGGTTCTCCTAACATTTGTGAACCTCAAGCTTGTAATGCCCACAGGCTTAACTTCTCATACAGAATCAACATGATAGGACACAAACTGCATGCACAAGAAAGTCAGGCACACAGGTAATAAAATCTTAAACTGCATGTATTTCTTCTTCATTACAGTAAAAAAATTTCAGAGTAAACAAAGCTGCATCTCACCCATGTTTTGTTGGGTTTTTTTTCCAAAGCCGTATAAAGAGGAGCACTAAATGTACAGCCTGTAAATCATCCCACAGGCCTTATAAAAAAACCTCTATGTGGTTTGCAATGACACACTAACCAAAAGAATACACTGCTGATGAATTTATTTACTTTTTTATTCTGCCTTCCTATCCCAAGGCCCTCTATTTTCATCCAGACAGAACACCAGGAGATACAGCTGAACTTCCAGCAACACTACAATAGTGACTGCTCTGGTCCACCACTTAAACCTGGTTATCCAAAACAGCACTACCAAAAGTGAGCAGATTCTTTAAAAACTCCAGTTATCTGAAACACGGAGTTTTAAACTATTCAGCATTCTCATTTCATCTAGGTAAATGAATGAACACATTCCTGAAAGTAAACATCTCATCTAACATGCTCTGGTTCTGAATTTCTGTATTTAATCAACTGGAGAAGAGTCTGTTCATGATTCTAAGAACAAGGATGGATATTTGGTATATTATAACCATGAGGTTTTTTTATTCTTATCTTGTTCAACAAATGAACAAAGCCTGAAGCAATGAAATATACCTTTATTGGTGAGATTTCCAACAATAAGGCACAAGCAACTGTTACTTGGTTTTTAAATCAGTCATAAAGCAATGTCAATGGTAATTTTTACAAGGATACTACTGAGCTTCAGAAAAGGTCCTCCATGAACTGAGTCTCAAATTCCCAGCTGGTAGTTACAAGAATGCAGAACGCTTTCTTTCACTTTATTTAATAAAATCCCACAATTACAGAAATGCCTGGATTTTCAGCCCTTTCATGAAGGAACTGACTCCTTTGCAGCAATGAAGAGTAAATCATTGATATTCTGCCCACAGGCATGCTGCCACTGCAACAGAAGGTGGTGGAGACAGAGAGCTGGAAAATGATAACAGACCACTACCTGTCAGCAATCGACTCAAATTACAGAATTTATTTTGGTCAGCTTTGACTTTCTTCTGAAACAGATGGGTTTTTTCTACTTTTATGATGTTATTCACATAGGGGAAAAATAAAATTACTAATGCATATGGAGAAATAACTTCAAACATTAGTTCATGGATTTTAAAAAGAAAAACTGAAGGAAAAAATACACAGCATGAAAACATTGAGGTACACAATAATGATAAAAATCTTGACAAAAAAAAGGAAGTGTTTAAGAGCACAAAGAGCAACAGCAGAATTATCACTCCCTCATGTCTTCTGTTCCCCCAAACATAAATGCACACACACTCTTTCCCTCTCTCCAAATATATATATATTTTTTTTTTTTTTTTCCATAGGGAACTTTGATTCTAAGCAGTTCTATTCTCCTTTTAGCACAAAATTGTTGCTGTTTGTGAAATTGGCGGCTGTTCCAGAATCTGGGCCAAAGAGTAGATATAAATATCCCTTCCCAGAACATAAAATATGCAACAAAATACTGTCTTACTGCATCAGTATCTTGTCCAATAAGGTACACTTCTGAAAGAAATAAAACAATGCAAGATACACAGTTTCTCTCTATCTTCAGTAATTCTTAGACATAAAATACTACAGAACAGAACTTCTCAGAGCTGCAACCCCTGTACAAATCAGAGTATATGGGATAATGTTTTATAACAAAAAGTGGGTAATAATAAATGCAACACTGTGTGGAATTTCACTCTGAGTAATGCTCCTTGAAATCACTGTAAAGCAAAAACATTCTGACAGTGTTTTCTTTATTTAACTACTAAATAATCAGCCAAACCTGTCATTAAGAAAAGTTGCACTGGCGCACTGTTGGCTCCTCCTCAACTTGTCCTCCAGGACCTCCAGATCTTCTTCTGCAAAGCTGATTTGCACAGAGTCAGCCCCCTTCCCTTCCCAGTGTCAGGGGTTACTCCTGTTTGCCCATTTCTCCAGCCTGTCTGACTGCACAATCGTGTTTTATCATCTGCTACTCCCAGTTTTGCACAAGGATGTTACGGAGTGTTGGAAGCTGTGCTAAGCCAGTGTCTGACATCAGGAGTCAGGAGGCTTCTGAGGAGTTCACATTTTGTTCTTTGTGTCTTACACCTTTCATTCTTTCTGTCTCAGGAAAAAAAGATAAACTACCTGAAACACATAATCTCACAGAGATATCTTGCATAGATTAAAGCAATAAATAGATAAATAAGATACAGTCTTTTATAAGACAGATGAAGAGGAACTGCTAGCAATTAATTATCTGAAACAAGCCTTACAGTCCCAGTGCACAGAGCAGGCAAACCAGCACTCATCTTCTGGTCCCAGTTTCTGTTGTCAGTAAAGTTTTGTGATAAAAGGGTTGCTTCCATCAACACAAATGATTTTTATTCTTCAATATACCAAAACATTATAAAAGTCACAAATTCCTGGTGTGGAAACATCATTGATGTAATTTTTTTCCTGTGCAATAAGCAAAGGTCGCTATAACAATCTAAGAGGTTCAAACTTTTGCATTCTGATCTCTTTACTCTAATACATTTATAAAGATGCTCATACCAGAGCAAAGGTGATGTTAATAGATTCTGGTTGTCAGCTTTAATTATATACATCTTAACAATTTTCATCTTTCACTACCATATATGGCTAACTCACAGCTCTTGAAAAATCCATGCTTAGAAAAGCTTAGCTCAGAAAAGATCAATCACGTTGGTAACATCATTGTATCCCTGCATAATTCTCTTATCCTCCTTGGGGATTTACATCCCAGTCTCTGATTTTTCATCCCTTTCTGGAAGATGCTTTACGCAAAATCTTTTCAAGTGTTTGTATTGTTCAGTTTCAATTCAAAGTTTTAAATTAAATTCATATTGTCAGAATGTTGACTTCTTTCACATTTTAGGCTGATGTCAATAATTATTTGGCATTGAAGATGGTGTGTGCAATGCATTCAGTTATTAAGAGGAGTATTGGTACTAAGCTTTTAAAGCATCACTCTCATTTACTTCTCTAGGCAGGTGTTCTCTTACAGTGAAGATCAGCAGTGCTGGAAGGCTGGAGAACAGCAAGGCTGCATCTGGTTTTGTCCGAGGCTGAGATGTGTGGATCTGCCATCAGTTCCTCTCATAAGCATCCTACCAAGAAGGGTCACTCCCCTACCTATTTTACTCCATCATTTCACTCAGTCTTTAAAAGTAACAGGTTTGTGGTTAATCTGCATTGGAGAATATTTCTGAACTTGATTTTGAGCCAACTTCAGGAGATCTCTAAGATGGCATTTCCAATGTAAAACAAAAAACTAATTGACATGCATTTTACTGCATTACTTCCAAATACCTCAATCTCAATGCCAGCAATTGCACTCTTTTCAGTGTGAGCAGACTTCCAAGCAGTAAAACACACTGTCACCAAAATGTAAGACTAACAAGAACATTCCAAAGAATACATACAGTGGATTTTGGGCAGATGACTGGGAAAGTCTGCAACACTAACTTTTGTGCAATATTTTCACTTTGGTAACCTCCAATAATTTTAATTCTAGAAATACTAGAAATAAAAATCCATGGGTGATCAATAAAGAAGTAGCACTGTGTTTACTGATATAATGAACTAAATATATTTCTTCCTTATACCCAAAATATGCTTAAAAGCACTTGGAAACTGTATCAGGACACATTCAAAGGAGAAGATAAATTTTATCACCCGAGACCTCACTCCTTTTCTAGAAAGTCAGTAAGTAAATTAACAGGTTCTACTGCAAGCAATTACTATAATAAATCACATTATGTCAATCAATTTAAAATATACTAGGTATCAGTTAGTACCATATAAACAAATATTAACCCACTAAGTCAGAGCTTGTTTCTCTGATTTTCAGAATTTTCCATCTCAGCCTGTGAACACGGGTTACCTGGTAGAGCCAAAATATTTCTCATGAAAGACAGCACCATTGCTGAAATTAAAGATCAACGCTTGGTTGTACCTTCTAGCCTTACCTGGCCATTCCAAAGGATGCCTGTGGATCCTAAACTGCATTCCTCCATCAGAGCCCAATTAACAAACTGAAGAATAAAAACCAGTAACGTTTTAGAGGACGAATATTGAAAACAGCATCCTCGTTCCCATTCACAACCAGTGCTTTCTACAGAAGTTGCCTTCTGGAGCCAGCCCGTGCAGCTCAAGTTTGGAGGCTTTAGCTCTGTGTTAGCTAACACTGCTGCATAATCTCAGCTCCACGAGGCACGTCTGTCCTCTCCCTTCCTCCTGTCATTTGAAGGAAAGGCTTTTAGAAGGATGTTCTCCAACTCCGCAGCAGTTCCGAGCAGTTACATGCCATCATCTGCCTTTTCTCCTTTATGCCAGGGTTCCTCTGGGTTCAAGCAGAGGAACTGCCTGAACTTAGCCCGTGCTAAAATACAGAAGGTATTGCGTCCTTCAGGCTCCGCTATTTGCAGCCACTCCCCTCCGAAGGGTACAGGATGCTGAAGCCCCATCCTCCCTCCACTTCCTTCCTTGCCTTGTCCATGGGAGGATTCCTCAGCACGGCCACGGCCCCGCAGCACGGGCGGGCTGATGTAAACAGGAGGATCCTGAAATCCTAGAAATGACGGCAAGGCAGCCACAGCAATGAGCACAGCAGGAGCTCGCTGGAAGTGCTGGCTTTTGTTTACACAGTATTTTGCTGTCCGCATGACTTCCCCACAAATCCAGTTATTTCAGGGAAGAGGGGACTGCTCCATGATGTCTGGCTGGGATGGAGCTGCCTTAAACCCAGGATAGGTCTGCACAGGGCACTCCTGGGCAGGAGGACAAGCAGGTGGCAGAGCTTCCATTACTACCTCTCCTCTTTCAGGGTGGTAAATGCCACCTTAGGGCAGGAGCTTGGACAAGCCTCTATTGCCCCAGATGCTCCTCAATGGCCTCCTGGTGGAACAACTGCAGCTGACCTAAAACTCCTTCAGCCTGTGGCAAGGACCCAAACCATGCCAAAGCAGTCCCAGCACCTCAAGAACAAAAAGAGCTCCTAAAGGAATCTGCAATCTCGTCTATAGCCTGAGATCAAATTTTTCACAACACACATTTCATGGAATTGCACACTTGTGGAGCTGTAGGTTTAGGCTCTCAAAGCAAATCTTGGTTTTCCTAGTAATACTCAGATTAAAAAAAAAAAAAACAAAAAAAAAAAACCAAAAAAAAAACCAAAAAAAAAAAAAAAACACCACCAACCTACCAAAAAAAATCCTTCCACCTTTTAGAGGAGTATCTGTTCTTACTCAGCTTGAAGACTTTTCAAAAACACTTCCAGTCAAAGAAATTAAGATGGATTCTTTGCTAATGAAGAGATGAAAGCTAACATATTGCTTTGTGCTTGTGTGAGCACCTCTAGGTGCTTCAAAGGACAGAAAGTGAAAAAACATCGGAACTGGAATACTATAAGAGAAATCTTAACACTCTGCTGTGTACTAAATGGCTGGAAACATTTCTCCCTCAAATACCAACAGAGCAACCCCAAAAAAAGTTGAGAACAAGATTCCTGGACAGTCTTTAAAGCTCCCTAAGTAGCTACAAGATCCTATTATCACAGTTCTCTTTGCTCTTTGGGACACTTTGGAAAAAACTTGGAAAGTAACGGAAATACAAGACACAAGCCTTCAACTGAGAAAAGCAAGAACAGAAAAGAGGCAGAAAAAGGTAACAGAGATGCTCTTACAGCCTCACACAAGAGAGAAGCTGCTGTTGCAGCTCTTCCTGAAGGTAATAATGCACTGCCAGAGGGTGCTGGGCAACACTCTGAATTCCAGCCAGGACACAGATTTTGGTCCTCTGGTGCCACAGTCCTGCTATATTAGCAGTGAAGGATCATCAACATCTATAATCATGACCCATGGTCAGAAAACAAAGAGGTGTTTGTTCCTCACAGCACAGCAGCAGTTTTCCTACTGCACAACCAAATTTAAGGTTCGTGTACCTCCACTGATTGCCCCTGAGCTGTGGGCAAGAAGCAGAAAGACCCCACTTGCATTCCCTCGTGTGCCCCCCATGACTCACTACATACATTAATATGTTGCTGAATTTTATTGCTCTTTGCACTCTATTGCTCTATGCAGCAAGAGACATTATTGATTTTTCTAGTTGTGACTGACAGGATGGCCAGGAATAACATCAACTTCTCTAACACTTCACTCCTACTTCAGCTGCAGAAGCAGAGCACAGACACCATACTATACACCCCATCCAAACACTGAACTGTGAAACCTTTTTGCTATTGAAACTTAATAGAGTGGGAAAATCCTTGCTCTCACTCTCATACACAGCCTGTATTCTGACACTGGCCATTTCTTTCTTTTCCAAGAATTGTAACACTACATTTTGACTCCTTTTTTATATACACTAACACTTCAGCATGGGGATCAGAGCATCTCCATGTGTCCTCATACAATGTGATATTTCAGGGCACAGCAGCAGCTCAAAGGATTAGTTAACTAGAATGCAAGACACAAAGATACTGGAAAAAAAATACAAGTCATTTTTTCAGACATATGACAGTACAATGGCAGGAATAAAGTGGAATTCCACTTCTCTGTAGTCAAAGTAAAGGCATCATTGAAATTCAAAGCATTCAAAGACAAAAATAACCCCTTTCACCCATCTTACTGGCAGAAATTCAAAAGCATAACAAGAGGAAGGAAATGACCTCAAGCTTAACATCTTTCCTGAAAATCTTATTAATTCTCCTTCATAAACGATGTGCACTTCATTCCCATCTACAGTTCAGGTTTCACACATGTGCCAGCCCCATGGTACAAGTGCCCTGTGCACCATGAGCCACCTGCCAGCTGACCTGGCCCACCTGGAAACCACATCCTGCACAGCACACGGACACAATGCTTGGTTGTTCCTGCACTGCACTACTAAAGACTGGCTACAACAAGAAAGGCATAAATGTTAGAGCAAAAATTAAGCTAGAGAATGACACTGAATAAACTCTGACAGATGGTACTGCACACCCTTAGATATAAAGACTATTAGCTGCTGAATGATATCAGAGAAGACTCCCAACATCTTTACAAAATGCTAATAAAGTCATCTACCATTCAATTCTTGAGGACCAGCTAGATGTATGTGGGGGGAAATATGGCACGGGGGGTGTTTCAACCTCTTCCTGAAAGAAGCAGCACACAGCTGAGGCAAAAGCTTCACCACCTCTCCTGTCAACTCACAATCATCTCAGCTGCTGATGGTTCAGGGAAAGTGATGTCTGCAGAAGATGGTGACTGCCAAAAGCAGTGGCCACCAGGCAGGGAACAGTTTGGAAATTCAGATTTAGGCCACAAATGGCTACCAAAATTGGATTATACCAATATTCTAAGGTACTACAGTAACTTTGGAGGTTATTTCATTATAAAGATGAGAGGATACAAGGACAGCAAAGATGCAAGCAATGTACTAAGGAAAAGAGAAGCCTGTCTCTTTCCTGTAGCATCATTTCATTTTTTCTTTTAAGCACTTCACTGCATCTCACATCTTGTTAAAATTCAGATAAACTCATCTTCACCACCATAATTCCTTCTCAATATGCTCCTCACTGTTATATCCTGTCTCTAAACACATCCTGACACTCCCACAATCCTGTATCCTAAAGGTGTTTTTCTTGCTTTTAACGGTAGCAAGTCCAGGAGCAAAACCCAAATCCAGACTCCACAACAACCAACCTTGCGTACACAAATATCCTGAAATCCTGTTATTCTGGGACAAGACTGTTTAGAATATCTAGAAAAACAAGCCATTTTTTCCTAATTAACATTAAAAAGTTATTGTGGGGTTAAATGCTGTCAGAGCTAAACTAAAAAAGAAAAAAACCTGTATGTAAGCTTTTCTGTGCCATATTAAATCTGCCAGTCTAAGTTTATTGTGGAATGTTTTTCATAATTTTTGTCCTCAGCCACAGCCTTATATGGTGTCAGATAAGCACTTGTTTGCTGGCAGCACATGAGCTGCTGAGCTTGCTTTAGCTGCATGCAGAAGAGGATTGTAGCTTCCAAGGATAAAGGGCATGCACTTTTATCTGTGACCACATTCCCATCACAAATCTTTGCCAGAAAAACTCGAAAATATAACAAAGTATTCCTGCTGTGGAAGATGTGATACCAGCAAAGCCATGCTCTTGTCTACATAGCCTATCCTGCCCCCGGGAAACTCTGTTGGTAAATAAACATTACCAATAAATGCACAATTTTGCTACTAGCACAGCTGCACTTACAGAGAGGCTTTCTGTGCTGTGGCTGTCTTCATACACATCACATGTAATCCAACAGGCAGCAGAAAAAGTAAGGGGTCATTTATTCGATGGCCTTCATGCTGGTTTATTTATTAACCAGCAAACATCTGGTTCTTATGCAGACACCCAGTGCAGAAAGGACCCAGAGAAAATGGCAGTTTTGCTTAGTGTTGGTTTTTTTCTGGTCAACCATTTCTCTAGTGGAAACAGTGGGAACCACTTCAGGAAAGGCCATATGGTTATGGCCATCCCTCTTCCCTCCTTCTCAGCCTCAAAACGTACTTGGAGCAATTCCTGCTTTGCAATCACAACATTATTCCCATTCAGTCTGCTGCTGCTCTCTGGCAATAGTCACATTTTCATCTTCTGAGAGTGGGAATATTCAGGAGAGGAGAAATTTGGACAACACTGAGTGGATTTCATACACAGTAGATTGTACTGAATGATGTAATGATCTCTTCTGGGTTTAATTTCAGTAAAATATGGGCTCATTTGACAGCCATTACTAGCTCATAAACTAACCTTAAGTGCACTTCATTCCGCATGTAGATCTTCTGTAAATTACTTATACCTCAGAAACAGGCTTTTCTTGTGGAACTATCAGCAAACACAATTGCCATAACTGAGAGGACTTAAAATAGAGTTGATGACTCTGTTCTATTTTTACTTTTTTGTTGTTTGCAAATCTAAAAACTAAACACCATTTTGAATTATTATGAAATGTACATCTGCCCTTTAAACACCATACATATCACTACAATGCACATGTAGGAAAAGCACAACAGGCTAGAGGAGATTTCAAAAACATATGCATGTTATTTTAAATCTGTATTTTGAAACCATTGCCACGTGTCAATTTCTGTTTATATTAATGAAATTTTAAAATCAGATAGGAAACAAGTACTTGGCAACTGTCTATTACTGAAACATTCAGCTTGAGTACTCACCTTTATTTCCGGGCAGCATTTTGCAATATGCCTCATGTTGGCTACCCATGAAACAGTGTAAAATTCATTACAAGCATATTTGCTGTTATTGATCTGTAGGTTTGCACAGAACATTGCCTAGTTTCCTGCTTTCCTTTTTTGCTCATCCTTCTGCTCCCTTTTCCTTTTTTACTCCAGCTTTTCAGCAGAAGAAAGTACCCTGTTTTATACAGTTTGCAGTAGCAATGATAAATTATTATCTGAAACCCAGCCAGTGGTAAGATGGATTCCCTAAGAAGTAGCTAAGGGAAGTATCAAACCTGTTACTACTTACCTAATAAACTACAAAACTTCTTGCCCTAATTAACAGGAGCCATTCCATGTCTAATTATTAGCAGCCATCCTGTTTCCCTTGCCCTACAACTTAATAATGACACGTGAGTACTTTATAAATTCACATAAATTTTGCAACCACTTTTTGACAAGTATCATGCTTATTTACCCTTTTCATCCTCTGGTCCTAAAAGTGAGGCGATGATATATTGTAAGCATCTATAATTTAGGTTACATGGCCTTTAGGTTAATAAATTTATCAATTCAAAAAACTCACCTGACAGATGATCCTCAAAATTGGTGAAAAGCCAGAACTAGTTACTCATCACATCAATAATTTGAAAACTTCATTCTAGCTTACTCAAGTGACACAAATCCCTCAATTTCTGCAATTATCGTCTACAAAAACTGACCTGAATTCACTGGGGCATTATCCACCTGACGTGCTATTTTCCCGTTCATATTCTAACCAGACCTATTACTGGCAGAAATATTTACATTTTACAAACACTAGAAAATATTGATACAGCTCAAAGGATGAGCTCAATCACTTCAGATCAGTCACTTCTCTATGTCCAATATCTTGATCATCAAGACCTTCCAGATGCTACAAACACCAACCAACCATAAGCAGCTACACCCTGAAAGTAACCTCATCATCTTTACCTATCAAAATAAAGGAAGCCACCAGCTCAAGAGCAGTGTCATTCAGCAAGTACTCACACTTCTAGCCCTCTCATCATGTCACAACTTTCAATGAAAGAGCTGCAGGCCCAAATAATTCATTAGGTATTTATAATACTTCTGAACAAACTGCAGAAAAAAATCTTTAATGTATATATGCAGTCAAAAGGCTAAGTTCAGTAAACATATTTCTTTTCTAGACAGAACAAAAACATGCAACTCAGATGAAAGAGATTAAAGGTATGTATTTCTTCTCAAATCCCTGCAAGGGCATAAAATATCCTAATGAGCTGAAATCTCATTTGTGGGAATCTCTCAGATGTGTGATGAGAAGGAGGCACTCCCTTGCCAGATGGCTTGTTCTGCTCATGGCCATGAAGAAGAATGACTGTAACCACAAATCCGAATTAAGCATTTTAACTGCCCACATATGTACACCCTCCAGCAGTTCCAACAAGTAGCTTTTGCCAGTGAAAGTTTCTACCAGAATTACTGCAAGTTTTCTGTAAGACATATTAAAAAAAAAAAAAAAAGATTAATTGATCATTAGCAAGGATGTTAAACTCTGAGCACAAACCATTTTGCTACAGAGCCAGCATCACCCAAAAAGCTGACCCAGCCTTTGCACACAGTGATCCAGCAGCTGCTTTTATGGCCAGCTAGTTCGATGTTCTCATTTTGCTTTTGATACTAAATCCCAACTTCAGCTTTCCCCACAGTTCTCTTTCCTTTCCTGGAATGAACCAGGAAAGAGCAAAGTATGTGCCAAATACACTCCCCAAGAGCCCGGTGGAGTTCATTTAACCCTCAATCACTTTTGCATTTTCAGCCCTTGTTTCACTTGGTGTTTACTCAGACTTATTTCTTTTTTTGGTATGTGAGTGTGTGAAAGTGCTATTTATTGCAAGGAATGAGGGCTAAAACAAGAAGCAGTACACCCACAGAACAGATCAGACACACAGAAAAAAGAGTTTTCCTACACACAACAGCTGACATCTAGGAATCCAGGAGGTTAGTTTGGGTTTTGCATTCTCAAATGGTTGATGGTTTGAACCCCGAACTTATTATGATGGTACAGAGATCTCTGAATTTTCAGCAATGTGGCATCCTTCAACACTGGGTGGAGAGAACTGACTCATCACTGAAAGGAGAGAAAGGACAGCCTTTTGATTCCTCAGCTTTAGTTTCAATTGCACTTGATTATTGCTTGCAGTTTCTGACATTGATCAAAATTCTTCTTAGTCTGTTCCAACCTTTTGACAGTAACAATATCAGCCAGCACTTCACTTTCAGTGTTCAAGTCCATTCCCAAAAATACTTTTTTTTAGGGAAAACAAATTTTCTTTGCCAGTTTCAAGCAATTACTCACTGCCTTTTAGAAATTCTTGTGGTTTCTGAAACTTGTCAAAAAACATTCTATTCTGTGTCTCTGCAGCACACATCTCTTAAGGATCTTGTGGGATTTAATATTCCCTTAGCAGCTGTTGTTTTTAAGTTTATCTTCAATATTATGGGTTGTTTAAGCAGGAATGCAAACTAGTCTATTGTCATTTGGCAGTAATAGGTTTCTCAGGGAATTTATTAGAAAGCCAGGGAGCTTCCTGGTTTGGAATACAGAAAAATGTTTATATTTTGACAATATCCTTTTGTCATGCTTCAATGTCTCAGTAATTTAACTCAAATGTAAAAGCGACCAACAAAAATAATAAATGGTCCAAAAATCTGAGTTCATTATGAAGCCCAACAAGCCTATTACAAAGTAAACATCTTTTCTAAGCATCTCCTACTAATGTTGCACCTGAAGTAAAATACTGTAAGTGTTTCCAAATACATATTTTGTTCCAGTGAGCACAGCCAGAACTACTCAATGCAGTAGCGTAAATCCAAGAAGTGGGCAAGCAATATACAAAAGCAACAAAAAAGGTATCTATGGGTTTAAAAGGATATAAAAACTGCAAACAAAAAAATCCATTCACATTGGTTATAGCCCACCTAACTAGCCACAGGTTTGTACAGTGAGCTGTAAATCTCGCTAATATTTGTGAACCAAGTCCCTGGGACATAATTTTCAGCCAAGCTGCAGTATCTACAGCTTACAGTTTCTTATATTTTTGCTTAATTTTATATTGTGTGTCACTGATTACTTGCAAACACAGACTGTCCCATTTGGGGATCTGGCACTAACATGCTGACATTGCAGAATTTAGCAGCACAATTAGTGAAGCACTGTAGTTACCAGGAGAATAGGTTCTTTGGATGAGCATATGACTGAAGTCTGACCCAGTTCACTTTACAGAAGCACATCATGTTTTTCTCAGTCCCGAGCACCAAACAGTATAGCGTGCTTATACACTGAATTAATCTTTAAGCACACCCAGGATAATCCAGAAATAGATCAGGAGCATTGCACATTCCAAATTTGCACATACACTTTCAAAGATGCTATTTTTGCAAGGTATACAGATGGAGGAAATAGAACGTGTTCACTGCTGTCTCAGTGCCTGCATTCTTGCACTGTCCCTGACCTGATTCAGGTTCCCTTGGACTGCAGCCCCGGGCTTGTTTGACAGACATGCACAAGGTTTTTATTGGTTCTTTGCTGAGACCACCAAACCTATTTTGTCACAATGAGCCAGGAGTTTGTCCTGATGGTTTTAGCCACCTATTTTTGCCGATTTTCTCTATCACACTTGGGATATACCATCCCCTATGCTCAAGCTGAAGCTGCAAACAGATAGGTACGCTGGACCTGCAAGTCAATCTTGTGTCAAACATTGTTTTTCTTTCTTGCATTCCTGCCAAATTAATCAATAATTTCTTCAGATCCTTCAACAGAGATGCTTCTATTGATGCAATGCTTTTGTTTGTTTTTTAATAAACCATGACTATTCTGTCCTTTTGCCTGCACACACTGCTACTTTACTCCTAAAGGTTGTATCAAAAAGCTTACAGATCACAGTACCAAACTACCACGGCCAACACATACTCCAACAAGAGAAATGTAGCAAATTAATTCTTCATGACCACAAATTACAGGCAACAATCACTGACAACAACCACAAAACCAGACACAGAGCCCTACACCTTATTCTGTCTTCTTCCACTGCAGCTGAATTTGTATTTTGTACCTGCTTTTATGCAACTCCCACTGTTTTGAGACACTTTACACACCAACAGGGTCAACTCCTTTGCAGATGTTCCAGGCTTTCTTCTCTCTATGTGGTGGGCATGTATTCAGATTTCCCTCGAGTGCCTGACAGTGCACGTCACCTGTCTGGAGACACACATCATCTCTGTTTAGAGATGTGGTATTTATAGCATCGGGGACTTTCTGTGTAATGCACCAAAGCACGGCAAGCTGGCTTATTACTTGCTGCCTCAGAGTTCAAAGCTCAGTACCAGATCCAGACATCAAACTTTTTAAATATTAAGGGCCATCTGGTTTTACTTTTAGTTAGGCTCATAAAACAGAAAATCCCAGATCATGGTGTTTGGTGCTGGCTTTCTCATTTCTGTCCCTGAGTCACTGAGTAATCCTTGGGAAGTAAAGAAAAACCCAAATCCTGTGCCTACCTACTGTATAAGACAGATATGTTACTAAAATGGTGTCCTCTTACTTATTTTTAATCTAACTATATAAGACTGCATCAGTTGCCAGCGCAGTGACTCAGCAAAGCCCCAGGCAAGGAAACTCCCTGCTGGGACTCCTGCAATCCAAAGGGAACGTGGCCAGGCACAGAGCCTTTCCTCACAGAACAACCTCACCTGCTTTGGGCACCTACTGGACACTCGGGACACTCGCAGCAAGGGCTCATGGAACCAGAATGCAAATTGCTTGTGAGTAATAAAATAAGGACCAAAGCACTTCGCCTATACAGCCATCAGATTTCAGGATTGTTTTATGAAAGTTTCGTGGTCCTCAACTCAGCACCTTTACATTACTCCCATTAATTTACACTTAAATTCAACAACATCCCTAATTTTGCATTAGAGAGCCTGCCTGCCACCTCCCCATCTGCACCTCTCGCACCAATACCTGTCAGTATAGAAGCAAGCCCCACATTCCTAACAGGAAAGCTCAGGTCTTGCTGGGGTATTTGTCTCCCAAGTCATTTTGGAACATGGAGCCCGTATAACTGATTTTAAGAGACTATCTGTTAATTAGTATCCACAGAACTATCACGTGTGTCTGTGATGTTGAACACAGTATCCTCTATTCAGCAAGCAATTTATTTCAGGAGGTTGACTCATTTCCTTAAAGCTTTTTGAGCTATCTGTTGTGACTGAAAAAAATTCAGAAAATTTAGAAGTACTCAAGGAAATGAGCCAACACATCCTGGAAGAAATTCATCCAATATACACACACAATAAGATAAGTCAGTCTTAGATTTCTAAAGAAATGAGCAGGAAGGAGTTCTAAAAGAACCTGAAATATTTTCTGTGAAACGCAATGTTTGTTTCCCATCCTTGTAATTCTCCTTACGCTCCCTTTAAAAGCAACATACTAATCAGGAAATGGTTTTCCTAAGTTTGTTTTCTCCCTGCAAAGGCAAAAAACCTTCCTGAAACAGTTTAGTGGATCTCCCCTATACTTAAATTAAAAACACTACTGTATGTGTGCATTATGAGAGCTTTCAGATCCTAGTGCTTACTCCTAGAGGCACAGAGTCCATGGTCAAACCATATATCCAAGAGAGCCTTTTCAGTGAGATGAGTAACACAACACTGAATCACCTCATCACAGACTCATTACCTTCAGGGGTTTCCAGCTATGTATCAATGTCTCAACGCACTAGTAAATATTCTTGACTATCAAATAAGCCACCTCAAAGTAACTGGTAGAGTTCATGCTCTAACTAAACAGAAGACAGTTTTCCTTTGGAAACTTAAATGGAATTTTATGACAAAGTCTTGATTTACTACATTTAACTGCAGAGCAGTCCTAAACAAAAGGACATTATCTAAAAAATAGCATCTTACAATGTATTCTGCATCATATGGCATGCAGTATATAGATAGAGTAGAGGGGGGGGAAAGGAGGTTGGAAGATCACTCGTGATTTCTGCAATCTACTTCAGATGAAGACAATTTAGAATTTCCAACATAATTTAACTTCTGAGTAATGCACTGATGGCATAAACAGAGTTTTCGAGTAATAACAAGAAAAACTGCTAATTTGTCTTCAGCACCATCCTGTCACATTCAGAGTAATAGGAATGATTTTTTCCCCCCTATACACTGCCAGATCATTTTTCTCACATTTCTGCTTTAGTAGTTTTGTAGTGAGATGGATGACTACTTCACAGTTAAGATTTACCTCTTCAACAAAAAGGATGCCAATATAGTTATTTCTCATCACAAATATTTAAGTTGATGTCATGAAGCTGAGAGAAATGAAGCCAAACACTGCTTATGATAAGTACTAAATAGCTCTACAGATTAAACGGGATGAGACTGAAGCCAGAAGAAACACAAAGGTCATTTTGCAGTTCTTCAGAAGCAGTATCATTTCAACCTGTGCCAAAAAGCATCATCAGAAGTCAAGAAAGGAAATAAGAATTTTGCTTATTTAACTTTTTAGCATAAAATCTCTGAAATAAAAAGCCCTCTCCCCCATGGTGTTAACATGCAACAGCAAAAAGGAACACAAAACTGTAGATTAATGAAGGCAAGTTTTATTAAGTTGTGTAATTATCTTGAAAACATCTACATATAATATTTCCATTATTTCTTCTCCATTTCCAGGAGCGTATTCTTATAAAGCATTAATTTCCTGGGACTCTTCAGGCAAGGAACAGAACCTAGAATTGAATGCAACTAGAAACAAAGGCTCACCAACTCAGCTACTGCCAGCCATACAAGTAAATCCAGACATAAATAAGTAATTGCAAGCAGTGCAATTAGACTTGCACTCCTTTTACAGCAGCCTACAAATCACATCCCGTCAGAGCCTCTCTGCTGGGGTCACTGCTGCACACTGCAGATGAGCAGGTCCAGCGGCAAATTACTGCCTAGAGGCTCCCTCCCACTCCTGGTTCCACACTCCTGCAGGTAACCCCAGCTGCTGTCCCCCAGCCCCTCCGAGATGCTGAACTGGCCCAGAGCTGTTTGCATTCCTGGGAGAGTAAATGCTCTGCCAGCTTAGCACTGCTGAGCCAGCACCCAGCAGCACCAAGCACAGTCACCTACGTGACTCTGAAACAGAGAGATTTGTATTTAACTGCTAGAGCAGAAGAGAAGGAGTGCAATCAGTTCAACATGCTGTAATTAGGACTGCTTTCCAAACCCCAAACCTTTCCTGATCTGATCGACTCGGATTAACGAATGCACAACAAAAGCCATAGATCTTTGCCTCCCTTGGGGCAGTGGTGCTGATGTCAGCTGGAACGGCCGGGATTTCACTTCTCAACACATAGCAGGGGTATGTTTGGTTTGGGGTTTTCAAAGGAACTGGACAATGTACTTTTCACCCTACTGCTCAAATTTACAAGTTTAAGAACACATCAGAAAAATTGTTGTTGCCTGCACATTAAGTACAACCTCATCAATAACTCCTAAAAATCTTACTCATTGTTGACTTTGGTAGATTGTTGCATCCTTATTCAGTATCTGGGAAGCAAGTGTCTTTTTGGAAGTCTACTAAAATTAAGAGATGTATCTATGTTGAAAAATTTGTCAAACTGAATTTTCCCCCACCCTGCAGGCTTCCATCTGCTGAACTATGTCATGCATGAACCTCTAGATACAAATTAAACTACAGTGAACATAATTTTTTTTTTTCTTTTTTAATGAGGTCATTGCTGGATATTTATCTCGGTGACAACCAAATGTGCCTACTACTGCACTATAATGTTTTTCTACACATATTTCATTTTACAAAGTCAAACCCATTTAGGCTTAACTAGCTTCATATACAAGAAAGTGCTTCCACATTTTATGGCAAACATAAAACACTGATTAAGGTCCTGATTTTGCAAGGCATGGAACGAATTGAGTTCTTAGTCCTCTTCACAGATGACACCTATTAGGTCCAAGCTTTCAGTATTCCCCTCTTGAAAATTATCCTGAAGTGTGACTTAAGTCACATGAACTATATTTTTGACCACCAGATGAAATTTAAATTCTCAAGGAATGATACATTTAATGGAGCATGAGAGCTCATACCATATCTGAACAGATATCAGTCTTTTTCCTACAGTACATACAGAGTGACTACCTTACTTATATGGAAATTGTAGGTTCATCTTTTTCGTTACCACGCACTGGAAGACAAGGGATTAATTTCTTCCCAATGTTAGGGTAGGAATCACAAGGGCAATGAACCTACTAATTTTTATGAACTTTCTAGGACTACTGACACATTAGTGATCAGTGACTTGAAACATGACGGAAGACTAAACAGTTTGACACTAACTCTGAATGACTGCCGCACAAAGGAGGCAGATCTCATGAAGAGAGCTTGAGCAGACCTTGAAACAAAGCTCAGAAGCACAGGGTTTGCTTGCCTGAAAATCAGCTGCCCATTACAGTGAGGGCGATGGGGTCCTGGCTGCTGCTGGGCACAGAGACAGGAAACGCTGCCAGTGCAGCCGAGCCCAGGTCCTGCTGTGCCCACAGGGTGAGCGCCGGCGAAGCACAGTCAGTGGAACTGCACAGCTCCAGCATCTTCACCCCAAACCCAGAACCTCCCTCATGCCAAAATGGCAAATCCTACAAGGGCTAGGTACCACTCTGGCCCACCTGAAAATTTTTTCACACCAGAGAAGTTTCAGATCTGGCCATTCTCTGTGTCTTTTCTGTCCTTCAAACAGCATAAATTGATGAGCTTTGCTAGGAAAGGAGGCCTATCAAAATCAGTATTGGCACCTTTGTTAACCTCCTCCAGTTATCATTTAAGAACCTGTGTATCAAACTCTATTAAAAATTATATTAAATGTATCTGCCAATAAAGTGTTAGCTTCAGAGTCCTAGTATGTTTGTGTCTCATCTTTTCATGTCCCACTGACTTTACCTACACCGACTTTACCTACACCAGTCACATCCTTAACATATCCTATTTAACACTCAGCTTATAACATTAATTAATTCAGATTCTTACAGCCATTGATAAATCCGTGCAGACACAGGAGCCAAGAACTTCATAAAAAATGTACAGGAGGAATTCTAACACTATGCATAATGCAAAACTAATCCATAATCTATTTCTCACATGAGAAAAAAATCAATACATGAATTTATGCAATTCCTTTTTCAATCTGGTTACCACTGACTTGGAATAACTGTTTTCCCAAATTATTTTGAAAATACTGTATGGCATGATGATTTAATGATAGAAAACAGCACTGGAAATGTCTTTAAAAAAATTAAATCCAACCTCCTTCAAACAAATTAAAATACAAGCTGACACAAGGCAGTTTTATGGTAAAAGGGAATATTACAAATCCAGAGGTCCACGTTTTTCACTATCCAGTGTTTGTATTTGCCATCTTCCCATCTGCTAGAACAGTCACTTCAAAAAGTCAGGGTGGTGAGAACACCACTTTCTATCCAAAGGATTATAAATGTTGTCATGCCAAAACCTCCTGCAGTGGAAAGATACTGACAACATAGCTGAAAATGTCCTCCCTGCAGCTACATTTGTCTAGTTTTCAGGTCAGGGCTATCTGAAAAACTGAAAAAAACACCACAATTAACTGAAAAGTTTGGATGTTCTGGCAAGATCTTTTATGTCACAGCTTGAATTTATATATCATCCTTCAAGTTCCTACATTTTGGGTGTTTCAGCAGGGAATTATTTTCTTCTTAAAACAAAAAAATAGTATATATTTTATAATGTAACTAGTATCTTTTCAGGCATCTGCTTTATGCAAAGAAAAATACATAGAGAAAATACTTTTTATCCACATCTTCTAATTTTCTACAGTTAAGAAATGGTATTATGCTGTCCATACACTGATTTTTGAACAAAGTTCACGAGCTCACAACTGAAGAGGAGAAATTCCATGTTGGTGAAAAAAGAGCTTTGTATGTAGGTCAGGACCTAGGAAGAACTGAAAGAATAAAACTGGAATTCAGTACCTGGAGGGAAAGCTTCTGAAGACCCTTGGTTTATTATACAGGTTTTTTTAGACCACTGAAGCCTCACCACATTTTAGGATACAGTTGTTATATTAGACTGCCTCCACTTGTCATTATCCCACTCAAGAGGTAGCCTTTCCCTAAATATTGCTAAGTCATCAGCAAATGAAACAATCAAGGCAGCTTTTTCTGGCATTATGACTGATGACAAAGAGCACAATGCCAGCATTCTGGAAGTCAAAGCCAGAGACTCTCATGGAGCCAGCTGAGGAAAGATTCTTCCACAAAGAAACTCAAGCCAGTGGTTTACAGACCTTAGCAGCAGCCACAATGAGGAATAACCACAAATTAATAGTTTTATGCCTAGCAACTAGTCAACAGACATGAACAGTACTGCTCATGTTTTAAAGTACGGAAAAGGAAAGAACAGAACAGGAAGGGAAAAAAAAAAAAAACAAGTGAATAATCAGAATTTTCTGGAAGATAATGAAGATATTACTTTGTATGCTTCCTGTAATGCAAACCAAATTAATCTTCTAGGAATAAGGTATTTTAACATTTTATAATCTCTCTGTTTAATGTGAGCCTCTATTTTAAGCGTACTAAAGGCCGTTTATGCAAAAGCTTTTTTCTTTTTAATCCTGTCTGACCTGAAAAGGAGAGGCTCCAAACTCCATTACCCTAGGAAGCTTAGTATAAACCCAGAGCCTATCTAAATTGCCCTATATAACTTCACATCAGGGGCGGGTTTGTTTCTTCTTATTTTTGGTTGGTTTTCTAATTCTATTTTGGATCCATGATGTAGGTATAACAAAAAGCCAAGCAGCTTCTGTAAAGCAGCTAATGGAAACAAATATAATGACCTTTGATAGCCAGCATTTTGAATGTGCTAAGGATCTCTAGAATGAGGGCATGCAGCTCATAAATAGGACTCTGGAAATTAGGACAAAAATAGGCCAACCTGAGTAATTTGGCAATGGGAAATAATCTATTTTAACCAGAAATAGGGTTTGCTTCTCTCTGCTGACTTTTTATTCTTTATTTTGTACTTCCTGTTTTCTTTTAATATGAGATTTCATGACAACCCATAACACTTACCAAGATGCAACTTCCCTCAGCATTCCACAAGCAGTGGAGAGTCCACCTGCTCATCTTTTTGAGCAGCCCTCACTTTCCAAGAAAGTCCTGGAAGTCTGTTGCTACAATAACACAGTAGCAAGAAAACTGGGATTTCATAGTTCCTTCAAACTGAATATCCATTTATCTTCTTTGATTCCAAATGGGGCTAATATTTGGCACAGCTTTACTCACTACAGGATTCCAGAGCTTGACCACTCTTGTCATAGCAAGATGCAGATTCCTCTTAGATACAGGAAATAAAAAACAACCTCCAATATATTAAATATTGCTTGTAACAACAATATTTTTTAAAAAATTAAATAAAAAGCTGGGTTGCTACTGAACAAGAAACCCTTATGGGTCTAAGAAGATGCGTGTTAAATTCTGTAGTCTTCTACAGCTTCAAAAGATGGTGGCTTTCAGTCTAAATCCTAATTAAAAATTAAGAATTTTTGAGAAGAGGATTTATTCCTTCCTTATTAGGACAGAAAGACTGAAAATTTACCTCTACTTCTCAAAGGAAGCACAGGCCCAGTATCTGTACTAAAAAGCCCTCTCTTCAAACTTCATCATGCTTGTCACTCTCAAGTGACAATCCTCATTACCAGTCCCGAAGAAAAAACGACAAGTCCATTCTAGGCAGAGCTTAAAGCTGAATCCAAAATTATAAACCTGTGTTTCAGATTTGACAGTTTCACATTTCACACAACACTGCCTGGTTTACCCAAAGAGAGCAAACAACATTTCTGCCTTGCACGCAGCCTCGGTGGGACCCCTCTCTGTGCTTTCACAGCTGTGCTATCTGCACTCCCTCACATCTCGCCTCTGCAGACAGAAAGCTGCTTTAACAAAACTTGATAGACAAGACTGTTCCAGAAGTGCTACTGGCACTTTTAAAAGTTCAGCCAGTACAAATCCAGAAATAGCCAGGGAAAAGGATGTTTGCCTTCACAGAATGCACCATGTCCCTCACATACACTTTTCTTCTCGTAATCCTTGGGAATACACTGGGAAAGAAAAAGAACATGCATACAAAGCTCAGTAAGAGCTTGTTCCTCAGCAAGAAAATTGGCCATGTTTTCACATGCACATCGATGAAACTGAGGAAGATACAGGTATGGTAAAAGTGAGCAAACTCACATATACATCTAAAAACATTCTTTAAAACATGAAATTCTATTAAAACTAAGCATGAATTTAGCTATGTAGAATTTTTTAGTTAGGTTCAATTCCTTGTATTTAAGCATGAAAGACTGAAAGTTTCTGTACAGGAGTATCTTGTGAATTAATGTCTCATAAAATACAGTCTTTTCTACAAAGTATTTCTTCATTTATGACTTCCTTCCTTTTTTTTTATAAAATAACTGGAAGTCCCAAAAAAAATATTCACACAGACTTTAAAAAAAATTAAAAATCAGTCCTTAATAATAAGATGATTCTGTGGTTTTCCCCTTGGTCTTTTCTCATTTTAAAAAAGTAACATTTCTTTTCATAACCATTTAGCAGGCCAACTGAAGTTGTACTGTACTAGGAAAAGCTCCATCTACTATTCCCTAGTGAAAGCCAATCAATCAGCTGCAAAGCACTAACAGCAGAGGCAGTGACTCTGACTGCTGACAGTCTTGCTACCAAGTGCACCAGTCCACGCTGGGTGAATGTGTGCAGTGGGTTCTGGTCAGCCTCTTATAAAGAAACTTCTATTAAGAACTCTGGTGGGATTTCTCATGAGCCACTGCAATTCTGACCATGCTCAGAAGCATAGAAATGCCTTCTCATTATAGAAACTAATGAGAACATGCTAATTGAGTAAATTAATGAATGAAGACGCAAGACAGCTTCCAGTGCTCCATTTTCAATTCCTTTTATAATGGCTGTAACTCTGCAAAACTTAACTTGAGCTGAAAATGTACCTGGATTGCTTCAGACCTTTGCCAAACCTCTCTGTGCAAATGCCTAAGCTCAGAATGATGCTCATTTTAGAATACTCACCTTCTCTTCACAGAATTAACAACCACTTTTTCTTCTAAAAACACTGATCCAGATTGCATGGCAGTTAATTGGACAAGCAACACTAAAAAAAAAAAAGCCATAGGACTGTGCTTTTGCATTTTAAAATAAGAGTACAATATTTGCCTTTTCCTGCTCCTAGCTCCTCGAAAAATGGTGCTTTACTAGAAGACATAGGGGAATACTGGAGGTACAGCAGCAAGCTGGCAGAGCCCCAGTGCTGCCTTGTGCTAGTAACCACACACAATTCCCAGTGCCTTCAGGAGCCTGTGCCTGAGGGGAGACTTAAACGAAGTAATTTTCATTTTAAACAAAGACCAGGATGGAGAACCTCAAGCAACTACAATACATGTTAATAACATGTTTGAGAATAGACCTTTTATTCTTAAAAATCTTAACCAACTAGCATGCCTCTCCTGAGAAAATAAGAAGTGTCTTCAATTTACAACGGAGTAAGTGGAAACTGGAGGTACTTCACAGCTATTATCATGAAGGATGGAAAATCCTGGATTATACCTGTAGAATTTAACTTACCTTAACTGCGGCTATAAAAGTTATGCAAATTATAAGGTTTTTTTAACACTTGAAAGAGTTGATCAAAAAATTTACATCAAAGATAGACAGGCATGCCTATCAGACTGAGTATGTCCTTACCTCTGTTGTTAAAAACTGTGCAATTTTATCATTCAGAATGATGAAACCACAAGTCATAAGAAAGACTCTGCTCAGGTCTATTTTAAATTAGTAACAAAACTCACACCACCATTCACGGATTTCAAGTGGCAATGGAGACAAAAGCTTCTGGACCTTCCTTCATTTAACAAGAAAGCATCCACATACTCTGGTATTACATGGTCATATAATGGGCAGTTTAGGGCCAAGAAGACATAAATTTGGGTGTTCCTTATAGGTTTCTTACCCTGTGGTAACTTAATACTGTTTTGTACTTTAGGGACTCAGTAGACTCAATGCAGAAATATTTTTAATCATGAAAATAAGATAAAAACCACTTTCAGCCTAGAGTAAGAACCAATATGAATTTTACAGAGTTGCTGCATTTTAACTTATTGAATATCAATCCTGAAGTGCTGTGAACCATATAAAAACAGCAAGAAAGACTTACACCTTTATGCAGATGAAGCTCTCAATGTATTTAAATTAGAATGTTTCAGCTCATTTAGCAGTCTGTGCATTTTACAGCACAGATTACACTTCAACTGCTAATGCTGTTGGGAAGATCCATTCCTGTTTATTATGGAGACACCTCATTTAGGTGCCTTAAAGGTTAGTGCATATCCACAGTTTGTTCCAGGAGAGACTGCAGCTTATGCAGCAACTCCAACACAGCTTTTATAGCCAGGTATACACTGGAACAGCACAAGCTAATAATGCCCACTATGTGGAACTACAGTCATGTTGGAAAAAAATATCAGACTAAAAAAAGAGAACTAGAAACAACATCTACACAGAATGTAACATTTAGTGATGCAGAGATGGAACATCTTGGGAAAAGGTGGCACAGCAGGTATTCCTCAAAGATCCTACTGAGGCCAGTTTCATTGCACTGCACTTAGTCCCAGCCAGATGTAACTTCAGTGGTCAGAACTGTCTCCATCAGTTTCTGCTATAGCTGCTTCTGGTAGTTTGAATTCACCGTTCTCTGTACATGAGTAATTAGGTCCAGAGAAGCAGCACAATCTTGGAACAAATGGACCCATCAGTCCCACTTAGTGAGCACTGGTTAAATTCAGTGCACTGGTTAAATTCAGTGCAGTGATTCCTGAGGAGGAGACTAAAGCCCGTGTGCCACTCCAGGTACTGCCTGTGCTCCCTTCCTAGCAGGGACATAAAGGCTGACCTTTGGACAGTTCCAAACCACACATGCAGTAGGGACGTTTGCATCCTTGATTAAACAAAACACAGAGGAAAATCACAACGCAGATAGGTTACTGGTGCTCTCAGCACCAACTGACCTACTGATCCACTCTTTTGGAGTCACATTATTTGCTAATGCACACACAACCCATAGACCCTTGCATGGCAGCCTAGAGCTCTTTCCAGCTCCTCCTATGAAAGAGCCTGAACAGCACAAAGAAACCCACACAGAAGAATCTCTGGAGAGGATTTCCTTCTACAAAAATTCCTCATAAACAGAAATTTTCACTCCTTCAGAATTGATGCTATTTCAGTTCTACAAAATCAAAAACTTATACAAATAATAATGTTGCTTTTCACAAATGATAAGAGGTTATTTGTCCAAGATAATGTATAAACATTGGACTGTAAGCACATCAAGTTACATGATGAGTATGATACTTCAAATTTTCCAGTCTGTAAGCCAGCCACCAACAAAAGTGGAAACAGGAAACTGTATGCATATTTATTGTTTAGGAATAATGCATTTCATCTTCTAGCAGGTCATTGTGGAACCAGATCTACATTAACTAGAATCATGTTTTTACATAGCTCACTGCACGGAGAAAAGCAAAGAGGAACCCAAGGCAACTCTCTCCAGTTGTACCTCAGCTTTATCCATAGATTAATTCTGTAGCATGCCAGAATACCTATCAGAAAAGAAAATATGAAGTAGCAAAACAGCAAGAAACACACAGAAATATTACAATACAATTCTGACTTACCTATGTGATAAAGTCCTATCCAGTCCGTTGGATCTACTTCTTCCTTAATATCCCAGAAAATGATGAGGTTCTGAGACTGTCCCAAGGTATATTCGTACATGCTGGCTGTCAAACTAGACCTGCTATCTGAGGTCACTAAATCAGTGTCACTGTTGGCACGCTGCAAGTTCATGTTCTCGGGCATGGTGCCCTGGGAGGCCAAGCTCTGCAGGTTCTCGGGGCTCAGGGTGTACCGGAGCTGCGGGTTGCGACGGCGCACGAACAGCAGGTGTTCTCGGGCCGAGCTGGCCATCTCTTCTCCACTTCTGTCAACTCACGTAAAAAAGTTGTTGTTCAGAGATCTATCACAACAAAGGAAAAAAGACAGTTTCAAGTGAGACAGGAGATGACTTAGTCAGTTATCAAATGGAGAAGTATTAGTGCAAAAATGTTCCCACAGAAGCCTGAAACAGACCGAGTACAGTATTTCTCTTCCTTGCTCTACCACTGCAAAGAATTGAGTGTCTGTACATTAAAAAAACACCATGATTCACAACAAAATACAGAGTTAGCCACACACCATGAAATAACATTTATAAGCCAGAAAACAGCAGAAAGCAAATTGTCCAAGACAATCTATGAAGCAAGAACAGCCTCGGTAACAAAGCTAATGTGTGGCCTTAAGAGTGAGTAGCCTTAAGAGCAAAGACACAATGAGCTTGTCTTCCACCATCAAAATCCCAGCAATACATGATGTTTATGGTAGTTTCAACAATACCCTCTATGCACTGTTTGATCAGCATGAGTTAAGTGTCAAAGACTTATTTCAGCAGAAATAATGTATCCCATATTTATGCTACTATAAAATCATCTTGTAAGGATTTCATCTCATGAGGTACAAAGCATAGCTTCCGAGGTCCTCTATACCGTTAAAAAACATGTCAAACCATTGACTGGGGTACTTTAGACTACAGATATATATCCAATTAGTCCATTCATCTGTGCAGTCAAATTTTTCTTGTCTTTCTCCATCCATTAGAAAACAGAGGCCTTAGAAATTCAAGGCAATTTCTTCAGCAAAGGAGCTGTCATTGACTGTTTTCCTCCAGCCCTGAGCACACACTTCCCTGAAATACCTTCCCTGAAAGGGCCATGCCAATATCATTACCCAATACATTCTGAACTAGAACTTGCATTTCATTATCCATTACTGTCTACATTACTACCTAAATTACTGTCAATTGAAAATAAGCCCTCACATTACTCACAACTTTTGATAAATCATAACTCATCTTCAATTTTCTTTTCAATAATATTCCAGTGTATGAATTCTTCAAGCATACAAAAAAATTTTCTCCTGTTTTTCAGCTTTTCTTAAATTGAGATGTTTTGAAACACTAAGAACTAACAAAGGGAAAAAATAAAGTTCAACTTATCCAGTTGTCTGCAGTATACCATACACTGTATGTGATTCAGCATCAAATAATGCAAAAAAGGAAGGAAAGAGAAATTCAGTTCAACAATTCTACATATACAGAAGTGACATAGAGACGACCATGTTTACTTCAGAAAGTACATGACACAGTCTTTCCTGACATAAGGAATATTTTGGCTGCATACACATTTTATTTCTGGTGCTGGATGTCAGCAGGGTTCAATACCTCCTCTCTGCCATTTCCTGCAGACTCTGCCCCTGGCACAAGGGTCAGTGGGAAAAGGGGAACTTTGGTAAAAAGGGCCTTTTTAAATCAGAGTCAGGGAAGATAGTATCTTGCTTCTCTATGCAAAGTTTTATTCACTAGATCTGAAAATCTCAGAGTGCTCTGAGACCAGAAAGGTTGGTAAGAAACAGCTACCACCTTCCCTACAAGCCAGTGAAACACACAGGGATCAGCCCTGTGATGTGACACCACACACTACATTTAAGTGTTAAATGTCACACTGACAGAGTTCTACCCCCAAGTCAGGAGGTCCTGATTTGCTCCTGAGGCTGCCCACCACAGCAAGCAGCCTGGGAACCACAGCCCTCAGTGCCAGATCAGGCAGTATTAACTGAGTGACAGAGAACTATTACATTTCTTGTCTTCTGTCCCACAGCCACAGGTTTATGTCTTTTTGAACTGCCATATGCAGTGGTTTTATGGCAGTAAAATCACTGCACAGTAACTGTCATGCAGGCAGACTACAAGTTAAAGACAAAGTTGTCTTTAATGGGAGGGATAAAGAAATTTCCTTCAGCTGCAGAGCCTTACACTGTACCCAGGGCAAAACTGGCATTTGTTGGAACATATTGAAAATTTATATGCAGCAGATGGACAAACTCATCTATGGTTAAGGACACATGAGAATTAACTTCTACTAGCCAGCACTATGCCACAGTTTAAGAGATGAAAATAGCCCGAGAAAAACATTAACTCTTTTGCAACAGTCCGTTTTCCTAAGTCCCAATGGCTATCACTCTGGTGAAACACATTAGCTTCTGAAAGTAAAGGAAACCATAAATCTAAATGCTGGGTAACTTGTTTGATCCCATTCATAATTCCAAGTGTGATCCAAACAAACCACATAAAGCCACTGAAATCAATTTGCAACCAACAAGTTAAACTCATATGTAAATGAGCTCCTATTGCAGGTAAAAAAAAAAACCTCCAAAATTTCAGGACTCGTAAGTTTTTACAGCATCATCTAAATCATTAAAAGAGGTTGTAAAGAGGCCCTCAAAGGGGCCCTCATGTCAGATAGTACTCTGCTATGTAGTATCTCACAGTGAGATTAATTAAGATTATTTGTAAAGAGAGAAATGTAACATTCATGTAAAAGGGGAAAAGATGATTGCCATAAAACCCAATCCATAAGAAGTGACAGAAGGGCAAAAAGAGCCACTGCTCCAATTATTTCCAACTGAGAAAAGAAATTAAAACCTTACACAGTGCCTTCCTGCCTACAAAAGAAATTAGTTCATTGGGTTAACAATTCCTGATGTCTGTCACTAATAACATAACCAACAGAACATTAACACATACATCCCACCGTAGACTGAAAATAAGAATTATCCTCCCACTTTCGGTTTCTGCTAAGCACCACTGAAACAGCATTTGCAACCAGACTATGCTGCAAAGACAATGCCCAGGATTAGCTGTGTGCACCTGTCCTGCCATGAAGGTTCAGCTCATCAGGCTGAACACAATCAGAGCAGCGATATCAGTGCGTATCACACCAAGCTGGCCAGGCAAATTGTTTCATGAAGGCAAACTGAAATGTTCAACTTGAATTAAAAGCATAGGAAAATATAGGCATTCAGAAAACCAGCAGATACTAACTTTACCAAACTATTTCAGATGAAAAGTGAAACCTGTATCAAAGCTACTTATCCGTATCACAGCATTTTCTTCAGTACTTGACAAGAAGCTTAGAGAGAACTAGAACTGATTTCCTCTTAATCTGTAAGTGGCCCAAGTTCAGGATTATTTCTATCTAAAGATATACTCTCCAATTACTAATCATAGAGGGACTAGAACTGGGAAATAGTTCCACTTAATACACAACATATAGATAGGAAAAACCCACTTGCCCAATCTTCTTCACTAAAGGAAATTGAAAAGAAATGTCAGGCCATTTCACATAGTCAAATACTCAACAATTAAAAAAAAAAAAAAAATCCATGAATGGAAATCCATTCCAGCACAGGAATAACCAAAAAAAAAATCCTACCCCACCATGCAAAACAAACCTGAGTTCACATGCTGCCCTGTTTATCTTACTCCTACCAGTGATTCATTTCTTGTTTACGTAGCACTCTTTGATGTGGCTGACGGGTGCTGCTCCCAGGCTCTTCGCACAGCACTTCGAGTAAAGCAGCCCCGGGCAGGGCCGGCCCCGGCAGGAGCTGCCCCGGTCCCGCCGGACACGGCCGCTGCTGCGGGCGGGGGCTCATCATTAACCCGCTCGCCGCTCGGGCACCGCGCTGCACGCCGAGGCTCCCCGCCCTTGGGAGTGCTCCGCACACGGCGGCTCTGCTGCCGTGTGACACATGGGCAGGAGACACTGTCCTGCCCAACTGACACCCAAGGGATCACCGAATCACTTAGGTTGAAAAAGACCTTTACCAACATCTAGCCCAACCACTGACCTAACACAGGTTCACCACTGTCAATGTCTGACAGCTCTCTTGTTGAAGGAATTTTCCGTAACATTCAACGCAAACCTCCCCAGGGGCAGCTTGAGGCCGTTTCCTCAGGTCCTTTTCCCTGTTACCTGGGAGAACAGACTGACACCCAACTACTTTCAGGAAGTTGTTGAGAGCCATGAGGCTGCCCCTGAGCCTCTTTTACTCCAGGCTAAACACTCCCAGCTCCTTCAGCCACTCCTCACAGGACCTTCACCAGCTCCCTTGCTCTCCTTCGGACACATTCAGATCATGCTTGGTGTGTATCTCTCAAATGCCTCTCCCATACTGAGATAAGCAATCCTCATAATTATACAGGCTGAAGAACACATTAAGAATACAAAGAACAGAAAACATGCTGGTTTTCCAATTACACACTGTGTGACACTGCTTTGTTCAGTACCAAGACTTATAAATGCTACAGTATAAGGTTCAAACTGACCATGTCTGAGCTAAAAGCAGCAGAGAAAATGCTTCTTGAATAAATTTAGAATTTGGAGATCCTTCTCTGCACAGAACTCAAATATAGCACATTTTCTGGGATAAGGTAGGACTCCAGTCCCTATACTGGCTTCAAAGCTGCGTAACAGTCAGAATTCACTGTCTGCAAAACCTGCCTGTGCAGCTGGGTGATAGTTAACCATGATTCACTCATATGCTTCACCACTGTGAACTTACCCTGCTTCAGCACTGAAGAGCTTTTCTCTCCTCTAGAGCTGCTGTGCACCTCTGCCAGCAGGACAGATGGGCCCTTCCCAGTAAAACTCATCAGCCACTTACTCAGCGTGATCATCAGGAGCTGATTTGGCCTGAGACAAAGGGATTAACTGGATAGCTCTTTAACTCGATAGCTTCCTTTCAGGCCTGTATTCTACTATTTCAGATAGCAGATTTGGTCTATGAAAAATAAAAAAAGAAATAAAATAAAAACACAACAGAATAATAAAATCAGATAAAGCCGGCATGAGGTATCCTTTTCTCTACAGACAAAAATGAGAGAAAAGCTTCATCCTTCTGCCCAGATGTCCTTTTCTTGTTATTCCTGCTGGAATATTTCCAAGAATTTCTACTCATCGAGTTTTCTGCAGTCCACATAATGGAATTTCTCTCAGAAGGTATTTCACTGATTAGTAGGATTTTTCTCCCTTAGCTAACATTCTGGCAGATCCAAGTTAAGCTAACACATTTGGATGCTTCCTATTCTATCACCAAGATAAAGATGAATATAAAAGCTGTCATTCAAGAGCCAAGAAAAATCAGTTCTTTAGGATCTCTATTTTTCTCCACTGATTAACAAAGAGAGGGTAATAAAGCCTTTTCACTTACATGACCAGGACTATATCCTAAATCTTTGGGATTATTTAGTTCATTAATAAACTTGTATCACATAGTAGAAATTTAATTTTATTCCAGTAGATCATGAAACTCAATATTTCAAAACTACAACTACCATCATATTACAGAACTGCACAGTTCTGAGCATCAGAAGGCAGAACAGGCAGGCAGAACAACAGCAGGCAGAAAGTAATGAGATCCTTCAGCTAAAATATAGTCCTAACTGTTCAATATTGCTACCTAGAATGCCTGAGTGCTCATTAAGTCTGCATGTTTTAAATAATTATTTGTGCAGGTAGATGATACAAACAAGTCCAGGGCAAAAAGTGATCATTCCAAACCTAGAGAGTTTGTGATCTGATAAAAAACTGGCTATAAACTGGAAAAATCAAATCATTACACTTCTGAGACCATTTTTTTTTTAATTACAAACATACTCAGGAAATATCAGAAAGATTAAATGGGAAAAAAGAAGTGTCTCTTTTTTCACTCCAGTTCTTCTATTTTACATATATGACAGTAAATTTTTATTCAATGTTTTTCCCTGAACAGCCAGTTCAGGATATTACTTTTATTTGGGGAGCTCATTAAAGATATTAAAAATTATTGGAAACTACCATCATAGCTGACAGAGGACTTCGATACAGCTGAAACACTTAAATGTTCTTTAATATATCTCTTTTTAAATGGAATAAAAGTTACTTTAATTCAGCTTTAAATTAACTGGATAGTAACTGTCTTGAAATATAAATTGTTCTTTCCAGAAGCACAGAGACAAGTTAAATTCAGAAAAAATATTTTTCTGCTGATCTGCTTACTTCCTCCTTCAACAAAGCCCCCCAGACTTTCATAATAGGACAATTACTGGATACTCTTAGAAGCAGCTTAGACTGAAGCAACAATGATGAAAGAACTTAATAAATTTCCAGGTTCCAGAAACAAACCTATATGTGCACGATCTTTTAACCAGATTTCCTTTGGGATCACGAAAATTGCCAAGAAGGTCAACTTAAGCATCTTGAAAGACACAGCACTTTGTAGATGTTCTCCCAAGAGAGATGTTTTGATTTTTCCATTCAAAGCATCCCCACAGGAGTGCCAGACTAAATGACGTGCCTGACGCTGTGCTGGCTGTGCCAGGTAGCTGGCCTCCTTAGGGGAAGAGGCAGAGGTCTTCCAAAAATTCATTCAGAGGACCAAAACCACTCTCTCTTCTCTTGATCTGTGGAGGAAGCTACAGTTACTTGAGACTGAGCAAAAGAGGCTAGAATTTTGTTGGGATGTCCTCTTGCCTTGTTGCCCTGCTCTGAGCCATGTGGGGAGTAAACTGCGCTGAAAAACTCTGCCTTCAGTCTGCTAACTCATCCTCTGAACTCGCTGCCGGGAAATCACAGCTAGAAACTTCTGGAAACTGGAGTCATGTTTTAAAGTAAAGCTAAAAATTACTGCACTGTAATTTGACAAGGATGTTGCTGTTCAGGAGAGGGAGGAAAAAAGGAAAGAACGTGCATATGCATCTCCAGACTGCTTTGGACTCAAACTTGGTGACTCGGCTCAGATGTTAAACATCAGCTCCGATTACAAAACCACCATATAATTTAGACTGGCTGAAAATCTACCCTAAGGGAAAAAACATATAGTTCAGCATAAACATCTACTTTAAGAAAACAGTCCATTCATTATTTGGCCAGAGAATGGCTCAATTCATTCAGTATGTAAGAGAATATCTATTTTCAATAAATTTCTGTACTGTTCATTTATAAAGTGAGCCCTATACATGTTTGTATCTACCTGGAAACAAATGTCACTCTCATACGACCTTAGCTGCTTGAGTAAGGCTTCTACCTTCTACCCAACAGCAGCAACTTCCTTACACAGGCAGAAGTTCCTGCTCAACCCTGATATCGTGGCCAGAAGTTTGAAGAGTTGTGCATATTTCTGACAGGTCCACACACCCTGCCCAGTAGCCCACCAGGCACTGGGCTTTCAGTATAACTTACTGCATTAATTTCCAGGCAAAAGCTTCAGCATGGAGCAAGCTGGTGTACAGCGCACTGACCACTGGTCAAAAGAGCAAAAGTCATAAATATGTGCCCAGAGACCAGTGCACACATCCATACACATAGGCCAGCACCCTACAGTTATCCCAATTTTGGAGGGTACTTAATGAGGTACTTTGTTGTCAAGGAAGACAAATGTCCCATGTCCCCACAATACTGTCCCCACAGCTCAGGTGGAGTAAGAAGCCCTAAAACATTTCAAGCTAACTCAGCCACATGAACTGTGGAGTTGAACACTGAGAGCCTGGATAAGCTGTCTGGAATTGTAAGGAAGGGGTTACGGAGGGTTCATCTAATCCCTTCTGCTGCAGCTGCCAGGCTGCGAGATCCATCTGGCCTGCAGATGTATCTTAGTATTGCTCTGCAGACATACATGAGGATGTCAATTGCCTAAAATTCACTCCTGTCTTTCACTGAAGTAGCAATAAAAGAACTGCACATAAATTTAAATTAAACATACCAGATAGGCTCCTGTCCTCTAGACTACTCACATAAGAAACAAAACTTGACTGGAAATTGTAGGGCAATTCCATAGCCATCAGACCATGTTCCATATGTATTACTTGCCCTCCTTAACCTCCTCCTGGTGTGGCAAATACTTTAACCAAGTTTGTTTATTTCAGTAATCTTACCTGCGGCCCCACCCCTTAGAGGGGAGTTCAGAGCTGAGGCAGAGACTCGAGGTACAGCCACATAGCCATTAAACCCTGCATATGGTAAACCGTGGCCTTGGATAATTCACAATGCAATGGTACTCTACAGAAACTTTAAAACCAGAATCCCCACTGCCAGGCTTTGATCTTGAGTGTCCATGACACAACTGTATCTGCTGCTAGTTGCTGTTGATTGGTTGTATTCAAGAATTTCCCTTCAATTACTGATGCAGCTGCTCTCAATTTAGACATCTGATGCCAGGTCACACAATCCATCTAAAATACAGCCCCCTTCAAATGTCTATACTAGAAAGACAGATTGTATTCTCTATGAGAAGCTACTTTGTCACAGGATGGGAAAATTAGAATTCAATTATTCTGTGAATAAACTATAATATATGCTCATATACGTGAAAGCCTGCAGGAACCTATAAATGACAAAAAAAAAAAAAAAAGGGCAACCCATTAAACACTCTTGTAATCCCTCCTGTCTTTAGGACTTCCACAACATCAGCAGCAACAGCCCACAGTAATGCAATTATGTTTTCTCCCAAGGCTTTTTCACAAGAGACAGTAAAGACCAAAATACAGAACTTCTACAGAAAATAAAAATTTAGCATTTTCCTGTTCAGGAAAGGAAATAAACAGGGAACCAGAAGAAAGAGTACAATACCAAAAAGCTTGACAAAAAAGAAAAGATGTATTCCTTTGAAAAAAAGAAAGGAAATCTGCCAGGCCAAAAAAGCCACAATTCAAAAAGCCATTTATAAAATAATGCACTTGACAGGAGAAGTAGTACAATTATTTACTGCTTACTACAAGAGTAGTTCTGCAGTTTCAATCTGAATCTCTGCAACCAGTACCCAAGCAGAAACTATTCAAGGAGTGTCACATCCCTGAATGACAGCTGTATTTTAGTGATACTTAACAGAGCCTGATTTAAGCATTTATTTGGCAGTTATTAAAATCTCGTGTATATATATTTAGATATGCAATAAGCATTTCTATAAATTCATTTTAATTCAGTTTTTAACTGGAAATCCATTCTATGCTGATGGAAATCCTTGGAACATACAATGATTATGATGAACATTCATTGTTCCACCCATGCAAGCCGAAATCCAGTACAGTCATTCCCATTTTCAAGCCTGTTAGAGCTCAATTTTCTACCACATAAAATTGGTTTCACCCACTGAAATGGTAACAAACCAGCACAGACCAGGTACATCTCTCACACAGAGAGATTCTCGTGTTACCAGGGAACACAGGAATGCTGTTTCTCTCCAAGCAGCACTCGCTTCAATTCATGATGCTATTTATTCCGTTTTGTCACAAAGGGGTATTATCAACTTGAAAAAAAGGCATTTCTTTGTGCAAAACATGTTATCAACTGACTGCAAATTCAAGAATTCTGTAACTGAAACATGTTGGTAGACTAAAGTAGAATAAAAAAAGGGTGTCCATCAGTCCATAGCAAAGCAATTTCCCTAATTCTCCATTTTTTCAAGTTCCAGCCTGGTAAAACTGATCATAATGTGGGCATGGAAGATGTTTAAAAAAGACTCAGTTGATCTCCTTAAAGAACAAAGGAAAACTAAAAACAAAACCAACCAAAGCTTTGTGTACCTAAGTCTTATAAATAAACTGTAGATACTATCAGTAGATGAGGAAAACAGGAAACAATTATTTTTAAGAACTGACAAATTTTGCTGGAGTGAATTTAAATGCTGTCTATATAAATGTGGTTTTCCATCCTTCTGCCTCTTTTACCCTTTTGATATTTCAATTTAGATCATTTTGCCAGTCATAATCTTCCCCCTACAAAGCCTGCATTTCCATAAAAGACTTGAGGAGACTCCCTGGCTGAATTAAAACATGAGAACATTTCTGCTTGTCTACAGTTTAATGGAGCTTTTTGAATGAATGAAGCTCTACTAAGCAAACATCTACCAAAGACACTTGTTCTACCTTCTTCAAATCACTTCCTTATAATCCACAGAAAAAGAGCCCAGAATAAGAAAAAGAAAACCCAAGTTGTTTTTCTGTATTAAACACATAGGCTGATCTTCAGCCTAAATAAATCCAGGCAGAAAGTCAGCAGGGCTGTATATGAAGGTGTTGATGATACCACTCTCTCTGCTTAGAGGATAAATCACTTTTAATACTGAAAACACTTCAGCTCTAAACCAAACCAGTTCTGTTGCTTAACAGCAACAGTTTTGTCTTTTACAAACCTCAAAATAGCACCATACAAATATTTCCAAGTCTTATAACTCATTTTAAAAATTAAGATTGCAATCTTATGTCCCATTTCAGATTTTCCTCCACAGTATGTTTTAGGTCAGAACTTCATGCTTGAAACACTATGTCAGAACTGTTATGCACCAACTTCTTTACTATTTTCTTTGAAAACACTAAAATAATTTTAAGGAAACAATTTAGCTGGATAGTTCAAGAAACAGAGGACTTTATCATTTCAGTAAAAAGAAGTCAGATTGCTCTGGATAAAATCTTTTCCATAGCTGTGTGAGTCAAATTACTTAATTTATACCAACAGGTTATTAAGAAAAGATGCCTGCATTTGTTGAGGTGTAGCAAGACATCAGCAGGACACTTAGACATATTCTGTGCCATACAAATTCCCTCTCTCCTCAAAGCTAAGAGCTCCGAGGAAACGCAGGCTATACCAGGGAACAGCCTGAGAGCCAGACGCACACTAAATCTCAACTAGAAAGGAAGAGGGAGATGGACTGAAAAAACTTCCCCTACTTTACAGCTTGTTGATTTCCAGTTTACAATCTGTAACCACACTCAAGAGAAGAGAAAACCAGTTAAGAGTCCTAAGGAGCACCACTTTGACAACAAAGATGCTCCTGGGGTAACTGGCAGACGCCCTCATCACTTGCAAATGCATCCCAGGACACACTTGGCTGTGTCTGGTCTGTGCTCTTGAGATGAGGAAATTGTGCTGAGGAGTTAAGAGATACCAAAGCTATCACCAGCCATGCCTCCTCTCCTTGCGAGTACACCTTACAATTCATTATTTAGTTCAGTGAGCACATGCTGTATTTTTTCTCCTTGCAGGATTCGTGCTGCATTTGCTGCTTTCCTCAGTTTCTGCAGTAAATGAAGCAGAAATCTTTCAGAAGCTAAATGAACAATTAATGAAAAGACAACAATAAAAAGTGGGCTATATAAAGATGAGGGTTATTATGAATTAATACTTTTACTATTAAATATGCATGAGTTTTTAATAAGTAGAGCTAAAAATAGAGCCGTGTATCACACGATTTCTCCAGGCTGTACAATTTTCATTCATCTTCATCCTGCAAAGAAATGGACCGTTGCTGAAAGGATTCTCACTGCACATTTTTACATTGCTATCAATGGTCCTATTTCATCAATCCACAAAAATCCCCAGCCTCTGGGATCTTGGCATAAAAGATTCTGAACAGCACCACCCTCTGCCAAAAGGCTTGCAGGAATGCGCAGCAAAGTCTGCTCGTCCCTCCCCCAACAGGCACGGGTCTCTCACAGCCCAGTCCCAATCTGCAATTTGTGTGTTTAGAAAAAATCCATTACTAAAAGACTCCTGCATTGGTTAACCAACAGCAACCAGCAGCACATGTAGCCACTAAACTTATCAAAAAACCCTCAAGTAACTACTTAAATCTTTATCTTTTCAACTTAATATTTCATTTTCAGAATAAATGTGTTCTCCTCATTACTTTGGCCCCCACCAAGAAAGGAAATCTAAAATTGAGCCAAATGCATCAAATTTTCTGACTAGATTTTAACATTCATTTTTAACATCAAATCACATTACAGATGAACAAAGGATTTTAATAAAGACTGCACTAGTTCTTGTGGAGAGTGTACACATTCAGGAACACACCACCGTTCTATATACATCCACCCCAGGGCGTAGGTGCTACAGCCCCAGGAAACGGAAGAAGATTGAAATCAGTGTTTATAAATACAGCCAAGAAATCCCAGCACACATACCACCAAATATATAAACAGAAGTTCAGACAATCTCATCTGGAGGCCTAAATTTCCTACACTTATTTATGTTGGGGAATTTATTTTTATTTTTACATGTTGTGTTGTGCCTTCATGTTTTTAAAGTGACCTTAGTGTATTTAAACCAAAGCACATTGAGCTAAGTAAAGAGTTGCTAATTGCTGTGCGACAAAAGGAAATAACGAAATAATAGCACACTGCATCCTGGTACCATCTTACATTACTCTGAAATCTGTATTTTAAAATTAATTCTGTTTGATTCTGAATGTAATCTATTTCTCAATGTGCAACTATAAAATGTAATTTAATCCACATCAGATATAATTCCAATTAAAAAGCAAAACCAAACCACATAACAACAGAGGTAACTTTCAGCATTTTATGGATGAAAGTTTAAATCACATACCTATTACCATTTTAATCTTTTTTCAGGTGGAGCAGTAAAACAGGTGCAGTAACATAACAGTGATTTTCAGTGAAATGTCCTTGGCTTGCTCTTTATGAAGACAGTTTAAGATTAGAGCTTTGCATAGACATACAGCTATTTAAAACTGATAATTCAGAGTAAAATTCACATAATTTATTGGAAACACAGAATATTATATTTCCTCCCGTTTCTCCACATTCAGCCCAGTAAACACTCAAGATTTTTTTGCTTTTCTTATGATGCATTATACTCATAATAATCAGAAATCCCCATTTTTTCCGATTTTTCAGAAACAATCAGCCTTTTATCACAGAACCAAAAAGAAATTGACATATTTTGTGATTTTTGGTGTCCTTACTATTCACAAATGCATTTTGGGCTTCAAACACGCTGTCCTTCCTCCCCTACCATCCAGGATCCAGTTACTCAATATTGCCTTTTGGACTTAATGTCCAAAAAACAGACTGAAAATAGCTATATACAACATGATCAAAACCCAACAACATAAACAAAATAAAATACTAAGAAAATGGGGGGGGGGGGGGGGGGGGAAGTAAAAAAAACCCATCCTGGTTGGCTGATTTTTTCCTTATTAATGGAAATGTCCCTGCATTGTCCTGCATTTGGAAGTCGACTTCACAGGGGTCACCTTCCCAAAAAACAAGATGCAATGCAGTTTTCTGGTTAGATAATGTCACTGCCTCTGTGTCAGCCCTTCACTTGTGCCAAATTACCACTGCCAACCTCTGTTGTAGGTTGTTACTAAGCAGAATTAAAGAGAAATCACTCAAAACAAATACCCACATACTGACTGGACTTGATAGTTTGCCAAAATTACAATGTCATTATTTGAAAAGATATGAATGAAGTGTCCTATCAACAGTGCTGGCCAGCTGGTGGATTTCTATGTAGTTTGAGACTGCTTTGATTTTTTAACATTGTTTGCCTAATAAATTACATGATCATACGATTACAGACAAATTACTGTTTATTACCATTAAATTGTTTTATCCCTGTGATGCAAGTCCAGTAGGTCAGTAATAAAATATTTCAGGTTTAGAAACTACCACCAGGTTTCATAACAAAACTTTTAAGCTGTTTTTCCTGAACTGCAGCAACAGCCCAATCAAGCAGAGGATGTTGTACTTCACTAACAATCCTCCACCTCCACCACTCTGTAATGCAAACACAAACCTCAGATTAACACACAAACAAGTCTTATGGCTGCCAACACCAACAACTCGTGGAGCATGCCGGAGCTGCAAAAGAATACTAGTTTTTAGAGAAAGCAGTGGTACAATAGAAAAACACATTTAAAAATAATGCTGAACCCAGAAGCTGAAGCCTTCAGAACAATCAAGCACCTTATAAGGCAGCATTTAGCTACTCTTGCTAATTGGTCACACCCAACCTCTGGGTGACAACAGAGGTCTGCTGTTGAAGGGCAGCAGTTTTATGGCCACTGAGAAAGCAGATCACCCATTCATTCCAAAGCCTTCACTGGAATACCCCAATACACATCAGTGATGCCAGCTGCAGTTGGAAAAGCAGCAATTGCTGAAAACAGCTCAGCAAGCCTCTAATACTCATGTAACATAGCCTGTATTAGTTAACTTCAAATTAATAGCCATCCTCCACATGGCAAAAGTATTTAATCCAAGTGTCACAATATTGAGCCACTACTTTGTCATCTTCCACTAGTACTGACTGTAGGAAACAGAGCAGAATATTTTTTAAGTATTTAACACAATTACTTTAACTCCATTTCTCCTTGATCACAGAGAAACACATATACTATTTTTACTGACATCCCATCATATGCTGCATCTTGTCTAAAACAAAAAAAGTTTCAATTATAGCACATGCTACTCTCAAACTTACTTTCTAGTATTTCTTATAAGTAAAGAAAAATATTGCTTTATAACTGTATCCAACCTAACAGAGAGGTAAAAGTGGTTGTCACTGCAGCTGACCAGTAGTCATGCCCAACTCTGAGCAGATATACACAACATACCCTCACGCCAACAGCTTTCCTTGAAAATAGTTTCTAAAACCTATTATTTCACTTCTTGGCACTTTCTACATAATCATCACCAAAAGTGCTGGGTTATCAACCCCCATCTGTACTGCACAGTATATATTTGGATCATCCCTGTAATTGTGAGTCGTCCTGAATACCTAACTTCAGAGCTTCAGCTCCTGAAGCAAATGGCAATAGAAGACCTAACAAAGGTACACCCAGAGTGGCACAGTATGTTTGTGGCATACAAGGGTTAAGATATGCCAGCTGATACTTCTGGTACAAGGGAAAACCCTAGGAAACACTCCAAACTTTAATGCAAACTGGCAAATACTTATTTTAAAATAAACACAAAGGATAGGCACACACAACAAAAAGTTTCAAAACTGAAGGACTGCACAACCACACAAGATGAAATATTAAAATTTACTTCCTCCGCTATGAACCCCAGAGATGTAGAAACCTCTCAGGTCCTGACCTACGTCCAGGAGCAGCCAGAGGCTGCACGTGCCTGGGTATGTCAAGATGAGATGTACTCAGTCTGGAACTGTCTCCATCTCTCCCAGCGCACTGGCCGTCAAGGCGAGGGGAGCTGGTGATGATCTGCTGGAGTTCAGCTCTGCCCAGCGGATGCTCCGGGAGCAGCGGCTATACAAAAGCAAATCGATGGGCTGTTAAAAACTGTTAATAGCACACTTAGTGGTTGGAAAGACTGTTCTGCAGGGGGAGAGATGTGGTAATTAAAAGATCGGAAAATACTGCCACAGATCCATCAGGGAACTTCCGTGAGGGTTAGAAAATTAAGCCGTTTCCATGTCGTGCCACCAGCCTTTCAGAGCTAATCAGAACCTGCAATTCTTATATTTCACTCTTTTGAGAGTCCCACCTGTTCTCTTGTGTGCCCAGGGAATGGAGGGTATCTCCAGGCCCCTGGGGCTGAAAGGTACTGGGGTTTTATGCTCTAACCACATCCTTGGAAAAGCGTTATGCCATGGGCACCACACCTGAACCAGCATCCAGCTATGATGGATACACTAAGAAATGTCTGATGGGGTTCTTTGTTGGTTTGTTCATGTTTGTTTTTTTATCAGGCACGCCTACTGGAAATTTAAGCCACAGGGGCAGTACCTTCTGCTACCTACAGGCTACTGGGAGGATTTAATCAAGTATGCATAATATAACAGGCACTGAAATTCCTGGAGATTACAGAATGCTGCAGAGGGTGTCACAGGGTGTCATACAGCCAGGCAACAGAAATAAAGTGATTTAAGCATATAAGACCAGAAAGGCAACTAGTGAAAAATACATGACTCCTTAATGCTAAAAAGTGTAATTTTGGATATTGTCTATATTTAGTGAGCAATAACCAAACAGATCTAAATATAATATGAGCTTTTATAGCTGTCTTACAATCTATATACAGACTAAAGAAACTTTTATGTGCTAAGGCACAAATATGTCTTCCAGTTGTATTTGGTGGAGCACACAGTAAAATGCAACTTAGCATTATTCAGAAACAGTGTGGCCAGTGAAACATCATTCCTAAATTTCCAACTGCTGCCAGAGGATGTTTCCCTCCAATATTTACTGGGTCAACTCAAGCACACACACAAGCATCTGCTGACCAGGTAAAGGCAAGCTCAATCCCTGCTGAAGCTAACAGGACCATCTCTGCCACACTGGAGTGCTTGGAAGCAGCAGCAGATGGGAAGGCTTATTCAGCACCAGGGTAAAGCCTAAAATGCATTGTGCCTGAGGTCTTTCAAATAAAGGAGTATTCTCATGGCAAAAAGCTCTAACAAAACTGAGCTCTCACTTTGCTTTGATCATCAAACGAAAAAAGCTTAGAAATACATTTCATGTAGCAAATATGATTTTACTCACTTCAAATTTTCAAGGTGAAGATGTCATTTCCTATAAGCTCCACTAACTCTAAGCTCATAACATACATGAGAGCCATAGCTAAGGTGGTCATTTCTTCTTACCTAGAATTCGTAATGATTTCATTATTAATCCACAGTTGGAGTTCAGTTATGACTAAACTCTTCCATTATTAACAGATTGACAGTGGAATATTCAGCTTAACACAATCAACTCTCATGGGCATTAAACAGTTGCTCTGTGGGTGTTTTTGGAGCTTTTTCGGGGGGTTTGTTCTTTTTTTTTTTTTTTTTTTGTGGTTTGGTTGGTGGGGTTTTTTAAGCATTATGATTTTCAATTAGTCAAAACCACGGCATAGACACCCTGCATTTCATAACATGCCATTCTTCTTACTAAAGATGAAACTAGAAGTAGGTGAGATACTGGAAATACAAGATCTATTTTACAGCTAACATCAACCTCACATAATCATAGTCACATTTTATTTTTAAGAGAATTGAAGTTCACATAGTGCAGGTTTTACTAGGGAGTAGAAAAGGCAGAGTGAAGAGGCATGAACTGGTCAGAGGAATATGTGTAATAAAGTTTCTTAAATAAGGAAACTCCCAGGACTAAATCTCTAGTCCCAATGTTATTCTGTGAAATCAGTAAGAAAACCACAGAAATTACTGTGACTTTAAAGCATATTTTTCATTACTTCTAGATTTGGGGCTCTTCCTCCTCCACTTGCTTCAAGGTTCCTTATCAGATTTTGTCACCATCATCTTAACCATCCCTGAAACACTTTTTGAAGTATGATACACTAAGAAAATGGTTTAAACCCTCCTGACACATTCAATTGAGAATTTCTATATAAAGCTCTCCTCAATTCTCTTTCACAGTATCCCTGACACCTTCTGCAGTTGACACCTAAGAGATGTTAGCACCGTATTGCTATGAACTATGTGAATAATTTAAATTACTTTTAAAATATTTATGAAAAAAGACTGAAGAATATTGTCAGAATTCATTTTTTTGATCTTATTTCAAATTACTTATTTTTAATACCACCACTAGGAATTAGGATTTGAAAAAACAAATGACAAAACATTATGAACAAGCTACACTGCCAGGAACAGTTTTCCAGAGCCATGTTTTATTTGAGAGAAGAACTGTCACCCTTCAATAAACAGTGGATTTCATTAGCATGTTGTTTGTTAATTGGTACAATTTGTGTATAATCAATGAATTAAACTGATAGAACTACCTTGAAATGCACAATTATTTAGAGAAGCAGAAAACTCCTAATGATTTACTCAATACAGTACATTTACAAAAGGAGACTTTGAAATTAAAAATTAATAAGCTATTAATAGGATGAGACAGCTTGTGACTCATTGTCTAACAAAGGAAACATGTCAGGGAACAAAAAAAGAAAGAAAAAAATCAGTAGACTCCAAGTATGACTTTTTAAAGCTATATGCACAAGCAAGTTATTTGAGTTATTAAACACAACAAGGTGACAAAAATCAACAAAAGGAAGCAAATATACCAACCTGGAAAACACAATCAACATGTTTTGCTTACCATAGCCAGCATGGTAAGAACCAGTTGTGTCAGAATGTAAGTCATGTCCTAAAAACCAAAGGAAAAAGGGAGAAGCCTTCTTGCACAAAACTAAAGAGACCTCTTCACGAAAACAATTTTTAATGCTTTTTATTACCAGTTTTCCTGTTTTCCAGAAATTTTTATCCTCAGTGTGGATTTCACCTGATCTAATCTCACATCTGCAGGCCAGAAACAGTAACAGAAGAAAATGCAAGTTTTGATTGCCAAGGTGTAGTTTGAAAAAAAACCACAAATCTTGCCCCTTGCCCATACTCTCACCATTCTCTTTTGACTCACGGAAAATATTAGTCTGTGCCCTGCAGGATGTAGAAGCATAATAGTTTGAAACTATTAACTAAGCATTTGATTAGAGAGATTGAAGTTTATTTCAGCAATGACTCTCTAAGATAACAACAATACAAAAATTCTTTTTAAATTAAATACTTAAACTGGACTGCTCTCAAATATTGTGGTGCTTTGATAAAACACGATTTATTTTTCAGGAGAAACCCACTCTTTTTACAATACTTTCTTATCTAACAATAATCTTTCTTATCCTAGCCTTCTTGTGAGAAAAGCTTAAACTAAAGGGGCAGGCATTCCAGCTTCAGTTGGTCAAGGACCTGGTTCTAGCCTGGCCACATCAGTATTTTGCCCAAACTCTTCATCTCACAGTGCATTATGAATTTTAGAGTTTACAGCTACAGGCACTAAACACACTCACAATCTGGCATGCTTTCAGCATTCCTTTGATTTCCTTCTCCTCCTAAAGATAACAGTCTCAACTCTTTATATTCACTTTTTAGGAACAGCATTTTTCCATGCCTCTAATTACCAAAATTTATTGCAGTGATCAAGTGCATGTTCCTAAGGCCCTTTGATGGACTATAAAAGGAATGCATAAGTTTAAGGCTCATCATGCTACTCTTCCAGCACTCAATATAGATCATCTAAACACAGTGAAATAAGACTTGTTTTATCATAGATCAGTCTTTTACATATATGATCTATTCCCATGCAAAGAAAAGTGTCACATCTTATTCCTCAGAAAGTTATTTGTAATGTTTCTGATAAACCAGTACAGTGCCAGCAAAGTTGGCCAAAAATAATGGAAGACTAGTCCAAATTGCCTAATTTGGAAAGATTGCCAAACTCCCCACAGCAAGTGGCTGACATTCTCTATTTTTGTGTCAAAATATTTATCAGCTTTTCCCCAACAATAGCTACACTGACTTTATTAAAGCAGTAGTGCACTGTATTGCTCCATATGCAATGTGTCTTTCATTCTGAACCCATCAGTGGTTTTAGAGTAACACAAATATTAGTATTTGCCATAAAAGCAGACACTATGGGGAGTATCAACCATCTCTGCCTTCCCATCCAACCTGTCTTTGCCTTCCTTTCCTCTGCTCCACTCTCTGGCAGATTTCTGCCACCAGAGACGTGGGATGGAGAACCCTTCTCAGCACTGCTCTCTCAGGGCCCGGGCACAGCTTTCAGCCAGCTCCCCAGAGGGCCTGAGCGTCCTTCTGCTTTCCTTTACCCCTCCATCAAAGCCACGCCCTGCCACCCTTCTGAGAAAGGGACCCAAACAACCAGAAAATTATGCAGACATAGTATTCTCAAGGAGTAAATTAACTTATTTGACCTCAGATAAATTACTACTAAAAAGAAATAATGCTTTATAACCTCCTCAAAATATTCATAGTGAATTGCCACAGAATTTTTCAATGTAATCAAAATACTGCTATATTGTAGCTGGGATTTAAGAAAACTTCTTTCTACTTCTGGTAAATGCATAATGTAATAAACTCAACCACCATAATCTAAGAGAACAACTGAATTTAATCAGCAAAAAATCAACAGTAATTTAATTTTATCCTGCACCAAGGTATCTCTGGGTGGTAGGAGAGAAGCACTATGTACAGCAGTCATTTGGCTCTTATCTCAGGTGTTGGGGGTTTTTTGCCTTAGTCCTTTCCTTAGTAATGAATCTGACTTTATGGAAACATTAGTTTCCTAAACGTATTTAAAGAGGCCAGGAGAAAGAGGAAGGCATTAAAACACTAAACAATCCATTAATTCATCCCAGATCACAACTGGAAATCAGAACTTCCATCATGTGTTTTCAACACAGTTGATCTTAAGGTCAGTTACAGCATCACCCATTGTTGGGTCAGTACATACATCTATTGCCTTTGAACAGAACACAAACACAGTATGGTAACATCTTCATTTGTCTTTTTTTCATAAACATTTTAGAATAAGAATTACAGTACCTTATTTAATGCATACCATTTTGCATCTCTATGTATTACTGCTTTGGCAAGCTGTCTAAAAGATCTTCCTTCAAAGAGCTAAACTCAATTACTATATTTTTTTTTACATAATTTTACAGTTAAGACCAAAATGTTGCATAAGCTATTAAATCTAGAATAAACCACTATTGCCACAGTTCAATAAAAGCTCTTTATGCTCACACTAGCCAGTTAAATCATGCTGGATTGCAATGGATGTATGCTTTCTGTAACTGGAATAAATTCCACATAGGAATGTCTCTCAGGTCATAACAAGACACTGAAATAGTCCCAAATACACAAGGAAATTTGTATTCACAACAGGTTAGTAGACTCATGAATAAAATGAAGTGGTGTTTTACATTTTTTAAAAATTTATACAAGCTTCCACACAAATATAGAAGTCATAAGTAGCAAACAAACCAAAGAATAAAACATTGAAGATGCTTTCACAAAGCTGCTGATTTCAGGCAGTTTCAGATAGGACATGGCATGGATAGGAAATCCCAGGGGTGTTTAAACTCCATAAAAAGATATAGTCGTATTTCCTTCCAAGAAGCTTTCCTCAGGAGATGTTTTGCTAATTCCTTTCAGAGCCCACTACTTCACTGTATGAGCCCAGACTTCTCCCTCCTCCTGCGCCCTGGGGCTGCCGGAGGCTCTCCCTTCCCCTAAGCTGGGCTGCAGAACTGCGGGCACCACGGCATTCAGGAGGGAATGCTCGGCTCCGGCACCCCTCACTCCCTCCTCGTCATACTCACACTTCTAAAAGGTATTTCCTTAGCATGGGAAAAATAATAGCGTGACACTGAAGCTGTCTTAAGCATGGCTTTGTAACGCAGTGAGCACAAAGCCGCCCTTACACTGCTCCTAACTTGCGCCGCTCCTGCTGCTGTGCAGAGTAAATCATTCCGAGGTTCAGCATTAGGGAACTGGCAGTGAATTACTGACTACAGTGTGCTCTGATATATCATAACAATGTGAGCTTAATGGTTATGGAAATACTCGTGTTTTCTACTTAGACATTAAACACTGATTCAATAGTCCTAAAAAACTTATCCCCTGTAACCAAGGCAATGGGAGCTGCCATGCAGCCCCATTCTGATGTGCCCGGATTTGGGATTTTCAGTTTCTGTTGTAAAACGGAAAGGATGCGTGTGTATACACATACACATATTTATACAGACACTTATACAAATGGAAGTTGTATTTTTTTTTAAATTATCAAACCCAAAATCTCAACTAAAATAAAAGCTCAACTAAATAAAAAAATTAAGATGCTCTCTATTTGCAGTGGAGGCCCTTGCTCTAACAAAGCTCATCTACCAACATTACATGGATCCATGTTTACTAATGCACTTATGATGCTTAATTGTACAATCCTTATGCAGCACTTAGAAAAAAATTCAAATTGAGTTGGACACAGGCACAGACTGCTAGATATTATATATAAATTAAACTCACTAGTGCCAGGATGAAGGAAGAAGTTTGTAACAGCCAATTTGTTAAAATTAAGCTTCCAAAAATATTTAATAGTGCTCAGGAGAATTGTTCATATAAGTTAATGTCATTCATCCCAAGGTTTAGGTTCCTAAAAGCAATTGTGGAGAACAAATCATTTCTTTCTTTTGAGGAGGGATTTGCCATCACACTAAATTGCCAGTACACTCATCAAATTTGATATATCATGTCTATTTTTTCTAGGATTAAATGGAAAACCATTTTCAGTGAGTGACATACATAAATACTTTTGATAGCTGCTCCTTAACTTTTCTAATGTTATTTTTCAAGAAGTTTTACTGGCAAAGTGGAAACGATATTAAAACTCTCTTTATCGCTCTTCATTTCTGTAGAACACACTCAGTTTGACTTTTACCACATAATAATTATTTTGAGGAAGACCTCCATGAGAAGACATTGCAACATCTATCTGATATATTTATGAAGCCTGAAACACTGTAATATTCCAGAGATACTTAAAGATTAGACATGTACCATCAGTGAGTCACTGCAGTATCTGCATTCACTGGTATTTATAACAATGGCAATGCACAAGAACCCCACATGGAAACAGATGGACAGATCATCATTATGGAAGAAAAAAGATCCTCAAAATTATAGATATCCCTTGTAGATGTATTGTTGGAGAAAAATATGACACACTAAAACAATAATCTGTTTTCATGCAAGTAAAAAAAATATGCTGGAATGAGAGATGTCTAAATAAAATGTTCCAATTCAAAAAGTGAAACTGCAGAGTGCTGCTCACAAGGAAGACAAACTGGTAACAATAGTTACAGGCTAATACTACTGCAATCTAGTAACAATCCTTTATCTTCATAGTATTATTTTATTTAATATGCTACATTTTATAACTCATCCCCTTCATTTTCTGTAGTATTTTCTCTTTGTGCTTCTTTTACTGGTACTCTACTAATTCCTCTAAGAACATGAAACACTACAACTGCAATTATAATTGCTTTCCTTCATATATTAAAAATACAAACATATAAAGAAAAAACATTACACTCACCAACATCACATATATCAACCCAGTAAGATTCATAATTTAAAATTAGATGTATATCATATGTGTGATATTCACAATTACTAAAGATCAATGGAGAAAACTTTAATCTTTAAGAGTGGTAAGTAGATTAACATGCATAACATGCAGTAACTTCCCATTCATTTTGAAAATTATTATCATATGTATTTATTCATAAGAATGTGTCTTAGCTACATTAAAAGTATACTTGAGGCTGGCATAAACCAAGATTAGCTTAACTGATTTTTCAAGGAGCTGTGCCAGTTACTACCTGACAGCACCTGGTACTTCACCTTTTACCTCTGTGTGAATGACTTTTTCTAGTGCCTGGATGCACCATAGCTTACTGCATGTCAGAATTCATCACTAGAACTGCTCAGCATGAAGTCCACAAACAATGGGGGTCACAAGGAAGCCGTCAGGTTTTGTTTGAGAAATTACCCCTGCTCTTCATTCACATTCTTTCCAAAATACCCCAGCACTATCGAACAACTCACATGGAAACTTCATGGCATCCTGAATTGTCTAGACTAGAAGGGACAAAAAATGCAGATGATACACATACTACACAAGTGGATGATACTTTTTCAGCACTGGTTAAATCCATCAATCTTTTAGAAATGCTGGGGGGGTTGATTTTTTAATAGCATAATCTTTTTCTTTTTCCATGATTGCAAAGGTGAACTTGTTTAGGTTAACTGTCGTGGTGAACTTTGCTCTTTGCATGTCTTAAGCTTCACTTGCTGTAGCCAAAAATGTAGCCTAAAAGTGTAGGAAAGAATTCAAGCCTCGGGTTTTAATTTCTATTCTGATGTCAAAGCTATGCCAAAATTTTATAGAATCATAGAACGTGCTGGATTGGAAGGAACCCATCAAGTCCAGCCCCTGGCCCTGCCCAGCAGCATCCCCAAGCATCCCACCGTGTACCCGAGACTGTCATCCAAACACTTCTTGAACTCTGCTGGGCTTAGGGCAGTGACCACTCCTCTGGAAGAATTTGCTATTTTACACCCATCTCCAAATGGCACAAACATCACAGAAGTGTGGGGCTGCACACAAGCTTTCACTTAGCCTGGAGCCACAAAAAGCCATGGAAGAGATCCCTTACTTTGACATTCCTTATGGTAAAAGAGGTATGACGGCAGCCATCTGGGCTGGGAGCAAACTCAAGAATTTTTAAATTTAGAAAAACCCAACCATGTTCTCTAGCAGGTAGAAGTGAAAGCCTGGATACCATGGATGTTTTGGATGCTTGGGAAGAAACAGTCTGAACTACAAAAAAATCTCTTACCAAACAAAATCATTATTGACTGGGCACTCCTAAGCATTATCTTTGAGATGCTTCCTACTTGGATTTCATCATGTAAGGCTTGATTTAGATTGGCCTGTCCAACTTTAATGGACTTGGGAAAAAAAACACCCTCTTGCCCAGGGAATATTAATGTATTAAGATATAAGAAATTTCCCCAAAAAGGAATCAAACAAGGTGCTCACAGAGTGAGAATTAATTCCTGCCCCGAATAATATAAACAAAAAAATAATTAAACAGAAAAATGAGTATCAAAATAAAAAGCATCTGGCAGGTCAACAGCACATAAAAATCTCAAAATAATGTCCAATTTGCTAGAGCCTGCATTTTAGAAAGCATTGGGCTTTCTACAAGTCAGTGGGAACTGTTATATTGATTCAGGGCAGGACTTGTCATCTTTTCTCCACAGCTCTTCCAGGGCAGAGTCCTATGTGTGCCTGGAGAATGGCTCTAACTCTCCTGCTCTCTCCTGAGAGTTACAAATGCAGTTCAAAGGCCAACTTAGCACTGTGGAAACTACCACTGTACCAGGAAAACTTGAGCTGTTCAGCAGCTCCCCTAGTGTTTAGAAAGCTTACAAAAGGCCGAGAGCATCTTAGAAGCTGAAAAAAATATGCTTGTTTTTATAAAAGCCTTAGAAGTTATTACTTGTAGAATTCATTCATATCCTCTTCCTCCCTCCTGCCTTCTACCTTTCTACTTCTCCAGACTTAAGACCTATAATATTATTATACATGAGAGTCTGAAGTACTGCTTCATTATTTAATGCATCAGCCGTGCAATACTAAATGCCAGTTGTGCAGTCCAGTTTTACATAGAAGTGTATGTGTGAAGATTCACAAATAAAGCCACCCTGGAGACACAAGTGCTAGGATACTCACTGATATTGCAAAACCCAGCCCCTGTCGCCTTTTCTAAATATTTTGTGGAAAAAAAAAATGTTTGCATCCCTAATAGAATCACAGCACAATCCAGGTTAAGAAGGACTTGAAGACATAATTCTTGTTGTTAGGCAAGATGAAACTCATTCCCAAGAAGGATGCAGGCATACATTTTAAAATTTTTAATTCTGTAGCTTCCTCTTTGTTTAAGGATTAATGATAACTCTTAAAAGCTTATCCAGTATTAGAGGAACACAGTCTTACACCAAGAAGCACTCATGCTTCTAAAAGCACTACACAAACAGTACTCCACAAAATAAACACCTCATGCTAGCAAACAAGGAAACTGGGAGTATTTATGGTGATCCTGCCCCACTGCAGTCTGTGGGGTAGGATCTGGGGCAGGATCTGTGTGGCACAGTGAAGGGTTTAGACCAGCAGTGAGCGAATGAAAGTATGCACAGACTGCCAGAAAAATGAAGTGTGGGCTTAAAATTTCACTGCTTAGAACAGAGAACAAAACTTTAATGGCAAATGATTCAGGAATCATCCTCATATAGAAAGAAAATAAGATTGGTCAGCGGGTACCCAAAGTAGCATGTATATTACTAAACCTAAAATTTGGACTGGAAAGAAAGTAGAAAGTCGTAGACAACATCAGTCAGAAAATTTAGATTCAGGTAGAGTAGCCTCAACAATACTCCACAAACAAGGATAAAGACAAGCTGAGAGAGTTGGGGCTCTTCAGTCAGGAGAAGAGAAGGCTCTGGGGAGACCTTCCAGTCCCTAAAGGGGGTCCACAGGAGAGCTGGAGAGGGACTTTTCACAGGGGTGAGTAGTGACTGGACAAGGACAGTGGCCTTAAGCCAAAGAAGGATGGATTTAGCTTAGATACAGGGAAGAACTTCCTTACTGTGAGGGTGGTGCAGCACTGGGACAGGTTGCCCAGGGAGGCTGTGAACTCCCCATCCCTGGATGTATTTACAGCCAGGTAGGAGCAGCTCTGAGCAACCTGCTCTAGTGGAAGCAGTCCCTGCCAATGGCAACAGGGTGCCTCTAAGGCCCCTTCCAATCCAGACCATTCTACAATTTTAAATCCTCAGGAAAAAGGGTATTGTTCTAGGTGAAGCTCTAATTCACTTTCTGTTGTACAGGCTCTGAAGTGGCACTTTGCAAGGCTACCATTATCCATTAGCCTCATCAAATGATGACACAAAATGCTGAGAAATCAGAGCAATGACACAGAATTTCAGACATCTACAAAATCAAAACCCAACATCAAATAAAAATTAACATAACATGCAGTGAGAGTTAATACAGACTTTCATTCAATGATGGGAAGCACACAGAAGATCAAGAGATCCTGACAGAAACAATTATCTGGTATCTCAGTGATAAAGAAGCAGGGCTCATCTTTTCTGGTGGATTAGAAGCCCCATCACTGGCACCAGCAAAAGCCAAACCCAATACAAGAACATCTTTGATTGATTCACTGTCTGATCTTGTTACTGTGAAACTCTCATGAATTTACTACAGACTGCAATCAGGAGCATACAGTTAAATGTGATTCCTCACCTAGAAAAAAAGAAGAAAATAATAGAAAAACACACAAAAACCACACACAGAGAAGAAAAAAAACAAAACAAAACAAAACAAAAAAAAAAAAAAAAAAAAAAAAAAAAAAAACAAAAAAAAAAAAAAACACAAACCCATACTTCTTTCTGCCATTTTCAGGCCCAGAAAGACCTTTATTTAGTTAAACCATGTCAATAATCATTAATCTCAGATTCAGAATCTCCAAGAGGACCAACTGTGCAGTAAAACCAGTTTTAGAGGGAGTTTTAAAAGAGATGGGTCACCTTCCCTCAGTTCAATACAACTGTATCTTCTTATACCAAAGAAGATACAGTTCAAAGCTCATCATTTAGTTTATCTAATGATGGTTTTAGTTTATCTTTATAATGATACCAAACATATTAGTCTGTTATCTCCCAACATACTAATTTCAAGAAGAAATTAAGTCAATTGCCAAATCCTGCAGCACGTCCTTTTTATCAGACCAATGAATTATCCAAAACTTCTGTCAAATCTTAAACACTGGTCCTGAATTTCTCCAAACAAGAAAAGAAACCTGACAAACTAGGATGATTCCAGAAGAAAGTAAAGGGAACTCTGGCATGTTGATTAAACAGTTCATTAACCAAAGTTACTCTTTTTCTCTTAAGCTTTAAAATCACTCAATTCTTAATCCAAGTTAAATGTTTCTGAAGCTTAACCCTGAGTTATATCTCACATTCACCTGCATTTCATTGTAATGCTTATAATAGTTTGATTCAGAATTCCTTCTAGACCAAAGCTTTAAGTTTATCAAATAACACACACTCAATCTTTATTATATAATCTATTTGCAATGTGTCTGTGGTATTACCATCAACCTGAAAGCCAATTTGCATTTCACTGAAAACAAAGCAGTAAGAGACAAATAGACATTCTCTGAGCTGAATTAGCTGTTGCAGTACTTTGAAGCATGTCCATTTTTCCTACTGATATACAAGTAAAAAGGGAGAAAATTTACAAGACTTAAAAACACTGAAGACTCCTACTCAACAAAAAAAATGGCTTTCAGCTAACAAAGCTTCATTGAGCTAAATGTGCACCAAATTTCCTGGTACCTCTGGGATTTCCTAAAAACACGGAGCCTCTAATTTGCTATAGTATGTACAAACACAGTACCAGCACAAAATACAAAGTTAATGCTATTAACAGTTTGCTTCTAGTGCTCTACTCCCCTCTCTGAGGCAAAGACACCCATGCCACAGTTTGCCTCCACCCTGTGATGGGGGTTCTCATGGAGCAAGGGAGAAGCCTGGCAGCTCCCTGGCCCGTCTTCCCAACACACTCACCTTCCACTCCCTAGCAGCTGTGCACCAAACATATCCATACTTTGGGACTTGAACTAAAATTAGCTTAGGGCATATTTAACTAATTAGCAACTAACTCCTAATTTCAACAGTGCCGCACTGCCATACTATTTACACCACAAAACCACACAGAAAAAGAAATAGAAAGGTTTTTCCTTCCTTTCAATGTTCTGCAATGTTTTTTGTTTTCTTAGGATGACACAGATGAAGACAAGACACCCAACATGAGTGAAGGCAACACAAATTTATTTAAACACTTAGCATAGGTGATCCTTTGTTCAGTTCTAGGCTCCTCACTACAGAAGGGCATTGAGAGGCTGGAGCAGGTCCAGAGAAGGTCATTGGAGCTGGTGAAGAGCATAAATCTGATAAGGAGTGGCTGAGGGAGTTTATCTTGGAGAAAAAAAGGCTCAGGGGGGACCTTACTGCTCTTTACAACTACCTGAAAGGAGGTAGTAGTCAGGCAGGTGTCAGTCTCTTCTCCCAAGTAAAAAGGAATAGGCAAGAGGAAATTCCCCATGGTGCCCAGGGGAGGTTGAGATTGGATATTAGGAAAAATTTCTTCACCAAAAGAGTTGTCAAACACTGAAACCCTCTGCCCAGGGAAATGGTTGAGTCACCATGCCTGAAGGTGTTAAGAAGATGTATAGAACTGGTACATAGGGACACAGTTTAGCAGTGGGCTTGCCAGTGCTTGGTTAATGGCTGGACTTCAGAATCCTAACGGTATTTTCCAACCTAAATGTCTCCACAGGGTAACAGCATCAAATGGTGTGCCATTAACTCCACAGGCCAAGGAAAAACAGGTATCTGAGAGGCCCGTTTTATATGGACATCCTCACCAATATCACCTTACAGTCAAAATCCAGCTTCTATTCAAAGAAAAAACAAAGAAAAACTCAAACTGATGACTCAGTAGTCAGACATTTCATTTCCAAATGAGGAAAATTGGGCAGACTTTGTTTCCACTCATTCTTTAGCCTTTACTGGCTTGCTTCTAGGTATCATCAACCGAGTTGCATATTCTTCAAATAAAAAAAAAAATGTTACATCAGTGGGATCAGAGCTAGTAATTACTGGAAAAAGCTAAAAGGACACAAAAGGAAAGCTGGCAGAAAGAAAGACAAGGAAAACAGAGGACTGCAGTAAATAAATTTTAAGATATGGTGAAAAGATAAATGACACCTGAAAACTGTATGCCCATTTGGAAGTCCTGATCCTGAAGGATGTAGCAACTGCCACAGAATTGGCTTCTGAGGACAGAATTCAATTCAACCATTCTGCCTCTCTACATGATACAGGCTGTAGCATGCACCCATCAAATACACAGCTCCTGGGGAGGTGAGATTCAGTACTACCTCATCCAGCAAGGCTAGACAAAGTTTTGATCTGTTCTCAGGAGGAGATTGCAGTACACCCACTCTTCCTGACCAGGCAACACACCTGAGATTCTTCCAGTACCAGTGGAAGACCAAATCCTGTGTTTCCTTTCTGTCCCGTGAACTGGCATGTGTGCAGCCAAGTCTGTCCAGACATAATTACTGGGTTACACACCCTCCCCCAGCACTTCTGAAAAGGATATTTTGCCAGAAAGCATGTGCACACCTCCTGATTCACTCTGAAGCTAAGCCAGAAAACAGGGAACAGGCCACAACTGTCCAAATTGTTCATACAGCATATTTTCTGGCACAGCTGCAGAGCACACAGAGAGTGGGCTGCAGGCTGGATGAATGGTTCTGGTAGTAGCAACCTTCAATCACTATTTTTCTAGAGCTATTCTTAGTCCTTCCTCTGCTACCTTACAAATCCTTAAATTTAGAGGATTACAACACACGACAGCTCTTCTTGTGCAAGCAGACTTTGTGCATCCATAATGCACGTAATGGAAATTTGCACAAAAGTGGCCCCAAAATTAAAGCTTAAATCAACACTGGATACAGATGTATATGGGAAGTCAATACTGTTGGATGGAAAAAAGTATTTAAACATTTTTATACACTGTACAATTCTTCTGTTTTTCTTAACAAAACATGTGGTTTAATGTCCTAAGTACTAATTCCAAGAAGCATCATTCCCAGTGTCTCAGCCAAGCTGTAAGTTTGTATTAACACCTTCCTGTTTTATGGTCTTTGCTTCAAAGGCAATCATGGAAAATTGCAATGCAGTGCTTGGCTAAGATCCACACTGGCACCACCATCATCCACGCCAGGCATCATTTCACATGGAGGACTTCAAGGGCTTGGGAAAGGACCTAAAGGTCTCCCTGATTTTCTTAATGTTTCTGTCTCTGCAGTGGGACATGTTTCATAAATATCATCTTATTTGCTTCACATCCTATGCTCTAATCATTATAAGCCATTTTATTTTCCTCTCCTATCTACTTTTTCCATTTCTGAAGTCTCAGGGAGCCCTGTCCATGTCAGCTAAAAGAAGATAAGACTGATGGGTCATTTGATTACCAGAAATAAGCAATTACTCCCTGAGAAGCAGATCTGGTAGCAAGACATTTTCAAACTTGCTGATAGCAATGCAATAGGATCCAGCAGCTAACAATTAAAGCTGCATCAATTCAACCTTGAAACACTCTGCAATTTCCTAGCAGTAACTGCAGCTGAACCTTGGAACTGTTTACTGGGAGAGACAGAGGGCAAATCCCTGTCACATGACGTGTTCATAAAGAGAAGGCTTCAGTTTATCTCTGGAAGAACCCATATTAAGGTTGTGAACAACATTTCTTTCTGGAGTCTCCATCTCTTGATCTACAAACTTGTTTCTTCACTTGTTCTTGTGAATCACAGGGAGAAAGAAGGTGGTTCCTTTTAATATCCAAACCATGTTTCTCAGACAAAAGGTCCCAGATGACCTGCAGAACACTTTAAACAAACATATAAATGAACAGGGATCCACTTGACTGGTGATGTTCAGATCTAGTGTAGGAACAGATTATTTCATCCAGTTAGACAGTTCAATCTTTGGTTTGCATTTCAGCTTGTGTTTTGGCCAGAGAGCAGGGAGTGGAATAAAGGATTATTTTGCTTTTCTGTGCTACACAGACTATTGGAGGATATCACCCCTAAGAGCCAGGCCTTGAGCATTTCTGACCACGCTTCTGCTGCTGGTTTCTAAGCACACAACTGCTCACTCTAATGCCTCTGTGGTCAGTATTGTACCTGCCTCGCAGCAAGCTGACACTGACTTACTGACTTGCAGGACCTCAGGCTAAAGCCCCAGTAATCCTATTAAACCCCAAGCACTATAAAAATCACAAAAAAGAACATCCACCTGCATTTTATGTAAGGCCTATCACACAAGGCATGAGCCAGTCAAAAACTGAACATAATAAATAAAGGCTAACCTGGAAAAAAATTAGCATTTTAATACACAGGCATCTACAGCAATCAACAAGAAAATAACTGAAGAATATTCTGAGCAATAACACACTTAAACTTCTCCATGCTTGTTTTCAAAAGTAATTTCAAAGATGGGAAGCTCAAGTATTCATTTCATCCACACTCATATTTCTACATTTCAAAAGGAAATTCTGTCTTTTTTTTTGTTTAAAACCTTTTCTCTAGGGGGAAAAAATCCTTACAAGAACCTGCTTTTAAAAGATAATCTAAGGATTCTGTTTTGTAAAAATAGAGCTGATTTTCAAAAGAGGAAGGAGCCTGACTTCAACTTCTCAACATCTGCAACTGCAGCTCTCCCCCAAGCATCTGATTGAGTATCTATGGAAATTAAGTAGGCAGTTCAGCATTCTGCCAAACTGGACTGACAAGTATGCTTTGATGATTTGGGATTTCACCTTCAAAACAGTTCAGGTCTTAAATACACTCCATTATAAAACACAGATTTATTGCTTAGTGTTCCATTTTGGCCAACAATTCTTTGGCAACATTTTTCAAGACAAGGACAATACCTTCCTTCCGAGCTGAGTTTGCCATAACACCCCAACTTTCAGTCCCACATTTCTACCACAGAAGTAGCCATCTTTTGAAGGGTGATAAATACACTTTCTAATAAATAATATTATGCACAATTCCAATTCTGCACTAAGCCTTTGCCTCTAAGGTCCATAGGAAAATGAGGAAGAAAGTCTGAGAGTGCAAAATTAGCCTGCAATACCATCTCAGTCTCTGACATGAAATTTAATTTTTGCTTTTCAGTTCACCTCACATGTCCAAAGATCAATTATAACAGAAATATATTTTAAAACTTACATAAATTCTCTTACACAATTTCTTGTTCTGAAAACTATTATTAACATAAATGCTATAGATATTAAACACAAACATGTGTCTGATAGTACTTAAAGTGTTCCCTGAAAAAAAAAGACAACCACAATCATACTGAGTTGGAGCCAACTATATCACTTTAACTTGGGCTCTGCAGCAGATAATTCTTCTGAGAAGTTAAAATAAGAAATGAACTTTTCAAAAACAAGTATGGTTTATACTGTGCACACTAGAGAAGCAACACAAAAACATGCATTACAAGCGCATTCTAGATGAACTCCAACATTCTTTTTCCATACTCCTACTAACACTAAATGCCTTGGAGACCAATTAGGTATTAAGGTCCAAATTTGCCTCGTTCAATCGTAACCAGTGACACAAACTTTGTTTCCCACCAAATTACTAGAAGCATCCTGTGACCACTTCTTTATAAGAAGAAACAAAGCAAGATTTTTCCAGACAAGATAATTTGCAATACAAAAAAAAAAAAAAAACAAAACACCCACATCTACAGCAAATTTTTGCATGTCACAAAAGTACTGTAAAGTGTACAGTCTTTAGTAACATGCAAAACTCCAAAATTATCCCTACTTATCTTTCCTTTCAAGCATAGCAGCTACTCTTTTTTTGCTCTCTGTCTCTCCCTCTCCTCCCACTCCAAGTTGTATCTCACAATTTTCCTTATTCTGAAACACCTCATAAAATAATAATAGTAAATTATATAAAGTATTTTAAAAACCTCTCCTAAAGAATCCAGAAGCTTTTTAATGAGCTCAGCATTTTGGTCAAAACTATTGAATTACAACTGAGTGCATTTAACTGATTAGAAAACTTTGTGGAAAAAAACTGTATGTCTTAGTTCATCTAAAACTCGGCACAATGTGAGTTAACCTGTTCCTTAACTGTGCTGTAGGTCATGATGAGTCACTGTTCTCTGGTAGGGTAGCCAGAGCACCACCTGCAACTTGTCAGGAGGCTGAAATGTGATTAAGTTTTCCTTTCCAAAGCTTTCCTCTAGCAGGAGAGGTCTTCCCTTACACAATTACTGCATGGATGCATTGACATAAAACAGTATTTGCAAAGCCAAGTATCATTTCACCTCCACGCTGAAAGCAAAGCATAGACAGAATAAAATGTTCTCACTGCAACAGCAAACAATTTGGGTTTGTTTTCAAAGGTAACTTTGGGGAACCAATAGTTACACTATTTCCAGTGAAATTCTACCTCTTCTTTTTCCCCCCAGTCCTTTCTCTCACTTTTGTGAGAGGAAACTGGACTGCCCTTTAGGAAAAGTTTAATGCATTCCTGTAGCCCTAGGGAGAGTAGGGGTGACTGCATGCTAATAGAAAAAGCATCATGGGTGACTGCTACATGTGAGCTGTTACTCATGTTCCTTGGAATTTTTCAAAACATCAGGCTATTTAATTATCTTCACAAAAACTGCACAGAGAAGAACAAGGTGACATTCATGCAACTGGAAATACAATAATTATAAAATATTACATATATTGCCTTCAATGTTCTGACTTAAAGAGTTTCAAGATACTTATCTGAGAGGCTCCTTTTGAACCTGAAAAGCTGACAAACCTTCCATCCACTGACCAAAATAATTGCCATTTCCACTGCCTAAGTAGTTAAACAATAAGTCAGGTTACACCCCAGGCATCTAATGAAAACAAATGAAAATGTACGGATTTGTAAAGGCTGGCAACAAAATAATCTTGCTTAAATTGCTCCCCTGTTCAATAAGCGTTATGCTTCCTTGTGCTGTTCTTTAATCTTCGTGATCCAATCAATTTTGTTGAACTACATTTTCAAAATTCTCTTCTTTATATTCCTTCTACTTTTTTTACTAACAGTGCAAAGCTGTTGATTGGCCACCAAGTATAACTGCAGAGCAACCCAGTGTTAAGCACCAGGCTATACCAAGTGTCTACAATGAAACTGTGATTTTGCAGAAGTGGTTCATCTCCCTTGAAACTGCTTGTTTGCCTTCACAGATTCCCAAAAGAAACTCTATTCTAAATTTACTAACTGATCTTCTTGGTATGAATTATATACCCAGTATGTTATTTTGCAGCTCTGTTGCTGCTCTGTAAGCATTACCCAATGCTAAATTCCTATCAAATACAACAGCAAGTCAGGAGCACAGCCTATAATTCTGTGCCTCAAATGAGACAACCACAGTCCAAGTGCAACATATGAACTCAGACACTCTAGAGGAACAGAGAACACTGATACAAGTTAATGACTGGAAATCTTTGTACAGCTGCTTTTTAAATTCTCTGCTGTGAGCAGCTGATTCCAACAAGATTATTAGATAGGAAAGCCAAAAGCATCAAAATGCAGAATTTGAGACACGAACACATTTCAGTGAGATCAGTTATGACAGTGAAGTGAGACTGTGCAGAGTTTCTAAGTGTTGATGCAAATCCTCATAGTCAAAGATAATAAAGCAAAAGGGAATACAAAAAGTTTCTGGACATCTTAAGTGCCACAGGAATTATTTCATCCAAAAATTCAAACACATTGGTTTGTGTCAAAGAGCTCAAAGGGAAGATGCAAATAAAGTATCATTGTCCTAAAAGAAACCAATAAAGATTTTCATTATTCAGGTACCTCAGTTGCTTCACATTAGTGGTGCTTCTATTTCTGCAACACTTATGTCTGCCTAAAGTACATATAAATCACTTACATTTGCTTATTACTCACAATCCTGGCTTCTGATAAAATTACTTATCGGAACCTAATAAAACATCGTGGACCATTCTAGACCCATGCTTAAAATTACCATATGCAGAAATTTTTTAAAAATTTACAAATGTGTTCTCAGCTCAGAAATGGCTCTAACAATTTCATGATTTTGCTAAAAAAATCTTAACTAAAATTAGTATTCTATGTGTGGGCATACCACTGTATTTTTAATTTTTTGAAGAGACTAAAAAAAGTCCTGGTACTAACCTTAATCTTTTATGGCTAAGTTCTATAAAAAAACAGTAAAACTCACTCCAACTGCTAAAAAAAGCTATAAGCATAGCTGAAGCAAATGAGTTTGCAGATAGATCCTGATCAGTCCTTGCTCCATTTGCTTGTTTTGGAAAGCAGCATCCCACTCTTCCCTCAAGGAAGATAGGTAAAAAAATCTCAAGTGAATGTTCCTCCTCATTGCCAATGCACAGAAGCTGCTGGAGGTGAAAGCAAAAGCTCCCGTGTGCCAGCCTTTCCCGACAAACAGGAGAAAATCTGACATCAAGGACTTTCAGTCTCTCAGATGCAGTATCTTTAAAAAATGTTACCGCACCAGCAGAGTTCAGCAGCTGATTAAAAAGGTGACCCAAGGCATCTGCTACAGACCAGGAAAAAGGGAGATGGAGCTAAATTCTAATCACATCCCCTGTTTTGCGAATACAACCCTCATTTTAGTTCACATTTTGACAGTTCACATTATCACCTCTTTTTAGTTCACATTTTGACAGTCCCATGGCTGGCCAGCATGGCTGTCTTCAGATGTAACCCCAACAACTAAAATACTTCTTTCTAATGAACTTTTTTTTTCTATTACCCTATGCAAGGGTAATCAAACCTCCACTCTCCAGGCTCCCATCCTTACTAAACTAAACAGGACAAGAACAGGATGAAAAAAGCCATGAGTATGAATGTGTATTCAGAGAACTGCAGAAATCCAAAATTACTGGATTTCTGAGGGGGTCTGAGGAGGGATGAGAATGACAAGATAATTGCAGAGATGCCTGAAGACAAAACAGAGAAAGAGAGAGTGACAGAGGAAGGAAATCAGAAGAGAAAGCACTTTGGGACATATAAGATGATAAGATAGGAAAACTTCAAAGAAAGTAATCAAAAGAATAATTTAAAGATAATGGATACATGACATTTCAGAACACATAGTCTTAAACCACTAATTGCTCCTGTTCTGTGATTAAACTGATTATAGTTCTATGGTTTTCCAATTTTAAACACCACCTTAAACACACACCAACGATAATTAGGAGGAAAATAATCTCACATTGTAATATTACATAAAATCACTTGCACTCTTACAGTAAGGAAGTTGAATTTAAAATACTCAGTTCCATAATGGTTGAACTATCACTCAAAAATTGGAGGGTAAGCCAGGCATAACTCTTTCAGGAACACTATATCTAGAAAAGTATGACATGAAGTTTGATTTTGGGGAGATCCATTACATTCCTATCCTAAGTTTTAACAAGCAGGAAGATGAATGCTGGATTTGGGTTTTATGCCACCCCCAACACCAATATTACAGTATTTGTAAATCAAAAGCAATAGTGAATTCCTAAACAGGTTTAATGGAGGTTGCCACATTTAAGGAACAAAAGCACTGTTTATTTTACTCCATGCTTTTTGAAAGTGAGATATATTTGGAGGTTGGGACTAGATGGTCTTTAAGTTTCATTCCAGCCCCTTGACATTCTGTGATTCTATGATAAGGGCAGCAAGAGGAAGCCTTTCCCATTGAGACATCACTTGTCATGACAGGGCTTCCTCAAAACTCAAAATCTGGAAGCATTTGCAGCAGTTCAAATTTCAATGATCTGATCTGGCAGACTGTTCCACAGCTGAATCCTTACAACCAGGGGCATTTTATCCCCAGTTCTTCGAGCATTAATCCTGAGCTTTGCTAACTGATTATGCCAGATCCACACACCCGTGGGACAGTTCACAGTCCAACTCAATCTTTCCACTATAAAAGCCTATACAAAAATTTTTCCTGCACAATCCAGGAAGAACACTGCTATAAACACTTCTAGCTCTTTATTCCTTGGGACTTTTCCATTTGCAAATAATGGATAAAAACTTCAAACAGTTGAGAATTTAAAATTCAGTTCCTGCTAACTGTAAAATAGGTGATATTCTATTCACCTTAGATTTCTAGCCATGCTACTTATTACAAACTATAGATAAGTGAAATACCACCTGCAGATGAAAATATGGCTATAGCACCTAAGTACATCTTGGAACATCCATGCTCTAAGAGATCACAAATGGACTGTTTTTAATTTCAGGTGAGTAACGACAAGAAGAACTGAACTTTTAAGTAAAGACCTACAAAAATATTACCACATCTATTTACATTTTAGTGAGATAAAATATCTTCACTCAAATCTATCTAACATTTTACAAAGATCGGAGTGCATATGCAGTAACACAGATACCCAGTGAGTAACTTAAAGTAGAATATTCATAGGAGAAAACCTTCTCCTCATATACAGGAAATGTGAATGTATCAATGTCTTCTGGTTTTCTGCAGCAAACTACATTTTACCAAATTTTTCAACTAGTTGCTCAGTACATTACACAGAATGAGGGAAAACTGATCAGATACATCAGTCAAAGCAGATTACATCCTGTTAATCCACTTAACAATTTAAACTGTACTTAGCCTCATCTAAGAAGTGTGAATCACAGTAGCCCAATTAAGCATTATGTCCATCTAGATAGGCTGGAACCAGGCAAACAAGCATCTCCTTTTACAGTAAACCTCAGCAAGTTTGAAAAAGTAAGAAAAACAACAACAATATTATTACACAAGATTACTTTTCCTTATTCAAATCATTAAGCACAGAACTCAGTTGAGAAGACTGAGAAGATTTTTTATTCACAGGATGCAAACTTCCCTTGATTTCTCCTCCCTTAAAAGACAACTTCTAGCCTTCAACAATCCACACACCAGTCTTAGGTTGTCAGTCTGAAAGTAGAAGATTTCATTACTGGTTTCCCAAGAGGCAACAAATGAGATTTACATTCCAAAGGTATTTTGGATAGAGGAGGATCAAAAGGACAAGCCATCCTCAGCAGCAGGAAGACACACAAGACTCCCTGGATTCTAATTGTCCTGGCCCTGCTGCTGTCCAGACTGCAGGGGCAGGGAGAGGCTTCACAACCTGCTCTGTACCTACAAGGAATGATTCCAATATTGATTTTTCATGGGGTTACTTACATGAGTAAACATTAATCAGTTTCTGTTAGGGTCACAAATTAAGATCAAAATAATTACTTGACAAATAAAGTTTGCTTGCAGCTGACTTACAGCCACAAGTCATGAAGCATATCCTGTAGAAAGCTAAATCCTTTGCTTGTTCAGTCCTGCTTTTTCTTTTCAAAATGACACATAACCAGTTAAGACACTAAGTCAACACACGTTTCACATGTGGTTAACCAATGCATATTTCAGATAACAAAGTCTTTGTTTAATATACAGATAGCCCAAACTGTCTTATGCATTAATAAAGGGATGTCATTAATTTAAAAATCACATTATTCTGTCAGAAAAATTTCCACGTATTAGAGCAAAAAGTACCCTTTAATTAATGAGAAGTATTTCTGTTTTTCCAGACTGAGTAACTGAGAGTTCATCAGTGCTTGTGCTTTGTTCCTCCACCCCACTCTCCCATTTGTTTGGGTGAATTTTTATCAAAGTACCAGAAAGAAAAGCACTTCTATGGTGACAATAACAACATAAGCCTTGGAAAGAAGACACAGTGACATGCATAAGACCTGAGACATTTTCTTCCATGAACAAACTCAAAGTGAACTGTATAACTAAAAAAAAACCCAAAACCCAGCAGTATAGGGATGACCAACAGACTGTGAAGAGGAAAAGCTTCTTTCAAGCCAATCCATGGCACTTCTCCCATTAAAAGAAAAATTAAATATATGCATTAGTCCTCCTCATATTGACTTCACACACCCTTTGTACAGCTGACAATTGATGAAGCTTATGCCAAGAGGTGTTGAACACACTTCTTTTATTTATACTACTTCAAACTCCTTTAAAAACCAAGATAAGCATAAGCAAGTTTTAAAAACCTCCTGACTTCATGTTCTTAAAACCTTGGCAGTTAATTGTTCCAGTTAGTGATTTACCCTATCAAGATGGGGCAAGCATATCTTGAGCTCAACATAAATCAAAACTAGACTTATTTGTAGTGTATCTAAGCCAAAGCCTTTTACCTATTGACTTACCTTAAGTAGAAACCCAGTACTTAACTCTATGCCTTTGTACCCAGTCAGTATCAACATCAGTATTAAGAGGAAATGAAACAACATAAAAAGATTTCTTCCAAAACAGTGAATTCGTTTTTAAAAGACACAAAATCTCATTGGAAATGAGTATTCTTTAAACTACCAAGCAAAATTAAACCCAATACCCAATAAAGTAAGCAAAAAACACCCAACCAAATTCAGCTAGTGAAAATAGGATAACATTTTAAACAGGTGTTAGTCCACCTCTCACAGCAGGAAATCTGACAATTTTACTTTATTTACCCATTTTATATAAAGGTATCCATAAATCAACTCTATAAAAAGAAGCCTTCCATAATTTGCAACATTTAGAGAATGTTTTACACAATGCTTAAAGAGATTTTTAAAACCCTAAAACCTCTCTCTTAAGCATGAAAAAGCCTACATCTTTGGTATTGGGAACAAAAAATACATCTACACTGTTCAGTGCAACTAAATATATGGCACAAACTAAGGCAAGAAGTGGGAAATATCAAGAGTTCTGTGGAACATTAAGGAGAGTGACAATTTACATCTGCTGAGCAGCAGCACCACAGTGTTTGCAGTGGCTCTCTACACTAACCTATAGCTTCAGAATGAAACATTCAGCCTGTCAACTTAACAGCCCAACATAAAACATATTACCGAAGCTCAGAGTAAGTTCACAGCACACACTCAAGTTAATAGGACTTGTTTATAAAGTTGAGCTAGGTCAAAGTTGTATTTTGCTGAAAGTTATTTCATTCCAAGGAAGTCAGAACACATTTTAGGAAATGAAACAGAGAAGTGATGTCATACCTACACACAGAGAGATTATTAGGAGAACATTTAACACAAAAACACCACGTAAGGCAATAAAAAACTGTGACATTTACTCAATTTATGATACTTGGGTACATGCACAAGATCCTAACAGCATTTTGGGAGGGTCTGGGCACTGCTCAACATGGCATTACTCAAAACATATGAAGGTGGCTCTTATATGAAACAATGTGTGTGTATATGTATTTATTTTTTTATACAGACACACAGATATGAAACAAAAACATGCACTGAACTTCCTTAAGTGTTGTTTTCTCCTTAGTGACAGTGGCCTCTTGTTTTTCTCTAGACAAAGAGCATTCAGTCAGAGCTTCTTCTAACCCACACACATGCAGCAGCATCTCTGTGGCCACACCTGTACCTGTATGAGAACAGGCCAGATGCTGAAGCCATGCAGGAGAGAGCACATGCCAAATGCTCTTGTCTCATGGAACAGGCCTGTCCTGTCCCTAATCCATTTTGGGACAGTGCCTAGCCCATTGCTTTCCCTTAGCAATGCTCTGTTAGGGCTGCTGACACTGGCCCAAGGCAGGCCAGGGAGCCTCTGACATCTGGACAGTGCCACAGCCCTGTGACAGCTCAGGCTCAGCAGGTACAGCCCCAACCTTCCTTTACCTTCCCCAGGGGAAGTGATGCAAGACTCAGAGAGCACGACAGTTGTATTTTTCTTATTTTCCTTTACAATAAAAATATTTAGGAAATTATTTCCACGACATATTTATGTTGGTGAAGACAATGTAGACATTTCTATTAGAGCAATGAAGCAAGAAACATAAAATATGGGTTTATGTAGTTATGGTTACATTTTAGAGATGATACATTTACAATCTCTACTCCTTATTTTTAGCAGGAGAAATCTCTTTTATCAAACTACCAGCTCAAAACAGACTCAAGTCAATAATCGTACAGGATAATAATAAAATCAACCAAGCAGAGGGGCCTTTTAAAAAAGCTTCTTAAACAAAGAAAACACACCATTGAACAAGTACTTCTGAAGCTGGAATGCTGTAGCCTAGCACTATGAAGCTCACATGCTCTTGTGAGAGCGAGGTTAAGGAATCACTCAAAGATGGACTTTTATGACAATCAGGATCCAAAGGGAGTTGCTGGTTTTGTAATTTTTTTTAACAGTACTTTGCTCAGCACGAAATAGCTAATGCCCTTGATATGAGGCACCTAGTGAATTATCACTTTTGAGCATTTTTTCAGCAAGATCTTTACAGACCACACTGCTTCCCACCAGGCTATGGCTGATCCACTCCACTCACCATGAGGTGCTGTGGCTTCAGCTGTCACATTTATTCCTGGAAAACTCTTCTTTCCTATTGTGGCTACTCTATCTGACAAGGATCAGTCAGTGTTTTATTTTTTTAAAGATGCTGCTGGCCATTCCTGGAAGAAAATGAAATTTACTGCTGCATGCTTTGGGATCATCTAATTACGATACTAGCCTTCAGGGAATTTTTAAACTAATGACATTGGATTTGTCAAGCACAAAAACTTTTAATCTGATTTTTCAAGTGGATCCTAGCCAATGGATCCTGGCCACCACAGCACTTAAAACACATTTGACTGTTCTCCATGCAATATTTAGGTGGGCTTCCTATCGAAATGTTAATTTTTGTTACCTAATATCTTTTGCTGGTGGTCAATACAAGGCATATAAGGATATTGACAATGCTATTAAAGTTTTTATGACTGAAAATCCACAAATCAAATTATGTGTGTGTATATACAGCTTCACAAATGAAAGGAGGCACAGACTTTAAGAAATCTGAACCAAAACACTGTATGAACAACTCCCCAGTTTGTCTGCTGATCTCATGATGCAACATCAAGAAGCACCAGCTCAACAATACTTATTTTTTATTTTATTTCAACATCCTAGTCTTTATTTTGAGGAATCTTTTCATTTCCAGTGCTAATACCATGAACAAAGCCCCAAACGATTAATTATGTCACAATGACTCCTTAACCCCCTCAAAAGCAAACAATTCAGATGACCCATCAATCATCCACTCTTGGGTATTTCCTTAGTTGTAAAGTACAAATAATGCACCATTTGAGCGGTTAGGTTTGGTTTGACTGCACTACTAGGGTCTTTTGGCCAAATCCTGATGGACTCAAGCTTCAATTTCAAATTCCTTTCCATTATTACTGCTTCACACACACAAGCTGCAATTGTGCCATGTAGAAACATGGATAACTACACTTCAAAGAAAAGATCCTCTTTCAAACATTTGTGTCTATTTTTTTAACTGTCTACTTTATGACAAATTTATGAAACAAATTATGAAATACAAGTATTATTGTTCATTAAACAATCAGCATTCTAGTCCTCCCCAATCATAAAAAAATACAGTTGTAACACAAAACTGTACAATGTAACAAAACTCAAAAATAGTGGCACAATCCAATGGCTACATCCGAACCAGACTTAGCCTGGGTCACTTGCCCTTCTCTCCCCAGTACTACCAGGTATCATGAGAAGAAGGAACAGCTCTCCAAGGGAACACAGTGAAGTGAAAGCTATGACTACCCATTTGCTTCAAAAGCTAAACGTGTTCATCCTGTCAGCAGAACTTGGAAACCTAACACCAACTTTATTATCAAACCAAGTAACAGGGTTCCTAGGTGCTGGAAGGGATGACTGACACACATCCACTTGTAATGTGAGTGACCATCTCCAATCAACAGTCAGGGCTTGCACTTCCAACGAGAATTCAAAATCCAACTGCAGTCATTTAACACAACGACTCAGAAGACAGCACGCAACTGCTGCGCTACTTTCTTCAAGTATGCAACCAATTTTAAGAAAAGACTCATTTCAAGCACTGATGCCTACGTTTCTGTAAAAATACAAAACCAAAAACAGCTACTTGAAGTCTTCTGTAAGTACTACAGTGTTTTAACATCATATCCTACTTCCCACAAAGATACATCCTTGTAACATGCACCCATGCTACACAAAGCTGAATCACCATTTTCTATCCTACTGCCAGAGATACGGGTATTGTCAGCCTTTTCCCCACCAATATTCCAACCAACCACAAACAAGTTGTTGTGGAGGCTCATCACAGATGCCCTGCATCATTGTCTATATAAACCATGAAGTTTAGTTCAATTTCAATGGAAATTACAAGGAACTTTTCTTAGATACTAAACTCAAATATCAAAACAGAAGATCATGTCACTCTGAAATGCCAAAGGGCCCTGATATGATTAGAGAAACATCTCACATACCACCAAGTAGCTTCAAAGCTCCCAAGGTTGCAAGAGTATGTCTCCTTTCCTATTAGGTTAGAGAACTTCTACATGAAACAGTCAATTCTGTTCCATCTGTTGGCAATGAAATTAATACACTTCCTTCTGATGATGCAGCCTCTCCCCCTCTGATCAGCAAGGGACAACGTGAAGACAAAGGTTGTGACCGTGCCATGCATAATGACAGCAGGATCAAACAAAATCAGGCTCAGCCACTCAGAGCACTCCATGCTATGAAAGGGCAGTATTTTGGATACAATCTCAAATAAAGGATTTTGAACATGCTGCTAAATTTTAAGCACATTATTTACATCTCGTTTTCAATGATTCAGTAATATTACCCGAACAGGTGCTTCATTAACCAATGGAGTAAATGCAATATCCTAAGCATTCTGCCACTGTCTGACTGAAGGAGTTTTTGAACAAACAAAATGCTGAGTTAGATTAAAAAAAAAAAAAAAAAGAAACAGGAATTACACATAATTATTCAAGAATTTAATCTGCAGATTGAGTCTCATACATAGAAATCCCCCTTATTTTGCAGCATATTGAAGCTTTAGCTGCAGTTTTAAGCATGTTGGCACAAAAAGGAAAAAGTTAATTTCTTTTCCATTACGCATTACTACTTAATCTTATAAAGGGGAAAACACAAAATTCATTCAATTTCTTCTCAGAAAATCTGACAAAGCAGTATATTGTTTCTGGCTGGCAGCCACTGTACTATCATAGAGTTGGCTTAAAGGTGCAACACTGTGCATTCTACCAGGTTTGAAAAAACACTGGAAGCATAAAACAAATAGAAATGACCATTACCTAAATTCACTCAAAAAACAAACAGCAAGAAAGCAATAGGTTTTTAAGGAAGACAGAGGGTCCTTGCAGAGGCTGGGAAATGCTCCAAGCCAAACTAAATCCATAGTGCTAACAAACCATGGCTTTGCTCTGGCATCACCAGAAGGTTGTTTTTATAAAGACAGATGGACAGAAGGGAGGCTTTTCAACTACAATTCTGTCAAGTTAAACTACTACCAAGCAGAAGTTTAAAAGTGGTTTCCAGCCAACCATATGAACTCCATGGAATTTCAGAGCCCACTTTAAGGTGACATATAAATAAGGACAGATAGATAGATACACACACGTGGATTAACATCTAATATCCACTGTGGTAGCTCCAGCTGACACAAAAGCAGCCACCACACTTTTGGAAATTTAGAGCCTGAACAGCAGTGTTGATTGAAAGGCACCATTAGGCTTGTTCCTTTCATATGCTAATAATGATATCATGCCTTATGGCCTGATGCTGCAACCATACATTATCATCTTATAAAGACATTTTTTCCAAAGAAGTTGAAGACGTGAGCAAAGAGCTCAGCTGCATATAGGAAGAAGGTTTTTTTAATTCATCCATGACACAGATTTCCTTCTGTACCTTAGCGTTGTAAATAACTACTACTGAAATATTTATAGAGGTTTGACTTACTTTTTTTTAAAAAAGTAAAAAAATAATAAAAGTCTTGGGGCAGAAAAAAAATCTACAAAAGAAATTTTGGAGCATATAGGAAGCAGCCCTGGACATCAACAAAGTGAAGCAAGGTAAGGCCCCTGATGGTATTTCAGGTACAGGAGTGATTCAGGGCCGAATCTCTTGCAAATATTCTAGTGCAATATAGTGTAGTGCAAAGACTGTAACACAGCACCCCAGAAAAGAGAGGAGGAAAAAAATGTTATAAATACCCTCTCCGTGTTCCTGACATATATCCAGGAACAAAATAAGCAATAATAAATTATGTAACTCTATTACTGACTACATACACCACATTCTCTTTCATTTTGGCACCATATAGGCCAAGAGAGAATTTTATTTTTCTCTAATACCCTGGTTTGTAGTGATGCGCACTGAACAGGTTAAAGAGAAAAAAACAATAACATACTAAGAAAGGAACAACATCTCCACATCAACAAACAATCCACAGAACAGTAAGGACCCAAATATAAACCTATTTTTCCCACACACATACTGTCATTGTGCTGTACTTCGTACATACAGCAATAGAAACACACGTTAAGACCCCCTAGTTTTGAAAACAACACGCTTGAAAACGGCGGTGATATTTCTTCCCCACCACGGACAGTGCGATATAGAATCTGGAGAACAGCCTTATACATAAATAAATAAATACACTAACCGGCGAAGGGGGACAGCCCGGAGGAAATAAACGCGGCACACAAAGTGCTGAACGCCTTCCCCAGGCAGGAAACCAGTTATAATTTAATGGCCCCAAACCGATTTAAATTAAGCCGAGCGGAACCCTGCGGGGCTCCGCGGCAGCGCGGCGCCCGAGCCTCCCGCATGACGGGGCCGCCGCGGCGGGCGCTGGGGCGAAGAGCGGAGCCCCGGGGTGCCGCGGCCGGGGGCCGCACCTGCCGCGGCCCGCGGAGAGCCCCGCGCCGGCCCCGCCGCGTCCCCAGCCCCGCGGGCACCGGCGCCCACTCACCTGGCCGAGGCGCGCACTGCGGCTCCGCGCCAGCGGCGGGCTCCGGGCGAGGGCGGCTCCCGCTGCCGCTGCGGAGCCGGGCGGCGGCCGGAGTCACCCCGTCCTTGCGGCACGCGGCTCCCGCCGGTGGCGGCGGCCCCTCCGCGCCCACGGCGGGGCGAGCGCCTCCCGCGCAGGGGCGCCCGCGCCGCCCTCCGCCCCCGCGCCGTCTCAGCGGCGGGGCCGCGCCCCCCGCCCCTCCGCCAGCCCCCGCCTCCGCGCCGGCATCTTCCCTGCGATCGGGCACGGCCGTGGGTGGGGGCGGCCGGGCGCCGGGGCCGAGGCCGCAGCCCCGAGGGCCTGGGCGGCGCCGGGGGCGGGCAGCCGGTAACAAAGCCGCCCGCAAGGCAGGGGGATGCGCGGATGCCGCCCAGGCCCCGGTGCAGCGCGTTGCAGGGAACCCCGGCCCAGACCCAGATCCGTCCACGAGCCCCGGTCCGCACCCCCAGGAATGAGCAAATGGGGCGGGCGGGTGAGCAGCGATCCCCGAGCGGAGCGGGGGAAAGGCTCCTGCGGCTGCTACATTGTTACCGCTATTGACGAGCAAGCGCCGCTGAGGTGGTGCTTTGAAACGCCGGGGTTTTTTTTTTTAAGTCATACACAGTTATCTGCACTGACGGCTATCGGTGTCATCAGCCGTGAGTATGAGCCAGCCTTCACAGTCCCCTCAGTGCCAATTACCTGTTTATTTCAAAGCAGTTGAGTGCCGACACAGCTCTACATTCCCTACTTTTTCGGCAATTTCACTTCTGCTTTGTCCATCACAATGAATTCAGGATTGTTTTCATAGGAAAAAGTGCTTACAAAAAAAAAAAAAAAAAAAAAAAAACACAAATGAAACGAAAACTTCAAATACATTAATATGTACAAAACACAGCAATCTAGTGGAAGAGAGATGTGAAACACTGCAGAATCACAGCCCAACAAAAACACGGTAATGTCGGTAGCAGGAAAAAAATGGACATATTCTTACACTATCAAGGTTATGGTTATTATTATGAGACAACACCTCATGCTTTGTTTTCTAAATCATATTAACATAAAATCTTTCCACAACCAAGCAGCACATCAATCATTGCTACTTTGTATTCCACATCTGTTTTCTTATATATATATGTATGGGAAGCTACACGGGTTCCTGTAGACACAGTTTCTTCAGAATAACCAGATGGCAACTATATTAAATTAATGCATGTCAAAATAAAAAGCAAATATAGTGCATTCTCAAAGCCCTGGGCTCCATATCCTTTCTGTACTGAAGCCCATGGCACAGTGGGCTTGGGGTTCAGTAGAAGGAGGGAATTTGCTCTTTAGCCCTTCTGTACTGGAGGAACTGCTCCAGATAGGAGTGTACGCAGCTGTATTCCAAACTAGGTCAAGCTATAAAAGTCATTGACACTCTTCCACCTACCTGAAGCTTTAAAACTTTGGTTTGTTTCTTTTCTGTGACTTGCACACCTTTTGGTACATTGGTCCAAAGTAGTTTAAACATGCTTAATGTGCAAATGATTACTCTTATACAAATTTTCCCTCATTCCTTATACTGAGGAGTGTACTACTGTCATGTGCAATTGCAATAAAAGACTGGATTTACATTAAAGGATCAGATGTGGATGATCATGTATAGGTTAGTGTTTATTTGGACATTGTAGACATAACACTCTTTTCAGCAATACCTTGGCTTGGCTCCATTAATGTAACTCTTATTTTACTTTCTGTAACAAGATGAAAATAGGAAAAAAAAAAGATGAAAAAAAAAAAGTACTGTGCCAAGAGTTTCATAACATTTATGATTATTTGTGCTTTGTTTTTGGTTATCATGACTTATTTTTTGATGTTAAGATGAGAAACCCAGAAGATGAAAACCTTTAGCTGATGAATTATTCTGAGTGGATTTGCAACCTGTTAAAGCCTTTTGACTGTATGACATGATTGAAGAATTTCCATAAGTTAAGACTTTTCATCTGTCAAATTAAAAAGTACATAAATCCAATGCATTGGATTTTCATGCTTCTCTCCCTCAAAATGGGTACTGAAAATGTTCTTGTCCACTAAGTAAAAACATTAATTCATATGAATCCTCTTGACTTCCCCCAAACATAAATGATGGCAATGACAATAGTAAAATCTAATGTAATTGTAGAAATTCAGCACTACTGCTTTCCAGCACTACATGTTTCCATCAACAAACATGTTGATTTCTATGCATGCTTTCCTGACCTATTCACGTTATACATGATGCTACATGCACAGTCCTTTATTAATACTTCCCACGTCTTGGGTGTGAGTTAGGATTCTTTCCTGTTTTCCTCAGATGTGACTCTGGCTGCACCTGAATAGAGCGGGGTGCACACTAGAAAATGAACACATTCCACAGAGGAATTGCTACTTCAGTCTTCATTCCTCACACACCGCGCTAGCAAGCAAGAAGATAACTTTTCAGAGCCGTGCACTGAGGCAATGGGTAGTTTACCTTCACCAGACTCAAACCACAGAAAACCAGCCTGCTTTTCTGGAGCAGACTTTTCTCCTATTTCCAACAACTATTACTCTCACCCAGCCCTCCCTGATCCTTGTTATCTCTTCTTTGCCAAAAAGTTCATGTGATAAAACCAGAAACCCCTACTGCCTTCTCTAACATTCTGTAACAGAGATGGGCAGTGCACAACACATGGCAATACCTTTCCAGACTGACAAATGTCTTTTCAAAGTTAAGTTACAATGCATTTGAGACAAAGCTACTATTGGGTGAAAGTTGGAAAAATTATAATTGCTCTCACCTGGAGATTAGGACATAAAAATAGCTGAAGTAGTACTAGAATATGAAAGCTTCCAAAAATGTTTTGCTATGTCCTTGGTAAAAGTTACACTGAAGAAAAAACAACTTTCAGTCATCCTTAAAAATTATTTAGTTATGAAAATGCAAAATGCTATCAACTGTAGAAACCTTTAATGATAAATTAGACATCCAAAATTTCTAATTAATGTCCTTACTGTCCTGTATATGACAAGAAGCTATGACTTATTGACATAAGGATGCACCTCTTGCAACATTTTCAGCTGCTCTAACCTTAGACACTGATAACTTAACAAAAGAAGACATATAATTAATGTAATTCATAAGACATTAATATTAAAAATAAATACACATTTTGCTTAGCACTATTAAGTACTTTCACACAAATACTAAGGAGACAAGTACAGAAAAAGCAAAATATAACCTTTTGGCAAACCATGTACAAAGAAAATAAAACAATATTCCAGTATTTCCCATCTGATTCCTTTTTCATTTTGTTATCATTTAGAAGAAACAAAAAGGACTTGATGAATCATTACTGAAGGTCACCATTTACCACCATGGGATCAGCAGCAGGCTATGAAAAACACGCCCTTTGAGGGGGTAACTTGCCTATACCACACAGCAAGAAGTATTAAAAGACAAGGAACACTCCTCTATATTACACAAAGATTTCATATTTTCTCAGCTAATCAGCTCTTTACAAGGCAATGGGCCAAGCTGAATGTCCAAAATATAAGCTTCTTTGTCATGGCGATTAAAAAGCCAAACATGAAAAGGCTTAAAGGATCAACCAGAAAAACATTTGGGTGAGATGGAAATGTAATCTTTCACAAGATTTCCGGACAGATTACTGTTCAGCAGGTGAAAGCATTAATTGAAAGAATCACCCTGGGTGCCAAAATCTGCAGGACATATTCCCTGACCTGTCCCACCTCTTTTGTGCTGCACAAAAGACTTAATGAGAGTGAAAACCACCTGCAGCTCCCTAGCAGGTTTTTTTGTAGTATAAGAGAGTCCTTGAGTGACTGTGGAGTTGTCCAGCCCATGGGAGGCCACCAACCCCTACAATCTGAGCAGAGAGAGGGGAGAGCACTGTGAGGGAAAGCATTCCTGGGGTTTGCTGCTCCTGCCACCTGCAGCTGGTCCATGAGCCCTCAGGAGCTGTTGCCATCTGGTACTATCAGTGCCAGGGCAGGCATTCATCCAGACAGAGACTCAAGGGGTTCCACAGGAACTCTCCACTCTGGAATACAGGGAAGGAACCCACTGCACCAGGCCATCTGGGCTAATCTGGTTAGAGCTCAAATCTGCATTCCTCAGTCTGGCAAAACTCCCATGGAGTTTTGAGCACTTACCTGAGTTGGTCTTCTGGCCTCAGACTTAGAGGAATATTAATACAGAGAGCAAAGAAACACATGGCTGAGTTTTGATTTAGAAACATTTAAACTTTTCATGAAAAGTATATTAATTGCCAATATTAAAGCAATATCCTACCAATACCAATTTATGAAATTATTGGAATAGTTCTTGAGTACAGAAATGAAATCTGGTGCAGTTCCTAATGCTTCCAAACAGTTACTGAAATGTGCATAAAGATCACTGAATTGGAGTTGAAGTCATGATGATAAAAGCAATTGTCAGTTTCTTGTGGCACTTGCAGAGATTTAATTTTAGAACTGTACCCTCAGGCAAGTAATATAGGATTAGACCCATTGACACTGCATCAAAAAATAATACTGAAATGTCACTTGTAAAACACACTTTCATGATCTTGCTATTTGACTTATAAATGTGTCAGTCAGACCTGCAGAGAAAGCCTGCACTAAGCTCTAGTGAGGTAATATCAATGGATCATGCTTTTGTAAAATCAGAAATCTTCCATAACTGAAGAAAATAACTGCATTGTTTCTTTACAATATTCTTGCTGAAGCAAATAAATAGAGTCTGTGGGGAAACAGTCCAACATTGTGAGAGAAATGACGTAAAGACTGTGAAGGCATCAAGACATTAGTGAGGCTGAAAAGAGGATCACAAATCTGTATCAGAACCCCAGAGAATTTAAAGTACTGACAGTGGTGGAACAATTCTTGGTTTTACCCAGTGAAGGGAGAGTAGAAAAGGCTCGAGCAGTTGGTGCAGAGCTGCTACATCATTAATATCACTAAGACTCAAATCTCAGAATATTTATCTGGTGCTCCTCTTTGTGTTCGTTTACACCTCTAGACAATGGTTATTTGAATTACACATTTAGTCAATAATTTGACTAAAATCTTCAAATGATCTCTTTAGGAATCTTAATGCTTACCACACCAGCAACACTTACCATGTAAATGCACTCAGTAAGCAAATACAGCAGATAGTAGGTGAGCAAGCTGCCCTGCCAATGAATTTTCTGTAAATGATTGGAAGGAAGCAGTAACTTCTTTGGCAACTAAGCAGCAGGTTACCCTAGTGACATGAATTCCTTCTGTATCCCATATAGGATTGAATGTGGAATTAGCAGAGCTTGAAAATGCCCCTGCAGTCAGGCAGAAATAATTTACTTCTCACTGTAAATTGAGGCTTCTCTTCAGGAGATGCTTGAGCTTCAATGCTCTTTATGAGACAGGGTAACATGAATATACATTTCACTAACAGCCATGATCAGCAATGGAAACTCAACTTATTATGAACTGAGAGAGAACTGTCAAACACTTGAGCCACATTTATCCTGCCACAGAACAAATAAACATTAATGCCAGAAAAATAAAGCCACTCTGAAAGCCTGAGGAATCAACAAAGAAGCTTTTTGCCTGTGCCTAATCCAGATAAACCTTCTTATAGTCCCATTCAAAATAGACACTTGACATGATTTCCATCCACAATAGCCTTCTTACACATTCTATCCTTTTCCATTTATGAAAAGACTATAACTTTATATTTAAGAATCCACAGAGTCATCTAAAGTACAGATGCTGAAACTATTATTTTGGCTAAGAGTTCAATTCAGAATGGTGAAAATTAATAGGGCTTTACCTTCCCAAACACTTTTGTCAAATCAAGAGAGAGAAGATATTAATTCACTGAGTGCAAAATATACAAATGATGGTGACTTTAAAGCCAGCATTCAGCCAGATCTCTGTGTAGAAGTGTCACCATACCATATCAAGCACAATTACAAAGATAACCGCAAAATATAATCTCACTCCCTGCTCAGGCTCAAAGTGAAAGGAAGAGCTTGTTTTTTTATATTTTTACCTTGTTCTTACTGCAAGATATTATAAAACTTCAATGTTAGTTTCCACCTGGCATTTTCCCCTTGGTATCTCATGGAAAAAACTACAGTGGTAAACTAGCAGTTTGCAATAATGGCAGCATTCATTCCACAAGTATATGAAAGTTATTCTATTCATTTAATGAAGTGTAAGCTACCTGACCACCTTGAAATGTGAACAATACCTAAAAATAAGGGCTCCAAACTAAAGCCACAATGGCACACATTAACATGCCACAAAATCTGAGCAATCTTGTCTAGTGGAAGGTGTCCCTGTCCATGGCAGGGGGTTGGAACTGGATGATCTCTAAAGTCCTTTCTAACCCAGGCCATTCTAAGATCCTATGAATATGCTTTAGATTAACCATGCACCTAAATTCAATACAAACTTAACTCCTTAACTGAAAAGGGACAGATTTGGATATGCACCTCAAGTTAAGCCAAACATCAACAAGCAAAACCATTGCATTAAGTCACATTCAAATTGACAAATTGCTCAGGAGAAGAGTATGATGACAGAGAAGAATTGACAGTAGCAAAGAAGATTAGAAGAAGTAACGATATTTGAAAAAGAACAACAAACAAGTATTTGGGTTCACAGAGTAAATAAAAACAGCGTATTAGAAATAAGGCCCAAATAAGAACCCCAGAGTGATGAACAGTACAGGCAACTGCTGAGCTGTCTGCCCAAATCTCTGTCTGGCAGTGTTAGCTGTAGAAAAGAGAAGCGGTGTACACTGCTCAATACTGCTAAATGTGAACTCTTGTTCATGTTGTCTCCATACTGGAAACTAAACATGAAGTCCTGAAGAGGAAGAGCAGAGCCAAGAACAGAATCCTTGAAGTATTACAGCCTCAAAGGATAGGAAAAAATAGGTAGAAGACCTGTCTGGAGTATGGCTGCAGAAGTTCCCTACAAACTTCAGCATGGAGAAAACAAATTTCTACAAGCATTTACAGTTTTAGATGTTCTGATAAGCAGATGACACACTGCTTAGGGTATCTGGAGTGCAGCTGGCACACATCAAAGTCACTTTTATCCTGGTATAGTTAGCTCAGGAATACCTGTCAGTTTGCAGCTAAGCTCACATCACTGTATTAGGCAACCATTTAAATTCCACACATGGTTTTGGGCTGGTATGTGATTTCAGAGCAGGAATCACATGGTAATCATTCCAGGAGGACGGAAACCACATAGAAGTGTTCCTCTCACTGAGGAATGTGGGTTTGTTTTTATAGCAACATAACTAAGTTGAGGTAGGCAGCACAAATGTTCTACAGTTGTGTCTTTGCCTACTTTGCTTTATATAAAAACCAAAATGTTTTCTGTCTTCCTTATTCTGCGGTACAATCCACAGAACAAAGAATTTTGCCATGTCAACACTCTGCTGCTGGTTTTGGTTGATAGATGTAAGCCTTAGTTTTGTGTTTTACTGTAACGGTTGTTTTACAAGGCAATTTTTTGAGACTTCGCTTAGACTCCATTTTACAATCTTCTTTATAATAAAGAATGTATATTATGAAACTTGGGTTTACATGTTGAAAACCTGAAAGTATGGACATAACATTCCACCTGTGTGCTACAGTGACAGATATCCAGATTTCCAGAGTGAGGGTTTGCCTGCAGATGGACTGCCAGCATCACACACTTGCAGCCTACAGGAGCTGTTCTCCACTGCCTGCTATCTTGTATAAAACACCAGCTCCCAGATTTAATGAAGTCTGAGTGTGTGGTACAGATCATAAATACAGATTTCTAAAGCATTACTCCAGAGATTGCTTTCAGTATTCTATGAACAATCCTGTAGCTACGGAGTGGTCTATACATGCAAAAATATACCTCACTCTAAGGGCTCTGGTTCAGGAGACAAAAATGCCATTACTTAACAGCTGAGACTGGAGATGATTTGAGTTAGACTATTATGTGACCAGATTACTGCAAGGTGAGTATTCTGCAAGGTGGGTATTTGCACCTGCATTTTATCAGTGAATATGAAAAAAGGCTGTAAATTCTGCAAGGTCTGTTCTAATTAGATTTGAATAGCACACTTAATTTTAAATTAACGCATCTCGATGAGCATGAGTGGAATTAATTTCCTAGCAAAAAGCTGAATGTAGCAGGAAAAAAAAAAGGCAATAAAGGTCACTTAGCTTAGCCTTGCTGGCTAATTAGGGTACTTTACTGTTATCAAAGGTGCCTGAATAACTTCAATGGAGTTCTAGAATATCTTACTGCAAAAAAAAAAAACAATCTCCACATAATATTCCTATGAATAATGAATGCTATTTAGACATCAAGCTACTGCTTTCACACAAAGCTGTAACATTACTTCCCCAAAAGCAGGTATACCATAATGAGAAAAACAAAATACTCCAGGCAATGTAACTATTTAAAAACCATCGTGATTACAACTTGGTGTATTTTGGAGAACACCATTACTGTGCATTTGTTAAATCTCTTAATTTGCCTCAAAGTGTACATTATTTGGAGAAGCTTGCTGAAGCTTATATTTATTTAATGTATTAGGGCTGTTTTTTTCTGAGAAGTGCCAGGTTGACACATGAATAGAAAGTGGCAGAAAAATAAATGCTGTTTCTCCCACAGCAAGCACAGTAATGTAAAGCTTAAAAATTAAGCAGCAGCAGCACATTTTTCCTCAGACCTTTGAGCTGGACCATATGGTTGATGCTCAATTAAGCAAAGATTTATCAGGCCCCAATTGGAATGTGTCCAGAACTCACTATTTTCTCAAATCTTTGAACCAGAGGACTAGAACTGAACAATTTTAATTGACTCACATGATACCTCACACTTTTTAATTTTTTTTTTTGGTGGGGGTATGCATTTTTAGATTTTAGAATTAAAATATAACAGTGCTATAAAAGCTACAAAAGGGCAGTTTGATGTTACAGCTTCTACAAGTCAACATCTCACTACCATCAAAAAGGTGAGGTCCAAACTCCTACAATTCTCCTCAAGTAGTCCCATCTCTTACTTTACATCTGCTTTAGCAGCCACCAAACTGCATGGCAAAGAATATTCTATTCGCTGAAATGACAGAATACCCACACAGTAAAAGTATGTGTGATTTCTTGCCATGTTACCAAATGGAATAGGTTCAGTGTGCAATCCAAGTGGCACAAGATCCTGTGTGACAGACAGGTGATCCCATGTTTAGGAACCGACAGCAAGGAGAAAAGTATGAGACAATGTTTGTTTGAGAGCATGGTGCTGTTATTTTGACTTCAAAATGAAATATTAACTCTTTTCTACTTCCTGGACACTTGGCTTCTGCTTTCAGCTGTCTGCTTAGTGAGTACATTTTCATCACACCCAAGTGTAGCACTAAACTCCTGAACAATAGACAAATCCATGACTTCAAGTCTAAAAGTCTTGAGAAATAAGAACTTTCAAATGAACCCAGTCAATTTTACCTAAGTAAAATTGGATAGTATTATTGGAAAGAATATTAAGATCTGGAACATAAAATGTCGCAGCTGCATAGAAAAAGATGTAACTTTTTCATTCAAGGCTGTATATTTCATTCACTTGATAATGGGCTAAAACATAGATACAACATTAGACAGAATTAGGTCATTATTTTTTTCCCCGTCAGATTATTGGAGGCCATAGAAATGTCACAAGAAAGTTGTTTACAGTAAAAACCTTAACTCAAAATTTGGCAATAATGAAGTCAGTCAAACATAAAGCTGTTATGTTGAATTGTAAAAGCTTAATTTTAAATTCCATGTGAGACTCTGTGGTTAAATTCTGATTTTACGGACAGATGGTAGGGTTTTTTCTTTGCTTGTTTATTATGGATGTACTTGAGTGCATCTATTAAATTCACTGAAAAAAAGACCTGCAAACATAATTTGCAGTATCCTAAACCACAAGACTTAATTCCATTGCAATTGCCATTTCAAATGTAGCAGCCGATTCCACTGTCACTATTGCTACAAAGAGATCAACCTTTCCCTGTTGATTTTTTTTATGATGGGGAAAAAATGTAATTGAAGGGTTCAATCAGTTTTGAAGGCTTTTGTTTATTTGTTTTTCCATTTTGTGTGACCTCATCATTGCAATTTTTCATAAAGGTTGGAATATTCTGCTGTAATAATGCTATAAGACATTTCTGTAGTCCTGCTTCTTGTAGAATTGCTTAGATTGGAAGGAACATTAAAGATCATCTCGTTCCAACCCCTGCCATGGGCAGGGACACCTTTCACTACACCAGCGTGCTCAGAGCCTCATTCAACCCAGCCTTGAACATTTCCAGTGATGGGACAGCCACAGCTTCTCTGGGCAGTGTGTTCCAGTGCCTCACCACCCTCACAGGAAAGATCCTTCCTCTAATATCTAATCTAAACCTACACTCTACCAGTTTGAAGCTATACCCCCTTGTCCTATCACTACATGCTCTTGTAAAGTCTTTCTCTGTGTTTCTTGTAGAATCCCTTCAGGTATAGGGTGGCTGTAATTAAGTCACCCCTAAAACCTCATTGAATAGTAAATAACTTAATATAGCAAGTATAATGGTGGAATGAAGAACAGTACTTAAAACTAGCTTCCACTGTAAATTTACCAGCAGCACTATAGAAAAGAAGTATATTTACAGGTGTTCACAAAGATTACAGAACCACACTTGTGCATTGCAAATCATGGCTGTTCTACTTTCATCACTTTTCCTATGTGCTCCACCAAACTCTTTGATCAGGGAAGATGCTCTTCCTTGATTTGACAGATTAATGAAAACTTTATTAGCTTAACAGAGGGACTCAATAAAACTTGCCTGGTGCTCTGGCATTGAGTGTTTTTATCATAAGTATTTTACACATATAGGTCAATAAAGAAGCTTCAATTACTTGGGCAAAACACTGCCTTTCTACACTGGTAAGACACTGTAAGAGATGGACAGGATTCCTAGCTATGTGTGTATCCAGGGGCAAATGAAGAGAAAAGTGATTTATCTGGAGTTACTCCCAAAGCAGCACCTTAGCTGGAACCCAAAACTTCAGCTATGAGATTCTCAGCTAGAACACTGTGTTCTTTCTTCAGTCTCTTTGTACTGTGTATTTTCAGATCTTCCCTTTATGTTGTTGTTGTTGTTTGGAAAGTATTGGAAGGAATAGAGAGAGTTCATCTAGAGCATTTTTTCTAAACCCTTTTTAATATCAGAGGACCAGATAGAGCCTCAGGAAGAAAAATCTGTGGAAAATGTTGTACTCTTTTTCTTGGTAGGAAGGCATGTGATAAATATTTAGCATTTAGGCAACTGAAGTTTATGAATTTAAATTTTACCATATGTATAACTTTCATTTAGAATATCAATTTTAAAACATAATAATAATATGGCTTAATTTCTGAATTAGCCTGTCAAAAGTCAATGTCATACAGCTTCTAACGCACATAAAAATGTATTTTTAGGATGTTTATTTTGCTTTTTGTAACTGCAATTCTTTACATGTGATGGGGAATCACTTCTGAGATATTTTACACAGGACATCAGAGCACATGGTAACTTTTCAGAACTCTGTCTTTGGCCACAAATGCTACAAAGGATAGCGATTACCTTGAAAATGCAGTAAGTTTGCAGCATATTATACACTTTTGGGGTATGTAGTTATGAATTCTGATTACAAAACATTATGGACAAAAAAATCTGTCCTTATAAGCTCAGCTAGTAAGTGGTACAGAATTCAGTAAGAGTCAATGTTTTATTCAGCCTGATTTTCCTCTGATTCTGTACCATATAGGTAAGAATCTGTGCTCATTGTCCTGTACCCTACCAGTTACTAAAAAATGTCCCAAAACTCTGATAGTTTTTTAATGGTCTGACATTGTCCTGTTGAATGCAATTGGGCATTCTGTCCATAATCACACAAACCTTTGTAAGTGCCAGGAAAAGCCCCTTACAAAGATTCTGGTGCTACTGTACATATCTGTCTTTTCAAAAAAAGCCAGGAGAAAAGCATCAAATTCCATGTGGTGTCAGCAGGCTGACAAAGGTTAGCAGAAGGGTTTTAATGCTCTCTCTAAATAAGTACTGTTTATTCATCAATACTCTTTGTTATGAGCTGGAACCAGGATATTGTCTGCAGTTTGACGTAGAGAGTTAAGAACATAAAATCTATCAGCACATAAGGAAACAAGGTCAGGAGAGAGAAATAGTGTTTTATAAAGCAGTATTTAGGGCAACTGCATTTTAACATAATTAAGTCATGAGCCATTGGAAGTAAAGCAAACCCTGCCTTGTTCGTAAATGCAGTTAAGCCTTTTAGTCAGAACTTCACCTTTTCAACAAAAAAAACTTGTTCAACAATAAAAATGACAGCCAATAGATAAAAATAAAACAATTAATAATAGAGTATTGCTTAGAAAGATTGAGTTCAGGATGTCCAAAATAGTAAGCATTATTATTTGTATTATATCTATTTTGCTGAATGTATTAAGTTTTGAGTATAAATCAAACTCTGCTACTCAGTATAACTCAACGTGTTAGCTACATTAATACCTGTTACTCCTGGAAATTGCTTTAAGAGGCACCAGATTGGATTCTCTGTATGGAACTGGTATTTTGCACTGCACTCCAGTGTGCTCCATTAGACCCCAGTGGAAAATGGATGCTAACAATGGATGTCATGCTCCTCCTGGTTTTCCCTGCTGCTGGCATAAATCCAGGCTCAAAGCCCCAGTCCTGTGGCTCAGTACCCACACGTTCACCATAAATTTGAAGTAGACAAATGACACTTTCCCTCCCACTAACAAAATAATTCCGTACAAAGTGGAATCAAGAATTTGATGTGAAAAAAGGCAAGCTGTAATGTCCTTTTGTGCACACATCTGGTTTTACAACACATCAGAGTCTGCAGCTCCCAGGACAGGAGCCACACTCACCAAAGCCCTGCAGCAGTCCCTGGTTATTCACACAAAAACAGCACAGCGCTTCAAAGAGTGCAAAATGCAGGTTAGTATAAAACAAGGAAAAATCCCTCCCAAAAATACACACTGGCTTTTGATTATATGCAAAAAGAAAATGTTCCTCTTAAGGGCTGCATAAACAAAGGCTGAAATCAAATATACAATGTTAATTAAAATTTAATGTATCCTGCGTGATGCCTTTGTTTGTTCTGCATCCCTGTTTAAATCTGAGGCTGGTTATCTTACTGACTAATGGGGCTCTCATGCATTGCCAGTCACTTGTTCTGAAGGAGAAGTCATTCTCCCAGTAAACACAGCAGTCATTTACCTCGGCTATCACGTCAGTGTCTTACCCTTAGAGACTCTTCCCTTCAAAAATAGGCCAGCAGATACATTAAGCTTATGTGTCATTAGCATTAAGGCAAGAGGCAAACCCTTACTCAAAATGTAATTCTGTTTATAAAAAACACTTCAATATGATTTATAGCTTTCAATTTTTAAAATTTAAAAATAGGAAAAATATTTCTAGGAGCGTTGTTATTGGTTTAACTGGAACTTGTGATATTACTACTCTGACTAGAGATTTTCAGACCAGACTGGATAAGTAAAAATCACAAAGGGTTCAGAAGAGAAAACTTTCAGCTCACAATTTCCAAAACTTGCATCTGATGCAATAAAAAAAGCATTGTGGAAGAATGGGGTAAACTAATTGAAGCAATGCTCAGAGAAAGCAGAGTTACAGCAGTGACAGAATAGAGGCTCTTACTCCTGCAAAATACCTCCCTTTGTAGAATGCTAACCTGGATGGACAAACTGATCCAATATAGCAGATTTAATTTATCCCACCTCTCAATTCAAACTTGCAAATTTCACTTACTGCTGCAGCATTCTTTCATGTCACCCGAGGAATCCAAAAGAGAGATATTTGTAATGGAGTTTGCTCTCTGATTTACCTTCATAACAAAGTGTTCTGCATAAGTAAGTGAGTGAGATGAAAAGGATTCTAAAGACAAGCACTGCCACAGTGCTGGCAGATCAGACTCCATCCTGAACAAAGACTTCAGTTCTACCTCAAAATAGTAGAAAAAATTCAAAGAAGATCAATGCAAGGAAAGTATTTTACTTATGCTGGAATAAAACTTTGTTAACTAATGACAGTTGTAGCACTTAATTATCTCCAAACACAGGCCAAATCTAAGTAGAAATTAAAAGACATTGTCAGCAAAAAAAGCTATAGCTAAGATAAATGTCATTACAAGAAAGGAAAAGGCAAAAGCACCTTTAAGCAGTGAGCTCTACTGGAACATGGAAAGACTTCCCAAGGAAAGCCACATTCCCTGAAGAATTGGAAATCAGACTAAAAAGCTAATTTGAGACAATACCAAAACCACCCCAAACTTAGAGCCATATCATTACAGAAATAATATAATCATTATATGATTTTTCTGATTTTTACATATAATTTACATGAAAGCTTTACTGAGCTATGTGAGCTGCTGTACACATCACACAAAGCACAGATGTAAGAAACAAAAGCACACTTATATTCTTAACTACAAATGAAAACATTCTTCAATCCCATTTTAGCTTGCAACATTGTACATGATTCCACCAGGAATAAATTTTAGTTGGCAGAGTATAGAGGAAATGATACTGATTTGAAGAAAAAGTAGATAAACTGTCATCATAATGCACCTGCCTACCCCATCTCCTACTGCCATATAAACAACATTAAAAATGAAAGAAAATACTATTTTTAGGTTATTGTGACTACTCCTGTGAAACTGTTGGACAGGATATTTGTAGCAGAAAAGAACATCTAATTGTTTAACTTCAACTTTCAACACTTATTCCTTTGATCACGGTCATCTTAAAAGTTTCCCATGGGAAACATGCTACAGACATTTTGATGTACATGTTTTACTTTTTTATGGGACTATACACCAACTTCTGAAAGTAAAATAACAAATGGGAACAAAAAAACTCAAATCAAGCAGTTCTGTTAATGTGCACTAAATTAAGAGTAGCATTTGATCTGTTTGTTTCAAAACGTATCAGGTGCTGTCAGAATTAGCCGTCTTTCTGTCAATCAGTGTTGCCCTACCCCAGCTCGTGAAAGGATCTCTGAAATACAATTTCCATTTGACCCACATATCAGCTCCTCTTTTATTTTCTCACCTCCTATACACACACTATTCTACTGCATAAACCAGGCATCCCCACATGGTCATTATATCAAAATCCTCCCATTAATGACCAGCCTAATACTGCTGGTACAATACAATAACCTAACAATAACCTAACCTAATACAATAATCAACAGTTATTGAGAAATTGTACAATAAAAACAATGTTATTTATGTATCCCTTCCTTGAGTGAGAAACTTAATTAAGAGTTACTTAATTTATCATTTTAATCTCCTTTCTCCCAAGTGATTTTTATATTCCTTCACATCCTACATTTCTTCACAAGCCTCCTAGCAACATCCCTCAGGCAGAGACTTTCTGCAGCAAATTCTCAAGCAGAGCAATGACATCCTTATGTCAGCTGAGGATCTTTTTATTACATACACAGCACTGATCAAGTGCACTGCTGCCCTGTCTGCAGAGTCACCCTCTGCTCAGAAAAGCTCCAATTCTTCCTCCAAAATAAACAGTCATGCCAAAAGATCCATAAATCAAAATAATTGTATTCATCAGGAAAGTGCAAAAATTTCAGCATTAATGGAGAGCCACCAGCTGTAGTTGCACAAGTTATAAAATGCCGTATTTAGAGGTCCTAATAAATATCTTTCCTCTCTGCTGCCATCTACAGACAGAGTTCAAGTTTTTTTAGACATCTATTTTTCCACTACAGATATACATTTAATAGCAGCATCTCAACATGCCCTACAAAACAGTTCACCCCAAACATATCGATAGTATTACCTCAACATATTCAGGAAAAGTTAAGCCCAAGTGATGCATCCCAGAATGGTACTTTGATGGTGTTCACAGTGCATGATGATCCTGAGGAAAATCCTCAGCTGGGAATCAGTGGCTCATGGTCCCTGTCCAATGCATGGGAGGAGTTGAGTCACACAGGGATGTCCCTAAGAAGCCATATGAGCTGCCAAAAGTGAAAAAGAGATTCTAAATCTCTAGGATAGACAGCTTAAACACCTTTGCTTGAGTCCCCAGAACATCTAATGCTTAATGGTTGTAGCATTACTACTTGCTGCCTGCTTCAGACAGAAGACCTCCCAGTTCCACAGCCATATGTTCTAACCAGAAGGCTACAAAATCAGTTTCCCTCTCTGCATAAAACAGAAATTCAGTACCAAAAGGGGTACCATTTTAAAACCCCACACCTCAGATGCACAGTGGAGACAGTGTAACACAGTACGATTTCTGGTCTGTGTATCTGTGTTAAATGACTGCAAGCCATATGGCTACAAATATAAAACACTATACTTGCTTAGGGCCCCAGCTGAACATAGAATGGGTTGCTTTGGAAAGGACATTAAACATCATCTTGTTCCAATCCCCTGCCATGGGCAGGGACACCTCCCACTGGACCAGGCTGCTCAGATCCCCAACCAGCCTGGCTTTGAACACTTCCAGGGATAGGGCATCCACACCCTCTTCTGGGCAACCTGTGCCAGAGCCTCATCCCTCACCTCAGTGAAGTTTTCTTAGTATTTAATCTAAACTTACTGTGTTCCAGCTTCCAGACATTTCCTCTTGCATATCATTTGATATGCAATATATTAATCACGTGTGAAAATAACCTTTAGCCCGAAGGTCAGCACGCTCCTGTGGCGCAGCTCCCTGGGGCGGTGCGAGCCTCCCCAGGCTCGCAAGCCGGAGTTAAAACCCCTCAGTGTTCTGCAGTGAAACGCTGCACTGCCAGCGCCATCTAAGCACCAGACAGAGGCGAAGCTCATTTACACAGCGCTGCCGAGGGGCTCCGGGGGCCAACCCAGGTCCCCCCTCACCAGCACGGGGGCGCCCCGGCCCCGCAGGGTGCGGCAGCCCCGCGGGGCTCCCTCATGAGGCGCTGCGGGGGCCCGGCCCTGGGAGGGGATGCAGCGGGCCGGGAATGAAACAAAACATCGCCAGCCCGTCCAGGGACGGGATTGTCGCACTCTGCTCTGTGCTGGTGCGACCTCACTTTGACTCCTGTGTCCAGTGTTGAGCGCCACAATATAAAAAAAGGCACGAAGCTGTTGGAGAGCATCCAACGGAGCGGCACGAGGATGGTGAAGAGCCCTGAGGGGAAGCCGTATGAAGAGCAGCTGAGGTCACTTGTTCTGTTCAGCCTGGAGAAGAGGAGGCTGAGGGGAGACCCCATTGCTGTTAAAACAACTTCCTCGTGAGGGGAAGGGGAGGGGCAGGCACTGATCTCTGCTCTGTGGTGACCAGGGACAGGAGCCGGGGGGATGGCCTGAAGCTGTGTCAGGGAGGGATGTTAGAAAAAGGTTCTTCACCCAGAGTGTGGCTGGGCACTGGAACAGGCTCCCAGGGAAGCTGTCAAAGAACCAAGCCTGGCAGAGCTCAACAGCTCTGTGCTCTGGGGCAGAGGGTGTGATTTTTGGAGTGTCCTGTGCAGGGCTAAGAGCTGGACTCGATGATCCCTGTGGGCCCCCTCCAACTGAGAGCATGCTGCGAATATGTGAAGGGGAAGCCAGCAGGAGCAATGCTCTGTAGTGGCCACCACGGGCTGTGCCTCAGCCATCACTGCTGCAGGTCCCTCAGGAGCACACATAGAGTAGGTCAGTCTTTCCTCCTTTTCAGCTTCAATCATTTCAGAGTCACAGCTGGAAGGGACTTCTGGAGATCATCCAGTCCAACCCCCCCCCCTCTGCCCCTTCCCCAGCCAAGGCAGGGTCACCTGGAGCAAGTTACAGGAGATTTCCACTCAGAAATCCCAAAAACACCTGCTACCCAACCCAGGCATCAGCCCTGCGCAGGCCAGAGTGGAAGAGCTGTGAAACACTGATGAACCACACCTGTCAGAGAGTGTTGTTCTGGCTACAGAAAAGGAACTGAATCCAAAGAATGCAGGTAGTAAAAAAGGGGGTTTATCACTTCCCTCTTCATTTGTACTTGGCACTTCATTCCCATTTTTAACTTGCTCCCATTCCATTATTTCTCGCTAGTCTCACTCACCCAGATCAGGATACTGACTGGTTCTAGAAAAGTTGAGTAAAAGCTTACTAATACTGTGCTACCAATGCTTTTACCATTTAGTTTTTACAGTGCTGGATGTGATAACCACTTTCATACGCTGGAGATCCTAAGAAACACTTAGCTGCTGCTAAGGTCCTAAAAATCACACTGCTGAAACAAATTAGTTGAAACATCTTTTGGATGTGTGTCATTTGATAATCAAAGTTTCATTTCTACAGTATTTAGTTTGTAACTTATTGATATATTTTTTTCTGCTTGACACAAACTCTTCTGTCATATTCCTTAAGATAAAGAATATGAATCAATAGAGCATTCAGAACATTTAAAAAAGTCACACTTTTTTTTGTATTCTTTACTGTCTAAGTTATTTTAATTCTGTCAATGCCTTCTTATTCTTCTACTTATTTTTTGCTTCTCTGTTCCCTGTTATCAAAGGTTTCTTTCATCTCTCCATTTCTGTTGGCTGTGCTTCTAGGACAGTGGCCTTCTTGTGGCCATCTGCACAATTGTACTAATTTGAGCAGCTGCTCCTAAAAATAAACTAGTCTTGGAGAAATTTATGCCATTTGGACACTTTGATTTTTTAAAATCTGTTTAGTGTTTCATATAACTGAAAATTCATACCTGAAGCAATTTATATACCGACAACTTTTTTTGTTTGTTTGGTTGGTTTTTGTTTTGGTTGCTTTTTGCTGTTTTCCAACAAGGTGGTGACTTCTGTTCCTTTTCCCCCACTGTGCCCAGCAGCAGGTACAACTGGTACTGAAGAATACTGAAGAATAAACTGACCTGTGACAAAGTACAGGTACCTCCCAGCATCCTATTTTGCACCTCAAAGGGGAAACTTGTCTTTTATTAATCTAAGACAAGGTTGTTTAACCTGAGCTCTTCAGTACATCATCTGGAGTGAGGTGCTTATTTAATTTCTCTACTTATTTGTGTAGTGACAAACACATAGTAAGAGAATTCTGTATCAAAATAATCTTCAGTTCTGCTCATACTGCCTTTGGGAGTCAATATGCATCTCTAGGATTAGGGATAATTAATTTGCTTAACATATTAAAACAGCAGAATGGCTATGAGCCACCAGGGGGCATTAAAACAAAATAGATGGGTAAAAATTGGTTGAAAGATTGGAAACATATGAAACTCTATTTAAAAAAAAATACTGATTAATAAGGAGAGAGGCACACTGTCATGGTAATGAAAAACAAGCAGAAAGTAAAGCTTTAATTCATGGTTACCTATATAATAGAATTTGGGACAGTGGTGGAAACATTTCCACCTTTCTTCAAACAGTACATATTGTGTAGGGATTATAAGAGAGCAAGAAAGCTGCATTTATGCAACAGTCCCAACGGTAGTGACAGGAGGAGGTGACCAAGACATTGGACTTAAATTAAAACTAAATTAATTGCTGGAATGAATCTTGGAATTATTTCTATGGAAGGATAAATTAGAAGTGATTCCTGCTTCTCCTGCTATGAGACTCAGAGTAAAAAAAAACCAAAAAAACAGTCGCTCTGGGTAAAGAGACATTGTCACTTCCCTTCTGTGTTCCACTTCAAACAATGCTGTTTTGTTTCTGCACTAAAAGCAAGCTGAGCTATCTTGTCAAATCTCTTTTCTTTATGACTGAAGTGCAAAAGCCAGATAACAAGATATTAACTGAGCATATGCATCAAGTAACCCTTTCAATCTCAGCCATATTCCACTGGTGAAGAGTGAGGTGCACACATGGCCTTTTCAACTAAGTGAAACTAAGTGGCATTTATCATACTTTGAAAGAAAGTTTTATTTTTTTCTATAAATCACTTAAATTTATTGGGGTTTGTAGAAAGAGCTTTTCCCCTCACAGCCTATTGTTTTTACTAGGCTCAAAATATCTCTCTTATCCAACCAAACAGGAGTGTTGTGGCCAAGTAAATTGCCCCCCTGTGCTGCTGTTTTGTCACTGTATGTGACATCATGCAAAGCCACCCACCACACCCCCTTCCCCCAGAATAACTTGTCCTTGCATCATTGTATCACAACATCCAAATTATTATAGCTTGTGTAGATTAATATAGTAGTTTGGTGTGAAAATCTAAGGAATTAGATAGAGTGTGAACAAGCATGAAGTAAAATTTAAAAAATGCAATAAAGGTGCCCCAGCCTCAGGTCTTACATGCTGCTTTATCAGTCCAAGTATCATTCTATGATTAGAAAGAGATCCCAATAGCAAAACAGTATTTCTATAGCACTTGTCAGGTAAAGTTAATCTGCTCTCATTTTCTCAGGAGTCTGTGGCACTCAGTATCTGGTTACCCCCATTCCTGTGCCTCTGTCTTTTATGCTGTGTTAGAGACCCATGTTGACTTCACCACTCCTCTAAGAGCGGAACAACTCTTTTTCACAGCACAGCAAGAGAATATCACAGAGCTCCTACTCCTGTGTACAGGAGAAAGATGTGAAGGGTGTGCTGTTCCTACCCCTCACACGTGGAACACAGCACACGATCACTGCTCTCCCTGCAGTTCTAATTACACCACCTTGTCTAGATCACAACTGGTCTAGAAGCAGCAGCTCGCCAGTGGGTCACATCTAAATGCAACAGCCTGCAAAGTCTTGAAAAACCTCGAGCCAAGAAGACAGCAGCTCCAAAAGGGAGGTAAAAAAAGCAAGCACTTTCATTTCAAAGAGGGAAGCAAAGAAAAATTACCTGAGTGATATTTTGCAGGCTGTTATGAGACATGATTTCAGTTTTCTAGGCTTTCTTTTGTAGTTCCTTACAATCGGGGTGGAGAGCGGACCTCTTCAAGTTTAGCTTGTTTCCTCCCCTTTTGCCAAAAGGCATACTGAAGCAGCAAAGAGTATTACAGGTACAGGAGAGCTTCAAGGGACTGCTCTGTACTTAGAAAAGGTGCTTTGTACACACTTCATGCTTGGTTGATGTCCATTAAGCAAACACTGATCTGAAAGCTAACAGCAAATCTATTTTCCTCTGCATTCAGCTCCATATCAGTGGTTTATCTTTCCTTGTCCATGCAGACACCCTTCCAAAAGCCGTGCTTACCTTCTTTGGGTAGGTTCCTCAGCCTTCTCCATAATTAGTTCTTGTACAGCCATGTAATTAACTTCTTAGAGATGTCAGTATTAAACTGCTAAAACTCCATCTCTTCTTCAGTAATAACAAAGATTTCCCAAAGAGTCATCAGCTTCATAAAATAGCGCATCTTTTCCCAGGAGGAAAAGTGAGGAGCCTCCCCCTCATACCTCCCTGGACACCCAGGGCAAAGACCAGGCCTCCAGCTCACCCCTGGAGAGGCTCACGTGAGCTGCAGGAAATGAGCTCATCTGACTGGTGATTCCCAGCCCTGAGAGAACATCACCTGCTGCCAGGAGCAGGTGCTAGCACCCAGGTGTGGAAGAATCTGGCACTTTACTTGCTCTGACAGTTAGATAGGTGTGAATTGCTGAGGCCAGCTGCAGATAAAAGGCGCTCACAGGGCACCCATCTGTAGGGACCTCGGAATTCTTGTTTAAACCCTAACAGCTGATTTGAATTAACTCTGACCGCTCATGTTGTCTTTTTGATTCAGGTTCTTTGCATTATGAGGCTGCTAATAAAATTACTATTTATAACAAAACAATTATTCTTTATTTGTAATCACTATAAACCTTATGCTGTTGATAGGCTACACGTTTGCTTTTATCCCTCTTTCACCAGCTTTAGACTAAGGCCTGGTAGGTGCTATCAAAACAAAGTCTGGTTTGCAGAGGGTTCAGGTGAATTACTGAAGCCAGAGTCATGTGCCTGTGGCTGGATGCTGACGTGACTGGGGCAGGGAGGAACTGGCAGGACTGGCTGCTTATAATGGGGGATGATATCTGGGTCATGAGAGAACATAAGCTTTGGGCTATTTCAGGAGCATAGAAGGAATTCATGAGGTGTTTGATGTTATGCCACGCATCACCTTACCTTCATAAGAATTAGTGTAATTTCTTCAACCTATCCTACTGTGGAACAACAGACTGGAGAAAAGAGTAGTTACAGCAGAAGACCTACGTCATGATATGCTGAAGATGATTACAGCATGGATAGTTTTCAATCAAGATCAGCTCATGTTCATCGTGTCCTACTCTTCTATGTGGTGTCAGTCCAACCTGGCTTCAGGACAAGCGGTGTTGCACTCTGACCTGCTTCAGTAGAGGTGCTCACCGTTAAATTGTGCTGCTTAAAATTAGGTGTGTGCCATATGGCTTTACGTTTGTCCTATGCAGTACGATATACGTTAGCTGAGAATAATTAAACATCATTAACCTCAGCATTTTTATTAACAAGTTCAGAGAAAGAACAAAAGTTACACTGATTTCAGTAAAACAAAGATCAATCCCCTTCAAATACAAAAACTGCTAGGAATATGAACTCCTAGAAAACTCTGAATATTTTATAGATCTTGAAATACTGAATTCCTCATCCTCTAGGATGGTTCCACATTATTGTAACTTAATGCTGCACATTAAAATACTCTCATCACCAGTGAGTATGGCTTCTTCAGCAACCTCAATGGTAATTAGTTGAAATACTGCACACTGTGCATGTTCCCCTGCCAAAAGCCCTCAGCAAATCACACTGGGCCTTGGTTTTCACTGGTTGATTCTATATACAAGACAAAATATATTTAGAGAGCAGTGCACCAAAGGAGAAGAGCTAAAAGCAGCCACTTGTGAGCACATCAGGGGTGTGCTCAGGATGGCCAGTTCCCATCCACACGTGATACAGTGCCAATGGCAGAAGCAGAAGAAGTCCACAAAGCCACAGAGACAGCACCAGCCAAGTCTCTGACCCTGCAGAAAAAGTTGTACTTCAAACCAACTTCCCCAGCACTGCATAATGCAAAGGTCAATGCAAAGGGTATCAATTCCACCTGCACCAACCTCATCACACAACTGCATAGGTATACAGCATCTTCTGAGCCATTCTGGTATTCCCACTGCTCTGGTAAATGAGTGACAAGTTAAAGGCAGTATCTCTTCTCAAGTCTGTTTGATCTGTTTCTATTCCCTGTGAAAATAATGATTAAAAAAAACTATCAATACAGAAAAATAGTATAAAACAGAAACATGAGTAGCCATTACAGTGGAATCAAATGACATTCATAGCCAGTAAAGGCTTTCAGTTGTATGGAAACAGGACAAGTATTCCTTGTGCTCTCCCTCTTTAAGGAGTTTCCACATCATGTTGTTAATCACCAAAGTTATAAAATTTCACACTCAAAACATTAGCTCTAAGTTAAATAGCCAGCTTATAACTAGCAAAGTACTACCTTAATTGTCTTTGTATGCTAAGTATTTGCTTCTCCAACCAGAACGTGAATATTGCTTGCATCTTTTACAGCATCACAGACTGCTGCTCTCAGCTCCCAGGGCTGTCTAACACCTCAGCTCTTACTTTACCAACACTGCCCGCTTTCTAAGCACCCTTGCAATGTTTCTACCTACCCATTCCACAGACCAGACTTGTGAATGTATGACACGTCACTTAGGATCCAATACAGATCAATTAGAATTAAACTACGGCTCAGATGCAATTAGGCATTCCTAACACTGGTCCATCTTGCTCCAGCATGCTGTTTTATAGCATGGGTGAGTATACAGAACTTCCAGTTATAATTCATTGCATGTAATATATAGAAAGGTCAGCTGCTTAAACAGGAAAAGTTGTTTAGCAATCCTTTTTGCTGCTACTTCAGCCTATGAGTAAATCCTTCACAATCCATACATCTTTGGACTTAACACATGCTTAAATACATTATCAGGTGACAATCAGATTTGGGCTTCCAATGACAAGGAATTAAAATAGAAATTGAAGGAGGCACAACTACAGAGATTTTATGTACCTATTTTAACTATGACTAAGGAATTCTTCACATTTTCCTAACTTTATTCTCTGTCCATAACTTACAAAGTTACAGTACCTCTAAGGTGAGGGGAGGAAGTTCAAGTGCTCTTTGGTAATAGTGGATTGCCAGGTGCAGCAATCCCAGCTGGTGCAGGCCACGGCCTAGGTTGTAGAAGGACTCCTGGCATGGTCCACGCAGGTCCAAGTAGCGGTGAAGGAAGGAGAATCCCTGTAAGAGAAATTGAGCACACAACTTTTTCCTCCCCTCCTGTGCATTTTATTTTGTTACCATTTTGCAGTGTGATGATTCTGTTGTAAACAGAGGACCTTCTTTCTAGAGACCATGTCGGTAATCCAAGAAGGTACTTCCTTCAATATGAGGAATTAGTTCACACACAAGCAGCTCATGATCATAATTTAGGTCACCAGTAAGTCACTGTGGTTGAATTACTAATTAACTACCATAGCAGCAAGAAATTATGTAAAATCACTGAGTATAGTAAGCAGGAAATGAGGAGAGAGCAGGGAAATGTATTGCCAGGGGGTAAGATAAATAGGACATTGTTCAAGAATGTATAAAAGGAGAACAAGGCAGTCCCTGTAAAAAAGCCAGGCTGGTTAAAGAAGAAAAGTGGATAAAAATATTAAAATTAGGTCAAAGTTTGCAAGTTCAAAACGTCTTCAAGTTGGACACTGTCATAACTGGTTTTGTGTTACAATAGTTGGGGACCTGTAGCTTTTGTCAAGATCAGTGAAAGCTAGAGTCTTCCAGCAATTTCAGAAGTCACAAGAGCTCAGGATCCTCACCATATTGTGCTGACTGAGCTCAGCAGCTACAGGAATTAAAAGGTATTTCAAGTTAATGAAAATACTTGGTGTAAAGTAGAGGAAATTACTTTCAATATTCTGTTTGAAACTACTCAGTCCATGGTTTGTAACTGGATCTTGCAGATGAAAAGAAAAATGCGAATAATGAAGCTGAAAATTTGAAGGTAGCTAAACTGGAGCTCACAAGATCTTTACCAAGAGTGTGTAGAGGCACCTAAAAAGGGAAAAGGAAGACAGGGGAAAAACCGCTTTCCAAGTCTGTACAATTTGCCTCAAGAATGCAGTTGATGAGACAAGTCTACGAAGGGCCAAAAAAAATTTGAAAGGAAACTCAGATTACAACCACCAAGAAATTAGTAATATTTTCACAAATAGCTGGCAGCTGTTAACATCAAGTCAGTAACAAGCTACCTTTAGCCATAAAGAGAGAGATTCAGATGGTGTAACTATAGTTCAAAAGCACAGTCATCTGTGCTCATGTTTTGCACTTTCCTCTTTAGAAATGCCATCTTAATTATAAAATATTATTTAAACAGAGTGTGTTGTAGCCATAACCATCTGCAAGATGCAAAGCCAGGAAACACTGTGGGTAACAAGAATCACACTCACCTGTACCAGAAGAGCATGCCTTTTCAGCACATATTTCTGAGAGGCCATGTGGATGAAAGTCAGTCCAATACAAAGACTGTACAAAGGCTCATCTGGGTTTGCACGGAAGGCTTGCACATACTGACCTAAAAGCAAATAAATGAATCAAGATGTTGGTTGTAAAAAGCATTCCTTAAGAAGCTATGAGCAAAAAAGAAAATATTTGAATTAGAAGTGTGAACTAAGAAAAGAAACAGTTATACCAATATACCTACATCAAAACACACAGGAAAAAACAGGGAAGAAAACTCTGTATTTTCGGCACCCACTGGATTCTGAAGGAAGAATGATGTGATGTAAAAATGGAAGCAGAAAATCAGATGCAGAAGGCAAACATGGTCCTTGCTGGGATTTAAATGTGACATTTGGAGGACTTGACTGAAAGCAGCAGGTTTACTTTGAAGGCCTGCTTAAAGCATGCAACCAGCTGTATTTGCTGTTTAAATTGGGCTAGTTCTGTCATTATTATCATCATTAGCCTCCAATTATCTTTGCAAGTTAGTTATATTTTCAATGTGTGCTAAACTTGAAACGTGACAGCTTAATTTTTATTAGCCAAACCCTTCAGCAATGCTCTGATTTGTGTACAGAATAATTAAAGCACCAGACTAGCATTGTGAACCTATAATTTTCTGATGAAAAAAAAATCTTTTCCTTTTTATAAACTTTCACTTGTTCTATTTGTTGATATTAGAACATGAAAGATATTACCAAGAGCATGCTTGAAACTGCCAGACACGAAGGCATTGTGCCCATTGAGGACACACAGCACGTGATTGTCAGGATTTTTCAGCATCAGGCGGAGACAAAAGCGATGGTGACGGACATCCTGAGACTGCATAGTGACTTGATTGAAGATGTTCCACAGCTGGGGCTTATTGACATTTTCCATGACCATGATTCTACAGAATGAAAAGTGTGCAAGAAATTAGTAAATGCTATGTAGTATATACTGTATCTTCAATAAAATCTCAGCAGTTCAGGGAAGATAACAAAGAAGAGAAACTCAAAGAGAAGGTCAGTGACTGAGGCAAAGATGAGAATAAAAACCAGAATCAATGGTTCTGGGCAAATCAACCAACCTAGTGCATTGTGCATTTTTGGAATCTGAGGCTATTGGAAAGCACCTTCAGTCACAGCAGCCTGCTCTTATTTAGCCAAGGCTGGAAAGCATCAGCCTGCCTACTTCAGCAGTATCATCAGCAGTATGACTACAGCCTCAGTGGAGGCAATTACAGCACAGACTGCTCTGCCTTCTCAGTAGCCCACCTGATATAGTTGTAAGCTTTTCTGAAGTTCTTGTCCAGAATTGCAGCAGAGAGCCCAAAGTACTCCAACTCCTTGCGCTTTTGTCTATCCTCATAGAATGAGTAATACTCCAGTGAGGAATCCACAAGTAGCTCTGCCTCCTTGTACCGGGAGAGGTCACACAAGGCATATATAGCCTTCAGGAGGAGGTTCCACCAGTCATCTTTTGTCAGAACGCTTGTGAGAACAGCAAAAATTGCTAAAAGTATTGGAGCCGGAAAGTTGACAAAAATTAGAACAAGAAAGATAATTTTTTACAAAATAGATGCATACACCAAACTGATATTTTCAAAGACGTTGTAGCACTAACTAATATGAAGTATTTATTTTTTCTCAGTTTAAGGGCAGTTCATAAAACACCAGCAAAAAACACTCTCAAAGTGGGAACAAAGAGCAAACAATACACCCAGTTCAAGCTGTAAACATACTACATGAATGCAATGAAGTTCCTCTCCCTAATTTATCAAGCAGTGCTTAAGAGCATGTGGTCTGACTCAACCAAGCCTGGGCCAGCTAAATAAAATCACTTTTACAATGTATTTGTATTACATTCTAGATTTGCATCTATGATATTTCCCCTGAGGTGAATGCTGGCCCTTAAGATCTCTAGAGGCCCTTCTCAATCTGAATTATTCTGTAATCTTACTATCCTTCTCTGAATGGGGACTGTTCACTTAAGATATATTATCTTCAGTTTTGCTGCCTTCTTTGCCCTAGAAATAAAGTAATGCTAACGTGAACTGCATGGATTTAGCATGCAAAATAGGAACATTTTTATTATTTTTCAGAACTACAGAGTTCACCTTGTTGGTTTGTTTTTAATAAACAATCTGTGATTTGTTACCTTTTGCATCGCAATTTGCTGTCTCTTGGTCATCATTGTCAGAAATTTTATCCCTTGACACCTTAATAAGATAAAGGTGTCTCTCTCCAGATTTGGAACTAGATATCAAACACACCTGAGCTCTGCTCATTGCTACCTAGAAACAAATTTAAGGGCAGCATTTCAGATTACAGTGTAACATCCTATGACAAAGGCAGCTTTATGGCCAATCCATCTGGCTCACCTTGCATCCCAAAACAGTCTGACACCACCATACAGCAAGGTCATCAGAGAGAACATTCCCAACAGGAATATCATCTCTGCATTGTCTCATGCTCTGTTCAAACTAGGCTAAGCAAAAGCAATATACAAATTCTTCAAGCTACTTAAAAAGACTTCTCCTGGGATTGGAACATCCCTGGGTTAATTGAAATCAAGACTCTTTGCATAGAAGCATAAGAAGCACAATGCCTTTCTCTATCAGTTTCAGAAGTTTGTGCATAGTCAGCTCTCCAATCAGTATAATACAACAGTCAAGGTGTTGAGCAGATGGATAAAATGGAGGTCTAAATATTCCCTTAACTCACTCCCTATTTATAAATAAACAAAAATTAATTATCACAAAACTGCCACCACTGTATTTACTGGCTAAACAAATTCTTATTTTGCCCTTTAATCACAAGAAAATAATAAATAAATCCAAAAGAAAATCGTTGAAATAGAAGCCAGTATCAACACCTCAAAAAAGCTCTGTGCTCAATGTTAAAAAGGCAAGAAGCAGCTTTAGAATTCAGAGGGTTGTAAGCACACTGAGAACAGGGAGTTGAAGTCACTGTATCAATAATTACACACACAGACACTCCTCTGTTCTGAGCACTACAGGCAGGGACACCAGTATGGCAGGCTACCTGCAAGATTACTGCCTAACAAAATTATGAAACCACTCACATAATAAAAGCTCACACAGCTTTCCTCCTGAGTTCATTTGTTGGTTGTCTTGACCCAAGTCACAGCTGCCCAATTTCTTACAGTGCAACTGGAGAGACTGGCTTACCTTCAGCAGCATTGCCAGCATTGTGAGCAACGTGTCAATGTAACCATACATTTTGCCTTGGGAATACAACAGCGTCGAGCGATGCAGGAGTAGCTTTAATTCCTGGACAACAGTGAACACTATTATTCAACCTCTTACACAGAGAGAGTTTATAAAACAAACAATTTTGACGTGGTACAGTACTAATAGGATTGTAAAAGCTTCCAGAAAGCTGTAAGAATCTGCAACAGTAGGTAAGCTGTCCCTGAACTGCTCTCAGGAGTTACTGTTCCAAATTCTCCCATTTCAGAGACATCTGGTATGACTCTTACCTATGGTGAGGGTGCTTCTAGAGAAGGGATTCAGAACCTCTGCTTAAAATCAACAGAGGCCAAACCGTGTAGCTCACATGTAGTAACTGCTGATCAACTTGATGTAGAGTCACAACTGGCTCTCAGTGGCCAAAAGCTTGTGCATTGCACAGAAGTTATCAGTGGGACTGGGGAAATGCTGAGAGAATGGTCAGGGAGAAAGTCAGGAGGATGTGTCCCAGACGCTGTAATGGATCAGTCACTGTGCTCTGCAAGCTCCCCATGGGGAGATAAGTCTGAATCCCTGGTTCTATGCAGACTTCTTGGACTAGTAGCACAGGTTGGCAGAATAATACATCCTAAATGGAAGCGCAGAACACTTTACCCACCTGCTGTGCAGCATTAGCATCCTGAGCCAGCGTATCTGGGTCATACATTGGTTCCAGAGCCTCCAGAGCTTTCTCAGGCCGGCCCAGCTGCTGCTGAAGAGTTGAAAGTGAAATTCTTGCATCAAGATGCAATGGAGCAAGATCAACAACTTTGGCATAGCTCTCTGCAGCACGCTCCATGTGTCCCAAAGCCTTCAAGCACTCTAAAAATACCATAAGCAACACAAGACACTTCAGTGGCAGAAAAAGAACATTTCAAAGTTTGCAAATAAATTAACATACCTTCTTAGTAAAATCACCTGAAACATGTATTTTTAAGTGATAATATTGAGATATATGCACTGATGCATCCACAGTTTCACTTCAAACATCAGCAGGTGACACAGGATGAAATGCAGAATAGATGCTGCTTCATTTACATGAACATAAAGTACTTTTAGCTGATGTAAATTTCAGTGTACATGAAGAACAAAAAAAAAAAAGCTTGACAGAGTTGTCATGATAAGCTTCATTCTGCAAATACCAATTCTCATTCAACCAGTCAATCTAAAATTTCTGTGGTCTTGGATAAAGGTCCCTGTAAATGCTAAGCATTGTATTATCATCTCTCAGCCCCCCATGTTCAGCAGTCCCGCCTCTTCTCACCCGCGTGCCGAAGCCACACAACAGCCAGGTTGTATCGCTCTGAACAGACAAGGGAACTCAGGAGAGGCAGGGCTGAGTTGTATTCTCCAACATCCAGAAAAGCCTCTGCGACATCCAAATACAAGTCACCCATATCTTCTGGATTTTGTTCCACCAGAGTAGTCAAAAGAGGCTTTAAGAAAAACCACACAAACACTTAAAGCACAAATAATCAATTTCTTTAAGGCATGCTTATTGGAAGCTTGCATTTTTATCCTATGATTTCTATTCTATTTGCATTCTGAACTATACTTCCTTTAATTAAATGTTAGTTTAGAAGTGAAAAATAAAAGATATGAAATTCAGCATTCCTGAAGAAGCCCCATTTTTCTATTCTAGATGTTTCAAATGTCCAGTGGGTGAAAGTGTCCATCAGTGAGGAGTATCCTTTTTGAAAGAACAGTCTTCAGATTTAGTATGGTTTTAAAACAAAGTGAAAACATGTTCCATAGTGTTCACAGCTTTGCAATATGGTCCTGGGCCTGTCACAGCACACAGGATGTGACTTACTGTGCTTTAGTAATACTTACACTGGCATAATTTCTAAGGGCAAAGATATTATTTCTGCTATTACAGGCCTGTGAGGTTTTTCTCCTGGAGTGGGAGAGAGGCAAAAAGAACCTCCACAGCTCCCTCAACAACCTCAGTCTATGAAAACAGGAACAATTACTCACTTTTGTGATTTCTTAGAACATTACCCCCGCCTTGTGAGTTGGTTTCCACTTACACTGAGTGGCTCCAGGATATTCAAGTGAATCAAACACACCATCAGCTTGACCGTGATGTCTATGGGAACACCCTCAGGTATGCAGCAGCTGACCTTCTCCACAGCTGTGATAAGATAAAGAATTTCCTTCTGAACTCAGAGGCTTTAAGAAGCACTTCTCAAACACCACATCCCCTCCAGGCCATGCTCAGGAACTGAGAAAATATTCTTATCAGCTCTAGCAAGTGTTTGTCTACCTTTCTTTTTCTCCTCCTTTATCTTTTCCAAGAGTTGGAGCAACGTCTTCCTACTGTCTCAGAGACTAATAATTCTATGTGAGGTACCAAGTGCTGTCAGTCTGCATCGACTCCAACAGCAGGATTCCACAGCAGGTGCTTAGATCCTTTGCCTACTTAAGAGGTACTTGCTCAATAAAGCTTTCCTTTAACAATTTATGCACCTGTACCCCCCCTCCTTTTTTTTTTTTAAGGAAATGCCCTGTATCAAGGTCCTCGTTCTTGCTAAGTGAAGTCCTGTGTAGCAGGCACTGCCTGAACACACTGTTAAACAGAGTTAACTAGAGAACTTCACACAACAGGTAGGCCGAATGCAACCTGATCAGAATGCAAACATGAGGCACAGTGACCCATGACAATACCAGCAAATGAGAGGTCACACAGTAAAATTCCATTATCATAGGTGCTTCACATACAGTCATGACACCTTCTTAACTTCTGGTTAAGTTCTCCTTCACTTCAGTGCTTACACCAGATATTGAGTGCTAAAACCTGACAAAACTGTGATTTCCAACCGAAGGTTTCCCTTTTACCTCCTACATCCACATCCCTTTACATCAAATCATAACATGCAGACTAATTCATCATTCTCTGAACACTGCAATACCCAGCACAAAGGTAACTATTCCCCTAATGATATATTTTACAAAATTGACAACTGTCTGTCTGGTTTAGAGGGAAGTTCTGAGTAAGGGAAAGAAGAAAAGTACATAAGAATCCTTTTCTGGATGAAGCCTTGTTTCTGTGCTGTTAGAAATCTCCAGCTGTTATATGATTGCAAGCTGGTTCCTAAACGTATGATCAGTTCATAGACTTGTCTGAAATTAAAAAAAAAAAATTTCTTACCTGGAGCACTGGATTCAGCAACTGAATGACTCTGGTTGTCAGTTACTGCCTCCTGGCTTTCCTGAGTTTCTACTGCTGCACCTGTATCTTTTTTAAAAGATTATCAGATTAACCAGTAGTTACTTTGCCTTTGAATCTATAATTGATTGGCAGCTTACTCTGAAAAGCGGATTGAGTTTCTCTTGTTTTGGTTTGGGGCTTTTTTATGTTGCATTGTTTTGTTTTTTAAGGACAGCAGAGTAGGAAGCAGTTATAAAAGTTAAAAATGTTACAAAGGAACAGAGAGTGGAGAACCCAGTTCTGTTTTAGAAGCCTTCTCTCAACACAGGAGGTACCTTGGAAACATTGTGTTCTAATTTCCAGACTCATTATAGTTTTGTTTCTTAGCAATTATCTGCTGAAAGTCTCCATCAGGACAGTTGTTCATAAATCAACAGGTATTTTTACCTGGTCAATCAGAGCAAAAAGCCAACAGACATATTTTATATCTGTATTGGGCTTGGATCAGATTGCTGAGACAACCACTTTAATCACAAAACAGACTGCCTCCTTACGGAGTTGGTGTGCTGTGTCCATTCTACAGCCTAAATAAACATTTTCAGATGAAATGACTTTGATAAAGCAGGTTTCTCAAAGACAACCTACTTCATTAAATTATAAGCTAGTATGCCTAGATTTCAGTTAGGTGGTTAATAACAGATGCAGGATGTATAAAGAACATTACTCTTACATCAGAGGTTTATATTCTTGAGCCAGTTGCCACTAAGCTGTTCATCTTTTTTTTAGAAGTTATTTAGCTGATCTGATGTAAACACAGAGGAATGTTTAGAACTTTAAAAGCCCTCCAGTTGCCTGGAGAGCAGTCCTTGTCTTCAATGAGTCAGCAGGGCTATGGGGACACCAGAGTAACTTCTTACAGCAGGCTGAGGTCATGCCATGTAACTCACTAAGAGCACCCACAGATTTCAATAGAGAAAAGCCTGTCAACAGTGCAGCAAAATATACCCAGGAGTTGAAAAGGTAAAGAAAAGATGTCATATCCCATGAACAGCAGGGTCACAGTAGCCACTTGACAGCTACTTACCCTTTTTCTCCTCAGTTGCACTGCTTTCTGGTACTTTTTTTTCAAGTACAATTCCTGTAAAATCTGTAATAACCTAAAACAGAAAAGTAACTTGGATAATTTCAAAGATTTAAAGCATAAGTGGAACAACCAGCCTATGTGGCAGTTTTAGACATCACAGAAGTTATCAGAGGTAAAGCTGCATTCATCTACCTAAGCAGAACCTTCAAAAAGAAGCAGGGAAATGGCTCAGTGACTACAGTTCTGCTGTATTAATAAATCCAGTAGCTAAATGCTGTGTACATAAAATTGATTGACTGATGTTTAAGGAGAGAAGAAGTACAAAAAGGGATTAGAGGAGTTGTTTGCAGGCTCATGACACTATGGTCTGACAGAGAGAGTGCTGAATAAAATCTAAAGAAAGGGAAAAAAACCCAAAGTAATTTAATATCAACAAATAAGAATGTTCAAAAGAAAAGTCCCAATTTACAGTGTCTTTTCAATCAGTCTTGGAAAGTATGGCAATGACCAAATACCAACATCTTCCCTCTCAAAGCCAGACCAAATCAAGTTGGAAATATGCCTCAAAAGTGAGAGTTAACAAATTTGGACCAGATAAGCAATATTCTCTAATTCCCGATGCCTTTGAGTTAAGATGTATTGTCTTTCTGGAATATATGCTTAATGCTTAATGCATAAATTATTAGTTGCAACACAAGTCTGCCAAAAATCACAACAATCTGCATTTGAACCATCAGAGCATTCAGTGTCATGATTTTAACCTTCCACTCAGAGAACGACCTGCTGGTATTATTCACAAAACCAGCCTGAAGGTCTTCTCTGGCTACTAAGATTATGGTCACTACAGAGAAGGAGGGGAAGGATCCCAAAATTTTAAACCTCAAACAACATACAAATCTATCATCCCTCAATTAATTCAATCCAACCATTAATTTAAATGCTAATTACTACAGAACTAATAGCAAGCAGTCTGTTCTGATTAGCTCTATTTTTACAGAAGCAGGACTCCATTTTAGCACTGCAGAAACATAAATTATGAACATAAAGCATCCACTCTGGCAGGCAAAGAGGTGCTGAAAATGACACCCAAGTGTACTGAACTGTCCATACCGCCAGAGCTTTGTCGTACTGTTTGGAGGAGATGTACAGTTCAGCTGCAATGTTAACATCCTCCATGGACACAAGGCTCTGGTGCTTGCTAAAGGCCTCTTCCACTATCTCAATAGCAGAGGTCACATCATTGGCTTCGTAGTAACTCCTAAAAAATACAGATATGAGATATCAGGTAATTCACATAACTGACAATATATACCTTGAACCGAAGCGAAAGGATTTTCATATTTCTCTGATTTTTGCTTATTAGCGAAGATTTTCACTAGCAAGTGGATGTTATAAAAGACAGTGAGAAAGGGGGTGTTTTTCCTTTCCTTACAACTGTTGAAAACTTTTACGTATTTCAAATAATTAACCATTTTTTTCTCCCCTGTTTGTAAGGACATTACTGGAGTTTTCATCACAGCCTCCCCCATTGGAGTCAGGCAACAATCACGTACCACATTAACCTGCTTTAAGAAACCTTCACTAATAACATTGTTATAATACACATCCTTATATTTTTTGGTACATTTCCCAAACGTAAAGATCAAAAGACCTTAAACTGTTTTGAAAGAGACAGTAACAGCTTTCCACAAGAAAGAAGTACACAGGCAAAAACTACTGTGTGAGAGCTACACACTTTAACCACAAGGCTCCCGTGGGCTAAGCAAATCCCAGCTCACTTGGCCATGTCTCGGGCCAGCTGCATGAAGCGCTCCCCGTCGGAGGGAGCCAGGAGGTTCAGGATGCGCCGGTAGCCATCCATGGCCATCTTCTGCTCCCCCAGCTGCTCGTACAGGCTGGACCTCTCCCACAGGTAGCGCACGTTGGTCGGGTCGTACTTCAGAGCTACAGGAAGAAGCAGCAGCATAGCAGGAGTTTAGGAAAAGGCAGCAGTGGATGTCACATTCATTTCCTTGATTCATGTTAATGATATGCACAGGGTTTTTGCAAGGACATCCTGTATTACAGATTCATTAATCTTTTATCAAAGTCCAGGCAGAGGTATCAGAATCTTAGCACCCTGAACCAAACTAAACTAGAAAGGAGAAGAAAACAAAATTATTGCCATTAGCAACTACCATTAATTTTAAATTATTAAAATGTTTGCTACACTACCTTTTGTGTAGCAGAAAACAGCCTGTTTAATATTGTCCTGCTCCAGTGACATTTCTGCCAGTCTAACCCACTCCTCAGTATTGCTAGGATTTAAGTGAGCTGCAATCAGTCCAAACTGCAGTGATTTCTCCATATCACCCTGGTCTTCATAGATCATGGCAAGAGTGGAAAATGGCTCATGAGCAAGAGGAGCTGTGAAAAAACAAAAAAGAATTACTAAGATTTATTGTCTAAAATCCACACTGGAAACAAATAACTTGCCTTTCTCAAAGAACAGGTATCAGAATTATATGAAACATGTGCTGTTTAAATTCAGGAAAAACTTGCAGACAAGTTTCTGATTCCTGTCTGTAAATTATTAAACAGCCTGACTGAATCTAACAACATCCATTTATGGTATTATTCTACACTGCAAGGCATGCTGATGCTTATACCTTGCATCTACAAAGACAGTAAAAACAAACTGTGTAAAGCTAAGCCAAGGCCTGGGCCTCTGCAGAATTGGGGTGCTAGTTTCTTTTTATAAGCAAAAAAATAAAGGAAGTGCACCACATATTATTAATTCTAGTCCTTATACCCTGACTTTGCTTGTAGAGTTTATTTTCATCTTCAGTGAAGCCAGACTGAATCCTGCTCCTGCACATGGAAACTTCACCCCATCCGTAAAGCCCAAAGGTTTGCCCATTCTCCCATACCTTGTCGAATGATCTCCATGCACATCAGAATGGCCTCCTCACGCTCTCCTCGAGCAAATCTGATGTTGGCCTCTCCCATCAGACCCCTCAAGGCACGGGGAAGTTTGCTGCGAGGTCTTTTCTCCTAAATGGAAAAGGGATCCTGTTGCTGCCCAAGGTTGACTTGTGCCCAAATTCACGAGACATCCTGCTCTACTTAACACCAAGTTATTTAAGTACCAGCAATAATAAATGACCAACTAAAAGACTTGCTAATGTTCATAGCTTTCTGACACTGGGAAAACTGATTTCATGATTTCTGAAAGCTTTCAAACAGTAAACTACAGTGCTTTTATAATAAACAAAGACAGCATAACAAACATCAGCATAAGCAGGATTATCCTACTTGGAACAATTTTCAGGCAAATTTCTCAGTAAGCAGCTAAAAGTCACACAAAGTGGCATTTGTGCACTATGGTCAGGAGACACATGGAAGTTATATGAAAGTTTAAATACTTGCTTTCATCATTTTCTTGGTCTCTCGATTAAGAACCATCTCCAAAACAAAAACATCTCCAGCTGTAGGCTGCTCTGTAGTTTCTTCTTCCTCCTCCTCTTCTTCTTCTTCTTCTTCTTCCTCCTCCTCTTCATCCTCCTCCTCTTCATTTTCCCCAAGCATGGATGCAAAGACCCGATGGACAGATTTACTGACCCCATCTGCTGTTTCTCCTGGTTGAGAAAGAAGTACAATAGGTTTATGATACAAGGAAGAGGACCTGTTCTTCCCTGGACAAGTGCAGAGAAAACAGCAGCCCACTTGAAGCAACTATTCTGTAAGAGTGCTGCCTGCAGAAATGCAGAAAAACTATTGACAGCCTCTTTGTTTTAAAGCTCTGCATTATTCATCACCAATGCTTGGTATGGCCCAGCCTGTAACATCTTTTGGATATCTGAAATGAAAGCAGGAAGGAACACAGAGAACGAAGCCACAGTTTTATCAATGTTTTTCTCAATCGAGAAGAATATGAAGCAGTTTTCAAGCACTGAGCTGCCTGGCTGCAATAACCTTCTGAAGAGGCTGTAAGTGAGCAGAGAATTCTACTATGCAACAATCCAGCAACCAATTTTTCAAAGTAATTGAAAACAAGATCTTGTAACCATTCCATCCATGACAACAACTATCTTTTAACATGTGAAAATACAAAATCCATGTTATTTGCATTTCTCTGGAAAAAGAACGGAATTCTTTAAAGTAAGAAAACTATGCTAAGTACTCTGAATAAATATGCTTAAGGCATATAATTTTTAAGAATTTCCCATTTTTTAATTTACAACTCTCATTATGAAGTGAACCCAGGGTTATAACTGACCACAGATCTATATGCAAAACTCCAAATATGTAGGGTTCAAAGGGTTGAGCTGGGGGATTGGACACTGAAGATGTGATTAAAAAATAACCACCACAGTATCAAGTTGGGACTGAAAAACAAATCTATCACATATTGCCTATATAGGAGAGGGACTTGGGGACCACACCTGGGTTTATGGTTATTTTTTTCAACTGGGATATATTTGATTATTTTGATTCTGACTTGGATATTAAGCATCTAAACACAAGACTTTTCTTCCCCTGCCCCCATCTGAAAAAAACTTAATTATTAATTTAATTTCTCTTTTATTTCAGTCCCTTCAGACACCAGAAGGGGAAAAATGGAGCCAGGTTTTTATGAAGTTAGTTATTGAAGAGCAAATACTTCCAGTGCCTTTTTAAAGAGGAACAATTATGTTAGAAACACCAACCATCAGTTTCATCCTGACTTTGGGATTTCCCAGATGCTTTTCTGGATGAAGATGGAGCCTCTACATCTTCCTCATTTTCCTCAGCAGATGCATTTTCACCATCCTACACACACCAAAAAACAAATTGTTACCTTCACAGTATTACCCATTTTTATTTCCCCCATGTATTTCCAGTTACCATTTGGCTTTCCAGCCTTTGCACTGCCAGTGAAACAGGTGGGATAAGCACTGCATTTTTAAGTGAATAAAACCCAGCATTACTTGCTTTCAAGACATTTATATTTTTATCAATGTGAGGAGACCCTGATGGTGATTGTTCACACCACAAAGAAACCAGTCCATTGCTTATTGGGCATTACAGCGAGGTGGGGTTGACTGTATTAGAAAGAAAAAGTTCTGTGTGACAAATCCTTCCAGAAGCCTGTCAATACCAAAGCAGCACTCATTAATCCGGTAAGAATGCTGCCCTAGGCTAACACTTATCCTTCCACGACAGCTGAGTTCTGCTGAATCTGCTCTCTGAAGACCAAGAAATGCAGAAATTCAGTAGCACGTCGACACAAATATAGCAAAGTTAAAAAGAACTGCAACACTCCGACATATCACGCGTGTTTTCTTTTAATCACACCGCCTACATAGCGTCGGACACAAAACTCTGTCTCGCTATATTTACTGCTGCCGGGAAGTGAAACGAGGAGCCGCACTGGCTCTCTCCCTCGGCTGCTGCTGGGGGAGCTGCACAGCATAGTCTGGGTGAGCCGATAGCCAAACGAGCTCCCTGCCCCGACCCACAGCACCCACTGCCCGGGGCGGGCGGTGCTGCCCCAGCGCTGCCGGGCCGGCGCCTCCGCCCCCAGCGGCGGGAGCGCAGCGCTCCCCGCACAGCCCGCCCGCGCCGCCGCCACCGCACCGCGACCTTCTGCTGATCGGCACACAGACACCGCAAGGCCGGAGCGGGAGCGGAGCGTGAGCCCCTCCACATGCAGAGCAGCGGGCCGCGCCCGGCCAGGGGCTGTCAGGAGGGTGGCGGCCCGGGCCGAGGGGCGGCCGAGCGGGGCACACTCACCTTCTCGCGGCTCTTGCGCTCCTCGCGGCGCTGCTCGAACTCCTCGAAGGAGATCTTCCCCTCCAGGTACTCGATCAGCTCCGGGCTGAAGCCCGACATGGCTCCGCTACGGCCCGGGGAACCCTGTGAGGGAGGCACCGCGTCCCTCCCGCTATGGCGCCCGCCGCAGCCGCGCCCGCCGCGCGAGTTCCGGGCGGCGGCTGCGGCGCTGAGGGCCCGTGAGGGCAGGCCGGGGGCGAGGGGCGGGCACCGAGCGCAGGGCCCGGGCACGGCGGCCTCTGCTGCCCCGGCAGCTTCACCACCGAGGGGCTTTAACTCCGTACACGGAGGGATGGTGCCGTTCTGACCGGGGCCGGGTCAGAAATGGGCGTGCGGGGCCGGGTGGGGCACAAGCAGCCAGAGGCCACCAAGAAAGGGCTTGTACCCAAAGAGGATCCGAAAGCTTGTCACAGAACACCTTGGGACAGCTCGTGCTAAGGAACGGAAAGGGAGCATTTATTCCCCAGCTTTGAACAAAGACACTCGGCAGCAGTTAAATGCACGCTCTTGCACTCCTCATTTATTCACGCTTAAGCACAATTCTGCTCACAGACTGCAGTAGCCGAAGAGCACGCATTTGTCAAGAGACAGATTAATGCTCATTGCAGCAGGACACCGGATTCCATCGGCAGAAACGGTGACAGTGAAGAAACTTTGGAATTGTCAGGTAACAGTTAAAAAGTCAAAGCAGTCAAATTTTTCTATGAAGGCTTCCACTTGGCATGGAGTTCTGAAGTTAATGCCTAAAAAAGACAAAAAAAAAAAAATACAAATAGTGAGACATACAGAAATATCCATATGCAACCAAGGTATGATCCAAACCAAGACAAGAAAACACTGGCTGAACCTCTGTTCCCACAAAACAGTTCTGAACACAGACAAGAACTGCCATGACTATTCTGAATCATGCAGGACAAAACTTCCACCAGTCATTTTCTCACTGCTGCTGTGACTTATGGTAGAGCATCCCTTCTGAATTCCCTTTTCATTTTTTTCATGCACAAAATACACATTCTGTGGTGCTTCTGTTTTTCCTGATATAATAACTCAGCAAAAAGAGAATTTAGTATTAAAATTAGAATGCAATCTTTATTATGGTTCATAATAATAAGAATAAAACTTTGATTTTGATTATAAACAGACAAGGTCTTAAGCAGGCCAAGAACAGGACAGAGCTGGACATCCTAAGCTGAATATTGATTACAAATTAAGCACTTTAAGATACTGAATAAATCACCAAAATGCTTTGATTTAAATCTTATTGAAATTGAAAGCTATTTGTAAACCAGAAGAAAACAATATTTACTGTGAATGTAAAAGATAATGTATGCTTTATTAGTGCAATAACTTATGTCTAAATTAATTTTCTTAATACACGTATATATATCACAAGAACCATTAATCTCAATTTGTAATCTTACTCAATTCCTTCCATAAAACCTGCATCCCCTATTATCTGTACATTTTCAGAATTCTCCTCCATATGACGGAGGGGAGAAAAAAGAGAAAACAAAAAAAATCAGGGTCTATATAGATCTGCACAAGCACCATGTGTTATTTTATCTAAGTAATAATGACTTCATAAATCTCAGCCTCGAGAATTTTAAACCCCACTTCAGGCAAGGGTTAAGGTACTACATTTTTAATTCCTTCTGAGAAAGAAGTTCCTTTTATACTTCAATCAGAATCTTTCTTGGTTACACATAACAACATTACAGGACAAGGCACCTTCTTTTACCTTCATCAGCAGAATCTTTCAGCCTTTGAAATAGTTCTGAAAGGATTTTTTCTTTTCTTCATAATCTGCAAATGCAGAAGCAATAGGATCTGAGTAGAGCCTTGGTCCTTCATTGTTCACAGTGAAAGTAGCTGGGAACTTTCTGAGATCGAGACCCCTGCCCGAGAAGTAAGCCTGGAGCGTTCTGAAAAACTGAACAGACCATGGATGTGAAAATAAGTAGTGTATGACCCATGGAGATTAATTATTTCTACTGACACAACTTAGATGTAGTATTTATTCTTCTGTGGGATGAAATCCTCTGTTCTGATCATTACCTGATACAGTGTAGGTAACCTAATTCAGACATGCCCACTCCATCCATGGCTTGTGCATCTGATGTCAGAAGAGCAGCAACTGTGTCCTGCTCATTTGTGCTCCCCACTGAACCACAGGGGCTGTGAGATAACTGCACCCCAGGGCCAAAGCCCTGCTGAGAGCAAACAGGACACTTCTGTAAACATTTCGGTCAGAATCAGCAACAACGGGCAAATTATTTGAACTGTCCCTTACAATCACTTTCAAGGAGAAATAAAAGCTTCTTAAAACACTGAGGAAATATTACAGGAAAACAAAAAATTTCCATTACAAATTCTTTTTAAGATTATGTAAATGTTCTCTGAGTGGCATTTTCATAGCTGTCAGATGCAGACTTATTTGTACTTCCATGAGATGAAACAACATGCAATCAGAGCACACATTTGAAAGAAACACGGTAATCATTCCTCTTCTGTTTCATAAAACAAGTGGCTGTATAATCAAAATAATTTCTTAAAAACGAAAGCTGCTGGATATATAAGCATGTTTTATGCACTACTGTGCCCTGAGAATGTCTCTTCAGTTAAGGGGTACATCTTGACTGAGAAATGGTTATTGACCATACAAAGTGCACAGCTCCTAATTTTACATCTAATGGGCCCCTCTTGCCTTTAAATTTAGATGATAAGGAGTCTCTTCATGGAAAACAAAAAAACCACGCAGAACTTCAGCTCTCTTTCTTGAAACATTTCCTTACCAGGTCTCTGTTTCTGGGGTTATCAAGAGGCTTCCATTTATCTTCTGGTTGGAAAGGAGCACCCTTTGCCAATCCTCTCACAGCCAATAATACATACAGACCCAGGAGCAGCACTTTCCACATGCTGGAGATGAACAGACTGTCTGTAAGAAGGGCAAACAGAAATACTCCTTAAATCCTACAGAGCTGTCCCTGGGAACACACAAATCATGTGAATCCAAGGAAAGTCTGCCCACCACAGATTACATCCATGTGCTATCAACTCTTTGTTTTCATAGTACTAAGGTACTTGGAAGAACAAATTAATCTAAACAAGTGTTTCCCATAACAAAGCTATTTCTAGACACTGGACTCTCTTCTGAGGGACCAGTAGAACGTTCAACACAACATATTACATTTGTAATTTTACATTTATTACATAAAGCCATTTTCAGTGGCTAATACAGCACCAGAACTCTATGTGCTCCAAGGAGAATGCAAAAATATGGTTTAAGATCCAGAGAGCTCAGTTTTTAAAACTGCATTAAATTTTACTACATAAAATAATAAGTGCAATGGTATTTAATACAGTCTGGTCTAACATACTAGAGATCCATTTCACAACTTGACTCAGGGGGAGAAAAGGAATTCTCCCTCTCACATTCTTTAAAATAGAGCTTACCAGGGAATTTGACTTTGGCTTGCCCCTTCTTAGTTGGTCTCCTCGTAATCTGTGAACAACCTGATCTCTGCACTTATATTTCTAGTAGAATGTAGGTGGGTGTCAATGACGTTAGCAGGAGTTCAAAAATACAGTAATGATTCCATTTCCAACCATGACATAAAGACCCTTGAGAATTTCATCCTTGATACTCTTCAGACCTGTTGCTATCGAACAGTGCAGTACAAATTCCTCCCAAGCTATATTGCAGAAAATTGGTAATAGGCATACAGGAAGTTTAAAACAATTCCCAGGAGAAATGGCACAGCTTTATCAAAATATTATTTTTAGTTAAAAGTAATTAGCCATATCTCTAGAATGGTGACTAATGGTTTTCAAGTAAATGAAATATGGATCACTCTCTTGATGCTGGAAAAAGAGAGGGAAAAGTAAGGTCTGCTTAATATCCAAAATCTTAACATTTTAATGGAAGCATTGCTTTCCTTCCCTGATTTTATCAGCAGTTAATATCCTCCTGTCACACTACAAACTAAGACAAAGGCTGCAAGGAGGACTCTGCTAATTTACCTTGGCCTTAGTGCATAGCATTCTTCATATCAAAGCTGCTCATATTTTTTTTATTATTTCACTGCACTCTTCTCTCTGCTATGTAGATGATACATGATTTAGTATCACATAAAATATATCCCTCAATAGACATGTTAAAATTAAAAATATTTGACCATCACCTTACTCCAGAGTGTAGATGTTTAAGTCTGACTAGAAGCTTTACATTTTTCTTTGGTTTAAATTTTCAAAGTAAAATAAAAACTGGCCACCACCCTTCCAGGAAGGTGAAGTTGTGGACATCCAAACATCATTAGCAACACAGTAAACAAAATCCTAGCAGTGTTATTTTCATAACTACAGTAGTATGTAAAAAAATCAAGATAATTTATCCAGCTTGTTTATTATTCTGCATATTTGGATTTAAAAAAAAATCATACACACAAAAAAGAAAATCCATCAAGCCCCATCAATTATGTTTCATAACACTCAACTTCCAGATAGTGAACTCATCAAGAACAGAGCAGTAGCACCAGAATAACTTGAAAAAGGCAGGTCCCAGTATAAGAGAACTGCCTTTCTTGGTCTTCTAGGTAGATATTTATTTCAGCTAGAAGTAGAAATATGCTCCTGTAGAGAAAATGACAGAAAGGGGAAAGGCAAGACTTACAGTTTGGGATTAGATTTTAGTTCCTTCTTTAGCTTTGGAAAGAGGACAAGATAAAAAAAAAGCCAGAAGAGCTGGCAGTTTTCTTCTACCTCTTTCCTCCCCCCCAATTAGTTTATTGCTTTGATTTATTTACAAAGAACTGGGGATATGCAGTATATTCAGCTAGTAAAACATACTGAAGCCATCTGCAAATAAGAAACAAGCTTTATTAGCAGAGGAACTCAGGCAATTTGGGTGACTGATGAAGCATGCAGATATGCAAGAGACTCAATTAGCATATATTTTCTGTGAGCTGTCTAAAAGAAAATCCCTTACACGCATTTGTATTGTTGCTTCCTGTGAGCTGAAGCTCTGAGAAACTGTTGAGCTAAAAAGTCTGTTTAGACCTAGAGCTCATTTTAATGTGTGGGTTGGTCTTTTTCTAGTAATTTCAATTCTTTCCTTCTGGGAAAGTCAAATATAAGCAGAACACATTCATATTAAAATACTATTAGTATACTTACACTGACTGAATTGAATTGCATCCTCACTTTTGAGGACACTAGATAAGTTTAACAAATGCTGTCAAAGCCAGATGTCAGGGTGCTGCCTTTTTAATGCACCCAAAGTTAAGCGTTAGGTCTTCTTGATAAACATCTTCAATAAATCAAATGTTTTCAAAGTGTCTGTACTAATTATATAGCCTTTCTGGCACAAGAAGTAATGTTCATGTATGTTTGAATTAAATGGCTGTGAAGATGAAAATGCTGATAGCATTGCTTGCTCAGTTCCATGCAATTCACCTCTAAAATACAGTAATATAAAATATACTAGTTTAGCTGAGAACAAGTTTTATACATATGATGCTCTATATAAACTGTATTATTCAGCAAACACTATGATTTTATTGCATTTCCCATTCATGAAGCCTAAGGTGCTGGAGTTAAGATGCTGAGCCAAGCTTCATCCTATCTATCAAACTCTCTTTATTGCATTGAGGTGTGAAAGAAGCACCTGTTAAAGTACTGCTCCAACCACAAGGCTTTTTATTTACTACTTTTATTTTCTGCTTAGAATCCCAAGTATTACAAGTCAGGAGGAAAAGCACCAAACTGCTCCACACGAGTACCTGAGCCAAGACTAAAGGCAAACGTTGCTCACAACACTCATCAGCGTGTTTGTACAACAGCAGTAACACAACATTCCACAGAGCAGCACTGCCAAGTGGCACTTCTTGTGAATTACAACCATCTGTACCAATGCAAGCACGTTGGAATACCATACAAAAATATACAGAAGCGTTTCTTTAGCAGGGGATTTGCTATACAATGTACTTAAAGTCATGCACACTTGTGTAAAAAAAAAGACAAAAAAAATTGAAGTACACTCTGCAGCTAGGGAAACCACCAAACAAAATAGAACATCCCAGAGTAGCTCCCAATCAAGTTGCCCTCAACTACAACAAAAAAGTATCTAAATGCAGTTTTTAAAGGCTATGAGATTTCATCTTTCAGCAATTACAACATCATCTGAAAATACCTCTTCTCCAAGGTTTTCTCAGCATCTCACAAGACAAGGACTTTGCCGAAGTTTATGATACATGACATGATCTGTAAGAACTTAGTTATAAACATTTTTGTAAGCACAATAATTTGCTATAGCATTATTCAAACATTTATAGATAAGATCCTGCCAGCATCTCTGAAAACCAGTAAATATTAAGAGCGAGTTCATGTACAACATCAGATTTATGGTAGCTACATAAAAACTGAAAACAGAGGAAGAGTTAAAAACTTCTAAGACAGACTGCTTGAGAAATGATAAGATTCCCCCCAAAATTACATATGTTTTCTTCAAAGTTTTAAGTCCTTTTACAACCAACAAATCCTTCCCCACTAATCACCCAAAGCAGGTATTTTGGCCAACATTATTCTGTCTATGTGCTTGAAAAAACAACTAAAAGGTCAGTGAGGAATCAAGTTACACTTTCTCTCGAGTTATCATCATACATAAAGGCCTTAAAGGTAATTCTACCTTCTCAAGGGTTTCAATACTAGAATTCCAGTGGCTAGAAAATCACCAATGGCCAGGAGTGCTGAAATATCACCACAAAATAAAAAGTGAGGTGACTGGAATGAGTTTAAGCAGCAGGGAAGACACAAAGACTGTGTGTTCCATGTTGTGCTCAGCAGCAGCAGCACTGTGGCACCCAGACTGAAGCTGGAGCCCAGTGAAAGGAAATTTTTTACAACTTTGCTATGTACTGCTTCCAAGCAGCTCTGTGATCAGCTGATGGGCAGTTGTTTGTGTGCATGTCTAAACACCTCCACTACAACAAGCTCTGAGACAGCATCACTTTCTAAGGTTCAGTGCTATGTGGTGTTAATATGGGAGGGGGGGGAAGTCAGAATTTGGGGGGGTTTGTTCAAAACACACAAAGAATCCTCTAGAGACAAATAAGAAAAGCCAGCAGTGGCTTTTCCTGAGCTCTTTGTATTAAAAATACACGTAAGAAATCCTTCTACTATACTAAACCAAGAGTTTAAGATCTTAAGTAGTTCTAGTTTTCTTTAATGAGTTAGGATAAAAAAAGTGTAATTTTTTTTTTCCTCAAAAAAAGGGAATCTACATGTGAATTTTCAGGCATTTACATGTGAATATTTTTCCTAAAAAGTAAAATTTACTATTCAAAGCTTCTGGAGCCTTAACACGAACAATCAACCCTGCCTCTGCCTGGTTTTCTTCTCACACTGGTGAAGATTTTGCTATTTAATGGCTTAAATACAGTATTTTGCTTAAACTAAAATTCAGAGGATTTCTTTTTTTGAGGTCTAAAGAGCAAAATGTTTAAAAATAATTTGACACACAGGCTTCAAAGCTGAGACAGATATCTGCAACTAGTTTTCCTTCCTTATTTTTCTTTTGGTCACAACAGAAAGGCTTGAAAAATTCAGGTCAGCTAAAGCTTTCTGACTTTGGTTGGTGCGATTCCAAACAAAAAATATGCTGTATTTGTCATAAATCTTAATTTCTCTAAGTGTAAAATGGGGTCAAAATAATTTAAAGCATTTTTCCCCAAAATCAAGTTTCAGTATGATCCACACAAATATTTTTGGTCAACTTCAAAAATCAAATATAAGGCTATGGAAGTCCACAGGCTACAGTTAGAGTGTATTCATTTACTGGTTTAAGGCACAATATGTATATACTTTTTTTTTTTTCTTCTCTAGAAAGCTACAATTTTAAAGTCACAGTGAGGAATTTCAGTTTTGGTCTGGCACTCTAATTATATGTGTCCTGTCCACTACCTGTAGACTTTTGTAAAGTATTCCAGCTGTCAGGTGCTGCAGTCTCAAATCCCGTTTCCAAAATCAGAGTGGAGTAGGTGGAAAATACTGAAGCCTGAATTGATCCTAAAATAGTGCACTTAGCCTTTTGTAAAAATAAACATCAACACACTTGCACATTTGATACTTAGACATACCCTGAAATTATTTAAGTTGGAGGGGAAAAATAGTCTTGGCTGGTATTTCAACAAACAGAACGAGTCTACAGGACACAGCTGCTGCACTTCCTCCCAGGTCAGTCCTGGTTCCCACTGTTGTGGGAACATCCTGCTTGGCACTGCAAACCAGAGAGAGCTGCTTGTGCAAGGAGGACCTGCAATGATGTGCCACAAATAACAAATATGATGATGTTCACCACTCCGGGTTTTTAGAGACAAAGTCAGCTCTGACACCACACAGTCCTACAGAATCCAGAGCACAAGCTGCCAATAACTGTAGAGAGGCAATGCTTACAAGGTTTGTTTATGACAGCATGAATAGCAAAATCTGTCTACATTTAAGAATGCAGAAAGAAACTTTAAATCTTAAGAAAATAAAGTCAAAATATCACAGCTCAGGTTTTCATCCTACAAGGCAATAAGCATATAACTGAGGCAGTTATGTGCTTGGACACCTGAAAAATTGAGGGCTGGGCAGATTTGCTTAAGAGCGAGCTATGGAATTTTCTCTCTAAATGCTTAAAATTCATTTTTAAAAGCAGCAGTGTCTATTAATAAGACGAAGTGTATACTTTTTTACTTGAGTTTGAGGATAGATGAGCTGATTAAAAGCTTTGAACACATTCTCCCATAAATAAAAATATACATCAGAAAGTATAGTCCTTACAAAAGGTTTTCAAATTTTTTAAGACTTTATGGATTCTAATATTCTAGTTTCAAGTTCTGGCTCTAAAAAAAAATGTAGAAATTGTACTTTAAAATAAAAAATGGGCTAGTTTTGAATTGTCCTTCATTGTCACACATTTCGTAGAGGCTATACAACAGCTGTATGTAGCTTTGGTGACCAAAGTATGTCTCCCCTAAAGCAACAGTGATGAAAATTTTATTTTTTACAGTGCTAAATGCTTACAAAAGCTATACTGATTATCTCCCAGAAAACAAAGAGATGCAAAAAGTCAAAGCTGTAAATTAAGTGAGAAACATTCACCATTAAAACATTAAATGGATAATAAGCACTAAGAATTCAGTGTACTTTACAACTAACAATGTTCTAGTAGCTTAGTGACTTAGAACAGCAGCACAATTCTGTACAGACTCTACAACCACTTCCAAAAACATTTTCATAGCTCAGAGTATTAAAGGTCAGTAAATGGCTGGTTTTATCTCAGTATAAATACAACAAAAGTCTAAACACACTCAGCCCTGTATTGAAATAACTTGATTCAAATGAAAGTTTCTCAAATGTTTACATTTATTAATGGCTGCATAACAGACTTTATTCTGTGCTGTTAGATGGATCAGATTTATCAGATTTCAGAAAACACCAAACAAGTTCATCACTTGTTACTGGCACACACATGGAAAATGAGATGTATCAAACATTGACATATGCAATGCTTTTGAGGTTAAATGTCAATACATTTTATTTTATTAATCACTGACTTTAAAGTTAATCCAATTAGGTTATAGATGAAAAATTCACTTAGACATACCAGCAGTCACTATGCCTTCTACACTGTATTAGTACTGCAGCGCTTACAGTTTTGTCATTATCCATCTATTTGTTTTGAAATGTAGCAAATTACTATTAATGAATGATTTGCTACACGAATCAGTTTACTCAAAACCCAAATCAGGGCAGAACTCTAAATGTCAGAAATAATATTAACTTAAATTCCAGTTACTGCAGGTTTCTTGGAAATAAAACATACAAAGAAACCTCCCACCAAAACCCCCAAACCAATCCTCGTTCAACAGGATGCTAAAATCTGACCCACTGCAACTTTTAAATCACAACTAAGAATATTAGCTTTGGACAATATTAATTCACTCAGTTCCCAGGTACATTTGGCAATTCCAGTGAAGAGGTGAGTTTTTCCTTATCAGACACATAAAGACTTTCTATGAAGTGTTAGCTACACATGTCATTGCAGCATGATGAGACTGTGAGAAACACATTTGATGACATCAAGCAGAAAAGATTATAGACTTCCAGAGTAATTTCAGGGTGTGAAGCTATCACCAAAAGCTTCTCATTAAATCTCTCCCTGTCAAAGAAAGATTCTGCTGTACCAAAAGTTAGTGGCATTTAGTATTTTAAGTTCTTACCCTGTTTCCTCATTGTTTCTGATAGTTTATAAAAAATGATATTAGCTCCACATAAATAGTTCTTATTTTGAATGCATCCTGAGGTCTAAACTCTTACAATTTGTGCCCTGATCTCCTCCCACATAGTCTAGATAATCTAAAATTTGAAGAAGAAAGTGGAATTTTAATGTAATTAAAGGTAGTAAGAGACATTCTAATGTATTTGACAAAAGCTGTTTTATAAATGCAGCCCACTCATAATAAAGGATATTTCAGTAATATTTACATCTCCTTATATATATGCAATTAACAGTGTATATATATATATAGGGTTATCCTATGTTTCTGCTGAAATGATAACTGAACAGTGGCAGAACTACAGATTCACCTAAGAGAAGCTTCTTGTCCAAAAGTAACAACAAACAATCATTGTATTTTACCTGAAAAACAATCTCATACTGTTAAAAAAATCTAGTTATTTTCAGAATGACAAGTAGGATAATTCATCCTCTCTTAGAATGGGATGAATTCTAAGACTTGTTCCAATCCTATTACCATCCATTGATTGTATGGCAAATCTAATTGGGATTAGACTCCTAATCCGGCAAACAGCTGAAGTTGTCCAGTCCACGATCACTGCATGATCCAGACACCATCCCTGACAACAGTTTAAATCTATTAAATGGCACACAAGGCATTTCAATTCAAAATAGGAGTAAGACTTCCCCTCCTTTCCCCAGTAAAGCTAAACCATCTCTGAGAAAAGGGAGTGTTGAGGGAGATGTAAAAAACTCTTGTCATCTGGGATCTCAGGCTCAGGATTATACCTATTCCTACCTCCAACTTGAAAATCAGGCAGGAAAATACACAAGATACCGGAACCCACTTTAGGAAGAGTGCTAACAATCATCAATAGAACTCCAGCTAAAAAAAAAAATCATTAAATAAAAAAAAAAAAAAATTGGTATTATCCTATGCTGCTGTAATTCAGTAGGTTTCACTTTATGACATATTTTGAAAGCTATCAAATATTGAGTCTGTTTAATTTCCAACAGTTCCAACAAATGGATTCATGCAGAAAGAGCCTGTTAAGGTGGCAAAACAAAATCAAAAGTAAAATAGAGTAGTAAGCCAAATGGACCACGAAAGTCAAGGAAAACTATCTTCCACAGAAATCAGATCCTGCATATTTCACAGCCCTTTGCCAGCTCTAAAGCAGTTCTGCCACCATCTTTCATTCACAGCCATTTGCAAGTACAACAACTCTATTCTTCTATGTCTGAACAGCAATTTCTCATTTAACCAACTGGTGCATTTAGCTACAAGTACATTAAATCACACAAATTATCTTATATACATATACTGTAGCATACATTTGATTAGAAAATATCAAGATATAATCTATTCAAATAACTTTTCTGATTTACAAACACTATATATAATCTAACCTTCTATTTTGAAAAAGTTAAGACTAGAATACCAGCACATTGATTACTGATAACAGTGACAGTGGTTTGCCTAACTACAATACCCTTATACTCAGTTACAGCACTTTTAATGACTTACTAATAAGTTGAACTGCTGACATGGATAGAAGCAAACAAAACACATGTGGCTTTCTTCATGTTTGTCCTTTATTTTGGAAAGTCACTGTGTGAATTGAGTCTTTCCAGCCAGCTCAAAGGAATTGACCCTAACAACACATTAGAAATAACTGAGGCACTTTAGGCAAGATTATTAAGATATGATGGAATTAATGGGTCAGGCTGGCTGTACTACTGTATCAAGAGTATACTTGATTGACTGAGAGCAGCAGATTTCCTCTTGGTATTCCTACAAGATGATTGAGCTGGTCTAGTATTTCTAGATGAAGGTAACAGGTATCTCAGACATAGCAGAGACAGCTAACACAGAAGCAAGTAGTAAGCTCATCTCTACACAGAATCAATACATCATTTAAACCTAAGGACTGCTGAGATTTCTTCTGTTGGCAAAACACACGCCCAGGGGACAGAATTCCTTACACATAGCTATTGTAGGCTTTATTATAAATGGCAGTCACTGTAGCATCTAGGCACTAAGATAAAATTTATACAGAGCTAATAATTATGGTCAGTATTTCCCACTATTACCGAGTTTGCCCACATGCAGAAGTTAGCACTGTATGGCAGGATAGGATTTTGCAGGGTTGTAACTATTCCATATTCATTTATGTATTGGCATTTATTAGGAGATGGTTGATTCTCTGTTTACAATAGGAAAAAAGCCTGCCTTGTCTACTTAGAAAGAGTGCAGCAACTGCACTGTTAACTCACACCATATCTCAACGTTTGCTAGCTTCTACATATGGACAAAGTCCAAGGATTAATTTCAAAATTCCAGAGAAAACTGACAATGTTTTAAAACAACATTACAGCAAATTGTTTATGAATCTGCTGGTATCCTTCCTGAATAGAAAGCTACGTAGAATACTGTTGTCTTCTCACTCTCACAAAAAGTAAAATGTGTAAGACTTGCAATAATCTCACAAATGTTCAACTCACACTGATTGAACAAATGATTTGATAGAAATAACAGTTCTATATAAGCAGTACATTCTAGTTTGTCTAGACACAAATGTGGCAGCTTTTGAATTTAACATAAAGTAATTCAAAGTATACTTGGCTGTGTGGTTTTTGTGATAGTCACAGTGTGCTTGAAATGTATTGAGTTTTAACCAGCATACTTTAGACCTGCAAGAGATGCAAGTTCAGAACACAGACACAGCATGGCACAGTGAATAAAAAATGTCTGTTTTCACAAAGCAGTACAGTGAAATACCAAAATGTCTACAAGGCAGAGTATTGAGATGTTGCACTGGTATGAGTCATGTACTTATACACAGTTAAATCACTCCATTTTCAGAGACATGAAATAAACACCAGGAAAAGTTTTCTAAGCAACATGAATAAAACCATGAATTTTTGTAAAGTATTCACAGTTCTGTCCTCTTTCCCACATAATGTAAACTACTGATCATATTAATTTAGGCATTTCTGTGTTGCAATTTTTCCCATCTCCAGTGTTAAGTTTCTAGGGTGCATTGTCCTATATAGAATGAACATTACACAAAACAGCACAGCACATGTAGAAGAAGAGAAAAGGTTACAAAGTGTGGGACTCTGTATAAATGCATTCGTCCAAAGGCCAGCATTGCAACAGACAAAGGGAGTGGAACTTTGGCTGCAATCTTCAAGAGTTTACTGTAAGAATAGAAAGAAGAAAAATTATCATTTTGTAGCCACATATGCAGAAAGCATGCAAATGCCATATTTCATTTTCCTTTGCAAAGTGATTTATATTTCAAGATTTTGTTAATCTTTAAAACTGAACAACTAGGTCTAATATACCATAAAAATTGATGCATAAGGAAGAGAAATTATTCAAAAATGTTAATGTCATTACAAATATTAATTTAGAAATTTGTTCTCTGTAACATAGGAAGACTTAATTGTTTAGATCACTTGAGATAACAGGTACTGATCAAGAGGATAAATGACATTCATTACTGTTGTCATTCATGAGGCACTGACTAATTTCATATCTCAACAAGAAATAATTCTGTCAGCAAAACCAAGTTCTCAGAACTTCTTAATCCAGTAGAGTACACATTATATTTCTACTCCCATAAGGGAAGCTACAAGAACATAACTATAATACTGTAGAATTCCCTTTTCCTTGTACTTGTCTGACAATAATTGCTCAATGTATTTGGATTCTGTGACACTTGAAAGGATTCAATGAATCATGAGTTAAAAAGTCACATTTCAAGAAATTGTTATGCAGCCAATTGCTTAGACAGCACATACTTCATTTATTTCCATGTGGCAAATACAGGGGATTTTTTCCTCTTAACTGAACTAGAGTTTGCACACATTTTAGCTCATCTTTTAGACTTAACCATATGAATCTCTATAGAGGCTGAACAATTACAGCATAAATTAAGTTTTACCACACAAATGGTAATTCACAAACAAGCAGGAAAGCAAAACTAGAGATTGGGCTACAGTACCTTGATTTCACTTCAGAAGTACTTGAATTCATTAGAATTTCTAAGATGCATATGAGGATAATAGCTGTGGATCTACAGGGATCAGGATCAAGTCTAACACTGTACCTGCAAAGAAATTGTTTAAAAATCCCATCACTTCTAAACTAGGCTGCCAAATAATATCCATGTGCTGATGACAAAAAACATACATGAAATCTATATGGCAGCCCTGCCTGATTTTAAACCCCTTCTGAAACATTACTTTCTTCAACAGATCACCAATTCACTTAACACCTATTTACACCACAATACAAACCAGACAGGACAGAGAAAACAATTATAATTAACAGAAGTCTTTAAAACTGTAAGGTAACTAATAATGTAAAGAATCAAACATTTATAATTTTTATTATCTTCAACGGTTCCTGTAACTTTCTTCCACCTTAGTGTCAATTTAAAAATTTACCTGAGATTTTTTAACCAATAGATTAAAGATGGCAAGTTGAGCAGCACAATCCACGTGAATAAATTAAGGACTGTAATGTGCATCTTAAGACTGTTAACAGCTTCAGCAAGTGTTTTACTGTTGGAAGGAGACTGTGTTGCTTCTGGAATGCTGTCCACTAAACTCTGGGCTTTGACTGTGTGTGTACTGGAGTTCTGTGAAGTTTCTTTTGAGTGGCCTGAATCCTGGAAATGAAAGACAGAAGTCACAAAACCGTGCACAGGTTTGTAAGAACCCACGCTGGGGAAAGAGGAGGGGAAAAATATCCTAACTGTATCACACCAGCTGTGATTTAGGAAGAAAATCTGCAATTTATGCCTCAAAAAGCCACCAAAACAGACTCACCCTGTTGTGCATGTTTTGCTCTGCTCTTACAGTTACATGCAGTTTTATAACCTGTAAGACAAGCAGTTGTTTGTTTAGTAAGGATTCTTCACACAAAAGCTGTAGTATAGGAAAAGAAATTGAGGAGTCCTTACTCTTCAAGGGAGCTGTTAGTCTTTGTTTTTATAATATTGCCTAGCTATAAGTTAAAATTTTCAATTATCTACGTTGTTGTAGTGGGCATGTGGGACCACACATTTCTTTGTAAGATGCATTAACAAAAGAAGAAGAAAAACTCTATGAGATATCTACACTGATAAATTAGAAATACCTGTTTCAAGCATAATAACTTTCTTTTATGTATGAAAAAGGGTAATTTGGACTTTTGCTTTTAACTTGGGGTTAATTCAAAGCACCTAAAATTTTCAATTCAGTTACAAATACAAAATGTTTACCCTTTCAGTACCTTGAACAAGTATTGAAGATAAATAATGAGTACAGCAAATGCACCACAAGTGGTCCAGCTAACCAAAGCAAGAGATATCATCCCACAGAGTCTGCTGGGTGTAATCAACTTATCTTTCTGGAGTTCAGTAGGTCTAAAAAAGAAAAATCCAGAAACAAAACTCCTGTTGTACTTCTTCCCAGACATAAATTTCTGCTTGCTTTCAAACCCAGATGCCTAAAATCATGTATAAATTCCATCTGCCCAGAATTCAATCTTGCCCGAGCATTCACACAGAAGCAAACAAACAAAAAAACCCCAAATTGTCAGGGTCAAAGTCATCTAGAAGAGCATAATTATATAGCATCACGTTGTTTTACCTAATCAGAGTTAACCATAATGAAGAGAAGAGTCTCAGAGATGTAGAGAAAAATACTCCACTCCAGTAGGCAATGCCTGTCCCAAAAAGAAATAGAATCAGGGACACAAGGGGGAACCATGCATCCTGACTACTCAGTACAGCAGCATCCACCTCTGGTAGTGACAGTGATTCCCATATCTCTCTAAACCAGTTAAACCTGCCAAAAACATGAAAGCAGTATTATTTATCACTTCCAATTGCTCTTACAGTTAGATATCTATCATCTATTCCTTCTATTACAGTCTTTCAAGCAAAGTAACAGTCAGGTGTTTACAGTGACTACAAATAAAATAATACTCCTCCCCAGCAACAGTTTTACTGAAACTTCTGCTTTGGAAACTGCTTTAAACAAATAAATGATGCAAACTCACCCCTGCAGAAACACAACAATGCTTATAAGAGGTTCTACTTTGTAGGGCTTTGCTGCCCTAACTAGTTCGAGGGAGAAGTCTGAACACTGGCCTAGGATCGAGAACAGAGAACATCTGTAGTTACTGTCATGAACTTCAACAAACATCATCCACAACAAAATATAAATTCAGACAATGATGAGTTGACTTGAAAACAAGATAACCATCTCTTGTATGAGTACTGCAAGGCTGCATATTTTACCACCAAGGCCCTTCTCCACTGGGTCGCCCACATTAAGGCAATATGGCACATGAGCTCCTAGAGACATTGTGGAGTTTGTTACAAACACCCCCTGACTTGTAACAACAATGCATTTTGTCTGAAGACATGACAGCATAACAAAGCTGCAATGCAAATCTCATCTTCCTGCAAGAAATAGTGTTTCCTGCACGTTAACAATACATTTTAAACTTTTACATGTACTTTTAAGTAGATTTTTGGTAATTCTAAACTACTGTGCAACACCGATATTTCACAGAGAAGGGACTGCAAATTAAAATAATAAAGATTTTGCTACAACACAACCTTGAAGAACTACCAGCTAAGAAAAAAATAAAAAAGAACACAGATCCAAGTATTTCTATAAGTTGAATGATATTTAGCTTGAAAAATTCACATCTAGCTAGTCTTTCATCAGTAAACTCAATAAGCAATTTCTTTAAAAACACTTGTGACAGAGAAAAATATACAGATTTTTAGAAAGCTACCTGTTGATCTCAATGTGCTCAGTTGTCCTCCATAAGTAAGAAGAATATTAGAAACAATATAGACTGGAAAAGCACCAGCATGGAACCTTACTATCTGAAAGACAATGATAATGGGATAACTTCATTTCTATCTATAAAAAATATATTTTAAAAACACATACACAAATATATAATGAAGCCAGAATGATAATGAGATTAGAAAATCTTTCTTGAAAGATCCAGTTTCTCATTTTAATGCATATTTAATAATCTCCAATAGCAATTAATGTTATAGATGGAAAAGACTAGAATCTCTCATAAGCAGCTGATGAAACAGGTTTGGATAAATGATCAAATTAGAAACAAATGGGGTTTTTTCCAGTCAAGAAAAGTATGAAAAAAATCAAGTATCACATTTCAGTAAAGTAAGTTTAAAACAATTTAAAAGCCACTTTCCAAGCGAAATCTGAATACAGTTTTATATGCTTTTAGGCAAAGAACTTTTGGAAGCAATTACATGCAAGTATTAATTGGCTTCCACTCTCCCAAGTCATGATTAATATACCAAGAGCCTATAAATTCTTGTAAAATAACAACAAAATGAAAAATCCTTGCTCTAAATGTATACATTCACATAGAGAATCTTGCCAGTTTTATTCCAGCACTATGCTTAGGTGCTTGTAAATTAATTACTCTTTAGATCCAGAGAACTGCAGATGGCCAGTCTATTTTTACTGATCCCCATGTCGAAATGTATTCTTCATTGATAACCAAAGAAGATTTCTTGAAAAGGAGCATATGGACCTGCTTAGGCTTTTTCCCCCAATTTAATTGATGCCAAATGTATTTTAAAGTTTTAACACCACTGACTCATCAGGCAAGAAAGTTAAAGTGACCTACAGATATTGAGCTCACCAAAAAGCCACATACTCCACATTTACAGCAGCTCTTTAGAGCTAGAGAGCTTTTCTGCTCTGAGGACTGGGGCCTGACATCCATCCGGGAGAAATCCTTGCCAAGGGAAAAAGTTGCAAAATGATCATTGAATAGTGCTCCTCTTGGCATTAAGGAGGAACCTGATGTACCACAGTAGGAAGGGAGGAAGTAAAAATTTCTATAGATGCTACTGACATAAAAAAACCATTTAGTATTAGTTTTTCTTACTTGCCCAAGAACCTGTAGAAGTGATGTCTTCAGAATTACCTTGAAAAAAAAATTGTTTCATTAAATGGTAAGCGTAAGTACAAAATACTTTAATTTTTAAGAAGTAAACTTAAACAGCAATCCCACAACTAAAATGTACAACACCTTGCTATTGACAATTAAAAGCAAATGCTTTAAAGTTTTAGAGTCCAACTTTCAGTACTAACCCATCTGTTGTAAAATACTTGTAACACACACTACATGTTAAAAAGGCCAAACACCCACCTTTAGATTTGCTTCGTATTTATTTAGATTAATTAGCTATGGTTTAAAAGACTGAATTATGCAAAAATTATCCAGCAATGCAAACTAGCAATAAAATAAAACTGTTTTACTCACTTCATACTGACAGTCTGGGGAAGAGTAGATGTTTAACTCTGGAAGGCTGCTGTCACTGTGAGGCTGAGCAATATGCAGTTTGGCAGAAATCTCAGCAAGAGATGGAACTCTGAAACAGCAACTTACACGGTCACTGCTGTCTTTATAACCAAGCAGAAAAACCAAACGTGTCTCAGTCTTCAACAAGTGCACATAAAGCAGATCTACCACACTAAGTATCACCTCAAGCTGTGAGCAAAATGGTGTAAGGAACTTGTTTATCCTGTCACAAAGAACTAGGTAACATCCTCAGTTCCCTCTCCTCTGAACTATCCTGGGACATGGCCCTAAGGAAAGCAGACAAGTTCAGAGAACACACTGCCTAACAGAGCATGCAAATATAGTGAGTGCCAGAACAGGAAAGAACATATCCTCAAGAATACAATCCAGTTTCCTGCAAGTATTATGCTGCTGGAAAACACAGGGGGCTGGAAATTGTGAGGTATCCTTCAGACTTATAAAATAAACTAGAAATACAGTTTTCAACCATCTGAAATACAGTCAGGTTGTTCAACTTCATAAGTGACAAATATATTTCAAGCTGTATCATTTGATTTTGTCAGGACTATGCTGCTGAAGCAAACATAGGGCTGCTATATATTCCAAACCCTGGATTCCAGGACGAAGCCAGCATTCAGAGCAGCCACAGTTCTCCACTCATGAGAAGGTGACTATCCTGAGAATTTCAGACCAGCATATCTGACTTCTTTTACAGGAAAATTAGTGAGAACCATTAAGCAAACAATTAGTAGGTATTCTTATTCTAGAAAAAGTCAAAACATCTTTGTCAACAAGGGCAGAAAGCTAAATGAGGAAAAGATACAGAGACCAAACACTTAAGACTGGAGAAACTGTCTCACATGAGAAATATTACCACAACAGGATGCAAATATTCTTCAAAAAACATATAAAAAAGTTTTTAATTGTTAAAGTCCTTACTTCGCTACAGTTATTGAGTCTTCATATGACCAGGGGATATGAAGTCTGTAAACACTTGGTTTTCTTTCTGAAATGGAACAGCATTAAAAAATATAAACTTAACTAAGAACCAGATGTGGCAACTGTGTCTCTAAAAACTACAGGGCCAGTAAAACAAAGGTGGCACACAGATCATTACACAGAATCTCTGGGCTTGCAGTTACATTGCAATGCAGATCAGAGCAGTTAGTAGCAAAATGTTTAAACTCAGGCTATTACAGGACAAGACAACGAGACATAAATGTTTAAAAGGAAGAACAGTTTTGAGAAGAGTTCTGCTTTTCAATATGAAACAAAACCTCAGTCGAATAAAATTCATCACTTTCTTTTTGTTTGAAACAGGGTCCTTTAGCAACCCATCCTGTTTAAGCTTATGTAGCTCAACATTCAAATTTGAGTCCCGTTATCAGCAAATACAAATCCTAGCCAAATGTGCTTTACTCAAGAAACACTTTCAATATAAGGCAGAATCCTGATGGAAATTCAACTTCCCTTTGCTGGGAAATAAGAAAAACAAACATTAAAGGACTAATTCCTCATTTTCGTTGATCCATCCTTCTTAAAGTGGGAAGTGAGTGATATTAGCAGACATATTTGAACAGATTATAACAGCAATGCCTAAACTCCATTGCATGAGAAGATTTTAGTTTCTACAAATTTTCAACAATTTGTTTTATAAATTTGTACTTTAGAAGACTTCTATTTACCTTTGAGTGACTGGCAGTGACTGTCTATATAAATTTTGAAAGCTTGATATATCTAGAACACAAAAAAATAGAATTCACTCACTTTTCTCCAGACAAACAGTGGTTATATTACCTTAAAAACTTAAGTAGCATTCTTACTTGGTTGAAGTGCTGGAGCTGTACATTGTAAAGTAATCCAGTTGAATTTAAAAGAATTTTGCTTGAAGAAAACCCTGTAAAGGATTTTCACTTATTAGATAAAATTATCTGAGAACGCACTACATTTTCAGATTATTTCTTTTCCAGGAGAATGACATAATTTCATATCTGTTAGTCTAAACCCCATGTTTCTCATTTCTATGTTACTAACAAAAGCAGTGTTAGCTTCAGTGAAAAACAACCCCCAAAAACCTCCTGACCTGACAATTTTAGGCAAATTTATTATCCAAAGGTTAGTTATGTTAGTTTTCCATTTTTTCCAAAAGCAATGTTATACTTACCAAATGAAAAAAGATGTGTTACAGGGAGCTGGACTGTTCTGGAATCCTCTTTGAAGAATTCACAGCCCAAAGTATACTGCAATTGAGGATATTAAAAACAGATCTAAACCCAAGCACAAGACTAGAAAGCCTTTGTACTTGCCAAATTACATTTCCCAAGTGAGCTCTCCTTTATCTTTGCTTACCCTGAACATTGTGCATTACTAATTTCACTGCAAGATGCCTCTGTCACAACTATCTGAAGATACACTCAGAGAAGAACATCACACTCATTTGTGCTGTGAATAGCTTCTTGGATCATGGATTAATATATCAGACACTCAGAGACTGTATTTGTGTCACAGAAAGCAATGTCAGATCTGATTAGAATGGAAATTCCAATTCAGTAGTCTGCCATTTCCAGGACTAACTGGAAAGGTCTGCCAGATCCAGAAGGGCAGTACACTAAGCCTTCAAATATCCCTCTCAATGGGATCCTGAGAACCCTGGATGCAAAGACATCCATCTCATTTGTGAGATTAAAACTGTTAAACTCTGCACAACTTGGTCTACTACATCATTTGTGGTTTAAGAGCTTGCAGAGATATCTGACTTATGCTTCCCAGAATCCAGGTGTGGTGCCTTCAATTAGCTGTATTCTCTGCTAACCTGGGTAAGAGAAATGACTGTTCAAAGGTATGAACATTCAGGAAAACAACCAGAGTATTAAGAAGAACAAGGAAGATTACCATTAGAATCTCCAACAAGAACTCTAAGAACTGATTTGAGAAATGTGGCTTTGTACATGTTTCAAGTGCTGTTCACGCCTTATTGTTTGGTATTTTATAAAAGTGTTTCTGAGCTTACAGAAACTGCTTTCAAACCACACTACACTGTGGGGTCTATGGTTTCTCAAAGTAACTTAGCACATATTTAATATACTTCCTTTTCCTCTTGTCACAGAATACACTAAGCAAGCAATTTCTGAATGTTGTATTTTTTTACCTTATTGCCAACTGCAGGTGGTACCTGAATGACAATGTGGGACAAAGAAGGATAGTCCAGAAGTTTCAGCATTACAACCTTAAAAAGAAAGGAAAAAAGAAAAAGAAAGAAGTAGCAAAGCCATTACTGAACATACCCCTTAGCTTGCCCCTTGCCAGTTCCTAGTTGTCTACCTCTTGTACCCTTTTCCTGTGAAATACAACCTGCTCCAATGCTCCAAACAGAACAGATCCTTCCTCTACGACTTGCAACCACCCCCTGAAGCACCTCTCCCTCCTACAAGTTAGGTACACTTACCTTGGTGGTTGGAAGTAACTCAGCTCTCCAGGATAAATCAACAGCTTCCAGGCTGTAAAAATTCATGCACATTAAAGGATAAGCATGCTCATTATGCAGGCCCAGCATTATGGCAGTGGATTAATTTATCAGCTTCTCTCTCTCTCTCTCTCTGAATTAACATTTTAAATTGAGAAGAAATTTGGGTGCACTGCTACCACAGTAATTTATCAAACTGCAGTAATTTCAGATAGTGCAAATCTTATTTGTGCAAAACCAAGCCAAGCAAAGCTCCAACTCTCTCATACAGAAAACCTGCAGCATGTATTAGCCAAGCAGCTCAGACACAAAATGAAAACTTTTCATGAGCTAAAACTGCACTAGCATTGAATTACCATGCAGTTTTATTAACATCTGTTAAACATCAAAACCACAATTTTTTCTATGAAAATATCTAAAACAGAGCATATAAATAAAAACAACTGTTAGCTGTTAAAGAGTTTGCAGCAGTTCTAAAACGTATTCACAGAACTGCAACATATTCATTTGGCCACTTCAGGTTTTGATTTTTTGAATACCAGAATACTGCTGTTTCTCTAAATAGTGTTCATGACCTCAGGACAATCCACAGCCAACTATTGTTAGATGAGGTTTTAGTAGCAGTCCTGAACTAGTAACGTGCACTTCATGCCGATCAAAGGTTCTACAAAGGAGTAACAGCCAACTTCTTGGATCAGGAAAAAGTAATTGTGACATTTGGATATCTGCTGGAGGCAAGACTCTGGCTATACACCTCAGTGATTCCAGAACAGATAAAAACTCTGCTAGTTCAATTTTGCCTGGAAGCTTTCCCTAATTTGAAGGGTAGATTAAATTTACTTGGAGTTTATTTTACAAATTTAAGCTAAGACAATGTTTTAAATCTACTGTGTAATGACTGTCATAACAAATAAGCACTAAACCACACACCCTTCTAAATACTTTTCATATGACAGTAGCAAATTTGAAGAAAGAAAGAGATGCTTTAATCCACTCTTTTGAAGGCTCTGTGTGACATTAAATGTCTTTTGTCACAAGATTCTAAAGAAACAGAATGACAGGGTGGTTTGGGTTGAAAAGAACATTAAAAACCATCTACTTCCAACAACTCTGCCATGAACAGGGACACCCTCTCCTAGACCAGGTTACTCAGGACCCCATCTACCCTGGCCTGGAACATTTCCAGGGATGGAAATGTTCCAAACACCTCTATGGGGGAGCTGCTCTGATGCCTCACCACCCTCACAGTGAACAACTTCTCCCTAATACCCAGCCTAAACTTGCCCTGTCATTTTAAAGCCACGACCCCTTGTTGTGCCACCTCATGTCCTTGTGAAAGGTCCCTCTCCAGCTCTTGCTATGAAGGTCAAAAATACAGCTCCCTGAAGAAGAATATCATCTATTTTAAGAAAAGCTATTCTTTCCTGTTTTCCTGGGGATATAGAAAGCATGAATTATTTACAGTAACGATTTTACTTCCAATCCCTTCCTACCAAGGATAATTTATAGGCTTTAAATTCAAACACAGTCTCACAAAACCCTTTGAATAAAGAACAAGAACTGTTCATACTCACCACATTGATGAATTGGTGTTCATGCACCCATAAATCCAGCTACTTGTGTCCTGTAAAATCAGTACCATAAAATACTACATTAACAGTGTGTGATTGCATTTATAAATATATTAAAAATACTGATTACTTCAAACAATGCAAGGGTTAAAACTGATGAAAATTAAAGGACTGATATCATAATCTTGCAATTATAATTGCAAAGACAGAAAGGTGAAGCTTTAGAGTGAATGGTGGGGGTTTCTGGGAACCATTTTAAATAATGTCAGTTTGTATGAATAAATACAAGGTTAAGCAAACAAGCTTTCCTAATTTCTCTTTCAAAAATTTGGCTGAATGTATGTGTCTCAAGCTAAAAATACAAGAAATGCACATTATGGTCTTTCCTCTTCATAGGAGACAACTGAGATGGTGCTGTCTCCTCATCTGTCTTCCATTCACTTTCTCTGCTTAGTGAAAGATCTCTGTAGCCTTTCAGGTTCACTTATATTTTATTATGGGAAAGCAAACCTATGAACAGCTTTCCCAAATTAGAAGTATGGCAAAAACAGAGCAGCACTAAAAACAACTTCTTCCTTCCAAACCATCAATACAGAACTTCACTAAATTAAAGGACACAGTAATCTAGAGCTAACCTGAAGAGTCAGAAAGAAAACATTTGAGGTTCAGGTGGCATTGAAGGTTTCAGATCTTGAATACTAAGTGTGACATGCTAAAACAGGTAGTACCTCTGACATGCATTAGGCTGTGATTGTAAATGGATGGCAGCAATTTCAACAGCTGCTCATTAATTGTCTTAAAACTGCAGCAAATGGAAATTAAAAAGACACATCTTTACAAACGAACTCCAGACATTAAAGAAGTATTTTCTCACCAACATACTATTTTCACAGTAAACATGACTGTATGATATTCTGTGGCTTGCAAGAGGAAATGAGAAATATTTTCCATCAGAATCCTAAAATAAAAACCAACTCATTAGTAAAAAAAAAAAAAAAAACAACACAGAAACGCCCCCCAACAAAACGACCAAAACAAAAACATAAACACACAATGGGGAAAGAGATTACTTACATTGTAAACTGAGTAAGTCCATTTTGAGTCTTTGACTGTAATCCAATTGAAAGCTCCTAAAAATAAATATTTCAGTATGCTGCACTGCAGGAACAATTATTCTTAACTCCAAAATCTTGTATTTTACTGATCACCAAGGTCTTATCTCCTATCCATATATGGATGCAAACCTTATGTGCTTTAATCAACACTGAGGATTGCTACTGCTTACAATTACATGCAACAGTTATCATCAGTTACACAGGAAACAATAAAGCCCTAGGATCCTGTTACTAAATACTAATGGCAAAATAAAAACCCCATGGATCTTGAAACAAAATAAGACTGCCCTTTTGACATCCAGCAATTCCCAGTTTCTGAGATTTTCTACTGGATAACCTGGTGTAAATATGAATCCTCAGAATCCAAGCTATATAAAAGTGACAGACTTTTGCACCTACCCTTGTTAACCAATTTAATACCAAAATCAAATAAAAGCAGATTGCTTAGATCTAAAACCTAGTTTGTCTGCAGGAGGACAAAGTGTATTCTGAAACTTTGTTAGTGAGAAGATTAACCATTAACAAAGCAGTATTACTGAATCCTATTCAAAAGAAAACTGCTGCACACCTGTCAGGTGTGTAAAAGCTTCAGGATTTTCCTCAAACATCTTTGCAGGGTGTCTCACAAAGTGGTGATTCAGTACAGACATTCTCTTCTTTGGATCTTCAGTTATCTAAAACAAGAGCACATTATCAATTTTTTACCAATGTGTGTGATTTAAGATCATCTCGTGATCACAGCTAGCAATACAGTTTTGTGGGGGGAAGGCAGGAGAGATTGTTAGAAGACATTGAGCCCTTTCTGTTCTGAATTCAATGCTCTGAAATGCCATCAATAGTCAATCACTGCAATACAGAAAATCTACACATTATAAAGCACAGCCAAAACTTTCAGGAGTTTTACATTCTCACCAACTCATAACACCCGGAAACCATTCCATTAAACTTTCTTTACAGACACACATGCATTCTTCCTGAAATGACACTTAGGCCAGAGCTTAAGAAAAATTCTCACATTTAGGCTAATCTGAGTTCTCATATCCAGCTGTATAGCTACACTGTGATTCACTTTTGTTTGGGGTTGGGATTTCTCTTTGTTTGATCGGTTTGGTTTTGCTTTTTCCAAATAGGCCTTCCAGGACTAATTTTTATCTGTTCCACTTTCCAAAACTGTGGCCACTACAACTGATTTCTGAAAAGTTTTACCCTCTAGCACAGTCAGTGCTGCAAAACAACTGCACTGCTCTTTTTGTCTCTCTAAATCACACATTAAAGTAAGTACATGTGAAACATGTCCCAAACAGCCTCAGAAGGAACACCTGAAATCCTTCCTCCTCTGTGTCTTGGGCTCTGCTCTTATGCACACATTGAGACGCCAAATTCACAGCTACAGATCTAACAAAATTTGTTTATCCTGGTGCAAGATGAACTGGATCTGCTGCTTTGTGGAAGAAATCTTCAGCCCACAGCTCAGCCATAAAGCATCAAGCAGTCAATAATAAAAACTGAGCTAACACCTTGTTATTTCTGACTCTTTGGTCAAACAACACAAAGGGATTTTTCATTGACTGGTACAAAATGGAAACTACTTTCTCAGTGTGACTTAAAATAATCAAGAAAGAGCTCTCTCTAAAATAGGGAGATATCTCTCCTGATTAAACATTCTGGGATGGAAGAAGAAAGTGTGATGGGTAAATATAGAGATCGCATATACAGACCTGCCTTGTGTTTTCATCTATGAGATCAAAAAAAGCTCTAATGGTAGCCAGGATCAGTTCTTTGCACCTAGAAGACAGAGTAAGTAAAATTAAATCTAGGACGGAAAGATCCAGGGTGATAAAACTGGTCAGAATAAACTTCACCATAATATTAAACTGAAGTTAAATTATGGTAGAAAGTGATAACAGTGGAGAAGAGAGCTATGCAGAGTCAGTCAATTAACCTTTGTTCCATTATCTTACCACACTATGGAGAGATGGTCAGTTGAGGCCCAAGCTCTAGGCACAGCTGAGCTCTGTTCGGGTGAAGAAAATGGTTAAGCTTTTGTTAGTACTCAACATTCTACAATTATATAGAAAACTTTCCCCTCCTTATTTAAACATATTTGCACAATTATTAAAAAGAAAAGCCTTTATCTTAAGAGTTTCAGGGCTTAGGGTACAACAGAATGACTTCTTCAGTCAGCCATCTTGCAAGCGCTGAAGCACGTGCAAGGTGGAAATTATAAAACAAAATTACCCAACTGTCTATGGTAAATAGCAGAGACTAACGGTGAAAGGACAGAAAATGGAGAGGAGGAAACTTACCAAAAATTTCTTCAAAGACTGCTTCTATGACTAATCTTACTATTTTAATAACTGATCCTAGCACATGAGAATAGCGGCATGCCAATGAAAGCTGCTGTTGAGAAACCAAGGGCATCCTCAACATAAAGAACATCAGAACACCACAAAGAAAGACCTGGTCAGTCTGAAGCTATTACTTGCTTTAAATGGATTTTATGTATTACATTTTAGGGACTAACATTATCAAAAAAATCTCCCATAAATGGAGCTCATCAACCTATTGCTCAACATGAATCAAATAAACTATGAACTATTAATGCATCATTGGGAAGAAAAAAACAAACTGAACAATAACAACCACAACACAACCTCCAAAACAAACCAAACAAAAGCCAGAAAGAACTGGTACCACTAGTCAGGAAATTTCATGCAAAATTCTGGTCACCAACACTCAAGAGAAATGAAAGTAGAGCAGATGCAGAGAAGGGTTACTAGGACAAAGGGAATGCAGAGTTAATCCTCTTAGCCTAGCAGGATCCGAGCTGAGCCTATTTATAGACAGGCTTTCTGTACAACACACAGGGAGGTAAACACCGAGGGAATGACAGCTATTTCATGTAACATTTTAAGCAGATGTCAGAAGAAAGGCATTAAAAAACTGGCTTCTGCAGTAAATGGAAGTTGGAAATTACAAATTTGCCACCTCCTTGTGTTTTCCAGCTTCTCCATTGTCCATGTAGGGAACAAGTTGATGGAGAGGGGATGGAACAACAAACCTAAATACTTTCTGATGACCCTTGATTAATTTTGAAAGGATAGATGCCTCAAATAGCAGAAAATTGGACTTGATGATCCTCTACATCCTTTCTATTCCTGAATTCTTTGAGAAACAACAAATACAAAAAGAAGGTGCTATGCCAGAGCTCTCTTTTATAATAGAACACTCTACTGCTATACTACACATTCATCTTTCTCCATATACACACCTCTTCCAAAAACCTGGGGAAATAAAACCCGAGTTCTGGAACTGAAGAAGTGCAAGCAGGTGCTAAGAAGAAACAGTACCAAGTGATAGATGATTCCAGTCAGTGCCACACATACTCCTCCAGTGCAGGCTCATTTAGAGTACATCAACTATTTTTGATTTTATAACCATACAGTATCCATATAGTGTTTGAACATGCAGTATTTTCATATTGATTTACACTATGCTGCCCATATAGACACTGATACATGCATTACATTAATAACTATCTAACACAGTTCCATGCAAAACCAAAAAAACAGTTTGCTTTTTTACCACAACAGATAAGGCACTGTCATGTTGACTCAATCTTGGTAGAAAAGCCAGTCCTGAACGAACTTGGTAATCTCTGAATCCTCCCGCCACAGAAAGGGTAGTTAAATTTCTTAAATCTTGGGCCTTTAGAATCCAATGATTGTTTACAGCTGTATAAAAATCTATAAAATATATTAAAATCAATCACCATTTTCCCATAAGCCTATTTGATATACCAAAAAAAAAGCTATATAAACATTAACTAAAATGTTCTGTAAGCCCCCTGAGAGACATTTGAGCTCTGATTATCACTTTTGATTCATGTAAGAGAGGAAAATTATTGTTTTAACCCAAAGAGGTAGCAGTTAGGAAAGACAGATACATTTTCTGTATCAGCTGAGCACATATATTGTTAGGGTAGCAATCCATAGGTTTATTTGAAGGACAGACACAGATTTACTTGAAGTCCAGAAACAGTCAGTAAGGAAGAAGCACTGCACTGAAATCAATTGTAGGATGGAGAATTAATACAAGCACAAATAATCAAATTCAGTAGCTAAAGATAATCCATTCCTCTTGGGTGTCACAGAGAAAAATGAAAATTAATGTCTGTTCCCTTTCCTTCACCAATTCCCTCAGTATCTACATGTAACAGCACAATTATTACTAAACACATATTTAATCAGTATAGCTTAATCAAATCTAGTTTTTCAGGAAGTGTATAGTACATGAGTAATGATTATACTTTATTTTTATGCCACACTTATTTAGGTGAGGGAAAATATGATCTTTTTGTAAATATTTAAAATACGTTATGACATCTATATTTACATTCCCACCTCTACAACCTCTAGATATGAAAAACATTAAATTTAGCACCTTTTACAGAACTAATACTATCTCATTCGATAAAGATAAAAGTCATTGCAGAGGTCAAGTTTCAAAGAGGAGAAGGAAAAGAAAGAAAATACGTCATTCACTGGAAAGCTTACAAATTTAGTAACATGCCCTACAACTTATTAAATTACAAATTATTGAGAGCTCCAGGCCTCGCACAGAAACTCAAGTCCACATAATCCATTCTGTATGACACTTGACTTTCTCTGAGTGTCCTGGCACCCTCAACTACCTGAGTAACAAAGGAACAGTTCCATTACAGTAAATAAAGCAGTACATTTTGCTGTTGATTTGCAAGAATCTCCCCACTAAAGCTTGAGAGGATCAATAAAGAAATACCATGTGATTAGACAAATGCAATACTCACCAGTAAGATATTTGTCTAAAGGCATTACAGGTGCAACGTGAGGTGTGGCTTGTGTAATGAGCAGGTTTATAAGTTCAGGCTTAAAATTCTTCAGAGTGAGCAATGCTCTTGCAACAAGACCACCCATGGAATGCCCAACTATTGCTACACTGCTCGGTGCAAATTCTCGATCCTTCAGCAAAGAGCAATCAGACACATTAGAAACAGATTTGACATTGAACTATTCTTATCACCTGTAGATTTCCTCCCCCCTGGCTTCCCCCAAATTAACTTATGGTCTTTCAAGGACAACATGAATTAGCATCAACTTAACAAGCTTACAAACGGAATAAAAATTGACTTGCTATCTCATGAAAATGTGCTTAATGTGAAGTATCCAGCTCAAAAGGAAATACTGTGTAGCCTGTGCAAGTTTAGTAAACTTAAGCTGATTTTAATTTCTGGAACTTTTAGGAACAGAGGACATCAAAGAACTTTCCCAGAGAAAACTTGATGTAAGGCAATGAATACATATGAATATTTTAGTAAGTTACAGGCATTTACATGTCTACTAGAAAAAGATCCATTGTGCATAGAAGTATTTATTTAGAAACACAACACAGAACCTCCTTAAAGCTCTGTGATTTTCATAAGTACTAAAAATCCGTTAAAGAAAAGTACTTCTCTATTGCATTATTATCACCTTCTAATATCTAGACACGTTATAAAGTCTCCCTCCCCTACTCATCACTCTTCAGTTTTGCAGCAGGAAAGGCAGCCCAGAATTCCATTCCCAAATGGAAGTGCATTACTCAGCACGTGTCACTACTTACCTTGTACAACTTAAGAATTACTTTTATGCACTCATGCACAAACTTGGTCTGTCGTTGCAGGCTACCACCATACAATGCAACCAACTCCTCATTAAAGTTGACACTGAAGAAATTAAAATGATACTTGAAGTCAACATCTTCCGCTTTCCTAAGTGCAATGGAGCCAAGAGAACGTACTAGAAAAAAAACCACATCAATTAGAACAGTCCAACAGTCACTGCTCAGCATCACTTCAGCAGAAAAACATAAATACACAATCAATTAAGAAACAAATACATTAAATCCATTGTTCACCTCAAGTAATTTATAAGATCTTCTAAACCAAACCATTTCTTTTCAGCTTACTGCTGACAACAGAGATATTTTATGTCAGGAACAAATTTATACATGGACCATGTTCCTCCACCTTAAGGCTGCTTTTCTCATCTCATTTGCACCTTCTTAGTGCCTCCAGGAGAAGGCATTCTTGATTCCAACTGTAGAGACAGTCCTACTGCTAGGCTTTCCTAAAACTCCTTTGAAGGCCCTCAACTCTACGACAACATTCCCAAATACCACTAAGATAAGTATGGGGGATTGCAAAACCAAACCCTAAAACCTCAGGAGACAAAATGTTCACTTTACAAGGTCTTGCTTCTGACCTGTCTTCCCTGTCTAACCCTGGCTACTATTCAATATAGCCTTTTGTGTGCAGAATTGTCCCCATGTTTCCATGGAGACAATGCAGGATGGAAACATTAACAGCTGCAAATAAGAAGGCATGGTAGCAGAAGCAGAAAATAAAAAAGAAAGTCCCAAAAGTGCCTATATAAAACAACAAATGATGGTCATAAGCTCTGCCCAAATCCAGCACACAGGAGCAAGATTCTCCTAGGGTACAGGTTGAGAGAACGGCAGAACCCTCCTTCTCAGATCTTTTACTCAAAGTCTGAATTACGTACATTTTACAAATTTCTTTTTAGTGCCCATGAAAGATGATGAATTAATATTTCAGAAGTGCCCATAACACATCAAAAACTCCTGAAGGTGGGTTGTGAGTGAGCCTCTACTTTTAACTCAAAGGACAAGAGGAAATGGCCTTAAGTTGCACCAGGGGACATTTATATTGGATCTTAGGAAATGTTTCTTCTTCAAAAGGGTGGTCAGACATTGGAACTTGCTGCCCAAGGTAGTGGTGGAGTTGCCATCCCTGGAGGCATTTAAAACATGTGGCACTCAGGGACATGGCTTAGTGGTGAGCTAGGCAGTGCTGGGTTAATGCTTGCATTCCATGATGTTAAAGGTCCTTTCCAACGTGGTTCTATGAAAATAACAAAGGCGGTAGCAGCACCTGTCTTCATTGTTTATCCAATATGAATATATTTTAAAGAAGTGTAAAAATTATAATACCAACACTTTCTATGCTCATCTAGGCATCAGAATAAAACTGTGTTACCTCACAATAAATTCTGAACTAAGTAAGAATTAGTATGAATTAATTTTAACAAAAGTTTTGCAAAATGCATAGATGACGTATTGCCAGTCTCCCTAAATCCACTCCAAAAGGAACATGACTAAAATATTTATTGTTCCTATAGCATGTAGTACTTCTAGTCACCTAGTTAGTTTGTTCTTCAGATATTTCCTTTTGATTCCTAAAATGCCCTGAGAGTACCATTCTATTTCCTGCATAGTGATGTACTGCCGTGTGTTTAGAGACAGCATTAATTCACAGATTTGCAATATTTGATGCACAATCACAAAAGTCCATATGGCACCTCTCATAATCATTATGTTTATAATCTTGTTTGGATGCTATTGTGCCTGGAAGTCTGTATGAGTTTTCTGAAAGTACTAATTGGTAAAATATTTTACTGTTATAAGCTAAGCAAGTACATTCTCAAAAAACCCCAGCTCTCTAAAGATTTTCTGAAATCAGGTAATTTAATCAAGTTTAGTGCTAATATAAGGAAAAATTATCACAGTAAGAAATCAGGGCTCAGACTATGCTGGTTTTCCCCACACACATATCCATTTTCTAACATCATGAGAGTGTTATTTACTGTTTCAAAGCACATTTTAGGGAACAAAAATAACAGTCTGACAAACCCAGACTGGAAGGAATAGCAGGTACCAAAGTAAACATTGAAAACAAAACTTGATGTACCATTAGCTTTGGTATTCAGAAAAATAAAAATGCTTTAAAACATTAAAAGCATTTTAAGCATTAAGCATTTAAAGCATTAAAATGATTTAAAACTAGAGGGCAAGCTTACATGATGCTGATTTCTATAGCACATAATTCCTTTACATCACAGATAGCAGATGGTTCAGTTTCTCCTAATCAAATTCAGGTCGTGTTTTATTTGGCATTCATTGCACCAAACATTGTTCAAATCAAAACCAACTAGATGTTTGCAATCAAAAGTACAGCAAGGGTGCAGTGCTGCCAGAGGACAGCATAAACTGTACTGTTCCAGAGAAATATTACAGCTTAACCATTCAACTGATTTCAAACAAAAATCATGTATCCTGACTGTCTGGAATGAAACAGACTAATATGATCGACCATTATGATGCTGTCTGGTATTATTTCAAACAGAGAGCTACCAAATGCACAAATCTGAGTGCTTTTTTGTAACAAAGCTATAACTCAGCTAAACACTTACCTTGTTTGTAACTGCCAGCATTCCCAGGCAGAAAGAGAACTGGAATTCCTGTCAATAGGAGATTTTTGTTTTCTTCAGCATAGTTCCCTTCCCCATAGAGATACAGCTCATATGCTGGGTATCGTCTGGCTGTTTTCTTGGGTAATTTTATTTTCTATTGCAAAATTAAAAAGAAAACAAAGACCTTGTTTATAGAGTTACAGACAGGAAAATACACTGGCTATCCAGCCATTTAAATGATCTGGCATATGTGGCTGTAAATTACAGTCTAAAGAATAAAGAGTGAAAAACTGGGTTTGGCTTTAAAAAAGAACTAATTAAAAATGGAGTATCAAACAAACTGTTTAAGTAAGTATTACTGGGCATAATGAATGGCTGCAGTTACTTACTCTAAACAGTGATTACCTTCAACTAGCTTTGAAACAAACTGCAAATGAATGCAATTATGTATCTATCAAAGCTGCACATTTGTAAAGTAAATCCAGCCTTATAATACGGGGCAGGGAAAAGGAATTAAAAAAAAAAAAAAAGGCATGTCAAAACCCCACCAATTCTCCCAAGAGAGGAGAAGCTGAAACCAGAAACTGGGGCACAGGAGTGATGCTAACTATTCCTGATGCACCGGAATGGTTCTGGAACCCTTGCCAATGCCACGGATCTCAGCACAAGGATACAAACTAAACCTCGAGAGCAGTGGGATGTGGGTGACTGTCAGGTAACACCTGCTGCCTCAGGGGAAACCACAGATCTCGTGGGAATTCTCTTAGCTGATTTTTACAGAGATGTCACCTGCAGTGGGAGTTCAAAAAGCAGTTACCACCTCAATACAGCGCAGCAGAAAAAACAAACCCGTGGTCCTCTGAGGCTTTTTCTGTTTCTTTTTCAGAGCTGGGTTTGTGGTCTGACAAAACACCTGGTTCTGCAACAGCTCAAGGTCTAATGTACATGTCAGCTGTCACTTGACAACAACAAGTAACCCCCTAACCTAGCACACATCTGATTCACAGGATTAGGATCCCTAAAGAGAGAAGAACAAAATCTCTTTGATCCCAAGGGCTAGGTGAGGATTAATCTTACACCAGTAAGTCAATCTCTTAGAGTCATAAGGCACTGTCTTAATTAAATGTGTTCTTGTTTACTACTATCTTGGTTTGACACCTGCATATAGGTTGGTTGGTTTATAATTCTGAGTTTCTAAGATACAGATTTTTAAATTTTTTATGAGTGCAAATACACTTATTCCAATATTTGATTAATTATGTTAGAATCATGTAACAATTGACAGAAAAATAAGATAATACAAAGATACATGTATTAAGGTGTAATTTATATTTTAAGGAAACACTTTTACAGAACAAGGTCAAGACTAAACTCAATTTTGTATCAGAAATCTCCTGTAAAGTCTCTCTTAATTTCTTCCCTGAAATAGAAGCATCTTTAATTCAAATCATTTATTGTTTTCTCTCAGTTGCATCTACCATAAAGGTGATTTAGCTTTAATTCTGTGCCTCCACACTCCTTCCCTTCCCCTGTCCTTGTCTATCTCTCCTCAGGTAATGACTATTTTCTTTCCCCCTTGGCCTTCAAATTTTTTGGTATATTGGTTATTTGCAAACTATTTTCATGATGTTATATATATATATATATATATATATATATATAAAATCTCTATTCTATGAGATGTATCTATGTGTGTATATTATTTACAGTATTTTAATTATCTTGATTCATTAACACAGTGTGAGAGTGTGAGTTAAATTCTTTCACTGAGAACAAGAAAATTTAAGCTTCATTCAAGGCTTATATCTTCATCCTTTGGTCTTTTCCCTTTCTTTATCATCTTGCCTTTCCAACTTCACTGACCTCACTGTCCCATTCTCACTCCTTTCTGCTGCTCCTCTTGCAAAGGCTTCCAAAATAATGTGAAAAACCCTTCAGAAGTTCCCATTACTAAACTAAGAGTGCCATCAAGATGTACTTATATGACAGATCAAATCAACTGTTCATCCACAGAAACCTCCTTGCTCATTGTCTTCTCAAAAACTTTTGTGGAACATAAAATTAACATGCTGTTCTTCCCTGGGGCAATGTCAAACACAAAAACCCACACAACCCCTGAGAATTGTACTGTCAAAATACTGGGGGGTTGGGGTTTTTTTTGGTAAATCACAGTATTTAAATATTATAATAAAATGGCAATGTATAACTCCAAAGGAAAGAGACACTCATGTTCCATGACAGTGGGTTTAAACTGTGAATTCCCAAGACACTGCTTATGTAATCAGTTGTAGCAAGCTACAGCAACTTTTTACAATGTCAGTGCAGGCTCTGTTTTTCACCCTGGTTCCGTAAGAAACTAGGTTTATGTGAACAAGTCCTCATTACTAACTTCTGACTCTCTTGCCAAGTACAGCTGAACACGACAAGGGCAGGTTAAATTCAAACACTGCAATTCTAAAACTCATGCAAAAAAAGATGATCAATTACTAGGTTGACTGTGAGCTAACCCACACTGATAGGCACAAAAGAAATTAAACTTCTTGTTTAACTGCTCAAGCAGTTATTTGCTTTGTAATGTGATACCAATCCGGAAGCAAGAACAGGTACTTCCCACCCGAGACTCCCACCCCGGGATTTCCTAGTGAAGGCAGCACTACACACACAACAGACACCTCCAACAATGAAAAGCTACTTGTAAAGTACAATACCGTAGCAAACCCAAACGAATTCACAATTTGCCCCCCAGCCCAAAGTGCTGTTTCCTGCACAGTAAAAATGATTACACAGGAAACAGAAATTCCAGAGGGCAATACAGCCAGCTGTGACTTTATCTCCTGCATCTCCTGTGCACCTTTTAAGCCTTGCATCCCACCTAAAGCTGCCTGGAGTTTAAGCCATAATGAGTAAACACAAAAGATGAGGTGGCAGACAAGAGTTTCAGGCACCCGCCAATAACAACACATGGATTTTGCCAGTAACTTTCTGTTGGTTGGCTTCAGATTGAAGCTGAACTGGGTTCTGGCTGCCAGGAGATCTGAAAAGTTGCTGCTTAGTATTTAAGTACTTAAAACTGCTTAAACGAATTTGTTCTACAGCACTGACAAAACAATCCCTGTAGCCATACCAAGTTCCTCTTTTGTAGGCTAAGATGGCTATATCAAGGTTAGCAAATAAAGGTTAATAGATCCAAAAATTAATTTTCTGCTTCATTATGAATTTAAACACTGAAGTTTTGCTTTTGATCTTCTTTACTGTGTAAGCCAGCTTGCAACCTACTTCTGAACTGTGTTTTTTAGAATAACTACTATTTTTTCCAACATAAATTAGATCTCAGATAATGAAAAATGAAATGTTCAGAAGCCAACCAATTATGCTTTTAATAAGAGAGAAAATGCTGTAGTATTTACTACTATCAAAAAGAAAAATAGTTTTCTAGCAACTGCATGCTGCAGCATTAGCAGTGAACTTACAAATATGCATTTACATCCTTCCACTAATAAGCCAGAATAGTGTGTGGGAAATATCAGTTGCAGGAGCAGTCCTCTCTCGCAAACTGATACCGGGTTTTCAGAGAGACTTCTACAAGGCTGTTAGCAAAACAAGAGGGACCTCAGAAGGATTTACAAGCTCTCCCATGTATGTTCCGGGACACGCCACCTCCAAAGTGCTCACCGAGAAGACTCTGCACCACTGTTCAACACTTCCAGAAATACACTAATAATCAAAGCTCAGTTCTGCGTTTTGAGACACTGGCTACTTCACACTACGAAGTCATGAGAAGGGCCATGAAGTGCAAGGCTCGGCCTCCTGGGCACTGCCAGGGCTGGCACAGGAGCTGGCCCAGCCCCTTCCTCGGCCAACACCCGCGTGAGCTCCTGGGTTTCACAGAGCCACGCTAAGTCCAGGCACTGGCAGCTCCGGTCGCGGGCAGGTTTTGCACGGTGGCAGCACGAAACCCCGCTAGGTTACAGGTGGGCAGCTCTTCCGCCGCTCTCTCCCCGAGGGGCACCGCCGCACGACGCGGGCACAGCAGCGCGTCCTGCCGGCCCGGCCCCGCTCACGCCCCAGCTGCCCGCGCCCCGTTTACCGCTCTCCGCTCCAGCACGGCGCCGAACCCCGAGTTAGGGGCTGTTCTCCCTCCCCGCGGGAGCTGCGCCTCAGGCTCCCAGCTCCGGGCTCCGGCCGCGGCGGGGCGGGCGGCAACGCCCCGGGAGCGGCAGGTCCCACCTGTTACACCCCGCCGCACTCACCAGGTACTCGGGGTACTCGTACATGTAGGTCATGCTGCACCGGTTCTCCTCGTAGAGGAACATCACGTCCCGCACGCCCAGCAGCACCAGGGCCGCCAGCGCCCCGTAGAAGAGCGCTGCCAGCGCGGGCAGCCGGCGGCCCGCCCGCCCCATGGCGCCCCGCGGAGCGGAGCGCTGCTCCCCGCGCACACGGGCACGGCGGGGCGGGGCGGGGCGGGAGCGCCGCCGCCCGGGAGGCGGAGCGGGAGGGCGGCCGGGCCGGCGCCTCAACCTGGCCGCCGCCGGCGCCAGGGGGCGGCCGCCATGTTGGGGAGGTCGGGCGGCCGCCGGGCCGAGGGGCCCGCCCGCCATGTCGCGGCTCGCGGGGGAGGCGTGTCCGCCATGATGGGGAGGGCGCTGCGCCGGGACCGTGAGGGGGCGCGGCCGCTCGGCGCCGCAGCCTCCGGGGGCCCGGGGGCACAGCCAGCGCCGCCGGAGCGCAGCGCGGGGCCGGGCACCTTGCCGAAAACAAACCCGCACACCCCGCTGGGCACGGAGCTTGCCCCGGGGGCAGCGGTTCAGTGATAGACGTCCATAAAGCTGCAGGCACTCACCACCTGAAAAGCGCTGATGGGGATTTGGTTTTGTTTGTTTTTTGTTCCTTTTTGTGGGTTCTCTTTATTTGCTTTAATTCGGGTACTTTTAACACCTTACTATGGCTATCTTTAAGCTCTCTGGTGTCTTTCAGTCCCTATGGGACTGCTGCCCCAGCCGGCTGCAGGGCACACCCAGCAGTGCGGGTGGTGCTCACCAGGGAAAACAGTAAAATATTTAATGACTGAGCGGAAGAAAAAAAAAAAAATACTGCGGTGGTTTATTTTGTTCCCCCACCTTCCCCGAATCTACAGAGAAAGCAAAATCATCTTTCTAGCGCAAGGGGTATTTACATATGAGGGAAGTACGAAATAGTTGCATTTTCATCTTCACTGCTAAATACTTAAGCCTCCCCGGCTCCCCTAAAAGAAACAAAATTTACTCAGTTTTCCACTGTATTTGTACCATTTTTATTTGTAAAAATAACCATCTGAATGCATTGCAATAGTAGTTTACAGTTAGGGTTCTTTATTACATTAATACAGCATTCAGTAGTTTAAAAAGTTACTAAACTGTGCTTGAGAAGATTCAGGTTGAATTCCAAGTCATTCAATTAATTAATTTTTTTTTTCCTCATTTCATATGTGACATTTACCCAAATCCTTAAACTTCAATTTACAAAAGCAAACAATACCGACAAAACCCCACTGAAACCATCAAACAATGTTTTATATTGTTTATTACAAATGTTATGCAAAATATAACACTGGCACCAGATGCATATCACCATGGTTTGTAAAGATATATTGCACATGCTAAAGCATAAAATATAAGACAAAACCTACAAAACATAAGATATTGGCTTTAATATGTAGATCACTGCATAAGAAATGCATAAAATTACATTTTATACACACACTCAAGATTGTCACTAGTTTAAAACGCCCTTTCCTATAACACTGACCTAAGTTTACTTTTTGTGTAATAAGAAAGCATTTTCAGCACTGCGAAAATTATACATTATTCCTATAGAAATTTAGCATATTCATTTTCATTTCAATGCAGGTAGAACATATGAAAAGAAGAAACACTTTATACATTCAAAGAAGGTCTGAAATGAAAATTTACTGGTAATATATTGCTTTTATAACACTCAAATGAAAAAAAAAAAAAAAGACAAGTTTCACAAAACATTTCCATTATACACAAATATAAAAAGGCACTCTAATATTTCTTACATGACTAAGAATAAAAATCACAATTTTTTTTTAAATCATCCTCAAATACATAACCAAGTTTCTCAACAGTACAATGGATAAACAATTCATTTCATGTGTTTGTTCTAATTCAATAACCTGGCAGTTGTTGACTGCATAAAAGTACCAAACACATTATGGTGCCCTTTTAGTAGCGATGAACAGAAATCCCCTGAGCTATTTCACAGCTATTTCAGGCAGTCCGGAGGTTGTAACTCAGTATTTATGAGAGTGACTTGGGAGCCCATCCTGCTCTGGATTCCACCTGCAGCTGTGGTTAAAATACAGGATGAAACGATCCTGCCAATCCACCTGGGCAGGGAGCTGCCCCTGCCCAAGTGCCCTCTGCTGGGTGCAGACACAGAAGTTGTCCGTGTACTGTAAATGCAGGATCCAGGGTTAAGTGCAACGATTCTGTATGATTACTCTTGTAAGAAGTCCACAGAAAGGCAAGATTATTTACAAGAGTAACATTACTCGCATGCTTATATACCTGCCCTAAACTACACATTGATTTCTACATGTGATAAATTACAGATTAATGTGCTAGCATACAAAAAAAAAGGGATTCTGGTAACTCACATGAGATGTGGGGCAGGCCAACAGTGAGCACTTCTGAGTGTCTCTCGCTCATGGCAGCTTTCCTCCTAAATCCAGCACCCTCAAAACACGACCTGTGCAGTGCCCTGGAGGTGTGAGCACAGCGTTCGTGCCTGTGCTTTTTGGAATGCTGCATCCTGGCAGCATTGTAGGCTTTCGTGGGTAAAGGTTGGATTTGGCTCCTGGAAGGACCAGCGTGACTCAGAAATAAATCACCTCTGCTTTTGGGATGCACTAAGAGGCAGCAGCTGTCTCATTACAGTTACCAGTGTTACGAGGCATCGCAATTAGAAAATGGTTTGGTAACTGTATGGCAGCAGGTAAAAATACTGAAACTTTTAAAATGGCTGCTTCAAATAACATAACTTTTTATAACGAGGGCTGGTTTTCTCTTAATGAAGCACTGTCGTGTAGGATAGCATAATTTTCTGTATTTCAGGGTGAAACTTAAAACTAATCCTGCCAAGGAGCCTGCCTACATTTCTGCTTAAAATAAGATTAAAATGCTGATTCTGCTGTTAGACAGGTGGCAGCTATTTCCCATATGTTTGTTTTCAATGCCATCCTTCTACATTAAAAAAACCCCAAAATTTGGGATTACTATTCATTTTGGAACAGGCACCATTGACAATTTTAACAATTGATCTCTCCTCTTATTTTCAGTGTTTTAAGTAAGGTGGTTATTGCTATTCTGCAACTTTTAAAAGCAAAAATGCTGAGAAAAATCAATTAAAATTTATTTGGTGCTCTTTCTGAGGAGAAAATCAAGGTTTCAGGTTCTCTGTCATTCTACTGTAGAAACTACAGAGTTGAGAGAAAAGAAGGGTTTTTTTGTTGTAAACTTTGGAAAATTGCTAACGTTCAAGGAAAAAATGCTCAATTTTAGTAAGGCAAAATAAACTTAATATATAATTTTTTTTTCCTAATTAAAGAACTGAAATCTGCCAATAGATTTTCAACAATCCAGCAGAACAGGGCTAAAAACTGCAACTAAAATTCAAATCCTTACTTTTCCTTTACTCTGCCAAAAGCGAGCACCAAGGAAGCACATCTCACCCTCCCAGCACAGACACAGGCCTGAGACAAGCTGAGTGTGAATGACAGGAACAGGAACACCTGACTCCGTGCTCTGCCACCTTCTCTCCCCTCTCTGTCACAGCTGTGTGGGTTTTCCCACCTGTCTGGCAAGGGGCTGGATCCTTCTTAAGCTCTTAAAAAAAGGAAGGTGGTTTGCTTTCTGCTTTTTCCCAACACAGACAGTGGACCTTTGCATTCCATACAAGATGGGCACCCTCCCAGTGTGCATCCACCCTTCCTTTTGCTCCTCAGGCCCTCAGTCTTGCCAGATTCACATTTCATTTCAGTATGATGAATGCTAACTAGGAGAACAAGCCATAGTTATTTTTCCTGGGCATTTGTTCCATTTCAAATAAATAGAAACACATTTACATTAAAAGTATATGAACATATTCTTAAGTCTGGGAAAAAACCCACCTGTGGTCAACACATCATCAGTTAAAAATGTCAACTTGAAACCTATGTCATAAAATGCAAAATTCACCCAAGACTACTTTTACCTCAAAAGTTCATATTTTTATCATCTAGAAAAAACTACTTCATTATGTCACTCACATTTGAACAAAAAAATAAAAGTAGCAAAGTCTTCAATTGAATTACTGAAGCATTTTGGTCCTCTTGGTACGGCTGGTTAGTTCATGATAGTTTTTTGTTTGTGTTTTTTGTTTTTGTTTACAAAGTCTCATTCTTCCTTTTGTACATCTGTTGCAGAGGAGAATCGGGGTCCATTTGACCTAGAAACTTTGGCAGAAGGAGTAAACATATTCACAAAGTTGACACTGCTTTAAAAGCTGGTGACAAAAGGTTTTTTAGCATCTATCTCTGGTCCCCTACACGGTACACTGCTATGTTTCGGTGTTTGGTATTTCAACTTTTGGTGTAATGCTTTCATTGCTTTACCTTTGCTCTGTTAATCCAAACAACTGGCAAAAGTATTTTAAAATTCAATACTGTTTACAGTAAAAATAAATTATTTAACCATAGAAAAGGAAAAAAAGCGCCATTTAAGTTGGCAAATCATTATAAACTTTTCCGTACACCTTTGTCTACACCTGATTTCTCCCCCTCCTTCCCTTTTTTTCTGGTACTGGATTCATGATTAATGGCTCAGGTGACAGAAATTTCTAATGACCCTAATTCTGTAGTGCAAATAAACATTTGTGCTGAATTGAAAAAAAGTAAGGGCCAAGTGGTTAGCATTTTACAGAAGTTATGTTCATGGGAAAATATGGTGAGATGAGCAGAATTTGACCTTAAGAGTTAACAACTACATTTTTCTAATCGTGTACTGCAACTAAGAACTGTAAAAAGTGCCTTCTGTACGTTTAAGTGCTTAAAACAGGCAGAATGTAAAAGGTTTCATTTCCTGTAGAAAAGTAATACAGGCAGTTTTAAGATTACAACTTTACCTTTGGTTCATGTAAAAAAATTATCTGATTAACAGAGCCCCTGGAAGCAGGAAACAGACAAACATAGGAATGGGGTGATGCTTGAATCTGTGAAGGCTATGCTGGAAATAGGATTGTGCACTAAAGGTGCAGCTAAAACATGAAAGAACTCTTTACAAACAGTTCCCTGTTTATTTGTGCTGTCAAAAAGAAAAAAGGCATTTTCTCTTTTTCTACTTAAAATAAGAGGTAGACACTTTCCACAGGGGCACTTTGGGCCTAGAGAAAACATCAGGAAACTGAAAAGCTGCAGAAAGCTAATAGAAATATTTTCCAGGAAGTCCCTCTAATTTTGTTATTTAAAGGCTTGATTCTCATCAACACTACAAATCTTTCAATACCGACTTGTCAAGAATTACAGTTAAGGATATAACTGTGGGATTTAAGCTTTTTAAAAGGACAAAAATTAAAGCTGAAATGAAATAATAACGAAAAAAGTTTTCAAATACCAATAAGTCAAAATGTTTCAGAATCTGAATCATTTTCATTGTACCCATCCTCTGTTCCTATGTTATTACTCAGGGGCTTATCATAAGAGTTAATGCTACCCATAGCGGAGCCATCGCAGACGTGCGTCCTGCCCAAATTGTCTTTTTTAAAACAAGCGAAGTTGAAAGCCGTCACTGAACTGGAGGGAGAAAAAGGCATCATGGTAGCCAAAATGAGTGCCAGGCAGTCAGCCACGTCTTTGTTAGGAGCACAAGCCAGGGCTGGCGTATGACCTGGGCACAAATGCAGACAAGGCAATGGTTAGTACTGAGGGCACCTGGGGCACCCAGCATTCCTCAGGTACATGTCTAGGGACACCGTGGGGACACGGATGGGGTTACACATGCCAGGCGTGTTACTCACTCACACGGGACATGCCGGGAGAGACACTGGGGGCACTGCAGTCACCGGGACCACAACAAACACTGCTTGTGTGAAACCAGGCAGCAAACACTGCACCAGTTCAATCAAAGCACTCGCTAAACACAGTTCTACAGCACAGACAGCATGGCCAATACAGAACACAGGGACTACAGCAACAGGGACAGAAACTGGCATCGGTTTCTGTGTGTATGAACGAGTCTCATTCTGAGAACAACTTTCATTAAACATGAAACATATTAGTTTTAAAAGTTTTGATTTAATAAGCAAACAATTTTAAAGACTGATCAGTTGAGTATCTACTCAACTGGGCAAGTAGTTTATTTAGGAATTAAATTGTAAAATAATTAGACCAGTGCAGGGGGTACATGGATAGCAAGTGTGACTGGATGTTTAGTTACCCAACTAAACATGGATGTTTAGTTACCCAAATGTACATTGTGTTAGAAGAATATTAGCTGTATTCAGCAAGCATGGCATACATTTCAAATACAGAGCTAATATGACTCCAGTGTCAGTCAAACAAAGGACTGGGGTGCTATTAGAAGCTTGTCTTCACTGCAGTTTCACTTGGGTCCTGTCCAAGCACTGCCCTAAAGCAGCTCTTCATGTACATGAGCCCTGGAAGCCAGTGTGCTCATTACACTTACTGTCTGTACATTTTACATGCTGCTGTGCAGAACTCCAGCCCTTTCCAACAAATCCTCCTTTTATGCTAAGAGCTGAAAAATTCTTTTGCAGATGGTTAAATCTTCAGCACTGCAGCAATTGTAATGCGAGGCAGTGGCCACTTCTGGTACCTACTGCCTCAAGGAAGCCAAGATCTGCAGCACAGATGAACTTAGTAGGCAAAAAGTGAATACAGTTTTGTTGCAAAATACCCATATTTAAGCACTGATTGCAGTCAGTGCATTTCCTCTTCCATGTTAGTTCCGTGTGTTCCAAGTGTTAATATTCTTTAGATCTGTAAGTATGCTAGGATTCTACTTGAACATCTCCCTTTTAAAATGTGCATGCTGTTCCTAGAAAAACTAAATGTGTATAAAACTTACACTTAATTTTCCTTTGTTACATACAAATTAGCTGGACCTGTATGTACTATTTTAAGGATCAATTCTGTAGTTAAAAGATAGTCTGGTTCATTTTTCTGTCCTCTATCTCTAAAGTGAGGGTAGGGTCAGATGACTTCAGTGGAACTCATTCATGCAAGTATAGCTAAGTAGCATTTGGCTTATAGTAAATACCACTCAGTTCTTTTCATCTACAGATCTCAAATGTCTTGCAGTGATGGGTGAGTAGTTACTTTATTTACTGTTACTTTACAGATATGGAAAGATGGAGGTACCAAATTGTTACATTAATGCCATGAAGTTAGTATTGTAAGAAAGACCAACTTATTTCAGGAAGATATTTTTTAAAACTATAATTGTAGAATCACATCCCTCTCTGGTTCCTTATTATTTTTAGGGAAGGACTTCATTGAAGCCTGAAATAAAATTATTTAATTCAGTAACCAATTATGTATTTTTATGAGACAACTAATTTAATTGCATCTTGGTCAGATAATTGGCAAGCAGAAGGTTTGATCTCAGAATGAGCTGGGACACACTCAAACATATGTTGATGGTTTTCTTCCTACCCATTAAAACATGCGCTGATTGAATGCAAATTCCTTAATTCTTCTGCAAGGCGTCAGAATTATCCGGTGCCACTTGCATGTTTAGGAAATTCAAGTTACCACTGCACTCAGGCATTAAAAAAGACTAGCTGTTGACAGTACATGCAAAATGAACAGTAAAAGGGACCACTGTGATGTTTAAAGTAGATTGTTATACTAAAGAAAGTGTATCTTTTAATCTTTTTTTTTAATAGGTACTCACACAACTCATTGTCTGTTCTTGGAAGGATAAAAGCATCAGTGAAGTCTATCATCACCTTTTAAGTCTATTGCTTCGGTCTGTTGTAAAATTACCTGTTGGGTCCTACTGAAGACTGTCAAAGTGTATCATTCACTTACCATTTTCATCTACTGCCAAGACACAGGCCCCTTTAGCCAGCAACTCTTCAACCACCATCTTTAGGCCATTTCGTGCAGCAATATGAAGCGGTCTACCAAAAACATAACAACTAAATTCAACTTCGGTTTACAACAGATTTTCTAAACAGAGTTAGACAATGCTTAAAGCATACCCAGCATCTGAAAGAGAATGGTTTCCTTCCTTGGACCATTAGAATTTTATCGTAGACACTAGATTTTATTGCAGCCTTTGAAATAATTGTCATGTTCCACATCTATAAAACAAGAATTTTTTTTGTGCAAGCACATAAAGATTGCTTAATACTTTCCAGCTTAAAGACTTTCTTTAAAAGGTTCTCATTTTTGCACTGTTTGCAGCACACAATTGATGTTTAAAAGGAAAACGAATCCAAGACTGAAGAGATGCCTGTGTTCTGTCCTTAATTCTGGCTGCTACAGGCTGCTCAATATCATTGTATTGCCTTTTATCCTTGAATACTCAATTGCTAATCTCTGTTACTGCAGAGCAGCTGGAAATTAAAAATAGACATTGGTTTGCTCTTTTCCTGGCCCAACACCCAATGCTCCAGTTTGGAGACAGCTAGCAGGACAGGAAAAACATTTTCATGTTGGAAGAGGGTGGAAAAAGGGCTAAGATGGAATAAATTCTTCTGCAAGCTCTAGGTGATCTGCCACCTGAACTCATGGTTGAATCTCCTATGGTGGGATTCCCCCATGCCAACTAACACTTGCAGCTGATAACATATACTATGGACAGAAGTTCCACATAAAACATCACCTAAAAAACCTTCTGAGAATGAAACGTACCACCTTAAGTCTAAGTCTAAATAAATTATTTAAACCTAGGGTGAAGCTCAAAAAGCTATAAAATGCTAGATGTGTACTTACACATCCACATGATTAATAGACATTTTGACATAGTCTTCAAATAAATTACCTCATATAATTTTTCCACCAGATCATGCATAGACATGGCACCAACAGAATCAAAATTAAAAGTGAGAATGCAATACAATTTGGGTCTTTTTCAAGGGAAAGCATTCCAAAAAAACAGAAATTAACTTTACTGTTCTATAAAGTAATCTGAGACATGAATTTGAAATGGTAAACTGGAATATTCTGGTAAATGAACTTGAGAGGATCAGGCTATACTTACGTCTGCAATGCATTATTTTTTGCATTAATAAGGCTCTGTTCTTGGATCTTGTCAAGTATTAACAAGGCACATTTTTCATGACCCTGTAGTCAGGAAAAAAACCAAAAGTGTTAATTTGCTGAGGAGTTTGAAATTGAGGCAAAAGAAATGTTTCATAATAAAAGAGAAATTTAATAACTCAACTTGAAATACAAAAGACGCTGCTCAGTAAGCCTGCGTAGAAGGTGAACTAAGCGAGTCTTAAAATACAATTTGTGAACCATCATTGCTGGGATGTTTTAGCACATTTAGAAATGTAGACATTCACCTGTCTTTCAACCCTGCATTAATTAAATATGAATTCACTTCCTCAGCTTTCAGAGAATGCTGTGTTTTCTCGAGTGAACGTTCAGTGGAGGATTTATCAGAACTACACAGTGACAGAGAATGCTTTCATCTCAGAAACGAATACCACACTTTGTGGGTCTTTAAATGCCTTTCTGTATTATTAATAAGCTGCTAGAAAACCTTTTCAGTGTCAGAGAGCTCTTAACAATGGAGCTTTGGGAATAATACAGATCTGGGCCTTATTTCTGATCCTGTTTCTGCACCACAAGTTGCAGATGCTGAGCCTACAGTCCTGGCAGGGGAACAGCTGCCTGAAGGACCTTGAGAATTCGGCAAGGCTCATATGTCTGCAGAAACTGGAGTAATATGATCACACTGGAATCCAATCTGTGGATAGGAGCAAAAGAAAAGGCCCAGGAAAGGGAATCCTCTGTGCATTTTTTCTTGCAGAAATAACAGTAGAAATTAGAATTAAGAGGAAGAAGGCTTAGGAAGAGACACCATCACCCATCTAATCAATACCTCTGGTTTCACTCCTGTTTTGTTAAGGGAAAATTTTGGTCTCCTTTCACAGGAATTGGAGATAAAGAAAAAATAATTTTATTTTTCTTTGTTATTGAACCTGTTAAGCTGTTTTACAGTGAGATTATCTGGTAAAACCTTAAAGGGTTTCCTTTACTTCTCTTAGTGTCATTTACTTATGTTTCAGCTGTTATAAAAGCCATCCCTATTTCTCAGTGTACAATACTTTAAAACAGACAAGAGAAAAAGCTTGGAACAACTTTCCCTTCCTCACCTCCTCAACTGTGACCACCACATTTCCACTGCAGAAAAAAACTTGGGAGCATAAACACACACATACATTCATATGGACTGATGAGACTAAAAGCACAGAGAGGTCTTCGACTTACTTTACTGCTAGCCAAGTGCAAAGATGTATTCAACTCCTTGTCTTTTAATGTCAGGTCAGCCTTGGCAATGTTCACCAAAAAGTCTGAGGTTTAGAGCAGAAATCAATGAACAAACCCAATGGGCAGATGAACATGTCAAAAGAGAGGAAAAAATTACTATTTCAATATACATGTGCATAGAGGCTAATCAATTAAGTCTTTATATGATGTAAGCCTTATAATAATGAAATTAGTGAATGAAAACAGACTAATCTTGTGCAGTTAATCAACAAGCAAATGCAGAGCTAACAGCTTGTTTGTGGTGCCCCAAACTGTTCAACATATATCGATCTTAATTTATTGATGAACTTCCCTATTTGCAGATCAGCAATTTTTGCCTGAATCACCTCTGCCTCAGAATGGCTGTAAGTCCTGCTTTGAGAGGACTAAGGGGATATAAAGAACTTGGGGTGCAGTCTGTGCTGTTGAAGCTAGAGAAAGGGAATTCTGCAAAGCCCATAAGGTCCCCAGTCTGTGTGCCTGTGGCACGTAGTCTAGCCTGGAAAAAGCAGCTGCTGAGAGCTGCTTTTTCAAGAATGAGGCTTCCTATAAAACAGGGCAGGAAAAGCTTACATAATCTTTTTCACATATGCAGCTTTACTGCTCCTCAAAATCAAGGAAGTAAACAGGAGAATAGAATTACTACTGCCCTCGTGCTCTTTACAGTGTGCTCTTGGGAGGAAGAAAGACTCAAATTTGTTATTGCAAATGTTCACCAAGACTGCAGAGAAGTACTGTTTTCTAACGGATGAAAAGCTATCTTCCTGCAGAAAGATATTATCCACACAATCAGTTTTCCTTGCTCAGTCTTCCCAGGATGCCAGGATTACCCTGTGGGGCAGAAGTGCAGGAGCAGAGGGCAGGGGCAGGGCTGCACTCACCGACGGCACCCACGTGCCCGCTGTGCGCTGCCATCATGAGCGGCGTCCTGCCCGCGCGGTCGGCCGCGTTCACCTGCGCGCTGTGGCTCAGCAGCAGCTGCAGGCACTCCACATGGTCTGCGAAGGCTGCGGCGTGCAGGGGCGTCCTGGGGGAGCAACACCCACACAGCTCTGCTAAAGAGGGGCAAGATCCCCACCTCCCCAGAAACCTCCAAGTGCAAGAGATTTTAGGGCTTTTTCCTATCAAATTCAAGTTATCACTATAAGAAGGTTGTAGTAGCAGCAGCTGAAGTAAGTTAAATAATATTTCCAGCCTCCAAAGGTGGATATGATAGTATGGAGATACGACACTGTGAAGAATCTTGTATTAGCTGCCTATTTATTTTAACAGAGCATATTGTGTAACATGAAAAGCAGCACCATCCCTTGTCCTTATTAACCTGATTTTACCTTTTTTTTTTTAGCAAGCCTCAGTTGGGAAGAACTATGAGAAAAGAACCGATCCATTATTTAATAAAAATAAAATATTTTGAATTGTAGTCAGAGGTACTGCAGCAACAAGCCACAATTAACTGCAGTACTATAAAAGGCAGAAGGAATTCAATCCACTTTGAAGGTTATCAGTTTCTACAAGACATAGACATTGGAATTCATTCACTGTGGCTCTTTGGCATTTTGGGTTGGAAGGGTGACTACTAGAGATGAAAGATAGCTGGTACACAGCCCAGCTCACTGCTGCTTGTTTTGCTTATCAGCAAAGGTGAGGTGCTCTTACCCTCACAGAATAATGTAATCACTGTTACTGAGGGTATTAAATTTATTTTAATCAAATAAAACAATAAGTGTTCAGTTTTTAGAATTTCAGCGTTTTTAATTAAATATATACATATATGGTGAGGAGATTCTCAATGTGACAAACGAAGGATTGGGCTGAATGACCATCTCTTGCTGTATTAGTTTTCTTTTGCTGCATAGATATTCTCAGTTGTGTGCCCTGAGAATACCAACATAATATGGAAACTATTAATGAAATACTTTTCTGTATGTACATAGTATCCTTCCATTTAGCAATGATAAATGTGTTTAAACATTTAACAAAGAAAACAGGTCCAGGGAAACAGTCTATAGCCATAGCTGTTCTAAAGAAACAAAATACAATTACTTTTATATTTTTTTCATATGCACTCTGACATTGAATACTTCATATTCTTGCTTCAAGTGAGGCACCTTTTACCAGTGCTGTGGTGTAAACTGCTGTCTGAAAGAGTCAGCATGACAAGTCTTAGCTCAACCATAACAGATAAGGATTAGTGCCAGAGGTTCAGAAAGAACTATGAAAAATACCAAATGGAGTCATGAGATGCAGTTTGTTCAAGGAACTATTACCTTCCTTTGTCATCTTCACAATTGACAATGCTGGCATCTATGGCTCCGATGAGTAGTGATGCACAGTTTTCATGATCATTGATTCTGCCAAAGAAAATACATTTTTAAAAGGCATGTCTACATATTTTTCCACTTTCCAATACTTGACTTCCCATTAATATTTCTTAGTGGTTATTTCCAAGTTACCCTAATATGCCTTTGTCTTAATGCTTTTAGTCACACTTCTGCATATCCATCATCTCTCCATTTAACCAAACTGCATCTGCTATGATGAATTTCAGTCTCTAAAGCAAAGCTGATCCTTAATTCATTATGCACAAAGGTAATTTCAAAGTCCAGAACAAAGCTAAGATTAAAACCTTAATATCTTAAAATCCTTAGTCTGTATGTCAAACACACATGGGCCTGGAAAGAACTCAGTCATAGACACTTACATGAAAAGATATTTATATGTTTAAGGTACTGAAACCCACATCTCTTCCAACTCACACATTTAGTACTTTGATTTGATTGTTGTGTTCAATTATGACTTTTTCTGGGGTTTGCTAATTTGTCTCATTTCTTTATGAATATGAACAGTATTTAGTAACAGTAATGGACACATAGTATAGCTAACACACTTCCACATTGGATTAAAAGCTATTTTAATTTTAAATTTGCACACATGTTTAAATTGCACACATTCTAATAGGCTTGAGAATTGCATACTCATTTAAAATAATATGAATACTGAAATTAGTTTCAAAGCTATTACTAGAAATTCTGATTTAAAGTAATATGTTTCAGCCACAAAGAATTTTATTTCAAGTGATCAGCTTTAAAATCATTGCTCATGCAAATAATTCCCAAAAAAGCTTGCTTTATTCTCATTCTGCACACATATCCTAAAGCAACATGCAGTTGTTACTGGAGATTTCTACTTACACAGCACAGTGCAATGGAGAGAAGCTATTACCATCAAACTTGTGGAAAAGTTTTTGTTCCAATAGTACCTCTATGCAGTTTTCATGACCTGTGAGAGAGCAGATATTTCACCGTGTTGCACAAAGCAGGTACTTCACTTAATTCATACTTGGCTTATACAGGTTGGAATCTAACACTTTGGAGTTCAAAATTGGACATGATGTGTATATAAGCTCTTATGTGATAAATCAGAGGATTTTTAAAATTTTATGGCAGCAGCTAGAGAGATCTGGGCTAATATTAGCATTTATTGAGAAAAAAAGGAAAGAAAATAAGTTTTTTTTTAATGTGATGTCATGTATGTTGCATTACATCCAAAGTTTAAATGTCAATACTGAGAAGCTTTGTCCTTATATTAAGCAACAAGTTCAGATTATCCAGTTTGGAATAATCAGTTCAGAATATCCACCTATTCACATGGTCTCTTGCACCAAGAGCTCAAAGGAGCATTCCTGGTCACAGAAATGAATTTCAGCATGGACATGAATAAAACCAGAATTTCATCCTGGCTTCTTGTGACTTGGAGCAAATGAGCTGGAAAGTGCCTGGGAGGTACCGCTGGAATTTCCCTGGCCTCTGAAGGATGACTGAAGGATGTACATAGCGAACGCTAACTACAGACAGCACACAGGGATAATCTGCCTCTTCATTTCAAGCTCCTCCACCACGTTTCCCCACTGCTGAAGCCACCCTTGACCTGGGCAGTAGCCCCGGGAGAGCCTTACCATTGTAAGAAGCCCAGTGCAGGGGTGTGTAGCCCTGGTTGTCCTTCAGGCTGCAGTCCTCCTCGGAAAGTGCCACCTGCAGTAACTCGCTCAGCCACGTGGCGTGACCCCGAGCTGCTGCAAAGTGCAGAGGTGTCCTGCCTCTGGCATCTTTACACAAAATAGAGACTTCTTTCTCTAACAGCATCTGAACACATTCTTCATGCCCAGTCATGATCTGATAACAAAGAAATGAGTAAAGAGGTTAATGTAACACAGATTCTTGCCCTGGAAATGTGGAATGTGATTGATGCCTGTGAACATGAAATGGTGTGGATGGAATTCAGCAGGCAGAGATGAGAGCCCTTTTGCTCACCTGCTGAACTGCTCACTGCAATTATCATAAAGTTCTGTATAAATATCATCCCTTGCATCCACACTGGGTAAGAAGCTAGACTTAGTTAGGAAAGTCTAGCTTAGTCAAGCTGGACTGGAAAAGATTAGACCTGCCTCAAGTTTCACTGCCTCTAGAAAAAACTTACAGGACATACTTGCACCATTCCAAGAAAAATGAAAGTAACTACTGGCCAATTCTTTCAAAGAAATTATTTTCAGAATTCTTAAGCTGGTCAGTTACAAGAATAATGATGGCTATTATAAAGTGTCTAGAGGGGAAAAAAAGTGGTCTAATAATTATTTTGCCTCATTAATTAATGCAAATGTGAAATAAAAGCAAATAATTACTAAGAGCAGATGTGTCTTGCTTTGTATCTCATTGATTATGCTTGGTCATGTTTCCAGTCATTTACAGTGTTCTCTAGATTTAAATATCCCTGTACTTATAAGTGAGTTGTAGTCACAGCAAAACAAATAATAAAGGATTATAAAAATTAAGTCACCCCTCGATGTAAAGCTGTGCATCCCAGGAGATCAGCTGCATCTACAGATGCTTCTTTTTCAAGTAATAAAGAAACAGCATCGATGTGCCCGTATGCCACTGCAAGCATTAGTGGAGTTCTAGGGAAAAAAAAAGAAAACCAGAGCAGTCATAGCTATAAAATGGCATGCTATTTGTTCCTGCTAACTTCCACAGAGAAATCAGGCAGCTCTGCATTTCTTGCCACTCCTACCCATGAACCCCGTTCTTTCCCCCATACTCGTATACGACACCTGAATGAAGACCTTTTGTATGACATTATTAAGATGTTTAACAACCGACTGCCACGACTGAAATAGTAACAAACCCACTTGTTAGCAGTTTACAGAGCAACACCATTCAAGACAATCTGTTCTCTCAATATCCTACAATTACTGTCACCTCCAGTGACACACGAGTTTTACAATCCCGAGTCTTGTGAATGCATGTCCTTGCTAGTTACCAAGATGACAATGACCCAAAGTATTTCTTTTGCAAATGCTGTACATTTGCTTAAAGGGGATGAAGGGACAAGAGGAAAATATTCAAGCTAAAATTTAGACTAACATATCTTTCATTTGTTTCTGAAAGAGATCTATTCTCCATCTCTTTTTAGACAGACTAATACTATTTAAAATTAAATGTGCAGACATTATATGTACAACATTATATGTTCCAGACACTGCAAATGAGTTTCTTAAACCATTCACATTTTCACTTTAAAAATATATCTTATTCTCCCTCTATAACTGCCATTTAAGAAGAAGTAAAGTTTTTGTAGGAACATCTCAGATGCATGTGTCACCTCAAATAAACACTGTGTCCTACTGCACCAATCTAGTGTACCAAATAAACCCTAGAATAGCAATGTTTTAGAAAGAAGAAGACTTTATAGAAACATCTCAGGAGCCTGTTCATTTTTTATTGAATCTGGCCTTCAACATCTATAAAAGACTGTTTAAAGTATGAAGCAGAGGCTAAGATTAATGATTAGTCCTTTCCACATGGCTTACATCAACTGAATGTGTATTTTGTAATCTCTGCCAAGTTCTATGAGGAGAAGTGCAGGAAATACAGTATTTCAAATAAATACTTTTTTGTGAGAAATATGAGATGCTATTTGAATTACAGAGCTGAAAAAAAAAAAAAGCCCACGAAGAAAACTTACTGTCCTTTGGCGTCTGTCACATCAGGGTTGTCTGTGACTTCCAGCAACAACCGTAAACAAGGTGTATGGCCATTAATGACTATAAAAGAAAAAAAACTATGTTTAATTTCAGATACTTTTCCACCGGAATGCTTAGGGATCAGAAATGTCCTTATAAACAAGGAAAATACTCCACCATATAAGAGATCAACATTCCCCCAAATTTCATTAAACTTGTGCCAGTGGAATGGTGAGCTGTTTTTTCCTTGACCTCATGAAGATGAGGATTAGTTCTCTTAGATACAAAAATCCCAAATGAGTAAAACAGAAATTGTGATATTCACTACTAAGAAGATTTCTATTAAAGCAGACAGCATTTCAAAATCCCACAGACTGAGCAGGCAGGCAAGGCTTTCTGCGCTCAGGGTTGGAACACAGTAGGAAGTACATTGTCAAGGCTCCTTAATTTTATGTGCACTGTACAAGTGAGTACTTCAGTGCTGCTATGAAAAAAAAATCTGCAAAGAATGACCAATGATATAAATGTCATATTCATAAAAGCACATAACACCAGAGACTAAAATTCCCTTTGAGTTTATCCATTTTATCAAAAATAAGACTTATCAAAAACATTTGGGTTTAGTAGTGTTTGGGGTTTTGGGGTTTTTGCTAGGGGGGATATTTTCGGGGTTGTTTTGGGATTTTTTATGTAACCCATTGCTGCTAGGAAACAGCTTTGAGTCACTACATTCTGTAGGGCCTGACACTGAACCCCATCTGTGTTGTTAGCTGGCTTTAAGGCTTCAGACTTTCATGGGATGAAGAGACAGATATTTTTTTTCTTTGAAAAACAATTCCTGTGCTCAGTAGATATACATTGTGTTCTTATTACAGCAAGTCATGCATTCACACTGCCTACACCCTGTGGGCTGAGGCAAAACCCTTGGACACCACCTATGTCACATCATGCTGGCAGAGAAACCTGTGCACATCATCACATATAAATTACTCATCCAAAAATAATCTTAGTTAATTTACCCAGAAAAATAAAAGGCATTTTTAGTTATTTACCACTAAGTAATGATATATACATAACATGTAAACAGTTCTGCAGGGCTGGTGATTCACTAGCTTGTGGGGGGCGGGGGACAAAGGTCTGTTCTCCCAGCAGGAGGAAAAGAAATCATAACTTGTTCACAAAGATATGTGAAAATTATTTTGGTAAACAAGTTTTAGAACAGATACTCCCAGAAACTCCTAGGAGCTGACCCAGTGATTGCTAAGCATTACAGACCCTGCAGGGAACGTTAGTTTTGCCAACAGACCCACAGTGCTAACACTAGGGGAACATTTGCAATGGATTCCCCAGGCTAGCCAGAGGAGAGGCTGCTGGTAATAAAATTACACAGGAAACATATCATTTAGGTGAAGGAAATTTGCCGTGTTATGAGGCCAGAGGAAGTCTATTACTTCATGGGGACAGACAGAAAAAAGAAACACTTCATTAGGTGAGTTCTCAAGTCACAAATCCCTTTACTGACACAAACGTGCAGAATTCTGTCGTCTGATCCACCGCTTGAGGCCTCCTGAGCTCAGTGTTCAGCAACTGTGCCGGTGTCATTAGAAAGAATGAGGGCACACAAGTTTAAGGGGATGGGCACACCTTGCCTTGTTTCTTCCCAGTGCACAGCGCTGCACGTACAAGTGCTCACTTTGGTGCGTGCAAATGCACACTGGCACTCAAGGGAATCATTCAGCAACAATTCTGGTTGATTTCTCAACAGGCACCACCTGACCTCCCACACTCGCAGCACAGAGACTGAGCAGCAGCAGCCGCAGGCGACTCCCAGCAGGCGGCACCAGCCTTGCTCACACACTGCTCACCATAGCGCTTCCTTAGGAGCGGCAGCAGGGAACGGGCACGCTGCAAGGGCATGTCTAGAGCAGGTGGTGGTAAGAGCTTTACTCCAGAGATCATTCCACAGAACTCTACAGAGCTTTTGAGTGGAAGGTTCTAAACCCGACTTAATGAATATTTACCCGAAGTGCACTTAACGCACATTTGAAAGCTTTCAAATTCATGACAGTGGTGAATTTCCTTTACTAAAGAGCTCAAATACTCAACCCATCTGTGCACTACTTTCCATTCTGCTCAAGGTACATGTTCCCTTTTGTGTCTTATTCCTGGGTAGGATTTTTTCGCCTTTTTTCTTGGTTGGGTTTTTTGTATATGTGTTTGTTTGTTTTTAAGACATATCTATCTGACGTATTTTGCTTCACTGCAAATTTGAAGAACAATTCATTTGCACTCCTGGGAATGTTTTTTAGTCTGAGAAGCAAAAAGCATAATGGACCAGAAAAGTCTGAAATGAATCTTCTTACTGGTTTCACATGGAAGGCACTCAATACTATAGTGAAGGAGGTGATTAAAAAACAAAAGGGGGCAGGAGGAACACAATCTGAATTTATATGAAGGTAAGAAAAGTGTGTATTAGAATAACATCTTCTATTCAACAAATTTACTCCATTTACTCAACAGATTTATTCAACAGATTAGTATTTTAAGTCAGAGCTGTTAACAAAAGTATGGCTTTGTTACCATTGGCTTTTCTCAGTACTGAAGAACCTTTACAGTTCAGTTGTGACAACTGGAAACTCACGTCACTATAACCACTTTTTAAAATAAATGCAAATCTTTGCTAAAGTGATGATGTACCAGACAAAGTCACACCTTGTTCACATCAGAACCCAAGATATTTTTGAAGTAACTAGAGGGAAAGCTCTTCACCACCACAGTATAGTTTTGTGGCAGCACTAATATTGATTTCAATTAATTAAACCATCCGTATTTATCATGGGGAGAAATGTGCTGAGTTCTGATGCAAAGTTTAAGCAGACAGGAAGCATTTTTAGTATGCAGTGTGGGTCTATTATGAGCATTTCCTTTAGTACTGCAGACAAAATTGGTAAGTCTATTTAACCTCAGGTTTCTAGGTTGCACTTACATGATCACACACAGAGAATAAACTGATACTACAGAATATATATGCACTTCAGTGAGATTAAAAGCAGGAAGACAATTAAGCCTGGTCCTGAATTAATTATCCACGTGGTATTAATTTTCCTTCCCACTAGAGGCCACTGCTACCCTGTACAGAGCCCCTCCTGGAACACCAGAGAAGAAACATTCCCTTTGGCATCTCTGCGTATTTACCTGACAGGTACCTGTCAAATAATAACCTTCAAATAAATGACAAAGTCTACATTTCCCAACTAATTTTTCACATTACATAATTAACACCCCACACATGAGGAAAGGAGCAGGCTGCCAGCAAGTGCAAGTTCACAGGCTGGCTTAGGAGGAGGAGGAGCCTGAAAGAGGGAGGTGAATTTCTGTGGTGCTGCCACTGCAAATGGTTGTAAGTTTTGAACACCAGAATAATTTCATTGCCAATCAGAGCCCACATCTATTTTTCTACCTTTCTTCCAAAGGAGAAGCAGCGAGGCAAGTGTTCCCCCCCCACCCTGATTATCTGGCTGAAGAAGCAGCAAGAGAAGGTGTCATGAGGGAAACATCACACCTCCTGAAGAGTAGGTGGTAGCAGAGAGAAGCAAGCAGGTAAGGGCAGAGCAGTAGTGGTATGCAAAAATACAGGATTCTGTGTGAGGGAGGACAGAGGAAAAAAGATGAATGAAACAGAAGAAAAAGGGTTTAAATGTACAACATCAGCAAACAAGTATCACTCCTCAGGACATGTGAGAATGTTCCTCCCTTTAGAAGAAATGAGCATAGCAACAGCAGGTAAGTAAATGTACCTGCTGTGGTGTGGGAGGGTACAGACCACAAGGGTAGCATAAGACCACACTCACCTGAGGCATGGAGGGGGGTCCTTTTGGTGACATTGTCCTTTACGGTGACAGAAGCACCCTGGCTGATGAGAGCTTCCACACACTCTGCATGTCCTCTAAACGCAGCCAAGTCCAGAGCAGTGCGTCCCTTGTCATCCTTGATATCCAGATCTACCAGAGACTGGAGAAGTACCTCCAGAGCTTGATGATGACCATTATAGGCCTAGAATTATGAAATGGGTCATGTAAAGAACACAAATCCTGTCTTTCAACGACCTTTCCTATAATTTATCCAATAAAATCCATCCCTTTCAATGTCTCCTAAACACAACAGAAATCAGTTTTATTGATTCCTTATGACTCTCTATTCAACCTGAAAGGATTTTTCCAAATTACCTTGGAAAAATTAAATTAATTTAATAAATTTAAAATTATTTAGTTAAATTATTCCTAGAGTTTAGGAAAAGAATTTATGATTCTTGATTTGCTCTAACCTTCTAGTACAACCCAAAGTGAGGAAGTTTCAGGCAATAATTTGCCAAGCCAGCACAGGTCAATCAGCAATTCATTTTTCACATGCTACAGTAACTGACAGAGAAACGTTTGCTTCAAAAACTAGATTCACTAGAGAGATCCATGGATTATCACCTGACTGGTGCTGAATTCAATACATGTGCTAGTCTCCAACTAAACAAGTGACTATCAAACCAAATTTTTGTACAAATAAAAACACAAACTTGACCTGCTGTTCACAGTGGATGCTTTATGGAGAATTCCTGCCAGCAGGATCATTTGGTAGAACAACTACAGTGGACAAGCAGATGCACTTCAGACCTACAGCCACACTGGGGCCAACAGCACAAACACAGGTGGCATTGCAAAAACCCAGTGGACAGTGCCAGAAATTGGAAATGTTTTGTTCAGCTTTGTAGGGCCTGCTCTCCTCTTCTCACTGTTGTACTCAGAGTATCCTTTTTACTTACACACAGTTGTATAGTTAGTATTATCAGAGTTGAAGCTGTGAACTCTCCATGCCTAAAGATATTCAAAATGTGATGGGGCACAGCCCTGAAAAAATCTGCTCTAGCTGATTCTACTTTTACCACAGGGGTAGGACTCAATCTCCAGAGGTCCATGTCAACCCCAGCTATTCTGTGATTCTGCACAAGAAAACTGGGAAGAGGAATCATGAATCTTGAGCTCCTGGGACAGGGGAGCAGTTGTTATCTCTGAGGCCACCTCTTCTGGATCCTGTTGTGAATGCCAATGTCCATAACATTCTCACAGGGCACTGCTGGGCTTTGAACACTGTCCCACACCCTGCTGCATACCAAAGGGTTGTTGCACTGCACCTCTCCTCCAGAACATCAGAGAATCTCATTCCATGAGCAAAGCCTAGGCTCAAGCTTTGGCCACATATTTATAAACTAGTTCTAAATACAAGTGTGAATTTCCATTTAATTTCACTTCAGCGTCTGTGTCATCTTCTTACCCAAGTGTTAGAGTCAGGAAGAGCCAAGAGCTTCAGCTGCCTAAGCTTAATTAACTATTCCAGCCCAGAACATGGCTTTGTTACATCCCTTCCCACCTTTTTCAAAACAAGCCCACAGTTAAACTTGCTTCAAAGACAGAGACTAAGGAACTATTCTAGGAGACACTGATCAAACACTTTACACATCTCATACTTACAGCTAAATGCAAAGGACTTTTTGTAGCTGCAGATTCCTCAAACATATTGTTAGTTTTTTCCAGAAGCTGGGAAGAAGAAAATGAAGTCTTAAAACATTTTTATGTGAGACAGGATAAATTTTCATGGACTATAAATCTATAAATCAGCAAAGATATATTTTGGCCACAGTAATTATTGAAAGACTGCGAAGTATTTTCAAGCTTCTCTGCACAGGATAAAGCTATAAAACCAGTTTAAAAGCTTGTCATGAACATCCTTACCCTGATTAATTAGTTTTCATGAAATCTTGGGGCCTGCTTGGGTGAGAAAGGAGCCCTTAAAACCAGGGATTTGTGGAATAGAGCCCTCAGTAAATTTACATTGGAGAAAGCTCAGTTTCATGATTATACAGCATATGCAAGCCATGTCTGATACAGTGTTTTGGGTAATTCTGACACATAATTAGCACTGGGAATAATTATAACTGAGCTGTGAATCACTGATAAATTATAAAATTGACTGAAAGAACAATCTGCTCCTGCAATGACAGTCTTCCAAAATGCAACATGTCCCAGAACTCTGACAAGCATCCAGTAGTATCTAGTAACAAATTTGTGTAATCCTCTTCATTTTACAGCTTAAAACCAAGGACATTTCCATCCATCTAGAAGGAGGAGCTATGGAAAAGCACCACTCCACAACAGGACATGAACCCTGACAACTTATCCAGCTGAGGCTGCAAAGAAAATCACACGCAGTGTCGAGAACGCAATTGACAATTCGACATTTGTTGAGTGGCACTGCTCATGTGCATGGCCTTTTGCTTAATAATTACTCAGAGTTAGTCCCAAAAAGCCTTTGGGACTGGAAATTAGCATTCGACAGAAAATCATCAATGGGAGACTGTATAAAAGAAAAAAAAGCATGACAGTCAACTGAAACTGACTTGTAATGTTTCTCAGGCTACAAGGACATTTTTCAGACTTTTTCAAGGTTTTTCATTTGGTTGGTTGGCTGGTTTGGTTTCTGGGGTTTTTTTAAGACATTAAGGAATTAATCAAAAGACTGAAAAATAAGGAAGTATGTAAGTTTTTGTGACAATGTGGACAATTTTAGGCTATAACAACACGGAAAATTCTCAGAAGAGACCATGAAAGGCTACAAGGGGCTTGCCTGTGCTGCAAGATGATGGCATATTCCTAAACACTGATGTAGGCCTGAACTTTTGGTGTAACAAATTAGTCTGCAATACAAATTAGCCTTAATAATGCATAAGGTGTTACAAATCTCTTATTCAACAAAGCAAATAACCTGAATCCTATGGAAAAGCTAGAAAATGAGGCCCTAATTTAATTTACTTGTATGTTTTGTGCCTAGCAATATGTCAAGACTACGTGTTGATAAAAATCATAAGCGAGTAGGTGTGTGTATTAACAGGTAATGCAAATTTTAACACTTCCCTGCAGCTAAGGGGGGGGAAAAATCAAGCCTCCCACTAGTTTCTTGGTAGGTTTGGGGCAGAGTTAAGAAATGCATTTGGTGTTGCCATGTGGAACCACCTCCAGTTAAAATACTGTTCTCTTATATAAGAGAGCTGTGAACAGGATGAAGCAGTAGCCAGCTATGAATACACAAGTGCATCTGATTTTCTCTAGTGAGTAAATAAGCTAAAAAATCCCAGCAAACAAATCCAAGCACTAAGTCTGTTCCCCTGCCTACCTGATACTGGCCTTTAGTCTGTGTCCATGAGGCCAGCACAGCAGACTAATTTAATAATCTTTAATTACATTTATCATCACCATGTTGAAATTCCAGGATCAAAATCATAACAAGTAAATACTTCCCTTCACCTGTCAGAAGGCTCCAAAAGTCTCCAGGAACAAGGCAGATAATTGCCTTTCAAATAGATGAAAAAAACCACACAGAAAATTGACAAAATTAAGGGTCTAAAGGCACAAATTGTGGGATTGGACAGCCCCTCACAAAAGGCATTGCCATGGCTTAGTCAAAGCAGCTTAGGCTGGTGCAGATCAGGCTTAATGAGCTTATTAGTCATAAGTCTGAATATCTCCATCATAAAGTCAAGTGCAAACACGAATTTGATGGCAAACCTGGAAGCTCTCAGAAACAGAACCATACACTGCAAGAGGAGAAATTAGAAAGGAGAACAAGAAGAGGAAGATAAAAGACACAGCACTAATAATTTTTTTTGCATTCCTTGTCAAGCATTTTTTTGACAATTAAGACACTTGAATCATAAACATAATGTACAAAGAGATAAAAAATACCAAGTCCAAGTCACCAAGAAATTCTCCAGTTTTACCAGTGTTTCTATGGTTCTGTGGATGCTTTTATACTAAATTACATACATTTCCTATAATAACCCATAGAATAGTGTGTTCTTGGGGGACTCTAGTTCCATTATACTTGGAAGAAGCTATCCATAGTTGCATCTGGTTTTAAAAAGGTAAATTTATCATTCAGAATCATTTGTCCTGGCAGCCATGGAACTTAAATCCCACAGAGCTCACAGAGCAATCCCAGCATGTTTGCTGTGCTGCAATCCATCCCTGCCTGTGGAGCTGCATTTCACCAAAGGCAGACAAATAAGCATGAACTACCAACAGTTTATGAATTACTACTGTTACTGGTGGCTGACTGGACAATGTCCCAGCATATTGCATTTCATATTTTTTGAGACTTAATTAAAAGTTTGCTTGTAGCAAATTGCATTTCTCTGTATAGACTGACACACATTTTAGGTGGATGTCAGAACTATGCAAAGACCCTGCATGAGAGGGGCACTCTTTCCTGTGGGCAGGTCAGAACCTTTCTAAAGGCAAGGGTACCCTTCTTCTCCTTCTGCCTCTTGGGAATTCCCAGCTTGACCCTTTCACTTCCTGTGACAGCACCATTTAATTCTGTAAGTAACTTCAAGAAGTCTTCTTCAGACTCAGGAACCTGAATGCTTTGGGAGATGCAGACTAAGACAAACCAGCAATTATTCAACTCTAGTCTTACAAACTAACAGCACTACAAGGTTGCTATTATAAACTCTCTTCTCTTCCCCAGTTCAGCATGAAGATGAATAACTTTTACAGTTTGCACCATTTCATTTGTGCAATAAGGATATTTACAGGCACAAGAGGATTTGCTGCTTGATTTTATTCTGTGGTTATAATAAACGATTCTATAGCAGGATAAAGTGTGGGTTCCCCCCTTCATTTTTGGAGCATTCAGATATGCCAGTTAATGAGTCAGGATACTTCCTATGATTGTCCTCATAATATATACTAAAATTCAGCTCTGGTATTAAAAAAAAAAAAAAAAAAAAAAAGAAAGAAAGAAAAAGCAGCTTCATGGAGCATGTCAGTAATTTTAAATTACCATTAAGCAGAAAAAGAGAGGATACTTTCATCATGCATAAAAGGTTTAAGCTACACTTTTTAAAGCAAGAGTCAAAAGAAGGTCCAAGCCATAGACAATGAAATGATGGGCACTATCTCAAAACCTCAGAGAGAACAGAATGTGTGATCCTGTCCAAGCCATCCTGCACAGGCACCTGCAGGCACAGCCATTATTTCAGTGCACTCACAATAGTTCTGGCCCAGGTTGGTGCTAACTGGCGCTGAAGTTAAAGAGAATTTGCTTTGGGAGTGTTACGGTTTTATTAAGGCAGCTTTGACATTCCAGCACACACACGGGCAGTACTGCTGGTAAACCCCTGCAGTTTGGTGCTCTTCATGCTAATTGTAAAATGGCAAAGCATTAGATTGGCTGTGTATATTCTAAAAATGGCCTTTACTCTGAAAAGTTATTAATCTATCAGTGTTCAGAAATATCCACACAAATGAAGAGCTGATCAAAAGGCAATAAAGACAAAAGAAATAGTTGGACACTGCTCTTCTGCAACAACTCTGCAGCGATGCTGCTGATCACTTACAAGGTCATTCAGAAGTGGCGATTAGTCAAGATTTTTTATGTCACTTTCAGAACTGAATACAAATATATGAGCTAGGTGTCACTTTGCATCTCATATTTCCTGATAAATTGCAACAGGTAATTGTCTCTGCTCTGGGAAAACATGCTACCAGCAGCTTCTTTTAAATAAAGGCTTTTCCAGCAAGTAGCCAGGACAAGATTGAAAACCCTCATCAGTTGTTTCTGATGATACAGAAAAGAGCAGTAAAATGAACCTCTGTACTACTTTATCTCAATCAGGGAAGTACATTTTAAAATCTCAGAATTATTCCTAATTGATGAAAAATTCAAAGGTGAAGTGGCACAAATATATCCTCAGAGGAACAAGCAATCCTGTAAGCTCTCTCCATATTTGTAAATACACATGATCAAATTATTTTAATTTGATCAGGTTAAAACCAATACTTCTCTTAACCTAATGCTGATGCTTTCCTAAGATCAGGCTTTAAAAATCCAATTCATCAGTATTGACATCAGTTTCACTCACATGCACAGATATGGGTGAAGTTAAATTAACTTAAGCAAGAAGTATTTTCACAAGAGCTTAGGCTGAGCCTAAAGAGATGTGTTAGTAGCTCCATGCAACTCCTCTAGTACAAAGTTTAAGTATCCAGTACCCACCAGAATGCAAACAAGACACTTACCTGGCATGTAAGAAAGCAATGTTCAGGTCTTTAAACATATCTAAATCTGAAACTCGAGCAGGCTCCAGGCCCTGGGCTGTTCTCAGATGGGGCACTGATCTTCTCTTGGAGCTCTTACACTCCATACAAAATCATTTCATGTTAAGCCGTAGGAGTGCCATAGTCAGTGGGCCATAGGGACAGGTGATTGTCACCCAGTGAGTATTTAAACAATGCAGAACAGCTCCAAATGAGAGTGAGAGATCACCCCCAGTACCAGCCTGCATAATATGTTGGTTACTCCTTGGGATGTAGAAGTCCAATTCCTTTGTCAGTCAGAGCAAAGATTTGAACCTGGGACTTTCACACTTAAATCACATTTATCATATTTCTTTCTGGCCAGAAATTCTACCTCAGAGGTTCTGTAAAACCTTACACTTTGCTTTAAGGACTGTCTTAGCCAAAGAAACTTTTGCAAATTATACAGGTGTGCAAAAGGTATAGGAAGGCTTATATTTACAGAAATTATTGGAAGTTTCCTCTTTAGATAGAAAACTTGAGGACTGGTGAAATACAGTGACAGTCAATTTTTAAAATCTGCATTTCAGTGTTATTTTTGCTACTCTCCTCTCATTTGAGCCTCTACTCTGAAACACACACAAGTACTTTTAAAATTCAAGCTCACTCGAAGCCATGTAATTTACATTTCTTCTCCGAAATACTTCAAAATTGGCCACAAACTTCCAGAAAACAGCCAAGTGTGGTTCCATTTCACACTACCAAATGCCAAGTTACTTTAACATCCAGGGAAGTGTCATGCCAGCCAGGTACGTGCACTGGACTCACAGCTCCTAAGACTGACTGAGGAAAAGCAACAACTTTGAGCAAAGCTGGAGCCTGCAAGCAGCGGGAAGAAGGAATTCCAATGGAAGCAGAAGCAGCACACATGCAATTGCTTCAAGTACATGGCATGCTGGTTAAGAGTTGTGATTCTTCTTCCTCAGGCTTCACCAGAGTGAATACAAGGATTTGCAAAATACTAAGTTTAAATAAAAATACACAACATGCAATCACTTTTCTTTTACTCACTATATCCAATGGAGTTTTGCTTCCAATCTAATTAAAAATGTCAATTAGAATTAGAATAATTAAAGACAGCAACACTCAAGTGTAATGGTAATCTGAAAATGTTTCTTGGTTTATTTTTTCTGTACAATAACTGCACTGCAAGCAGTGCATGAACAGAACCACGGACTTGACCCTGTGTGCCCCATGCCTACACTGTCCACACCCAGCAGAAATACTCCTGACACCACAGCCACTGTGGATAGATACCTGTTACATTACTTCATAAGGGAGGAAGGAAGAGAGGAGAATAATGACAATGTTTAAGATCAATCTCCTCAATTGACAAAACACAGATCAACAGATACATAATACACACACACACATTGTGGGAGGCTTTGCTTAATGAAGTGAGATCACTTTATAAACCTACAAATACCAATAAACCAGTGACAGTTTCTGTTTGAAAGTCTGCTCATGCAGGCCAATATGTTGTCTTGGATAAATAAACCTGACTGCACCCCTAGAATCCCAGAGACCACAGCTCTTCCTGAGAGCCCAATACTCTAATGCAATGCAATATGCCTTGATCAAATGTCCTTTTCTTTGGATTCAGCAGATTTGAGGGGGCCAGATGGTCTTCACACATAACATTTAAACACCACACACACAGATACACAGAAAGGTATTTAAGGCAACAGCAGAAGTCCATGATCTCTTTCCTAACTGAATGAAAAATGGCTCCTGAAGTTCTGCAGTGGCCTTATTGTTCTCTGTCAGAAGAAGGCAGATTAAAGTGTCTTGCTTCTCCACCCCGGGAAAATAAAAATACAGACTAAAAAAGACAAGACGTGTCAGAGAGACAGAAAATAACCCCCAGAGATGCTAAGCAATACTCAATCCCACAAGGCAAAGTGCCAGCAGGGTGCCAGGGTAAACAGTAAATTCCTGCCCTCATTGATTTTCTAAGCAGTATTAGCTTTTTAGAAAACATTTTTAGAATCCAAATTATCTGGTTTCCAAAACATAAAATCTAGATTTGCACTAATCTAAGTGCAAATTGCACTTTTATAAACTAACTTATATCAGTGTATCTAGCAGATATGGGTTTATATTGATTATTTAAATAGTGGGTACATTTTGCACAAATGCTGCCACCAAAACTCAACCAATTAAATCAGTCTACTGTGATTTGGGGGATTCTAAAACTGACAAGACAAATTAGGTGTATTAAAGTTATTTTTGAGCATTGAGTTCCTAAGTTCTTCTCCTTTTTAGAACCACTCAAGTTAATGACATTGTGCTTCTCTGCCCCACATGGGAAAAGCTCTCATAGACACAGGTACAAAGGAATTAATCACACAAAACACTGCTGCCCCTGGCTTCAGACAACATGCTCCCTTTAAAAAGAGGGTGTTGGTTGTGGAGGCAGGCAATTATGAAGGAGAAAACCCAGTTTGTGTCCCCCAAATAAAAAGATCAGGGTCAGGAGGCCCAGGGGCTGCTACTGGACAAGCATCCAAGCCAGATCCCCATGAGGAAAAAAGCTTTTTAACACCTATCCCAGCCCCTGCTGTGATTCACTCATCAGTAATTACCAGTGTCCTGCTCTCAGATGGATGAATGAACACATTTGTGTTGATAAGAGACAGGTAATTAGCGGCAGCCACATTGGAGACTTATGGAGTCAGTGATTTCAATTTCTCCACAGGTTGAGGAATCAAGTGTTTGAAGGCATGGCTTATCTGCCTTGCAGTGCAGAGCTACTCCCATCAAAAGTGTTCTCCAGCCTCTCCATTCCCAGTGTGGCCTTGTGCTGGGCAGACACCTCCCTCAGCCCCTGCTCCCAACACACACAAAGGGATTTGCCTTTTCTTCTGGGCACAGCTTTTGGTTAAACCATGCTCTCCTCCCATCCTTAAATCATTTAGCTCCTCTAATGATTCAATTTCTGTTAGTCAAAGAGGGAATTACATTTGCTGATGGGGAAGAGCAGATTAAAAGAAAAAGTATCATCCTTTCTTACAGTTAGAGATTTCATTAGAGGAGACAGGCATTTAATTCTGTTTGGCCTAGCATTGCACAGAAACCTGTTTTTATCAGCACAAAGTGCTTGACTGTCTCTCCAGGTAGAATTCTAACATGAAATTACAATTTGAATTCCACTCTTTTCACACCAATAAAGCTCTTGTGATAAGAGCTCATGTCAACGTAAAAAAATCCACAATTTTCTTTTCTTCAAAGGAGTTTGGTGATGTGATCAGCTCTAAAACACCAGGTAGCAGTGATGACTGGTGTCACTGACTGCCAACAGCAAAGTCAGCCCCAGCCTAAACAAACCTGAGGTTATTTCTAGAAGCAGGAAGGCAGGTGGGAGTTTCAGTGGCTTGCAAGCCCACATGCCCACCATTCAGCCTTTATGAATGGCTCCCTACAGATGGACAAACAGCTGAGGAATCAGCTTCCATTCTTCTCTTTTTAGCAACATCATTCATTGCAGGGCAACTACCCTGCTAATATTCCAGCCAACCTAAGGGTCCTCCAGGAAAAAGCTTCTCTTGCTGAGCTCTGTGGTTGAACACACAAAACATAAATTTGGTTTGGGTCAAAGATACAACCGTATCAATCTCAATCCCTATTTCTCCTAATACCTCCCCACAAAGAAATGTAGCTAAGTTCCAGCCAGGGTATTGGACTCATGGTAAACACAAAAGTCAAAGAATGGAAAGATGTTTCCATAGATAAACCAGCCCTTCCCTAAACTGCATTCAAATGTGTAAATATTTTATAATGCTGAGAAACTGTAGTGCTTAAAGCACAGACCAAATTGCCCAGTGAAGGAAACCCCACTGGATACATCATCTTTTTCTTTGGACATTTTTAAGTGAACACTTATTTAGAAATAAGCTTTTTTAGATACCTGCTAAAAAAAATGGTTGGGGGTTGGGGTGGGGGGGAAGGCAAATAAAAAATAATCTTACAGGGTCTTTTATAAACTTGACATATTCTGGAACACCAAAATAATTCCCTAACATTTTGCTGAGGTTTGGTATTGTGTATGTAGAGAAATACTAGTAATCATTATTCATAGAAAAACAAGATTATTGTTGCATCCACCTTGACTTAGTTTTGACTAGAATTAAAGCTCCATATTTCATATGAACTCTTTCCTCTAACAAGTTTTAGGCCCATAAAGAACTGTCTTGTTCTAGGCAAGATAATTCCTAGATATTTTCATTTATCAGCTATCAATAATAAACAAAACATATTTACATAGGGGATAAAATAGTAAAATAACAGCTAATATGACACTGAAAAATAATGGTTTTTTTACATAATCCCACCTGACTTTGCTTTCAGCCCTTTTGCTATCCCAAATCCCAGCATTGCAAAGAAATCAGCGTAATGGTGGTGCCTGTATCAACTAGTAAGAGTTAGCAAATGTAAAGTTGTTAAACTCAGGACTTGGCAACTCATGACAAAAAAACTGAGTCAGCTTCTTCTGACAGTGGGTGCAAAGATGACAGATCCTGGTACTACTGTTAGATGAGCACAAATGCTTTCTGCATATTTACCTTTTGTATTCCAGAGAGAAAATTACATGCCTGTTACCCTCCAAACACCAGTGGAAAAATCCTGGTTCCCCAGAAGTTTCAGACTGGCACCCTAGCACACAGGAGTGGTCCTGTGCATGCAGAGAACTAAAATTCATGTCAGTTATTTTTCACCACTGTACACAGAACAGCTGTGTGACTCTAACTCTGTAAATGATGCTTGACCTTGCGTTTCCATGCTGCAGCTATAGCCACAAATACAGAAGACTGACAGGAAAGAACGTGGAGTTTTTCTGCCTGAATATAGATCACTTGCTGCACAGCTGTCTCTGGCCCACACTTGGCATTTCACCCCTCCAGATTAAAAGAAAACCCAACATCTCTGACATGCACTGCATTCTCAGCTCCTCCTTTTGTCTGCTCAGCCTAAGCAATGCCAGGATTTGACAGCAGGTCATTGCCTGCAACTGATATGTGCAGAAAATGTGCCCAGCCACAAGTACAAGAGAAGAGAGGGGACCTTGCTCCATGCCCAATCCATGCCTCACAGCACACAGGGACTACAACAAGAGGCTGAAAGAAAATCCCCAGTGAAGATGCTCCCCCTCAAGCCCCACGGGTGGAGTCACCAGAGGTCAGTGCTAGGAGAAGGCAAGGCCAAACTCACTGCCACAAGCAACCAAGGAGCAGTGCTATTTTAAGTGTCCTAAATATACATGCTTGTAGGTGGGAGCTAAAAAGGCTTAACTCCCCACCTGAAATTCTGCCCCAGGCCTGCCCTGGAAGAGTTACTGCCCCAGCTGGAACCAGCTGCAGGCCAGCTGCAACACTTTCCTGTTGTGGCACGTGGTGTGAAAGCAGCATGTGTGCAGAGCTCCTTCTCAATAACTAAATACTTGACTCTTCAACATAGAAAGAAAGAACCAAACAACATGTAACACTAAACAGTACACAGTATTCTCACTAAAGCATGAATATCTATACAATTTTCCAATTGGAGCTTATTTTTTGGAAGCAATTAAAGTCAATTTATATGTAACATATACCATCTATTATATAGTGTATATATAACGTATATAGTAATAATACATATAATATATATTATATATAAAATTTTGGATCACCCTGTGTATCAAGCTGTTAACTCTCACCTTTATGACATTTTAACAAGTCATATACATCTATAAATCCATTCTATACATCTCCCAAATCTGATGTTGGCCTAAAAATTTTTGGCATTTTAGAAGATGCAATTACTAATCACTCAGACCCAGAATATTAAAAAAAGAATAACAAAAAAAAAAAAAAAAAACCAAAATTTTCAGCTGCTTGGCATAGAAGACTGATCTTGATTATGGTAACTTTGTAATGTTACTATTGTTTTGCCAGGGACAAAAAAGAAATTGCAGATATGAAGTAAAAGTTATTTACTCCCTCAGTATGCAGGTCAGATAAAGTGCCAGGTGGATCAGGCACATTCACTGTCATTTACCAGGAACTGTCCCTTACTCCTGGTACTTAGGCATACACTGGGAATATTTTGATCATGCTTAAATTTAATTTTTGCATATATAAACTCCACTTGAAGACAATCCTTAAGCACCAGGTTGTTGAATAAGGACTTGATTAACAAGATAAACATATTTTTAAAATACATTTGGGTGCAAATATTTGAGTTTACTGCCCCATGTTGCAGGTTTCCACAGATTTCTTATTATCCAAAGAGCTGCACTAGTAGGCATGAGGGGAGTTCATCATCCTGGCACATGCACATTCCATATCAGCAGACAGAGATGTCCAAAAGCGAGCACTCACCAGTTCCAAGCACTGCCGGTGCCCATAGGCAGCAGCGTAATGCACAGTGTTGTACCCCTCCTTGTCCTGGATGGATGGGTTGGCATCGTTCTGGAGAAGGAACTCGAGACACCTGTGGACAATTCACTGGGGTAAATGTGGGCTCACAATATTTAACAGGCTCATCCCTTGCTGCAACTGGAAGTGGCACTGAAAAACTGGCGGTGAATCCTGTACTTGGAGCAGCGCCGCAAATCACTTTTCACCAATAGCTCCTCACATTCACCATGTTTTTAAACAGAAAATCCCCACTCGTCTTTGAAGATCAACTTCATTAAAAATATCTTCAACCTTACTCTTGTGGCTACTCTGGATTACAAAATTGATTTTCTGTTACAAAACCTGAAAGATTCTGTGCACATGACATAAACAGCCTAGAACTGCTACTCCTCACATAAAAACTCAGATATCAAACCATTGGCCTCCAAACATGCACTAGGGCAGGCTGGAGAAAAAGATTTAACTGAGTTACATGAGTATGTTTTCTTCATTGGCTTTTTTTTTAATCATGTTTTTCAAAAGATCCCTTTTGCTCTTTCTAGCTCTTGCCACTTCCTCTTATACCATCAAGATACCATCATTTTGTTATTAGTACTTCCTTGCCTAGTCTGTAATCTGGAGTGAATGTAAGGCCATAATATGATAAAGGGGATTTAAAAAAAAAAATCATTAAGCAGATAGGTGAAAATGTTAATCCAAGTGAATGCATTGAGAAAGCCATTGGCTACCTCTTTTTGCAAGGTACAGACTATGCTGTGCATGACACTAAAGACACTGCATGACACTAAAGCGCATGATATTAAAGAATTATAAAATTACTGAAGCTGTACATCTTCCATTAAGAAACAGCAACAAGCACAGAAACAGAAATATCAGGGAATATGTGCACAGAGAAGAGCATGGAGCTTTTTCTTTTAGGTTAGCCCTCATTGAAGCCAAGCATTGTTTCTAGCAGAGCAAAGAATAAGCAAGAGCAGAGTGTAAGGCTGCAAGCCAAAGCCGTGGCATTCTCCAGGAATGAAGTCCAACTGCTTTTGTGACACCAAACTTACAATGCAGCTTCTTTTTCCTTCATCTCAGTGGCTCTTTCAAGTTCTTCAGCATTTTCATGGGAGTTACCTAAAATATTCTTTCTTCTTAGCACAGAGGACAGAAAAATGCAACTTATTCTCAAAATACCACACCAGTGATTTTGATGCAGTCTGGTACCCACCCCCAATCTGCTCTTCAAGGAGCTGACTTCCTCCAGACAACAATAAGGATTATACAAGTTAACTGAGTGCACTGCATGGGTCTGCAGGTAGTAAGTTTTCAAAGCTATGGAGAGAACCATAGTGTGGTAGTTTATTGTCCCACAAGTCAATGTCAGAAAAAAAAAATAAAAAAAATTCTGGTTTCTATTAGACCAACACTTTCTAGAATCCTTCTGTTTCAACCACAGCAATATTGTGCACTTTTTTTCCTTTCCAGAGAGTAACTCAGGATTACTACACCTTGCTTCCTCCTGCTGCTAGTTCTTCTCTAGCATTTAGGATTTAGAGCAACTTTAATCACGGATACTAATCACTCTATCTCAAGTCTGCATTAGCTGACTCGCCTCACTTTCTGTCAAATATCTTGGCAACACTGTGTGATCTCTCAGTCAAGTTCTTCTCCCTGCTCATTAACTACACACATCCAGAGTTAATGATGAATATTCTTTGGAATGAGATTGCCTGACCTTGCAAGTTTTTTGACATTCAGCAGGGAAAAAAAAGATTTGCTGACCTATAAAATCATGGTCTGCACATAGCACTTGATCTACGTAATAAGGCTTCCTCCAGAACATCCCAAAAACTGAAAAATTTAATGAGAAGACAGCATCACCACATCAGAATCAATTTAGGTTTGGAATTGTGAGGACAAATAAAAACCACATACTTCTTCCAAAGTTCAGGATGTGACTAAAATAAGCTTTTTTTTTTTTAAATGAGGGACAAAAGTAGAAACATCCTGAAGTTAACCAAGAGCTTGTTTAAATGCAGGAACCTCACCTACCAAGAAGCAAAAGCAGAAAAACATACACTGAATCATCATTCTCAACCCCCCCAAGTAACACCTCATCCTGGTAAGACAGAATTAGAAACAGGCAGTGGTGCAAGCCTTCCTACAAGCTTATGCTGGTTTTCATGCCAAGCACAGACCTCTGATGACCCTGCCTTTTTCTCCCCAGCACTGCTCAGGTTTGAGGGTGATGGGGAAGACACTTTTAATGTCAGTATTATCACAGCAAATGATGAAGAAGCTCTCAAGGCTCTGATGTGGCTTTCAGAACTCTGCCATAAAGTTAAACCAAACTTCCCCTGCCGTGGCATTGAGGTGGTGTTCTGCTGGCAGAGATGCAGCTGTACTTTTACCAGATCTCACTATACAAGAAAGCAAAAACTAGATCCTTAGTGTCTGGAGACACTGTGAGACAGAAAATCATAGGATGACCTAAAATAAATAGAGGTTGCTAACAGTTTTAAGAGAGAACTATCGGGATAGAGTCTGGTTTATACAGTGTGTTATATGGAAGAGATTGCCAGAATGTTCAACTATCTGGGAATTAAAATTGCAGTCGGTAACCACAGAATTTCTAAGTTTTGCAGCTGTTTTCCCCTTTTTTCACAAGAACACCACTGCATTCTGACAAAGGCTATTCCTCAGACATCCCTTTAAAAAGGCAACCTGTTCAGACAGAGTGGGCATTTTTATCTGCTCTGACAGTTGAGTGAGACTGATGGTTACATCTATCCCACCCTTCCCACAAATCTGTCAAAATGCCCAAATGTCTGTCACTGCAGTCCATGTCAGAAAACCTCTCCTTCTGCTGTGTCTTGCTCTATCCCTTCTGATGGACTTGCAAAGCAAATGCAGAAAATTCTCTGAGCTTAATCTTGTGAGGAAACCACACAGAGGAAAACAGAGGACATAACACTGTGAAAATACTTCTGTAGGGCAGGGTGGCTGCATTCCTTCAGAGGTAAACCGTGGAGCTGAAATGCCACATCATCTGGGGGTTTGGCTTCCAGTCAGAGCAACTCACTGTGGAGCTATGCATACATCTGAGAGAAATTCCTGTGCTAGTGGGATCATCTTTTTGGCTCAAACAGCACAGCACCATGAAGAGACTAAAATGACACTGATTTAGTAAAACACCCAGGAAGCAGGAATTCCTCAGAGCTCTCTTACTTTCGGTCCATGTCAGAGGCAGCAGCGTAGTGCAAAGGGGTGCGTCCCCAGTCATCTGTTTCATTAATATTGGCTCCTGTTGTCACCAGAGTCTCAATGCAGTGGAAATGACAATTTGCAGCTGCATAGTGCAAAGGTGTCCTGAAACATAAGTGGCAATTTGTTACCTCATATTCCAACATGTACTGAGGAGGATAAAGATAAATCTTAATTGCTGCGTTCCTATAGATTTCCAGCAGTCAATATCAGCACTTGAATTTATGGAAATTTAACAAAATATTGTGTTAATAGGAGGTTCTGGTGCTGCTATGCAGCCTAATAGGATACAGAGCACCAATCTGTGTCTTGCCAACAGCATAATGGCTGTGAGGCAGCAGACAGGCTACTTGTCCCAGCTGGGAGGCAGAGCAAAGCACCGTGTCCATCACAGCATCTTGTTTAGCTGGCATAGCAACACCCATAGCAACGCTTTCTGTGGGGGGAAAATCCTCTGGGAAGCACATCCAATAGCAGCTATCCTGCCATCATAACTCAGGTGCTGCCTTGGGCACACCAGCACAAGAATTTAGGCAGTAAGGGAAAAAAGAAAAGCTGTGATATTTTTAAAAAGAAAAACTCAAGAGGGTGGGATAGCTTTAATGGATTTAATGAAGCCTGCACCTGTCTAGCTGGCATGCAATGCAGCAGCAAGGATTCTGCAGAAAAGCCAAACTACCTGATTTTGCTGCCATTTTTCATAGAACATATGCTTTTCAGTCAGAGGTGCCCTTTTTTCCTTGCCTGATAGATCCTTTCTTTTTTAAAAGAGCTTTGTAATTTACCTACCTTCCACATTTGTCCTTCTTATTAAAATCTGCTCCACTGCTTTGCAAGAGTTTTATACATTCTACATTACTGAAAAGAGAAGTAAAGAAAACAAAACATGAACAAAACAGAAGCTTACACCTGCATTGGCCCCGTCCCCCAAAAAGTTACAAGTTACTCTAGTTATTTTTGTGTTATTTGCTGTACAAAAACAGGGTACAGCCAACTATAAGATGAAATTCAATCAAAAAGAAAGTGAAGCTCTAAAAGTAAATTATTTTCTTTTTTTTTTTTTTTTTACTAGAAAATCTCACTCTTCTGCAGAAGAAAAAAAATTAGTTTTCCAAAGAGAGCACAATAAATGTGATCAGTGTGTTTGGAGATTTTCAGTGGCAGCTGTACTGTAGTGCTTCCCATTCTGACCTGGTATTTTATAAAGGAACTTTAAAAGAAAGTTGTTGCTAGCTTATGAAATGCCAGTCTAATAACGAAGAGGTGACATTTAACGAAATCCACCCCCACTCAGCAAAGCATTCAATGGTAAGCAATTTGCTCAAATCCTGTTTATTTAATGAAATATAATCACAAGAGTCACTTGTAGGTATATTCTGATATGATTTGTTGACTATTGATAGATTTAAGCTTATCTCCAATTGCTTTGTTAAAAAAAGGGGTGTAGCTATTATAGTGATTGTCACATCAACACTGCATTAAAAAAAATAGAGGAGAATTAACCACAGTCTGGCTGTTTTTTCATCTTGTTTAACCCAGGTAACTTTTAATAGAAAACAAATCAGCTGCATTCTGACATCTTTTGTAATTCAAGCAAATAAAAGTAGGACTCCAAGCCAGAAGATGACAAAGAAGTGCAGCACTTTCCAAGACTGCTTGTGTTTCACAGGGGCATCACTTGTGCTAACAATCAGATGAGCAGACCTTTGAAATTCTTTTCCTAGCACCCATGCAACTCCCATTAATGTAATGGCAGTAACAGGCCTGTGTCAGGAAATAGACTAATGGCTTCTGTAGATCTCCAGCTACAGAAAAAAAGAGGGACTGGGTGCAATAATGCAATATTTTTGTGTGTGTCAATACCAACTCTAAATTGCTGTTGCATAAAATAACTACAGAACACTCACCACAATGCACTAAAAATAAAAACACTTGCTAGTGATGATAATCATAGTAAAGCACTGGGAAAATATGGTTTATTTTCATGCGTCATTTTTCCTTCATATTGAAGCCTCTCCTTTTCTTTAGGACTTTCAGGATGTTTTTATTATCCTTCTGGGATGCAGCCTTATCAAAGAGGTAGCATCTGAACTATACTAAAATAATCTCCATCCAAGCAACTTACACCTTACACTTAAGTCATATCTTTTACACTAAAGTGAAAAAAGTATCAAGATGAATAATATCAAAACAGTAATAAAACCAATATTTGGATCAATTTTATTAGGGTTTGGGGGGTTTTTCCCCCCAGGAACAAAAACTTTGTGATACAGATTTTGGTCCACTGAGAAGAAAAAGCAACGTCCAGAATGACTGCCAAGTATTTGCTGTGGATGAGGATTTCTGCTTGTTATAACCACAGAGAATCCAGGGGCTGTAGCCAAAGCTCCATTTCAGCTGTTTTCTGAGCCATAAAGTACTGAAACAGAAGAGTCAAAACCCAATGCCTGCCAAACATTGTGTCCTTTTGCTAGATTAACCTCTCAACACTTCACTGACATTTATCTGGCAATATTTAAAATATCTGGACACTACAGTTACATCTTAAATTGAAGCATTTAAATTTTCACTTCTATTTCACTTTTCTGCCCTCCCACTACTTTTCAGGAATGCATTACCCTGAGAGAGGGGCAGCCTTCTTACTTTCTAATTTGGAGGATGTGGGTTTGGTTTTGGTTATTTTTTGTTGTTGCTTTGGTTTGTTGGTTTTTCTTTTAGAAACTTAAAATTGCACCTGAAAAATGGGAGAAAGGGAGATGAACTTCATTTGGACTCCAAGGCTGCATCCTGATGGGCACTGCTGCACAGCTGCATTTTTGGACAAGGACACGGTCCAGAGATGGAGGCCAGGAATAACTCCCCTGCCAGCAGCATGCCAGGAGCTCCAGCTCCTGCTCCTCACTGGGTATTCCCTAGAGACTGATGCTTTCCTGGAGACTGCTGGCCCTTGGTGACTGTTGTGACCCTCAGGGAGGCCTGGGCAAGTGCAGCACCCCTCTGAAAGCTGAAACAGCCTTCTCAGGGGCATGAAAAGGAAGAGTTTTCTCCTCTGCCTGAAACCCATGCACAGCAAATCAACCCAGCTCACCCTACACAAGGGCAGCAGCAAAGAAGAGCCTAAAGTGACCCAAATTATGGCATCAGACTGCCTTGCACAGCAATAAATTCCTCTGTGGATAGCACAGCCAAAGTGGCTGGCCCCAAGATGCCTGGGAGCAGCCCCAGTGCAGTACTCACCCTCCGGCAGCGGCCGCATGCAGGCACGTTCTTCCGAAGCTGTCGGGGGTGTCTATGTCAAAGCCTGCAGACAGCACGTGCTCATTACTAAACAAGGACACTATGCTATACTTTTGTCCTAGTTAAACCACAAGAAACATCGCAGAGACAGAAAAATCAGTTAGTCGAGAAGAAACCAGAACGCGAGGCACAGTCAGAGAGGTTGTCACGGGGACGGCGAGCAGCTGCTCCGCGCTGGCAGCGCTATAAAAAGAGCTGCGAAGGTGACGAGCGTCTATTTCCGCATCCAGCTCCTCCACATCCCTGTTTGCAGCCTGTGACAGGCGTTTAGGAGGCTGAGACTTAGCAAGAAGACTGCGACAGCAGGACGGGAAGACAGAGAACATGGAGACATGAGGAAGAACCAGAGTCAGCCTAAACATGAACTGGGGCTGTTTTCGTGGCGCGTGGTTGTCAGATTGGGAAGAGGCTTCCAGCAGCATGTGGGGATATTCATCAGCATGCATGAGGCCAAAGGTTGCAGCCTGAAAGTGCTAACTCTGGTCACCCAGAGTGTTTTCCTATCTAGTGGTCAAGGCCAGAGCACACCAAGTCTTAATATAATAGGGTATGTAATTACCATTTTTCACGATTCTTTTATGCCCTACAGGACTTAAGCTAAGGGGAGAAAGTAGGACATTTTACATGTTAAGTAATGAAGGAGTTTTCTAGAAAACTCATATGAATTTTTTTTTTAACTCAGGATTTTTTAACTCATAGGAACTCTTGCCTGGAAAAAGCAGAATTTGGGATTTGGCCACTGATTACTGACTCTTTTGAAACAGTTGCATAAGCAAGCTCTGGCTGCTTCTGCTTTGGGCTCTGGTGAGGATCCCAAGCCTGTTCTCTTGACACTACACTTCCACTCATTTTCCTTCTCATGCCCCCAGAGCTTTGGCCAGCCTAAGTCCTTAATTACAGATTCAGAAACACACTTTAGCTGCATGCAAAATACCTCATCATCATCAGTGAGATGTAAATACCTGTGCCAGTGCAGACCCCAAGGAAATAATTTCAGAATACTCCTTTGGTGGGCAGGGGGGAGAATCCCCAAAACAAAACAGGATCTCACATTCCTACAGTTTGGAAAGGGGTTCTAAATTTCCTCCCTCCCCCTGTAAATTAGTCTAAACTCTCTGAACCTGCTGGGAGAAAAGAGCTTTGGGCATGAACAACACAGGAAGTACCAGCATGGCTTTGGGAAAGCCTTGCATGCTCTGCTGCACTGCCCCACACAGCCCAACACAGCAGCACAGGAAGCCTTTCATTAGAATAATTCACAACAAAGCATAGAAAGGGGCTGCAAGCAGCAGAGACAAACACTACTCCAGTTCTAGGGACACTGGGGGATTTACTCACCCGATGATAACAATTTCCTGCAGCAGTCTGAGTGGGCATTCAGTGCTGCTAAGTGTAAAGGGAACATGTTGTGGATCCCACACCTGAAAGAGACAACAGCCTCATGACAAAATGCAGGTTACATACATACACAGCACATCAAAGCTCCTTCCAGAAAGGCACCATTTTCTCATGCTTTTCTAGGAAGATTCTTTCTTGGTGTCTGCCATTATTTTTATCTGTATTTCCTTAACAGCCTTCTTGAGAGTTAAAAATATTCTGATGCAGCAAAATCTTGGCATTATGCTTTGAACAGAATGTAGCAGGATGGTTTGCAAAAATTCCAGGCAAAGCCAAGGTAAGGGAGGAAGTAAGAGACCAGATACTGCTTGGAGTCAATTGCCCAGTGAGCCACAAATTTCTGCACCAGCTACACCACATACAGCAACTGCCATTCTGAGGGAAATGTAATGCCAAAATCTTCTCCATATTATTTCTGAATCCTTTTTTTTTTTCCCAGATGACTCTTCACATCTTCCTTTAGGCTGCCATGTTACAGTTTTCTTCCACAGCCTAAGAACTAGTAATCTAATCTTCCTATTTGCTCCAGCTACTCTCCTCACCTCCCCTTTCACTTTTTCCTCCCTTTAACACATGACCCTCTTTTCAATCACACAATAAACTTTCAGAGCAGACATGATGGGTAAGAAAAGAAAGGGCACCTTTAGATTGAGCCTATTTATCATTAGTCTAAATCTGTATCAGGCAAACATATAGTTTTTAAACAAGCTGAGCACTCAGCAACTTTAATTAATATCAGGAAATCATGCCAGTTCAGTCCCTAGGCATGCCACTGCTTACTGCTTTAGAATATTTTTGGGTCTGGATATCTTGGTGTCTTTCATTCAGCATTGTTTTGTGTAAAGCATCTTGTTATTCTAGAAATATTATCCTACTGGCAGTTCTCCAAGTGCACATAAACATGGAGCCTCCGAAAACAACTAGCTTGACAAGATTATCATCTACTGCCTGCTCCAGCAGATTTTTTTTTTTTAATTACAAACTGCAGAACAATAGCAGATGGATTCATATCAGTCCTTCATTTCTGCGAGACAATTGGTGGATGGGAGAGTATGATCATCTCATGGAAGAGGATTTCAGATGCCGACCCAAAGACAAAGAATCTTGTCTTTCTAGACATCATCAATCATAATTACTTAGGAAGCTTAAGACAATAATTAATGTGGATGTTTATAAATATATCTTGCTCTCTCCAAGATTTATACATAAATGTATTTAACTAATTTGGGTTTGTTTTCAAAAAAGTTATTCTTTCCAAAATCCACAGGCCCATTCTTTTTCTGTCTTCACATTAAATGTGTCCTCCTTGCTGTTTCACTAGACTGAGTGACTTGTGCTGCTGTACAGATTTTAATTTTGCTATTAGCAGCATCTATATCTTAGAGCAGATCTATTAAGAGATGATCTGACAGCCTGTTCTTTGAAGAAAACATTGCAAGTTCCACTGAGCTGCTGCATCTGTACAAACAGGTTGCATTTTCTAGCCATGGATTCATTTATTTAAGGGATCACTGGACATTCTGTATTGCTGTTTCTCCCTAGACCCATTTCCCTCTGTCTCCTCCTCCACCTAGTTATCTTACACAATATTATTCATCTTTTTGGTCAAGATTTCTTCCCAGCAGATATTTTGGATGGTTTCCACCGAAATCCACTATCGGCACATTTGCTAGCCAGTGTCCCACTTCTACAGTGCTGCTCACACTGGTTCCTCCCATCACTTGCACACTTTCCCTTCCAGTGCATTGCCTAAAAGCCTGGCCAAGCTGTCTGCACTTGTTGTGAACTGTGCTGCAGTTTTCTTTCCTAAACCTATTTGGGGAGCTCACCCAGAGTTATTTACATGCAGCACATATTGAAAGCACATTTAGCACAGGCAGTAGCATCATTTCCATCTGCCTGGTATCTCTGAGCCAACTTCTTATTTCATTTATTTCTGCTGCTGGAAAAAGTATTTTATTTGATCAATGTTCCAGTTACCCAACTGTGAAATAGAAATTTCTAACTGGGTAACCCTGATTCCAAGAGTGGAGTGGGCTATCCCAGTGCATCTCATTTTCCCTTAAAACCTCAAGATAACAGACAGTGACTGACTGTACTGGAGAAAGAGTGAGGAAAAACCTACACTTCTATTAAGATACCAAGATCTTCATGCTGGCTGTATTAATAAAATCCAATGACACTAGCTGAAGCCTGTGGAATTGCATTATCCATGCCAATTGAAGATCTGTTCCAGCTTCTGAGTTTTTAGGTGACAGTTGTACTCAGCAAAGGAGAAGGGGTAAACGTATCACTTGCATAAACACCATCAAGCAAATAAACAAAATACTGAGAGCTGCAATTCTCTCCCAAATTCAAACCAGTCATTTGCATTTGAAAGCAGGGTTTCCTAAGTAGGTAAGTCAAGAGATGTCCCTGATTTCTATGACAGGTTCTATGTAAAAGAAAAATTATATTTTGGAGACATGTGGAGGTCATTTCCAAGCCTTTACATTCATGAAATCAAATGCTGCTCTGAAACACCTGGTACAGATATGCCTCATGGCACTGCATTATCCTGATCTCATAGCCCTGTGTTTATGTCCAGGTTTGCTATTTCCTTTTGACAGACCCTAGGAACCTGACCATAACTAAACAATACTCAATAAACAATACTCAAGTACTCTCCATGTGTATATATATGTATGTATGTATATATACACTCACACACACCCCACCCCTACTTCATGTACATTAACACCACTGTTCCACATCAATGCTTCAGGGAAACAACTTGTAATCATGCAAGTGGGCACAACAGGAGCTTAGCAGAGTTTGCTTCCCCTCCACACTTCCCAATTGTTCATATTTTAGTCTCATGTCACCCACTGAAGTACAGCACAATCATGCTTGCCAGTTTTAACCTTCCCACTTCAGAAGGTGAGGAGCAGCTTTGTTTCCAGGCACTGGACATGACACTTGATCCTTACAAACCGCTCCTCTTGAGGCACCTACTTGGCAGTATCGGCTCCGCTGGTTATGAGGGTGTTGATCAAAAGCTCGTGTCCATATCTTGCAGCCACGTGCAGAGGGGTGTTACCATCCTTATCTACACAGTCGATTTCCCCTCCTGGAGAAGAGATTTTCATACAGTTTAACACTGAAAAATTCAGCATGAACCAGGGACCACAAGTGCTATTTGTCTCTAGCGCCAGCACCATGAGGAGCCCCGAGCTGCTCTCTTAGCCACAGAGGCACTGAATTTCCTGGAGTAAGGACCAGCACGCAGCAAGCACTCAGTTGTCAGCCATGGTCTGGCAGCAGCACTTGCACCTCCCTCTCCACCTGCAGTGGTGGGGAAGAGTGGTGAGAACGGGATGATGTACAAGGGTCAAGTACATGACTTGGATTTGCTGCCTATCTAAAGGTACAAATAGGTGCACTGAAATAAACTACAAAATAATCTGCTGAAACTGCACCCTCATTTGTAAAGGCATTTCCACTCAGCCTTATCTGTACAACAATGTAAATTAGAGTTCACTCCAGAGGCCATAAGGAACACACTGCAAACAAACGTGTTGTGTGCTTTTTGCATGTCTTACCAAAGAACAACCAAACAGTGCTTATGTATAACTTTTCCTTTTGCAATTTAAACCTGGCATCTTGTGTTTTATTCACATAAGGAGGAAAATTTGATTATTTCTTTAGATAGATTACAGACAAGTCCCAGTTTTCTTTTTGGACCAAGAACTGTAACTTTTTCAGTCTCTCTTTGCCAGTCAGGTTTACTGCACTCCAACTATTCTCTCCTTCTCCCAGTCCTCTCCAGCTGGCCTGCATCCTTGTGGAGGCAAAAGCCAAAACCAGTACTACAGCTAACATCTCCCAATGCTGAGCTGAGCAAACAGGATTACTTCATGCCTGCTGGCTACACTCCTATCTGTGCACTCCTGGACATTGCACAGCACCATGGACATCCATTATCCATTTCTTTAAGTACCACAACACTGCTGACTTGTGGTCAACAACCTTCTGATCCTCTACAAGCCCCAGATCCCTTCTGGAGGGACTGCCACCCACTATTCTGAACTTGTCCAGCTGATACTCCTGCCTCTGTGGGTGATTTTTCTTTTGCTTCACTTGCATTATAACTTCTGTCTCCAGTTTTACAGGATCATTTTTCATTCTGACTTCACCTTCTGCCAAACTATCAGTCTCTCCCAACTACAATTTTTTTTTTCCAAATGTTTAAAGCACATCTTCTATTCCACTGTCCATGCTTTTAATGAAAATACTGGGTAGTTCCAGACCCAGAAGGGAAACTGAAAACTCCCTCACTGCACCTTCCATTTGAACAATTAATTTATTACTAATCTCTGAGTGTAGTTTTACAACCAGTTATGCACTAGCACTGTAGTATTTTAATATTCTGCTGGTTTGCTGTGAGAATGCTTCCTGAAAGCATGTAAAAAGTCTTGCTAACATCAGGATATGGTAATAGTTACTGCATGTTCACTATTCACAGGTGATAACAGGGCTTAATTGCAACAGGAAGAGTTCTAGTAAAGCACTTGACAACATGCCCTGAGAAGCTGTGGATTCCCCATTCCTGGAAGTGTTCAAGGACAGACTGGATGAGGCTCTGAGAAACCTGATCTAGAGCAAGGCATGCCCTTCCCATGGCAGATAGGCTACAACTAGATGATATTTAACGTTCCTTCCAACCTTTCCAATTTCTAATTTTTTAATGGTAAATGAAGGTCAGTGAAATGCTTGAACAGGTTCCCTGGAGTAGAGCATCCACCAGTGGAGGTCTCCACAAACAGAAACTGCACATGGAAAAGTCAGAGGACTGTGCTGTGTTCACAAAGCCTATTAAACTGCTGTAGAAGAAAATTGTTACCTTCCAGCTTCTTTTACTATTGAGAAATCTATGCAAGATATTGCCCACTTTGGCTGACCTATTCTCACCAGCATTTCTTTTTCTTCTTAATTTTTAAAGAAAGGTATCACACTTGCAGTTTTCCAATTTTAAGGTAATCCATTCTTCCTCTACAAGCTGCTAGAGACAGCAACCAGAAACTGAGACACCGTTAGCCAACTCATCAAGTACTGCAGAATGAAACTCCATTGCTTTAAATCATTGACATTTCTCTCTTCCCCAAGATCCCATGGCAATTAGGCATAAAGTCACTTGCAATGAGATCTGTGTACAACACTAAAATTAGAGGGGCAGAAAACAAAGAAAGAAAGAAGTGAAACCCAAGTAAGTGGAAGAAGAGTAGAGAGGTGTGAAGGACAGATAAAGAACTGCCAGTCCTTTCACACACAAATCCAACAGCATGCAAGCAATGGCTCTAAGTCTGAGCCTATCAGACTAAACAACTAAAAATTGCAGTAAACACAGTTTCTTGTATTTTGCCCCAACTCTCTTTTATTATTACTATTTTATTTATCCCAGGAGAGAGATGATAATAATTTGCATGATGACCTGAAAGAACCATGATCTACTGGAGACCTCCATTCTAAGAAATATCGTTTAAATGTGTCATTACATTTAAAGCACAATTGTTCAACCGTTTCCAACATTTCACACTTCAATTCCAAGATGGGATTTTGGAAAACAAAAAACAAACAAACAAACCAAAACAAAACAAAAACAACCAATGAACACAGCCCAGACCATCCTGTCTCAGGTAGCTTGAGCTCTAAGAACATCAGGGCTCCCAAAGGAGAGCAACTAGAAAATTGTGCATCCTTCTCAGCTGAAAAAAGACCTAAATACACCTCTGAACTCTTGCTTTCAGGTTAAGAATCTGAATAGGTCATCTGGACCACTGTCAGTTGGAAGATTATGGAATTTTATTAACAACCAAAATCTCAGGTAGCGATGACATGATGGAATGAGATCTGTCAGTTCAACTCAAAGCCAGAAGTTCATGGATCTGCCCTCTGGGCCAGAACAACTGAAAATTGCAACAGTGGACATGCCTGATCTCTTGGAGAGCCACTCCAGAGGCACAGAAACTCACCGTTCTGGATGAGGGTCTGTGACCGCGTGAACCTCCCATGGACAGCTGTCATGTGCAGGGGGCTCTTCCCATCCTTACTCTGACAGGAATGAAACAGAGCAGTGGTTTAGCATGTGAAGCCTTATGAAAGCAAAGGTGCAATGAGTACAGAGCAATGTTTTGGGTTTGGGTTTTAGAGAAAGATACTCAGACCAGGAAAGCTGAGCAATGAGAACATATCATGTGAGTGGTACCAGCCTCCACTCATATAATTTCATGTTTATTGACATGGGGTTTCACCTTTATTGGCAAGCACAATCTCTAACTTCTTCTTAATAATTCTGAGTTTAAATAGTGCACTGACTATTCACTGATCTTAAGGGACTTGCCAGAGTTGTTAAATGCTGGAAGTTAAATGCCAGTTTCACAGATGGGAAACTGAAACACATAGAGTTTTAACTAAAGTAGTCAAAATCTTATATGAACTCAGAACACCTCAAGTCTTCTGATACTTATACCAGTACCCTCTGTTGGATATACCAGTATCATCTGTTATCAAGGATCCTTAATCAGCTTCAGCAAGATGTGTAAGTTGTGCCTTCAAGAATATTCAGATATCCTAAGCAGAACCAGACTCTGTAAGATGGGGCTCTAAATAGGTAACCCTGGAAATGGAACTTTTTGGAATCAGGTTTAATTATATCCATATAATACAGGGAAGAAAAACACTAAAAAGGAATAGTTCTTTGACTTAGCACCACCATTCCCTGAGATAACATTTTGAGAGAGCTCCTGGGACTACATTTTAGTACTTTTTCATGCCTTCATGAAAGCGGTTGGCCTAGAGTTTAGAGTTCTCATTGTATTTATCAACGCACTGAGAGCTCCTCTGCTGGGATGTAATCTCACCCAAACAGTTTCATGATCAACATTCTCAGCATCACTCCAATTCCATCAAGGATTTAAAGCCATGCTGTACTTGTTGTTACAGATTCCTCCTGAGATATACAAAATAGGCTAAAGCAAAACTGTAAAGCTGGTATTCAAGTTTTACCTGAATATTAACATCTGCCCCATTATTCACTAGTAGTTCAAGACACAGTGCTCCATGAGTGGAGGCAGCAGCAAAATGCAAGGGGGTGAATCCATTGTTATTAGGCTGATTTACATTAGCACCATAGTCAATCAGCTCATTAACAACAGAATCCTGACCGTTGTAACAAGCAATGTGAAGTGCAGTGTTTCCGTAGATGTTCATCTCATCAATCTAAAATGAGACAAGGAGACATAGTTAAAATCACAGACATCAGCTTAACATTTTACGTAATGCATCACACTGCAAATGGAAATAGCTGGAGGCCTGAACTGTCATGTGGCATAGCTCTCACCAGCACATTTCATCGACAAATTATACTGCCAGACAGCTTCCCTTGGAATGCTTCACCTTTCCTATTATTAACTTTTGATCCTACTGACAATTTCTAAAACCAGTATGAAGCTTAAAGCTACTAGCAGGACTATATAATGATGATAATGACGACAAAATTCCTAACAAGCTGGAAAACTTTTCCATATAAGTGGAAAAGCAGGATGAATAAAAAGCTCACAATCTTTATATTTTAAAAGATTACAACAGTGACTATTGAGTTTTTGTGAACAGAGCCAGGCATAAGAGCTGGTTACACAGTTTTGTTTTGGATAGGGAGTGAGGGTATCTGAGTGAAAGCAATGTGAAAGTGCACAGACATTTACACATCAATATGAAACCACTTTCAGTAGCTCAGTATTATAAAGATGTAATTAAGATTATGTTACTTCTTGATGACCAACTTAGTATTCAACTGCTGTTCTGTAAAACAGGACAAGACAGACTACACAAAAGACTAAGGAATGGCATGAACAGCCTTCCATGAAATACAGGCATCTCAAAGATCATAACCCCAGTGGTGGAGAATGTGGAACTTAAAGGGACTTATTAGCACAGCACTGTTAATAACAGGAAACAGCTATTCCCCTTCACAGCCAACAGCCTGTGAACATGAACTTCTGGCAATTTTCTGGCAGGTCAAGTCAGCTGAAAATGCCATGGCAAAAGCAGTGGCTTTATTTGACACCTCTGATTAACTGTTAGGCTGATTAGGCTCTTCTGGTCATCTCACCACTGCTTTGAGGAATTGGCAACAAGAAGTCTGTGCCCTGAAAAAAAGTTATTTTCCAGAGTGAAAACAATGTATCAGCTACAGAGGAAATACAGGTCTATAAACTGAAACAGCCTGAGCTGCTGCTTAGTAAAGTACGCAGTGTATATGTCGAGAACAATCACTCATCATATCAAAGGAAATGCTGACCCAAGGAAAATTTCATTACTCCATCTTCTTCTGCAGGAACAGGATATATCTCCTGATTCCTTCAGCAAGGTGGCCTGGAATTTACTGTCCATATCAGACTTTCTTTAATACAGAATGTCTCCTGCCTCTTGAACCAACAAACCACGTGAAGCATGAGGTGGTCTGGAAATGCAACGCCTTTTCTTTAGAAGTCACTGTCTTTAGCAGCATCCATAAGAAAGAAGAAAAGACTAAACAGAAATAAAGTGCACATTGCCACATACCTCCACCCCCAGGTTAAGGAGTTGTTTCACAATGTTAATCTGCCCATTGGATGCAGCTGCATGAAGTGGGGTGTAACCCTTCTTGTCTTTACAAGTCACTTCTGCACCATGATTAATCAGTAAGGCAACAACTTCCAGGTGACCTTCAAAAAATAAAAGATAGTAATCAATGAGTAGACCATCCCACAGCATCACTTCTCCCAGATTACTGTTTTCTTGCTAACACGCTGCCCTTTCACTGGTGTTTCAAAGTACTCCCACGGTTTTACAAAGGAAGAAAAAGCATTTCCATAAATGTTCCTAATCCTAGCTCCAGGCCTCATGAAGAAATCCATGCATTCACCTTCTCCAAATGTGTCAAATTTCTCTTTACTGAATTGATTTTCCAGTTGCCAAAAGAACAAAACCACACCTCTTTTCAATTTATTTCTCTCAAGCTAACAGAGTGTGTTTTCTTCTCCCTCTTACAGAGGATAGTGATACAGTGAGCATAGGAGCATGGCAATGCAAGTCTCCCAAAACAGCATTCTATTGATGTCACCTGCAAACACAACTGCTAACACTTCTTGGGTTTTGTTAGAGATAAAAAGTAACCTTAATAAATTATAAAATTAAGAGGGACAGTCTTATTGCTTCGTGCTGAGACAGAATTGTCTGTCTTAGAATTAAATATTTATTATGTCAAACACCATACAAAGTTGTGCTGCATCTGAGTTGCACAGCACTTTCATGACAGGGGCAGCCCTGGTCATGCGCAGGACCTAGGAAACCATATGTACAAAGTCTATAGATAATTAGTGTTCAAAAATAATTAAATATTCCAGAAACTCTGTGAGGGTTTACAGCTCTCATCTCATTATCTAAGTTCTGTGTAAAATGCATTACAGAATCCATTGCTAATTTAGGCCCTAGATGTAATCTAAATACTTTTAAAAGTACATCATGAATTTCTGAAAACATTTAAATGTAAATGTAAAACATGTAAATGAAAAGAGGCGTGGAATTGCACAGCACAATGTAAAACCCTTTCAAATCCAGAGAGTGAAGTTCAAAGCTTGTTAGCTCAAAAGCCACATCACAGTTGTTGGCAAGAGCTTTTACATCTGTGTCTGTGCATATCAAAAAACCACACAATATGCTTTTCTCACAGTTGGAAATCTCCTATTATGTTATTTCTAAAAGTGCCAGGATTAAAATCAAGATTTCTGACATGTCAAATGAAAGAGTTCCTGGCTGAGGGCACACAACTCTCCACAAATTGTAACCTGAAATATACAGCTTGGCCAACAAAAGCTCTTGAACAAGCATGACCACTATCACAGGCAATCTTGTATTTTTAAATTATAATGTCCCACTGTAAGAAATTTGCCTTTAACTTGAAAGAAATAAGGCAAACTGTTTGAATTAAGCAGTATTTGGTAACACCACTTGTTTTTTGAGCAAATATTCCGTTGCTCTTATCCACTCTGGAATAAAAAGCCACAATATTCTCCTAACAGAAAGAAAGTGCCTATTGTGAGTTTCCTAAGAATATCATAACTTAGCTACTTATAAACTGCAATGAACAACCTTTTTGATCACAGTTACCTGAATTTCATTGAAAGTACTTTTTAGCAAAAACTGAAACAAATATAACCTGGGTTTTTTTTCTAGCACAAATATAGTTCAGGCTTGACTTAGAGTCAGGATAAGAAGACCAAAATGAAAAAGCAACACAAAAAGCCCACAATTAACTGTCTTAAAAAGGAAATCACAGCTAAGATCTCCCTAACTGCAAACCCATAAATGGACATTTAGATCAGCTGAACCCTTCCCTCTTCAGGGTAATTACAACACTCTCTTTCCATGGCCAGGTCTGTTCTTGTCCATTTTAAGACATGCTATCCGTTTGTGAATAGGAAATTAAAAAGAAGGAGCAGCAGCCCAAGCCTTACCCATGTACGCTGCCCAGTGAAGAGCTCTTCTGTCCTTTTTGTCAAAAGCATTGATGTTTGCCCCCTTGGCTAAGAGCAAGTTCACCATCTAGAAGTAACAACAGCAGGTAAACCAACCTCCAGACCATACACCTGAAGGTTTATAACAAATCAATTTTGCAACAAAGCTGGGATCACAAAATGCTGCATTTGAATGATTATTTCTGATACTCTCTATCCAAAATATTTTGATTATGACAGTTAGACACAGGCATTACTGTCTGTTTCCTATAGTCCAGTGTTTTAAAGGCCAAACACCATCACCATTTTACAGGAACTACCATTCCTCTTTCTTCTTTTAGTTACAGTACAAATCACCAACTCCATTGACAGAAGCTTACTGTTCCAGTCTAAGAGTTTTTATTCCATATCTAGATCTTCAGGTGTGGAATGGGAAAATGAGGATCCTTAAACCCAGATCTAAAGACTAGCAAAACCTAGGAGGCAAAAATCTAGGGGCGTTTATTTACGTAAGCTTTCTCATATAGTTAAATAATACTACTAGAAAGGTTTGCTTGTGTAAGTAGGGAAAAACAAGCATATTTTCCAGAAGGCCAAGTAGGAAAGCAGAGTGACTGGATCTCAGACAGCTGCATGTTTCTTCAGTATGAAATGAATCAACCAGTTTTCCCTTCTTTCCATTCTGCCATACTTATTGTCACAGGCAGTCCAGCTCTGAAGGAGCAAGAAGACCCCAGAGCTGCTGGAAGCAGTGGCACAGCCATCTCTCCAGGAGTGCATGCACACCTCACTCATACCCTGGCTCTACTCAGGTACCTTCCCGCCACCGCTGTGTTCCTGCAGGTAGGAAACCCATCCCACAGTGTGGGATGCAGCCAAGTGACAGCAACCCTGGGGGTCAGGGACATGGGGCTCAGTCTAGACCCAGCCACAGCAGGTCTAGACTGAGAACTAGAGTTGAGTCTCGACTAGTACTAGACTAGAGTCTAGACTTGCACTAGACTAGTACAAGAGTACTAAATGAGCCAACAACCGAGCCAAGCAGTGCCGAGCGAGGCCGGCGGCGCTCACCTCGATGTGGCCATTGAGGGCGGCGTGGTGCAGCGCCGTGCGCCCGCCGCGGTCCGACACGTTGACGCTGCTCAGCAGGGGGATGAGGATCTCCGCACACTTCACCGCCTTGTTGGCGGCTGCCACGTGCAGCGGGGTCTGCCAGTTCTTGTCCCGGGCATTGACGTCGGCCGAGTGCTTGATGAGCACCTGCACGGCTTCCTGCAACGGCAGCACGGGCACAGCCCTCACCCAGCAGCTCCAGCAAATGCAGGGCGCTGCCCCTGGCAGCTCCGGCACGCACCTGGTGCGTCACACACAGCACAGGGCCAGCAGGAGGCACAGAGAACAACACCCATCCAAAGCACCTCCCTGGCTTCCAGAACAGTACTGTCCATTCAAATGGACAATAATGTGTGCCCCAGCACGCACCACCTCTGCTGTCACTGAGAGAAGTCAAAAAGCCTCACAGTCAAAACTTGCCAGGTGGATATGAGGATGTCCCAAGCTGCCTATGCAGAGAACCCATCCTATCTGGTTGATTAACAATCAGTACCTGATAGCCGTGCTTCCAGTGAAGAAATGAACTCACTTGAGACATTACTGCCATCACTGATGGGCCCAGCCTTGGCCAGCAGCAGGACACTCCTGGAGCTGCTTGGCACTGGCTCTGTTGGACATGAAGAAGCTTCCAGCAGCTTCTCACAGAAGACACCCCCTTGCCAGACCCTTGCCACACAAACCCAACACACGCTGCTACAGGAATCATTCACAAAATGAAAAGCACGTCAAAATAACGGCAAAGTGCTGCATATTTTATTTATAAACAGGAAAAGGGGGAAAATAAAGAATGTGCAAAAACAAAATTTTAGCTTTGCAAAAACATGAGAATGCTGGTGTCCCCAGCTTAGCATGAGCATTCCTTTCCTCCCCAAGGCCTAAGCATAGGCCAAGGGTCTTGACTGCAATATCCATTCTGTCAGCCTGAGACCAAATAACATCTTTTAAGGTTAATTTTGCTGGCTAAAAGTAAATATTTCCCAGTAAGAAAATGTACTGTTCTCTCTTGAGAGCCCCTCTTGCTAGAGAATTCACAATCAATTCATTTCTGCTTCTACTCATGCATCTGCCATTAAGCAAGTCAGATAAAAACCAAAAATTTGTATCAAAATTGCATTTCTTTTCTTCTTCATTTTTCCCTCCACAAACAAACAAAATACAGAGGAACTACTGGGACACAGTAGCATTCAAACAGCCTTGTCTGACAAATACAACTCACATCTGGTATGTGGGAGAGCCCTAGTCCTACATAGTACCTTATTCTTTTTCCATAAACTGCAAAGTTTTCTGTTAAGCCCAGCCAAAATTTTATTAATGAATAACAAATGAATACAGTATGTTTACATAGTACTTTTATATCTAGAATGGCCCAGGAGAGTGCCTGCAGTCTGTATCAACACTACATACATACTAGGAGTTTTATGTCTTTGTCCTCAACTGATCTCAGGAGTTTCATTTTCTACAGCCATCTCACAAACTGTCCCCTAACAGGTTTGTTCAGTGAGTGACACTGCATCTCTTACAGCACCAATAACGATATATGACTGTTGATGTCTCAATAGGATTTTGTTTTTTAAATGACAGGCCTACTATTTTAAGAGTAATTTCAGTGTAATTCACTGGAGACCTACCCGGCTGGGACATGAAGTCAGCAGGAAACTTCATGCACTCTTAGTGAAAGAAAGAAAAAGTTAAAGGAGAATTTTTAGAAGTAAATAATAAGGACTGAATATCTGAAGCTAAAAATACTTGGATTTTAAAAGAAAAACATCTACACATTTTTGTTTACATCTGCAGTCTGCTGCTCTTTCAGATTTGGGATCAAAAGTTAAAATCCTTATGGAAAAGTTTTAATTCTATTCTTTTTAGAGCATGAGTTTTACCCTTTTATTATAGTTTCTCCATATGCATGCAGTGCCCAGCTATGGTGCAAGCCTCTGCAGTCGGTGTCTGTAGCTATTCCAAGTTATCACAGTGAAATCTCTTAACTTTTTCAATCTGTTTAGGGCCAGAAGCTGATATATCCATTAACAATTCTACACAGACACTGTAAGGACTGCTGATTTGTAAATAAATATAAATCCTTAAAGCCCCTGAAAAATCATTAAGACATAAGTAAAGAAGTGTCCATTCTTTTAATCAACATATAAAAGGATTCAAGGAGATAACTTCTGAATCCTCTGAAATCTTCATAGTAAAAGATTGATAATAAAACTTAAAATTTGTTGGTGATCATTCTAAAAACAACTGAGCTCACAAAAACTTCCAAAACTCCACCGAGTCCTACTGGTCAACTTCTGGGCCACTAATTCCTCTTCTTCCATCAATGGGAACTCAAAGCTGCACATTTGTTCACTTGTGTAAGAAGGTAAAAAGCAGCACTGAAAGAGCCTCAAAAATAATAAATTCTGATTCCAAATTGTTAACAAAAGTAGCAATTACAGTATAAATAATGAAGAAAAAATGCTAGGAGAAGAAAGCTGAATGTGTTTATGAAACATACCATGAAAAGGGATCGAAGGCTGATGCCTTCCCCTGCTGCCTCACTAATGCTCCTGGGTACCCACTGAGAGGTACCAGAACTGCCAGCACACTTTCTCATTGTGCTTCAGCTGATGCATCAGCTTTAACAAAGAGTTAAAGATGAGACACAAAGCCACAGAAAGACACACATTTCCTGCTAGGACTGTTGCTGACGATAAAAATCATGTATTCTGACACATCCAAACCCAGAAACCAAGCACACTGCAATTCCCGCATCAGAAAGACTGTGGCTGTTTTGTGAGGTTTAAGTCTGATCTTTGTTTTCCAACATGGCTTTTTGTATTTTGCCTCATTACAGCATTCACAGTCTATCAGATATTCCTTTCAGAGGGTTTCAGGGGATGCCAGCAGCTGGGAAGCTCAGCCAGCAGCCAAACAATGCCCGAGTTCAGAAGCGAGCCCAGGATTCCTGCCTCCAGGCTTGGCAAGCGCTGGATTGTTACGGAGGTGATTCGAGTCCATCAGGCTCTGGAAGACAGCCACCCTATGTCTCTTTCACAACCCCTCCCCTCATCCCCAGCAGCCAATTCTGTCTGCAGTTGGGCTCACTGTTAACTAAGCATTGGGAGGGTGACAGTAGACAGGGAGCTCCACAAAAGAAAGCCAAGAATAATGGTGCAGTTGGAAACAGAGTAATGCCCGAGCTGCATTCCCAGTAGTTATTGGTGCTCCTTTTTAAGATAGCAATGGAAGAGTTACAATATGATGCCAGAATATTTCTGTTTGTCAAGCAGAAGAAACATGGGCAAACCCTCCCTTCTGCATGAATCAAATGCATTAACAGAAAACCTAACGGATGCCTTGAAATGTAATTAACCAAAACAAATTACGTGGTAATGCATGTTGGATCACATTCACATCCACATCCACTCCCTTCTGGCACACACACAGCATGCACACACCCACAGGGATTTATTTCTCTTTTTTCACCACCTGAAGATAGTGTGGGCACTGTAGACCACTGTGGACTGTATCCCATGTGAGTCCTGCTCCCTACTCCCTGTGACTTGCTATGGTAATGTAAAGCAAGGTGGAAAGCAAGCACATGAAGGCTCAAGAGCAGCTACAGGTAACATGTAAACGCTGGCCTCCAGCTGCAATGCCCTGCATGCAGGAAATGCCTTCCCTCTTTGCATGCCCATGCCACCTACCACGGCTCTCCAGGGTTTGCTCTTCCCCCAGCACGTTGGTTATGTGTGAAAACAGGGTAATCAAATCTTACTCACTTCACTCCTTGAAGCAACTGCTCGATGGAGAGGAGTCAGCCACATATTGTCCTTGGCATTGACACGAGCGCCTGCAAATAAACACCAGAGGTTACATGCACGCCATGGGTGTGACACTGAGAGCCCTGCCCAGCTGGTTCTCAGTAACCAGAGCTGAGTACATGGTACTCTCAGTACTCCCCAGGACTCTCCTGGCACCATGTTCACCTTGAAAATGCATTTCCAGAGTCAGATAGATAAAGTGGGATTCAGAAAGTAAGGAATCGGATAGACAGGACTATTTTTAGGAATTGCTTTGCTTACAGGACACAAAAGAAGCAAGATTTGTTGGAAGGAATTACATATGTATGCATGTACATGTGTGTCTGTGTAGATGCATTTTTTTTAGATGATACAACTGATACAGTTGGGGGGAAGAAAAGCACCCTTTGCTCAAAGCACTTTGCTGTCTGCAGACATGAAAAGAACTAGCCTGAGCAACCATCTCTTGTTTCCAGCTCTATCAGGCAGACCACCAAAAAATAACCACTTCCCTGCTTCACAAATCCTGCTGGGATCAAGAAAACAGGACCAGGAAATGCTCAGGTTGGAGACAGAACTGGGCACTTACTACATCAGGTTCTGTGGGTTTTACTGTTCACTGTGGGTGAAACAACAGAAGAACAGGGATGAAGAACACAACTCATCTGCCTCCTGTGCAGTTCAGTGCTAATAGGTGCTCTGACAAGGGCAGCTGGGCAAGAGGATGGATTTGGGTTGGCTTGCCAGAAAAAAGGATAAAGGAAGAATATTTGACAACCACAGTGGTTCTGCCTGACTGCAAACCCCAATTTTTTTTTTAAAAAAAGGTATTCTGTACATTTGTGTGATCAAAAAGATTTCTTTGCAAGGAATACTAAAGCTATCCACCAATGTGATACCTCAGGAAGGAAATCTAGTGATAAGGACTAGAGAAACTAATTTTTAAAAGGGCTTAACCTGAAAATATTGTACCTTTGCTGGTAGCAGTATTAGTCTGAGAAGGGTAGGACATGCAGAAAAAAATGTGGAGAACCACAGCCTGGGTGAGCCTCTGAACTTCATGAACAAAGGGATGTTTAAGCTTAATTTTGCACCATAACTTTAGTGCCTTCAAAAGGCTGTAATTAATAAATCCCACTCTCTGAATCACCAGTACTTTCTGAGAGCTGATTCTCAGGAATATTAAGATGCTTGCCTGTGAATCACAGTGGTTATTGGGAATCGTGCTAGATAATCAGAGAAGAAACAAGTTCTTGCTTATTTCCACAAGTCAAGATGCAGTTTTTTTGGCTGCAAGAAAAACAAGGCCACTTTCATAACTACTGCAACAATTAGAAGCAATCCTCCAAACTCACCTCAGAACCTGGTACCTGGTGGTACAACCTGCCCTCTGGAAAAAACACCCTTTAGAAAAGACACTGTTTCAAAGATTTTTCTAATTCATCTGTCTAAGCAAGGAAGCTTTTGCCTTCTTTTTTCTTTGTGAGAAGGCCATTACAGTTGACACATTAGCATCCTGCCCTTTGCCTGCACTGTGTGAGGCTCTAGAGACCAATAAATCAATAACTTTTTTCACCACCAGGAAGCTGACAGGGCTTCAAGGCACCTTCCATTATCCTGGTTTGGCCCAGTAGGGGTCTGGGGGATGGAAATTTCTTACATGAATTCCTAGTTATTGACAGCACATACCTCTTTTTGGGTTTAGAAATTGGTTTTGTATTTGCCTTATGTTTCTTAACTAAGGTTTCTTTTGTTTTATCTCTACCCATTCACTAACTCCTACAAGCAGAGGGTTACAAATAAGAAAGGCTAATATGTAGAGTAGCAAAGCATGACCAACATTATCCCTCGGTATTTAAGAACTCCAGCAGCATTGGTGAGTATGAAGATGATAAGAACACCTAGAGAAGTATCTCCATCAGTAGCTATTCATGCCCTTCACTGATCACTTACCCTTTGAGAAACTGAAGTTATTAAGAAAACAACTGGAGAAAATAGTAAAAGGAAAACAAGACCAGTAGAAATAAAATAATACACAGCACACTATCAGCCTTTTCCTTCTCAGCTGTTTTCCACATCCCTTTACCTCTTTGTGTGAAACAGTGAAATTGCTCCTAGGTGTCTAATGCAATGAATCAGTTGAATGTTTGTGATTTCTGGTTTTTTCAGGAGCTAACAATTCACCTGTTGCCTGTTACAGAACCTGTTCTTGTGCATTTACTGAAGAGATCTTCACGTCTTCTGAAGAGATATTTCAAAACATTTCCTCTTGTACTGCCACTTCCTCCACCAAAATTCAGCTTCTATGTTCCCAGCAGTTCTTCACAGGCAATGGTTAATGACAGTGAAAAAACTTCACCAGCACTGATGCACTCGTTTGGGGACAGAAAATATCTATTATTTTAAGGATGATCAAGCAGAGGCACTGGGAGAACAATGGTCATGTTTTCAAAGGTGTCCTCTACACTCCAGGAACTTGAGGGCCCATTCTGTGACAGTCCTGAGGACAGCCCTTTGAAAGCAGAGTAACACAGAAATTCCATTTTAAAGACGAAGTGCTCTAAAACATGCTACTACATCTAAAATGGGCTGTGAACAAACCCCAGAAGGTTAAATTCTCAAGACCATCCCACAACAACACCCTCCAAGTCAACCAGAAATTCAGTGTCCATCTCTTCACTCTGGACCAAGTACCTTAACCACGCTTCAATGCACTTCCTACAATACTCCATGAATTAATCTGTGTGTCTATGAGGACAAAGAGGGCTGAAAACCACTGAAATTGGTGTAAATTGTGTCACCCACGACACAATCTTCCTTGAAAATAGAAGCTGCTTTAAAGATTTCACTTAAAATCCTTTCAGATAGCCACAGCACCCACCCATCCATCCCACCCCAATCCTTTCAGATAACTACAGCACCCACCCATATCCACTTTAAAAAAGCAGCTCTTCAGAGTCTTTTCTCAGCCTCACCTTCTCCACCATGATCTTCCTAAGCCTGACAGAAAGGCTTAGCTGTAGGGATTTGCTTTGTGAGGCTGAAGTAGACAACATAACGTATGTTACAGATAAAATCAACAGGGAAGAAACTTTCTGTATTCTACTTTCCTTTAATATGGCTGTTTTGTAATCTTTGCCATTTTTCACTCTCAAATCTTTCTGCCAGAAGAGGAAATAAATCTGAAACTGTCTCTGTTCTTTTGAGGTCTGAAATAAACAACTTGATGCTCTCTTTCAGGAATAAAAGTTAACATCTCTTTATCATAACCAAAGTACAGTTTTCCATCCAGCACATCTGCCAAATCCACGTCTCTAGATTCCACAGTCTAAATCTCCAATATTAGGGATAGTCAACAGTTTACAGGAAGAAAACTGTACTCTTTAACCTATTAATGTCATTGTTTACTTCCACCTTTCCAACTTCTCCTATAAGACACAGCAACAGGCCCACCAAAATGTAAGGATAGCTTCTTGGCAAGAAGCCCAGAGCCTTCTGAAATAGTAAAGCAAGGTAATATTGCCAAGATGGCAAGTGCCTTGGTGAGGAACAAGGGGTAAGGGACTGAGCTCAAACATGATGCCTTCAGGCACCAGCCCAAATGGGAATGCAGCTTGTATTTGCCCAGACAATTGTTCTTGCACATGCACGACTGGTGGCACCATACAGAGATTCCTTCTGTGAGATGGTTACCTTGCTCCTTTGTCCTTTCTGACAGAAGAAGGTGAAGAACTACTCAAAGCTCCCTGCTTTCATGTAGCCTGGAGAAACAAAACCACTCAGCACCCTTCCCCAGTTTGAACCATATGATTATGGATCAGACCTTGGAGCTGGTGCAAACCTATCTGGTTCTGACATTTAATGGGCCAGGGTGACTCACACCAGCTGAGGGATCTGGCACTCTCTCTCCTGTATCAGTTCCAAACAGACTCCATTTCAGTGGCTACCTAGAAAGCCATTCCTGGTCTGTCTCCAACCACCTGGGCAGAAATTTCATTCTTTAGACACTACATTTATTTGCGCTGCCACCAGTTTATAGACCACAAATCTCAGAAGGTGCATATTTAATTTAATTTCTCTCCTGAACACTGTACAAAATGAAATGTGTTGATACTCCTCCTAGCTTCTACTCATGCTGAGAATATTGCTTGACACCTACAGCAAGTGTTTGTGTGCTTTCTCTCTCTGAAAACACCATTTCATTTTAAGTCAGACAACTAAGTTTTTCTGCTTATGTAACTAAATGCTACGTTCAGATTAATATTTTATGATACACTTTCACTACTACTACCATTTGCTGACTGAAGAGGTAAATCAAAGGAAGATGCTGCACTTGTCCTTACAGCCTAGTTCATGGAGAAATCACAGTCACAAAGAGGTGTTTATAACAAGCCATAAACCTGCTCCTCCAAGGCTCAGAAACCTCCAAACCTGCTCTTGGATACAAGTACTCATGCCCCTCATGCATAATGATACTTCAGATATTAAAGAACAATGAATAAGTAGAATATACAAACACAAAATTAATTTTGACTGATGCTGAGCTAGTGGGGAAAGATCCACACAGTTCCTGCAGACTAAACCCAAGCACAGTCCCACTGACACAAAGTTCAATTTTTAAAAGCCCACATTATAAGTTTTTCACACTCACTTGGATATATAAAAATTCCCCAAGATGCATCACCTACGTTTTATGCTGTTGATCAGACAAGCCCTGTAACCCATGGATGACATTTTGGCAGTGAGGTGCTAGAACTAAGTGTCCCAGAAGAACTTTAGAAAGCCTCCTTCCCTCATCAGGAACGTTCACTGGGACATTTTTGGATGCTGTTTGGGAAAAATGGGTGAAACTGTTTCACCTTTCTCTTTATGAGAATATTGCCTGTGCTGATGCTTGCAAAACTTGAAAAAATACACTGCTCCTGCAATCTCCTCACACCACAATGGAACAGCAGTATGTGACAAACAACACACACTGCAAGAACACATGCACAGATTAAATTTATTAACTCCTCCCTCCCAAGGAAGAAAATCATGCTTGCATTTAGCACATTGAAAACCCGCCCACGCATAACTTGTCAGCAGAGCACTGCTCTTCTCAACCGTTCTGCTGCCATCAGGGGTAGAGCAGGAAGAGCTGATGTATGATGTATGTCCAGCTAGGTACCCTCATTAAGCAATTACGCAACCCAGAATTTCCCCAAAATGAACAGAGGAAACACAGAGCTACAGCAAACAGAGTTCTCATTTTCTGCCTTCTCCAGGTCTGGCTAGACTGGCGAGCCAAAGAAATATGATTGTGTGGTCTGCATGTACAGCCATATCAACAGCCTGATCTGACTTTAAAATTCAGTGCTTTAAGAAGGAGGCTGGATCAGGTCATCTCTAGAAATACCTTCTAGCCTGAATTAATCTAGGATTCAAGGCTGGAAATTAGAAGGTGCCTTGTGATCAAAGGGCTGAGAATTCTGAAGTAACTTTAAAAATATATACGGAATTCATTTGAAGAAGCCATCTAAAAACTCGTGAAACCAACTGCGTAGCAAGGTTGCTTACAAGGGGTTAGAAGCTTGCACCATAAGGTTCCTTTCAGTCTCACATTCTTAAATCCCCATAAGCTTTACACTTACAGTTCTCCAGCTTAGAAAAACACTGCCTTTGAAATCTGCAAGCACATCCAGGAGTTTGCCATGAATTATGCTCCCTTCTTGAGAGATGACTGTTTTACGCTTTGTTCTGACATATTTTGATCATGTTTTCTGTCACTACAACAGTTGGGAAACTTTTTTTTTTTTTCCTTTTGTTTAGATACTTCCTACTACACAGTTTCTAATATCCAAATAAACTTCCTGATTCTTAGAAACATGCTTCTAATGTAAATAGCACTTACAATTCACTTAAGCTGATAAATAATTTTTTTGCTATTATTCCATAATTTTTGCTTAACAGGAATTCTTGGATTGTACTCCAGGATATGAAGCCACATTTCAAATATGTACTTCAGCAAGTTTCTGAATCATAAATACTGTCAGTTTGAAGGCTTTATAAGTTGTCAAAAGCTAGTTACTTTGTTTATTAATTCTTCTCAGTCACAGGGTGCGTTTTATGATTGTATCACCAAATTTAAATATATTTTCTAAACTTGCAAGAAATGCAACCAGCTCTGTGAAACTCAGAAATAAACAATGTCCAAAACTCCCTTTTATATGCTTTGCTGGGTATTCCTTGTAGTTTTAACTGATTTACCAGTTAACAGCAGTGAGGGACTGTACCTTACCTGACAAAATGAGAAGCTCAATGATGTCTGCATCTCCCAGGAATGATGCAACGTGAAGAGGCGTTCTTTTCTCAGCATCCTACAAAACCACAGATTGTCCAGTTATAAAACATGGTCAATAAGTGCAGGCATTGGTGTTAAAGAGCAAAGAATTTGTATTTTTTTTTTTTTTCTGTGTGGATTTCTGTTTGTAATTAGAAATGCAATCTCAGCCAGTGAAAGAACAAAATTCAAGACCTCAACAACACTCTTCCTCCCAACAATCCTCTATTTTTTATCACTCATTTCCACCAGACCTTGCAGAGATAGTGCCTTTAGTCTGATATCCTGTTACAGGTAGATGAAATCAAAGCTAAAATAAGCAAAGACAGCATCTTTAGGTCTCTTTCAGAAACATTTTCCACTCTTGGGTATCCCAGCAATATAATCCAGATGCTTCTGGATATCAGACTTTGTAATGCAGTTTGCATCAACAGTACAACACCAGAGTCTTCAAAAGAATAACTCAGGAGAATTACTTGGAACCACACACAAAGTCAAGATGCAAACTCTTCCTGGTCTACAAAGGTTCTTGTACACCACAGCCTGGATATCTACAGCAGCCCAAGATGGGCATGTACATCTTGACTGACATTTAAACATAAATAAAGTATTACTAGTCAAATCTGTCCTTAAAATAATTACTAAGAGATATATATAACTTCTGAAGTTATATATATAACTTCTGAAATACATCCAGGTTTTTTTATTTCTGTAATTTTCCAAATTATGGAGTCAATTTTAAAGATTTTTTTTATTGTTATTATTTCAAGGGGTATAAATACAGTGTTCACAAAACCCCTTTATTGTTTTATTCAGGTGATTCTAGAACACAGGCTTTTAAAACAAACTGCTAAATATTACAATATGGGTAACAACAATCACAAGAACTGTTAATACTGCTCATTGTGCTGTTTCCAGTCCTAAATGTATTTCGTTTTGGTTTCTGAACCACAAAAATAAGTCCTAAGAGAGCTCATCAATCCAACTTATTGCAACCTACAAGCATTAAATATTTTAAACTGGTAACAAATTCAACACTTCCTGCAAACAGTATCAACAGAGAAATCCTACCAATATTTACACCCTGTCCCTGAAAAAGATCTCTGAGCCTGTCATGAAAAATACCACTTTCAACATGCCCAGCAATCATCAACCATAAGCTATTTTGGAATATCTTCAAGGTATGCTTTAAATGTGGACAAATCTGTGCAGCAGAAACATTTGTCATTCATGGGAATGTTGGAAATTGTTTTTGAGCACTGAAAAGCCCAGAGCCACTGATCACCAGAACAGTTTGAGTTTAATTTTTGTTTTTGGTTTTTTTAAACATACATAATGTACATAATCCTCAAATTCTGCTGCACTAGGTTTTGATCTTATGTATTGGGCATGAAACACTCAGAAGACTGGTTACATAAAACCCTGATTGTCACAGGTCAGAGGGGAAGATCTCTTACAGGCTTTCACTTTCTCACATGGTAGGCAAATCAAAACAATATTAAGCAGTGTCCAGGCAGCAGTGTTCACTCAGGAACCACTATCACAAGTTACTCTCATATGCTTCATTCCTAACACCACAGAACAGCCTCTACAGGCTACATAAGTGCATGTGAGATCTTCCATAGTTTTCATATTCCCTGTCCTAAGGCTACCCATGGCAAAATATATACTGACTGATCAAACATATATATAACAATAGAACCAGTTCTGATTTTTTCTTAGTTTATTGTTATTAATGCATGAAGCTGTCTTTAGTATAACATAGTACTTGTAATAGCCATTTTACCTGTCAGTGCAACACAGCCAAGTTTGGCAGGAGCAGAGGAGTTTGAAGTTGAAGGCTAACGATACAAGACCAAGCAATTTTCTGTATCATGGAACCAAGGCTACCCAGTGCTTTGTTGATTAAAAGCAATTTTCTGTACTAAACTATAAATCTGATGCAAATTTGATAACTGAGGGAAGAAAGGACATGAAACAAAAAATTTTACTCTTCTCCAACAGGGATAACTAATTCTGTTTCTAAGCTTTTAGTTTTTAAAATCAATACAAAGCCCTATCACATTGAGTGCAAATCAAGTTTTCAGAGAAAGACAAGTTAGTCACAAAACTGAATTTAAGCTTTATTTCTCCAAGAGGAAAAAAACCTAAAATGTCTTCATTTATCACAACCAGGCACAAATCAGCATTCACTTGCACACAGAGCCCTACAGGCAACATTTTCAGGAGTTTGGCAGGGAGAAACCCACACACTACACCTGCAGCTGAGCATGGGATGAACACCTCACTGGAGGAACATCCCCGAGCTCCTGTTCAGACTGTGCACAGTGAACACCTCACTGGAGGAACCTCCCCGAGCTCCTGTTCAGACTGTGCACAGTGAACATCTCACTGGAGGAACATCCCCGAGTTCCTGTTCAGACTGTGCACAGTGAACACCTCACTGGAGGAACATCCCCCAGTTCCTGTTCAGACTGGGCACAGCACTGGTACCCGAACAGAGGAACTGAGGCTTCTGCCTCTCTGTCCCACGGCAGCCCTTGTGTCCCCCTCAGAGCTGTGATCCCTCTCAGCCACAGCTCCTCACTCGCTGGCTGGGCGCCCAGCCCACACCTCACCACTGATCCAGCTCCAGCTCCTCATCCCGTGCTGCTGGGAACAGGAGCACAAAAGTAAATCAATAATGATCTAAAAACTGCAGGCTACACACAGAGAGAGGGATAAAAATTGTCATTTCAAGGAAAGATTTGGCAGAATCCCAAACCTCAACATACATTATCGAGGCAAGGAAAGTAAGTGGGGCGAAGAGATGATAACAGAATTACAAAAAGCATTCAGAGAAATAATCAGACCTGCTTCAAGTGCAGTTCTCAGAAGAACAAAAGGTCAGCAAGAGACAGTAGATAAGCTATAAACAATGGCCAGAAAATCAGGCTGAGATGAGATAAACTCTCTTTCCAGTACCTAAAGGGGGCCTACAAGAGAGCTGGAGAAGGGTTTTTCACAAGGGAGTGTAGTGACAGGACAAGGGGAAATGGCTTCAAGCTGAAAGAGGGCAGGTTTAGATTAGATACTGAGAATAAATCTGTTTCTGTGCAGGTGCTGAGGTACTGACATGGACTGTCCAGAGACGCTGTGGATGCCCTGTCCCTGGAAGTGTTCAGGGCCAGGTTGGATGGAGCTTTGAGCAACCTGGTCTAGTGAAAGGTGGAAGGTGTCCTTCATGGCATGAGTTTGGAATGAGGTGATCTTTAATGTCACTTCCAACCCAGAGCATTGTGTGATTCTATGAAGCTTTGTTAGTAGCCTATATTAGTTCACAGAAAAGATGATGCTGCAGGTTAACATTATCTGTATACCTTTTTTTTTTTTTATATATAATACAGATAAAAGAAACTAAGAATCTAACAGCTGGGCAATCAGGAACAGAAGGCCTCAGCAAGAAAAACACTCAACACATGCTTAAACTGTTCAAGTGATCACACTGGCACTGATAAGGCCCTCACAGGTTTAAAGTTAGACTAGTCCTTAAGTGCTTTATTGGATCAGAGCCTGGGGGACGTGAAGATTAGCAGAACAGTGAGCTGAATGAATCATATCAGCACATGTAAAATTATCAGGCACATTAAGGAAAGGGCCTACATTTTGTCCTCAACACAGCCTACATGTCAAAGGAGATGATGGAATTGAATTTTGATATCAACTGCAACTGCTCAGATCAGGTGATGCTTAGGACAGAGTTATTTACTATTAAAATGTAAGTGCAACTGGTGCAGAAAATCAATATATGTATCCTTTCTTTGTCACTAAACTGCCTGAGCAGCTAACAGAGTAGTTGGAGTTTACAGAAGGAGTTTAGTCCACCACAGAAACAGAGTTACTGAAGCCTTTGGATTCCCACCACCTTCAAAATGTTCCTGGGTGGCAGAATAAAGCACATTGATGAACAACACTTCCACTGATCAAGTCTAACCAAAATAATGACAGAAACAAACCTCCTGCTCATTCACTCCATTTACAGTTGTTACATCTGAATATACCTCATTTAAATGGCACAGCCATTAAAAAAAAAAATTCAGATACAAGTTGACTTCAGAAAAATTAAATATTGGGAACTGTTAGGAACTACTGAAGAGGCTAAAAGCTTATGAGCACCTATTTCTTGGGCTATTTACAACTGTTTGGAGCCAAAAGCTGATGGTGTACCAAGAAAATCTCTGCTGCTTCAAGGATTTCCTCCTCCTCATACATTCTTTTATTAAAGCCTGTAATTCACAGAGTAAATCAAAATGTTTGACTGTGAGCACCACAGGTGAAAGTGAAAGTCAAGCTGTGTAACTTATGCTTTGTGCCCTTCTGCATCATAACAGAAATTCCCATCTGAAAATGCAGATCCTCGTTCCAGCACCTCTCATGCCACAGTCTTCAGTTTAGCCTCAGAAATAAAGATTTTTCTGGACTGAGTCTTATATTGCCAAGTGTTCATGAGGCAGGAGAGGTAAACACTTTGATCTTTCAGGACAAGAAACATTACCTTTTTTCTTCCCCTTATCCCCATGAGGCTGACAGTGACTTTCATGCTAGAAAAGCATAACTTTAAAAACTAATTACTAATTCCAGACTGAGACCATAGAAACTGTTATCCTAATGAATGAAAATATTTTGATGCTCACTGGTATTCACTGTAAGACTCCAAAGATAGACTTAAACAACTCCTCCATTTTTATAAACATAATATTGACTTTGGATGGGGGGCGTTAAGGCATGGGAGCACAGATCACTCAGGATTGCAAAAGATTTAGAAAATTCAAGTATTTCAGGCTGATATTGCTACCTTTGAAGACAATAATGCAGTTACAGCCAAACCCTGCCATGAGACTTTAATGGTCTATACATCCTTAACTGCCTCAAACTGATGAAGATGAGTCACCAGCAGGGATATATATAACATAGTAGCCATTACTACACTACCACGCTGCTGCAATGCAACCCAGAATATTTCAGACTCTCAGTCTCTCCAGCAGAATCTTCTTCACAGTTCAAAAATTTTCATTATAAAGTATTTTAAAAAAATCTAAGTCAAAAAAAAAAAAAAATCTAAACAGAAGTCATGCTAGTTACTTTGCATTGCAAACATCAGTGTAATTTTATATTCATTTTTGCTACTTAAGGGAGAATTTTCATAATAACTGTAGAAAAAAAATTCTCCATCACTTCCTGCTTAAATAAACAGCGTATTAAACAGCACTACTAGAGGCTAAATACCCACTTCAGCTATCCCAAACATGCAAAACCTTTCAGACTCACAGCCCTAAATATGTGCCTGTTTGTACCCTCAAGCACTCACAGCACCTCCAAAAACATGCTTGGCAATAGTACAGGAATGTATAGAAATTGTGTGCATGTGGGAAGGCCTGGATGAAGCCTGAATCCTCCTGACAAAGGCACTCCTGTAAATCTATGCCTTTCCAAGCAGGATAATGAGGAAAAAAAGTCATGAACTGCACACATACATGTGTCTCCATAATGACTTCCTTCCTTCCTTCCTTCCCTCTTTATCTCATAATATACCACCCTCTAAATACATGGCCCTGCATGTATGGCCCTGCAATCTCTGCTGGTGCTGCTGCCTGTTCCTCTGCAGACACTCTGCTGCTAGAAACAGGGTCCTAGCCAAGAGAAAACACAGCATTAGGGGATAAAAAATAAAAACAGAGAGAATGAAATGACTTGCAAACAACACATCACTTATGGGGACGAATACTGGAATATGACTTTTTTTTTTTTAATCTGGATATTTTAAAGAGAAACTAAACTGAAGACTGAGATAAAAATGGAAATTTCACAGGGAGGATTTTGGTTTATAACATCGCACACAACAACTGGACTTTGCAGACGTAAGGTGCTGCATAGCTCATGCGTTATGAATCCCAAATAAGAAGGGGTAACAGCTGGATCCAGATTATTCCCTAGATTCTGGGGTTCATTCTCTCCCACTCTTCCCTAAGTAAAACAGCACCCCAAAAGATCCCCATCTGCATACACATAGTGTGATCACCCTGCTGCTTTGGAATGAACCAAACAACAAGTGTAGAAGATGTCTACCTGCAACTAATCTGGCAGTCTGGATTGTCCAAGTGACATCACAAATGTCCTGGGAAAACAGGCTGCTGAATGCTGACCACACTTCCCATGGACACAGTGTGTATTCAGTGCCCAGGGGGGGCGAATTGCTCATTGCCAGCTAAATAGAGTTCATGCCCTCAGGGTGCAAAGGTGGCATCACAGTACCCCCAAAGCACAGGTTGGGACTGCAGAGGTCGAAGTGACAATTACAGTGGCAGAATTAATGAAATAATAACTTTAATCCAAACAGATTTCTCTTTGTTTAAAGTAGAAGTCACAATTACAGCAGTATCCAGAATGTAGTCATTTCCATCAACAAACAAGTCCTTGGCTTGGGAATTTGCTAATTATTTTACCAGACCAAAAAAAAAAGTAATCTTCTAAACTTCTGATTTCCTCCAAACTCTTTCCTGAGATTAATTTTCTCTTGGGATGTCTGCACATGCATTCCTAATTTTGTGTTTCTCCGTGCACTTTTTCTTCTGTCTTCCAAATACTTCTCTTGATGGACATTAAAAATACCCTGATTTTTTAAACTTCAGAAATACCCAAAGCTTGCTGCAAAACCAGACTTTTACTTTGTATCCCTGTCCTACCTATATTTGAACTATTCCAGTGTTAACACAGCCAACCAAAATGATCAACAAAGGACAAATCTCTGCCAAACGGTGTCAGTTTCCTCTCATGTGAGCAACCAAAGGCTAACGTGGAAGTAATTAAAAACACCCTTAAAATAGAAACAGAAGCATGCAATGCAAATTGCCAGCTCACAGCACAATGAGGGGGGAAATATTTTCATCTTTCTACAGTGATATTTTAAGCAATTGACACTTCCCTGCAGTCACTATTCAGAACACAACCTTCAGAGTTTGTATTGACCAGTATCTTTCTAATGACTTCAAAGAACAGCTTTGAGTTTTGCTCCTGATGAGGCAAAGCTTCTTGGGTGGATTTTAAGCATTGTAAGCAGTATACTGGGCAAAACCATTCAATTACTTTTTCTATTAAGTACTATGGGGCTCATCTGCAAAACACAAGTTCTTCATCTAATCTTGCACCTGACAGCTGAGAGCATCTCCCTAGCAACCATCACTAACACACTTGCAGCCAAAGGATAGAAAAACATTGGAGAAACCCACAATAACCTCATACAGGAAACGCTATTTTGAAAATCCAGTGTGAAATATAGATGAAATTTTGGGACTGTGGTGTTCATCTACCTTGCTGAGGGAGTTTTGTTTGGCTGGGTTTGGTTTTTTTCTTTGGTTTATTAAGATCATCAGCAAAAATCAAGCAGGAAAGTCGAGGGAGATGATTCTTTAAGGAAGCACTTTTAGGAACTTGCAGGAAAACAATCAGGTACTGATAATCATGGGGAAAGCTTAACATCAAGGTCTTGGATCAGATTTAAAACAGTGGCATGTCTTTCCTTCTACTGGACAGCAAACAGGGTGGAGTCAGTCAAGCAGACCTGTAGGATCAACTCTCTAGTTCCTTTTGGTAGCTCTGAACCAGACAGTTGGACCCCACTACCAGCAAAAGCTGCAATGCCAAGATCATACCACACCAACTGCTGAAGTTAGCAATGAATAAACTGATGGTTTTACATCACAGAAAGACATGAAGAAAAGGAAGGTTGATTCAAAAGTTCAGGAAACACCTGGAAATTATCATTCTGCTTCTGCTTTATATTCTCACCACTTTGAGAGGCCACAGATTGTAGTTAGGACTGGCAGGACTTGTTTCTAGCAGTACGCATATAAGTTAAAATCAAAGAGGGGGGAAAACCCACCCCGGTTTCTGCAAAAAAGACCAAGTTGACTTGGAGACATTTTTTTCACTGCCAAAGCACTCAACTACTACTTGTTTACAGCTGCTTACCATTCTGGCTAGAATAAGCCAATCTGCAAAACAGTAATTCCTTTGTGGGCAAATTGTGGCCAAGATTCTGCTTCCTTACTCTCACAGCTGAGAATTATAGTGAAGCTTTAGTTCAAGTAGAGTCAAATGCATAACAGCTCCTGATCTGCAAAGACTCTTCATAAAAGGAAACCCCACAGAGAATAAAAATATGCAATTTTCAGCTGTTTTCATTCATTTTCTCTGTAAGAGAAAAAACAATGTCCCTGACTGACCTGCACATTTGGAATAATTACCATACACTTAGAAAATTTAAAGTCATGTGCTGGAGACAATTACACTGACTCCTTAGGATGCCACTGAAGCCCCGAATCTCTTACTTCCCAATCATTTCCATTCTGTTATGTGTTAATTACTGAGGACATTTTTAATACTGTCATTGCCACAGTCCACAGGCATGGTGCACAACATGCCAGTCACATACCAAGGCGTTGACATCCTCAGTTTTGTAGATCAACATCCGTATCTCTTCTGGATCACCACTGAAAATCGCCTGGACCAGTGGAGGCTGGAAAAAGAAAACAGAAGCAGAAGCATTACAGGTTTGCTTATTTTCTGTTTAAACTGAGAGCATTTTGCTCCTGCTAACAGTTGCTAAAGCTGCCCAGAGACATGGTGTGACTCCAGTCCTAAATCACCAGGAGTATCTCATCAGTAAGAGCTACCAGTTTGCTTGAGGATAAACTGAAATCATGAGCATGTTTGTACCTATAATGAGCATGTGTGTGCACAAACAGGGACCCCCATTAGAACGGCAACTTTTGTCAACAACACGCAATTAGCCCAGATGTTCTCCCTGGCATGTAAGGGGAAAACTAATTACATCAGATAGTGCTGCATGCTTGCTCTTGGCACAGATGAATGGTCATGCAATACACATTTAGAAACAGAACATTATGCAGATAATGAATTTCTGGGCAATCACTAAACAACTTGTATTTTTTCCCTGAATAAATACGCAATGAGCGCAGTTAATTTTAACCACCCAAGAAGAGAAGTAATTATCTTATTGTCTCAAGTCTGTTATTATGCTATTATGAATGGGAATGCAGAAATAAATAACCAGGCCCACAGGAGAAACAATGTGCCATGCTCACTCCTCTCCAACACTGGCGTCACCGCCGGGCAGCGGGAGGGAGCTCTGCGTGTGCTCAGAGCTGCGATACTCAGCCAGAGCTGGTGACTTCAGCCCTTCCAACCACCTTGGCAGCAAATATCTGACTTAGTAACCAAACTGGCAGCACACTGAACTAAAAGAAGAATAACTGTGCTGCTGGAGACTCGGGAAAAGAAGGGGACAATTCACAAAGATCCCTATCCCATAAAGCATGTGGTTGAACCAGGCCCCACTTTCACCAGCACCCTCCTGAAGACAGTGTGTGCCCCCCAAGTCTCACTCCTGGTCGCCTCATGGTCCTACTGTCAAAAAGGAGTTTGTGATGCCATGCAATCACCAGAATCTAAAATAATCCTGTAAAATGGCAGCATGCATTACTACTTAGGCACATAAAACTGCAACAGTTCTTGAGATTCTACAGAATTTAACTGCCTTGTAAACAGGCTCTCGAAATTCAGAAAACAGGCTGAAAGAACAAAGAAAATACCATTTCCTCCCTATCTTATTCAAATGTGGAAAATGCATTTCTAAGTTAATGGTGTCTATTTTAAGACATATTAATCCCTTACGTCCTTGAGAAACATTCAAGAATTTCATTCTTGCCACTCCTCCAAAAATGAAAAGGACTAAAGCAATATCTTTCATCACAACTGTCTATGTCTTACATATTGTAGTGAATGCTTGAAAAAGAAAGAAAAAAAACAAATTGCATTTCACTTTAACAATGTAGTATGCTCCCTTCCCAGCCTTGTCAGAATGGGCAGAGAATATTCCCCAACAGAGGATGCAAACAGCAGACCCTTCTCTCCTAAAACTAACATCTATGAAGAATCAGTGAATGTTTATGAAATTATTATGCTCACACCAAAATATGTGCATTTTCTACACATTTATCATAATATTAAATGGAAAAAAATAATTAACACGAAAGCAGAGAACTCCTCAATTTCAAGCTGAATGGCAATCACAATCCAGTAGCCAAGACACAAATACCCCCAGCATCTTAGATTATTCCTTGAACCCATTTGCAGGTATGCCCAGCACCCAGTGAAAAGTATCAGCCAGACTCTGGTGACATTTAAGGTGAGACCTCAGACAGAGGTAAGAGAAAAAAAATCTCAAATTTATTAGATTTAAAAAAAAAAGCAACCAAGTTCAAGTGCTGTTACAGGCAACGTTTTTCTTTTGAAAAAGGAGGAAGTAAAGTACTCTGCATCATTACATTAAAAAAAGGAAGGTCTTCAATAAGGCACTTTGACCCTTCTTCTCTCTGCCACAAATCTGAATCAAACCCTTGGTTTTACAGGAGATGTTTGACCTTTCTAATTAGCATCAGCCACTTAACACAGAAAGCAGATTGAGAATAACACTGTGTTCTTTAGACATGTAACACACAGAAGATCCTCATCTCAATTTTTGTCCACCATAGCATGGTCACATCCACCTGCAGTTCCTTAGATCAAACCCCAGTGTTTATCATGCCTCTGAAGCAGGGTATAACTCCCACCACTGAAACGTAACCTTTGCTGACAGGAGAAAGCTGCCATATAGCCATTTCAAAGGCCTCATCCTTCAGACCTTTTTCCTCTTTAAGATTTAATTTTTATAAAATAATTATGATAAAATCTATCTCTGATAGTTGTAGCAGCAAGACACAGAGATAATGGAGAATGATCACACCCTGGAAACTGAAAGAGGAGATAAAAATGATCAGAGCCTGAAAACTGGAAAGAGGAGATAAAACCAGTACAGGTTAATAACCATCTTGAGTCACTGCTGTGCAGCCTGCTCCAGCTGGCCATTTTTCTAATTCTCTATGTCACTATTTTACTTTCTTTTCAAAGGTATTCGTTTTGAAATGAGAATGTATTATTTATTGTTGAGGCAATTTTATTACATATTGAGACCCATTTCAGTGTAAGATGTGCAGTCAAGTATAACGACCTGTCCAGGAAATACATGTCAGAACTATGTTGCAGCATTACTGCTCAGTTTGAGGTCAGAGCTGAGAAGATGCATCCACATCCATCAGCACAATGGAAAAGGCATTGCTCCATTCAGCAGCTGACAGGGATGGAATAAGGCTTGTGCACTTACACACACATTCCTGAAGGATAGATATTTTTCCTTCCTAATTATCAAAGGATAGTATATTTTTGGAAATAATTTCTAAAGCTTGTGACATCATTAATGGGTTATTTCATTAACAGAAATAATTTGCTTTAAAAGTCTTCAAATTCAGAAGTTGTTAAACTCTTATATTAAAGGAAAAAGAAAAGCACAAGCACAGAGCAGATTATATATAACTATTATTAGAATTAAGCAAGGGTGCAGGGTTTTGGAATGATGAACAACTGTTTCATCAGCTCAGCTCTCTGTAGCTTCCAATTTCTTAAAGAGAATTTCAGTTGGGAGTGTTCACATTTTTTTCTGAAAATAAACTCCAGCAGCTAACAAAAAACTTTCCATATTATTTTTTCTACAGAGTAACTATGATATGTATGAGACTTACCAACAAGTTTTATTAGAGGGTTTTTTACTTTGTGCTGTAACAAGCATTTTAGTAAAAAATAAATTGTGTCTGCAGACACTGTCCAGTGTTCTGGACATATTCCTGTCTTTACTGAGTGCAGGGCAATCATAAGCTGGACTTCAACCCACCAGGTAAAATTAACTTGTTGAACTGAAGGCACAATGATTTTTTCAGCAACAGAATTTAAATCCACATGGAAGAATGTCCTGTGGCTCAGCTGGATTCCACAGAGCCAACAAGCTGTTCCAAAAGAAAAAGTCCAGCACTGGGAAATTCTCCTCCATAGATCTGACTGTTACCAAGGGGCATTGGCAAGTCTCTGACTCCAGAGGAGAATAAGCATGTAAGGGGACTGTCTCAAGTATAATTTTAATTACTATGTCCAAAGCAGGTGCTCAACCTCCTAGCAAACCACTTTGTATTTTTGTTGAGTAGCTAGTAACTGTGACATATACTGAACATTTTGCCTTGATTTTAGATATCCTGACTCACTAAGCAGGACTTACTTAAGGCAGATTTTTGTTTGGCAGGAGGCAGAGGCCGAGAGGATAAGGATGATTGAGTCCCATGCTCATTTGATCTCACAGACTACCATTTGTTCCTGCAAGTGAAAAGAAGCTACATTTTGATCCTTTATTAGCTCTAATTGCCTTACATCAAGTTCCTGGACTAAACACTTAGATATATATCCATGTATTCATGTAACTAGCAAGGCAATGTAGCAAGACACACAATCATTTCAAAGTGGTATTGATTCTGACAGTGTTTTGCCAAACACCTCTTTTTTTCTGAAAGTACTCCCACTAATCAAGATTACAAGGTTATCTGCTATGTCACATCACATACATCTATTTCCTTCCATTGCCCTAAGCAAAAAGGCTACTCCTGTCCCTAATTTTAGTTTAGGACTTTCTCTCCCTGTACATACAGCACATGAATACCTGAAATGCTATTTTAACTTACAAGTCTGTATTAGTGAACAGCCATTAACTGGAGTTAACTCTTAAAGTGTATTTCCCTGATGCTTAGTATTTATACAGTTCCATGTACAGAAATTACTCAATGCTGATAATTTTCAATAGGCTTTGTAGTCTATTACCCTTGCATCAGGGGTTAGCCTTTTATTGTGTTTTAGGAATGGGTAAATACAAAAAACATTTGCTCTTAATTTGTTAATTCAAAGGGTGCAATCCTGTTGTAGGAATTTCTATATACACTTCCGCCAACAAAGTACTTTCACAGAGCTGGTATTTGGAGAAGAATGCCCTTGGATGGCTGCTAAGAGGTGTTACATTGCAATTACAGATCTTTACAAAGTGATGTAAGGAATACCTGTCCAAGCAATTGAAAAGCCAGTGGAGAGAATCAAATCTGTAGATTGGGTGCACTGGTTCCCTGGAAGCACTGTGACAAACTAACAGCATCGTTAAGTGAGCAAATGCACTTAGGACATTTATACTGAGCAGATCAATAAATACCCTGTATGCTGCAACATTTCAAACACAGCAGGAAAAAATAAAATTAATTCAATTCTATCTGATTATGTGCTTCCATTTATTGCAGACTAGCCCAGTGATTTAAGGATTGCACATCAATCCTCTGCAGCAAGGACAGCATGCATGCCAACACATTGCTATTTATTTCAATTTGTTCCACTGTGTTTGAATGCTCAAGGACCAACAAACTTATATGACACACAGAGGTATTCAAAAAAACATGAGTCAACACTCCCAAAACTAAAAAAGAACCTCTGCGTGACAGAGGCACTTCCAAGCTGAGAGATCTTCATGTTGTTTATAGGCCAGCATTTAAAGGATGCAACTGTGCCCTGACACTTTCCCTGCACCAATGGCTTTCCAACTTGCTGCCATGCTGTGCTCTAAGTTGCTTAGGGGGATGTAATGGGCATTTAAGTTTTATTTCAAGTGTTGGGTTTTCCTGTAATGGCCCCCATTTCTATCTATGTCATTTATAACAGCTTCTCCAAAGCCTCAGGCTGTGTTTCTCTTTCAGACCATAAAAAGGACTTCACATCAACTGCACGGGGCACACAGAAGCAGTGGAGAATTGATCACTGCTTCATTTGCTGTTATGCTCTCCTGAGAATAGGTAAAAAATTATATATAACATATATAGAACATATGTTGAGCTTCAAAAACAACTTTTACCTAACTTTTTAAAGAAAGAAGAGCTGGAGGGGGGTGTCTGCATTTGCCTGCACAACACAAGCCCACAGCTGAAAGCCTCTCCCTCCAAAGCTTTCATCTAATGATGAATGGCAACTTCACCAAAACACCAAAAACTGCTCAGTGACCAAATGGGAAATACCCCAGTGCACACCTGTGGCTCCCAGTATGGTCTAAACCTAAGGGACATGTACTCAATAGCACCCAGGACATCAGGACAGGATGTCTGCAAGAACCCTCAGTGTGGTGCAAACAATGCTCAGTGTGCTTGGTTCCTAAGTAATTGTTCACAAATGTCTGAATAATTCATACAATGCTAACATGGTCCATAGGTGGTTCCACAAAGGCATTCACTCAGCCTTTCCCACAGTGGCGTCCCAAACAAAGACTTGAACATTTACAGAAATATTTGGTGCAGAATTGGTTGGAATACAGTGATTCTAACACGATCAGCAGATATTGCCACTGCTGGTAACATTACAAAAACTTGACATTAATCACTGGTGTACATTGCTAACTGCATGGCAATCACAAACAGCTACAGAAACAGAGCAGCTCCAACCATACTGCTGGACAGCCAGGCAGCTGGTGCAGACCGCAAAGCCTTGGGGCAGCATGGCCAGGGGAGGACATGCATCCCACCTCTCCAGCCGAGTTCAGCTGGGTGCCTGGTATCCAGTATCCAGGTTCAGAGGCTGGAATTGCAGCCTACCAAAACACCCTTCTGCATCTTCTGGATGGGAAAAATCACATCCTCAGCTTTAGGTGAACAAGTAGATTTTGTTGATGTACAATAGCTGTAATGAAGGAGGAAGGGAAAAGCATGATCACTGGAAAAAGGTTGAAGTAGTAGCAGTAGAGCTGTCTGAAACAAGATTGTCTGATGATAACCTTCCATTAAAAATCTTGTTTTGAACATTGCTTACACCATGTTTGGAAAAGAACAACTTGAACTGCTTAGAGCATGGCTCAACCCTGAAAAGAGAGCAGGACTGTCACAACACATCCTGCATCACCTGCTTTTAAATTATTTCCCCTCCAATACAGCTAAGCCTTTGCAAAAACAAGCTGGGCTCAGAAATTTAGGCTGTGCTCCCACAGACTTCTGGCTCTTTGCTCCCACTCAGCAAGGCCCTGATGGCTTTTGTTTACACCCCACCCACCAAACTCCCTGTCTCCGGCCAGACAGAGAAGACAATAGATCTGATTCTATAATTAAACATAATCACAAATAATCATTTAGTAAGTGATGTGCAAACCAGACTATACTTCACTACACTTTCCCAAAAGCACACATCTTGTGATGTAACAAGAATAAGCCAGCTAAACCCCTGCCTCCCCACCACCACCTGCACCCTGGTCCTCTCTGTGCTCAGCCCTTTCCCCTCTCCTATTTGAAAACAACATATTGAGACAGCTGAAACTTTAACACGACATTTATTTAGTCAAGCTTTCATGATACTTAAAAAGGAAAATAGTCAGGATTGATCTTGCTTGTGCAATGCTGGACCCAGCCCGGTATTTCTGTTCGCACAATTTGTGATATGCCATTCTAGACAGTGCAAAACAAGCCTCTGGCAGATCTATTTCTGGTGCTCGCTTGGCTCCAGATTTTGGCTGCCTCCCATTTTTCATTAGGAAGCCTATCAACTGCCCCAAGAATTGCTTATATTTCCAGGTGAAGTGAAGGTTACATCCTGCCATTCCTGGAATCCTGAAATTCCTCTACAAACTGAAAGTGCTGCAAGTTGCCTATGTTTCATTGAACTTATCAGTTAAAGGCACCAAAATAACTCTTGGCCCGTTATATTTAGCTCACTTCTAAAAAGGAAAAGAGCTCAGACTGTTTAATTCAGCTTGCCTAACGTCCTTTCCTTCATTCTCATTACTGGAGGCTGTCCACCAGTCTTGATTTAAGTGCTAGGGTTTGGTTTTAGTTTTGGCATTTGGGATTGGGGGTGGGTGAGGTTTTTTAAAGTGCCTTCAGATCAGATCAGAAAATTAGTTAATAAATACTGCCCTGAAGTTACATTAATCAAGTGGAGACAAAGACTCAGCACAATACAGACTAGTTAAAATAGGAAAGTTTTTTTAAGGGAGACAAAAATAAACATAGTAGCATAACATTTGTTACATTTGTTATATTCACTAGCGTTTACCCATTTTAGTAGAAAAAAAGTCTGCCACAGACAGCAAAATAAGATTTGTTGGAATACCTACAAAGATTGAGGATAATCAACCGAATAGTACCTTGAATTTTTCTTGTCCTCCTGAATTGGTTTGTTCAAAGTTTCTTGGGATTTTGTCTTGATACAAACTGTGTGTTGTGTAATATCTCACAACAGACATATCAGTGGCACCATTAAATAACAGTCCTGCGATTGTAATGGCAGTACCAAAAAAGGATCCAATTCCTTTTACATGTTCTCAGCAGCATGTGCTGCACTACTTATCCATTTGAGCACTTCTTGTCATATCTATATTTTGTTTCCCAGAGCTTTTGTCTTTTCTTTTTCCCCCTCCCCCATAATCCATCAATCATTTAGTCAGAAGCAGGGAAGAAGTCCTGGCACCAAGGCAGTGTTTCTGAACAAGAGCATAGCAGACAGAAAAATCTCTGGGGGCATAAATTCCAGCTGGTGTAAATCAGCTGAAGCCAACTTCCAAGTGAGAGGCCCTGTGCCATGTTACACCACCTGCTTTCCAAAGGGCCCTGCATGCTGTCCCCACCAGAGGCACAGCTGAGAGGTGGCCAAGGCAGCATGAGGTTATGAACCTCAAGAGAAATGAAACTGCCAGCAGCAGAACAGAGCAACAGCAACCCAGTGACACATCTGCTCCTCGCTAGAGATTTCAGAATAAAGCAGTTAGGGGAAAAACTCACTTGAAAAACATCAACCCTGCCAAAAGCTTCATTTCCTGCTCACTTGTCTTCAAACACATTTCAAGCAATTTTTTTTTAACCAATTGTTTAGGTGTTAAATTCCACAAGAGAGAAAAAAAAATACAATTAAAACCAAATCTGTGTTGAGGGAGGAACGCTCTGAGGGCTGAAGGAGTTCATGCAGCTGGTCAGCTTAACCTGAGGCATCTCCTCCGTTCAGTGGCCCCACATCCTCTGGAGACCACTGATATCCTGCCTGCACCCAACTCTACCAGCAGCAACGTCAGTCAAGTAGAAAAAGGAAAAAAGAAACGGAAATGCTGCAAGTTTATCTCCCTTCGGTTTATCACTTATGAAACTGTGACTTACCCCTCTTCCTTGCCAAGGCAAGCGTGTGCAAGGGCTGCTACACACACTGCAGCTGGCTCAAAAAAACCCTTCCATAGTGCTCTTTCAGTGCAGCAGCATAGCAAGATCTGCTTTTCATCTGGCAGCCTGGACACTCAGCAGGACAAAGTAATAGTCCAGTCCATCTGTAATTAAGTGCTCTATCTGATATATGCAGCACACATTGATACTCATCACACATGCTAGTTAAAACTCTCATTTTTAGAAAATTAGCCCTGATTTAGAGAACTATAAAGTGGCATCTGATCCTGTAACATCTTGGTAAGATTAGGACTTCCGCTGGCTAACGGGGTCTGTTTTATATCACTGTACACACAAAGAAGGCAGCTATGAAACAGAGAGTGCCATAATACATTTGCAGATACCTTGGAACTACAAGAGACTACACAAGGACATTGGAGGGCAAGATTAGAATTTATAACCACCTTGACAAATTATACAAACAATCAGGCTGAAGGAAGAGTAGTACACGGTTCAGTATGGAGGAGAACATAGCCTGCCTGTTAGTGAGAAATCCAGGGTTGTTACGCAGCAGTTCTGTGTAAGAAAGAATTTGGAACTGCATTTTACTAACTGAATGTAACCGAACAACGTTCTAAAAGAGGAAGAGACTTAAAATAAGATTATGACTTGCAAAGCACACTGTGGTCTTTCCACACTGCTCAGTACTGCTAAGGCTGGCTGGAGTGAGGCATTTAGTTTAGGGCACCACTTGACTTGAAGACCAAAACAGAGCTCTAAAACATAATTTACAGGGAAAACCTAAACAGATCAGAGCTGGTCACAATACATAGAAGACAATTTAAAGGAAACATGAGAACTATTTGCAATACATAAAAGGTTGTTATTAAAAGAAATCATGTGTTTTCCACATCCAAGACATACAGAGCTTAAATGGCTGCGCTCAAGGAGGATGCATCTCTGCTCCATTAAGGGCAACACAAACCAGGACACCGGTTACCAATTTGACTGAGTTACAAACTGTGAACTGCAGAAGACTGTATTTCAAAAATAGATCTAGTCCAACAATCACTGAAAGTCAAAGTTATTCTTTTCTGCAGGCTTCAGTAGGCAAAGGATTGAACATATGAAAGCAAAGAAGGCAAAACAAAATTCACACTACACTTAGGTGAAGATAAAGGTTAATGCAAAAAGGGTAAGCTACACCAGAAATCAATAAAAATATATATTTCCAAAAGTTCAAGGGGACTCTAGTGCCTTTGGGTAGATGCACACTAACACATGGCAGGACTCCAGCAAAATTTCAGATCTCATCTCCTTCAGAAGGTCATTTCAGCTATGGGGAACCCATGCACAGAGTTTCTGTTAAGGACAGATACATTTTGTAATCACAATCTCACGTGTTCCTGAACCTCATCTTCCTCTTAACAGTGACCTGCAACACTTCCAAGGTCCTGCAGTCATGGGTATCTAAACCAAGCTTCAGGACAATAGCAAACCTCCAGGATCATGAAAACAACGATAGGGAAGAAGAAGACGTTTTAGGGACTTGAACAAAACCTGAACTATCTGATTTGTTTGGTCTTACCACTATATTTCAAGTGGATCTTGCTCAGGTTCCCCCTTGTGTTGCACATCATACACACAGCCTCACCACTGCCTGTCTCCTACGCACTACAGTGCAACTCATTCCTCTGGTCAGCAACTGCCACCCCCACAGCCACCCTCTTGCCAGCTCCAGAAAAACTCAGAAAATCTCCCAACTCACCTTCTCCTACACAGTCAGGGCCAAATATACTTTAAAAGACATTAAAGAGTAACATCCATGTTTCCTGATTTCTCTTAGAGGTCATGGAGCTCACAGTGCTCTTGAAGAACACCACAGTTGGTTATTACTGCTTTCATAAAATACTAAAATCCTTTGCAGATTTTAGTCACTGATATTTGCTTTCTGCATAGCTGATATAAAATACAGATTAAAAATGTTTAACTACTGAGGCTGATGACAGAGTTATTTCCATTAATAGCAGAGTAACTATGTGTGAACATGAAGATCAGTTCATAACACCACTTCATCTCTTTCTTTACATTAGGCATGCTACAGTTGGCATGGAGCTCTGCTCAACAACCAAAGCAGATGTTTTACCTCTATTTTGAATCTGGAACAGATTAGCAAAGTTAGTTTGATTCAACATATTCCGATAATATCCTCATTCTCAACTTCAACCAAATTATTGAAGCTGACAGGAAAAAAAAAAAGGAAAAAAAAAACCCAAGCTTTGCTCATGAGTGCAATGTTAGACAGCCAGGCCAAAGAAATTAAATGGAAATTTAAAAAGGTTTCAAAATTGTCTTCACTTCAGAAAACAATTCAATATCTTCAGAGCTTGATGCATCTGACTGTGACAAATCCAGCAGTGTCAAAATTACTTTGTACAGACACAAATTAAACAGAAAGATGAGCTGAAGAGCTATAATGAGCTATTAAACTCTTTCTTCCAACAAGTTACCATTGCAAGTTATGAACAGCTTTGTCTGATTACCCTCTGAAAAGCCTGCAAGATATCTCTGAGACCACTGTCACAGTTTGGAGACTTGGTGTGAGCCTTCCCTTCACTACACTCAATGCCATGCATCAGATACATCTCTGTGTATGAGAACACCCTCCAGCATTGAGAAGAAAGGCAAGGCAAGGGCTCAGCGCCCAGCTCCCAGCACTAGCTGATTTTGTACATGCAACTGTCTCTGCATGCTTCCTTCCAGTTCCTGTCATACAAACCAAGCGGTGAGGTTGGCAGTCAGACACAGCCCAGCTATGTTATCTGGTCTGGGACAAGCAGTGCCCAAATGGGGCTTCCTTTCCCAGAGAAAAAGGCACAGCCTGGGAGAGCTCAGCCACAGAGTGAGGGTCCTGGCAAAGTCAAGGCAAGCCCCCCTTATTTCTGAACAGTCTCATTAGAGCCTCTTTGCAGCAGAGGAGGGCAAAGAATCATCCAGTGAACAAAAGGGAAGACAAGAGAGGGACAGAGGGCTGTCCACTTCAGATGGCCCTCTGCAAAACAAAGTGCTCAGAAATACCAGAGAGGGGGGAAAAAGACAGTTTTATAAATGCCTTTTTAAGCTCAAACTGTAGATGCCATCTGTAATTCAAACTCCGTTTTTAATTTAGCTAGAGAGGCCACAGCTTATTAAGGCTGAAAGTTAATTAGACTTGCATAGCTTAACATTTCAGCCTTTCATTTATTTTCTGTGCATTATTCTACTTCAGTAGTGAAAAGCTTACTGTTCTGTGTTGTTGTCATGCACCATGAGTCTGATACCAAAAGAAATGCTTGCAAAAAAAGAGCACCTAAGCCTGCTAAAAAATAATTAATTGGGGCTTTTTAAAAACAGTTTTATATTAAAAAAAACAACAAATCTATCTTGAGTGCCTAAACACAGCCACTCAGTTTTTTTATGAATATTCATGTATTAGTCTTGTCAATTTTAGCCCAGTAAATATGCAACCTTAATATAAAACACCCCTTAATCAGCTAACACACATAACTGCTGCTTGTCAGGGCACTGGCAATGTGCTTAACACTCATTTTTGTCTGTTCTGTTAAGCAGGGCATTATTCTCCACCTCTCTAATGACAACAGCAGAAAGAGCTGGTGGCAGCTTGATCAACTGCCTAATGAGATCTGGAAAGCTGAATTACAGTAACCTAGCTAAATGATAAAGCCAAAACAAACCAGAGGATTTCCCAAGCTAGTTTGACTTCACCTTTCTTTTGCAAGTCCTTGGCCACACCACTGTGGATGCCTGTGGTATTTGAATACTTCCTTCTGACAGGGAGCTCTTCGAGTCGTGCTGCCCATCAGAGAGGAGGATGTTTGAGGAAGAGCTCAGGGAACATGTCTATACTGCCACTAGATATCCCAGATGGCCTCTTGGAAAAGGGATGTCTTTCTGGAATTGTGCTACTGGATATGAACCTCATACATGAACTCAAGAAGAAGCAGGTGTAGACCTTATAGTTTTCATTCTAAATCCCATGTACATTACAAAATAGAACCTGCAGAACTAAATTACTAACCATCTCCACTAATTTTCATAGATTTTTACAAGTGACTCAAGTAATGCATGAAAAGCTGAGAGCATCTAAGCTAAGCCCAGGTTTAGTGCCTCACTTACCCTTTTGCAAGGAACTGGAATTTACCCTCAACCCTTTTGCAAGGAACTGGTTTGGTAAACCACTGTCCTATTTTGCTGCATGATTTAACTACTCTTAGGTTACCCTGCCCCTCTGATCTGCTAACAAAGCAAATCTTTCTGTGTCTCACAGCCTCCTCCTCTCAGTCCTTCAGAGCTCTTGCCTGTTTTTCACGGCGACGATCCTAATTCAAGACCTGTAGGTCTCCTTCTCTGATGTCTTGTTTCACTGGTGGGTGCAGTCCAACACTTCAGAAAAAAATATAGAAAAGCACAGCCTTGCTGTGTCACAGACCTTGGATTTTACAGAACAAGATAAACAAAATTTAAGGACCACCTAATACTGTTCACATCTAGGTTGAGGGCAGAAACTTTCAAACAAAGCTAAGAGACTGATAGCAATGCTTGGTGCTTTTAAAAATCCCAAACATATGAAGCTGCATGATCTTTCTAAGGGATGGAAAAGCTTTCAGAGGGTTGTGCCATCCTTCCATTTTAAGTCACCATGATTGCAAGGAGTTTAAAAAAAAAACTGAAGGAAACTAAAAAAAGGAAGCAGGCTGTTCCCGAAAGCCTGCCATATTGCTTTCACTGAGAGTTTTGCATGGGGAAGTCCAGGACTCTTCTGCTTGCAGCCACTTTATGTAGGGTCCAGAATCCCTTCTCCTCTGGGGTAAGAGGAGTAGATGATAACTTCTCTGTGTTATCTGCTGCCTCTCACAGACCAACTGAAACTACACCATAAATGGGGCCTGCCCAAAGAGAATTCAGCCTCAGTGCACTGAGCTAAAATGATGGTTGGCAGAGAGCTTTAAGCCATGGGGGAAATGGTGATGTTAACAAAAAAGGTGGATATACCTTTCTCCATCCCAGTCATATGCCTATACAGATTATTTCAGGTTCTTTAAAAACAGGCAGAATTTTGAAGTAGGGAAAATCCAGAGAGAGGGGAGGGAAAAGCAGCAAATTCTTCCTGGTGAGGACAAGCCATCCCTGGCACCTGTCCTTGTGCTTCAGATTAGCCAGCTCTGACTGGACCAAAACTGTGACTGCACTGGTCCTGCTCCTCCAGGCTTCAACAAGAAGTTACCTGTATGCTTTGAGTAAGGCAACCTGCATTTTCAGCAGTCTCATTTATAATCTCATTCCAACTTCTAACTTGTATGCTGGATATCCTGTGAAATTCAGAAGGCGAAATCCATACAGGCATAAGCAGCAGACAAAACACAGGAAATTTCTCATCTCTATTCATGACATAGCAATATGTAGACCGGGGGGCAGACTCCATGTGTCTGATGTATTCTAATTCTAGTTCCTGAACTAGAATTCCCACCACTGAAACTGTTTGGATCCTAAAAGCATTTCAACTAATTTTATTTCTGTCTCTACAGGAAGGAAAAAAAAAAAAAAAAAAAAAAAAAAAACAAACCAAAAAGAACCTCCAAGTCATATTAAATATTTGAACAGAGTTCTGCAAACCAAGAACAAGACATTTCTAATCTAGGTCATCTTACAAAGACATTAGTGTCACCATGCTAAATTTCTACTCTCCTGAGACAGCTGCCACTGGTTAACTTGCTGCACTGACACAGATTCTGAGAAAAGCCCCAGGAAATATTTTAGGCTGATTTCTGCAAAGAAAGAAAAACAAATCACATTTTTAAATGGTTGCACCCAGCCCCACCAGCCCTCTCAGTTTCAGATAATGGAACCACACAACACAGCTTGCTCTTGTAGGAAGTAACAACTGATAACATGCCAGCCTTTTTGCAGTTTTTCACTGGAGTGCTATCTAACTCCAGTTTTCATTCAGCTTTCCATATTAAGAGAGCATGAGTTGGCCACAGTGCACTCAGAGTTTGCTAAGCAGTGTTTAACAGAGATAAGGGAGGAGGTAAATCACGGGGGGACACCACTCACCAGCCTCCAGCCACACTCCACTCAGGCTGGATATGTGCAGTTACCTTCAATCCCAAGCCAAAACATCATTTGCTGTGCAAATCCTATGCTTTTCCATCTTCACAAACTGCTATGCCTTTCTTATTGACCAAGTTTCTCTTCCTCTCCCAGCAATTAATACAGAATCATAGAATAACAGAATGGTTTGGATTGGAAAGGACCTGAAAGATCATCTGGTTCCAACACCTGTGCCATGGACAGGGAGACCTTTCACTAGACCAGGTGGCTCAGAACAACATTTGACCTGGTCCTGAACAGGGAATGGGGCATTCACAGCTTCTCTGAGCAATCTATGCCAGTGCCTCAGCACCCCCACAGTGAAGAATTACTTTACTGGATGTCAAATTCCTTCCTGCTCAGCTTCCTGAAGGCTAGGACAGCAGCACCGGAGGCGAAGAGGCCCAGGAAGCCATGATTTTGTGTGAAAGAATCAATGTTACTAAAGATAAGTCAGTAACAGACATTAAAAGTAAAGAGGAATAAATGCTGTGTTCTCCCTTATTTACTACACGTAAATAGCTATCCAAACACACAAGCTCTGTGAGCCGTGTCCTCTGCAGCTCCACCTTTCCAGAGCAATGTCACCTGAAAAAGAGTCATCCTTTGTATATGATTTAAGTGGAAAATGAAAGACAGGCTACTGGCTCACTGCAACAAGTCAGGGCTTTTTAATTATGCAGAATTATATTTGGACAAAAGTAAAATAGTCAGGTTTAGTGCTACTGAAAACCAAGTCCTGAAGTGCAGAGTGTGAGGAAATCTCACTGTGTGTACAGACTGAACTCAGACTTGTCCTGCCTAGTGGACATGTACCCATTAATTATTATTTGTGCCAGCAGCACCAATGCACTGTGACTCAGGACTTACAGTGAGAAGCTCTTTTGCTGTTATCATGAAACATGACTCAGTCTGAGGGCCTTTGTGAAGAACTGTCACACACCTCAGCTTAAAAAAAAAAAATTCATGGCCTGTCATGAAGGCAAAGCAGTTTTCTTAGAATAAGAACAATTCCCAATGCTGTGCCCACAAGCTTCAACTGGAAATTCAGAAGAACATAAGAAAAAGGAGATTAAGAAATTTAATATATTAAAGATCACACAGCTTTAAAACATAAGCAAACTCTTAGAGCTGTCAAGGATGGATTTACAAAAAACAATGGTATCCAGCACCCAGAGTGATCACTTCAAACCACTCCACAGTGATTTTAAAACTGTACTTCTAGAAAGTCAAGAATTACACCCTGAATTAGAGTCGTCAAGTTATGCCCTATGATGGTGATGTCTCTACACACCTCTGCTTGGAGGTTATTTTAGAGTCTCTAATTTGTGCTAATTTCTAAAGAAGTTTAAGAAAATTTGGGAAGAAATTTTATTCTCATAGTCAGAAAGCCAGTTCTCCCATTCATTTCTCCTAATAATTTCTCAGAAATACCACTGCTCAAACACCCTAACACATTTAAAATGTAATTAAGATGTTCTGAAGACATGGACAAATGCCAAGTCCATTTGCATGATGTGGGGAAAAACCCCCCACTGAACAAGCTGGAGGTTCCTGAAGCCTACAAGGGGTAATTTTGCTGGTTTACAGCAGATTGGAATTGTATTACCTAAAGCTGATTAAGGCTGACAGACAAGTGAAATGCTGCATTTATAAACTTCCACCAAGGTGACACTGACAACTACAATGAAATCCATAAATCAGAAGAAACAAGCAGATCCATGCTTCTGCTATTTTGTTCTGCCAAAGCCATTGCAGGTGTCTCAGACCATGTTTTATATGCAATATGTGCTACAGCAGCTGAGGAATCAGGAAGCACTTCCCCCCAAGCTGTCCATCCCCAGGACTTGACTCATCGAGGCACAGACACATCCTGCTCTTACTTATCTCCACTGCTCATTTTGAAAAGTGACAAAAGTCATATTGGTGCTGGTAAATGTGTCTGGTAAATGTGTGTGATGCTGCCTTCAAACTAAATAAAGCACTCACTGCCCTTTGTGGGTAAGCTAGACAGGCAGCAAAAAACTGTCAGGACTGCACATGGCGAAAAATACATCTACAAAGAATGGCAAATTTGCAGGTACTCTAAACACATCTAACACCAAAAATGACCCATGACTTTTTTCTTGCAGACACAGACCTTCCAGCCTGAGCTACTGAGTAGGTTTGAATACTCACTGCATAGTGAAGAGCTCCCTTGTAATAGTTCAGCATCTCAGCAGAAGCCTGAACTCACCTGAACTGCCACATCTTCCTTTTCCAAACTGGGGCTAAGAGCCACCATACTTTGCAGCTGGAGATAAAAACATTTTTTCATCCCTCACAAGGGCAGATCCCAACTTCACAGACCCAGAAACAAGCACAGAGAAGCATGTATAAAATTGCTTTAGGATTCATTCTCCTTTCAGGTATTTTCAGTTTTTATGCTTTCAACTTCTGCAAAGTACTGAAGATATTTCTCCAATATTTTTTGTTGAGTGACAGCATTATTAAATTTCCTAAGTTAATTGGCATTTATAGAAGAAATGGTGATAAGATCTGTAAATGAACTCCCAGCACCTTAGCAAATGGAATTTTAAGAAGCTAGGAAAAATTGTTTGTGCTTTCCTCATCATCCTGTTCCACCCACAAAAGGCATTTACATTAATAGAGAACTTGGCATTCATAAACCTGTATGGCATCACAGCACTGGGGTCATAGCTGCATTCCCACCATTCATTCAAAAGAGCAAGAATTTCAAAATTCTTTCTTGCACTTGATCTCTGGGATGACTTGCTCATTCTCACTCCCAGCTGTCTTCTTTCTCCTATGGAAGCAAGGATTGAGACTGTGAACATCAGTCCCAGTCCCTTTCCAAGGGAACTGGTGCTATAAAATCAAGTCAAGGCTGTATGAAAAATGCTACCTAGCTCTGAATCTAGTTGCAAAAACAAAGATGCAAATGTACATACTCAAAACACTTCACATCAAAGGCTGTCCATCAGGGCACCAACTGGACACAAATATTTCCAAAGGGAAAACGCATCAGTGACTGAAAACCACACCCATACCAATGAAGCAGAATCCACCATAGGGGAGTTTCACAGCTCAGGCACTGTGGACAAGGTAGAAAAGGAGGATGAGGGACAGAGAACTCCAAGCTGTTCAGGCAGCTCATCCTACACAGACACAGAGCATCCCGGTTACATCAGAGGAACCTATGGGAGTTGAGAGCCCAGCTGGGTTAATCACAGCTAATCAAAAGCCAGGTGAGAAGACCCAGACAGTGAGGAAACAAAAGATGAATTGCTTCAGAGAATCTTCATGCACACACAGTTTCTACTGCCAAGGTAACACTTTATTTCTGTTACCCTCATCTGGACTCCTTGGGCACCACTGCTGGTTCCCACACTGGCCTGTGCTTTGAAAACCCAGCCTGAGGGAGAGCTGAGTAGCCCAGGCATTTGTCTTCCCTTCCTTCCTAAACAGCTAGCATCAATCATGAAATAGCTCCAGTAAAGAAACTGGATCCATGATTGCTCCCTTTCTAGTGCTGCTGTCTCGTATCACACCAAAAATCCCACCAATGCCCTCAGTCACACAAATGGCGCAATAATTAATGTAGTGATGGGGGAAAATTCTCCTCCCTGCCCCCTCTCCCTATGGGACTGGTCCAGAAATGACTGCAGAGTGGCAAGGTGGTTTTCAGCCCTAGAACCCGCACTTTATGGGGTCCATCCCTCAGGTACCCAACACCACATCTGTCAGCTGCCCAATATCCCCAGAGGACAACACACACCTCATATCTAACCAGACAGCATCACATCAGAGACAAAACCAACCATTTTTCAGACCCACAAAACACAGGAAGGATGGAAGGAAGGATAGAAGGACAGAAGGAAAGGAATAGGCAATTTTACCATGCTATAGGTACAGAAAATGAAAAGCACTCCATGCAAAGTACAAAGCAGAAGAAATGCATTCTGACTTTAATATCCAAAACCTTTTAACCGTAAGTAGTTTTTTGCAACTGTATCTCACAGAGCCATGGCTTCAGCAGTATTTCCAGGCTCAGAGTGTAGTTCTGGCAGCAGTACATTGTACACACACAGTTCGGTAACCAGCACACGTCCAACATGAGACTGGCTGTAAGCATCATTGTACTGCCACTGCCAATCCCTGAAAGCCATCCCAAGCAGCAGCCTCCCTCTGACATGGGATTCACTGAAAAAGTCCCTCTGTAGGAGAAGAAGGGTTAACTAATCTCTTTAAAGAACTATAATTAGTCCAACAGGAAAGTAAATTCTGTCTTCCTGATTAAGGGACAGTGAAGAAGTCTGAGCACATATGCAAAGAGGGCAGATACACACGGCTTCCAAAAGCAAGTTCTGCTCTGACACCTGAATTTATATGAGGGACACAGACTGATTTGTCTTTAGTAATCTTGTTTATAAAGTATAATCCTTTACTGGTTTTTGTTTGCTTTGTTTTTTAAATCTGTCTAGGAAAACCAAACTATGCATACTCGACTCTTCTGCATCAGTGCTGCTCGAATTTTAAATGCAGATGATTCGTTCTTTTTCCTTTTTCAAAGGCCAAGGAACTCTAGTATTACACAATTACAATAAGTGCATTCTAAATAAGACCAAAAATTAGCAGTTAGTGTAGTTGATATATACAGCTTGCTTTGTAAATGTGGTTGACTAAAACATTAAAATGCAATACTGGATGAGTTTTACAATGCTTTTTTTTCTTCTCATGTAAATTTAATTTCATTTATCAGTTCAGCCTCAAGTCAGGAGTTCAATATTTAGTTCCTATATTTAATTACGTTTCCTTTTCATTATAGCCTTTTCCAGATAAATGTTTCATCAGGGTGTTCACTGTAATATAAAAATTACTGGAGTGAAAATAATGAAGTAGTATAAGGTCTCATCCCTATATGCAACATCATATGTTAAATTCTAGAAGGTTGATTTTAAAAGGGCAACGATGTCACTGAAGAAAGAACTCAATAATAAGCCCTCAAACAGAAAATTAGCTAAATAGTGGTAAAAAATTAACAACCAGAAGATTAAATCATCATACCATTTAGAGAGTACCAGGGAGCCATTCATGCTTTAATAAGATGCAATAAAAGCAAAATAATAAACTGAAGTTCAATACATGCCAACTTCACCATGATATCAGTGACTATCTAAATGCGCCAGGTTTGGAGGTGGAATCACCAGTCCACATAACAGCAGTATCAGAAACATTACCTGGCCCCATCACTTTTGCACCAGGTCAGAGACTAGAAGCCTAGCCTTTGTTATTCCAGTACAAAAACTACAATTCTTCATCACCCCAAACTCTTCTTTTCCATAAGAGTGCAAGGAAGGACTAAAACTTGTTTTTGACAATGTCTGTGTGCAAGCTGAGTGATAACAACCATTGCTCCTGCTGTCGTCACTGTTACCCATCTTTCACTTTGCCTTTTCCCACAGTGAATAACATGGTTTTCCATGGTTATTCAAAATAAAACTTGCTATGGACCAAACATCTTGGTTACTAGAAAAGAGGCAATTTTGCTGTAAAACCCGCTGAATAACAATTATACCTTTCCTATGTATTTCCAGGTAGTAATTCCTGGCTATGGCTGTGTAACATATATATGCTCTCCCCTAGTTTTGTCTGCTTTGGAGTTCTGCTTTTTGCACCTCTTTTTCTTTGCTGTAGTCACTGGTGAGGGCATTTCTTCCTGCAGAAATTACTCATTTTTAATGGGCGCCATTAGTCTTCTGTAACTGCCTTTGCTTATTGTGAGCAGACCAAACTTCTAATGTTTCTTTTTTCCAGGTCTTGCAGAGACATGTTGTTCATCAAACCCTATCTACAGAGGAAGTTTCTTTTTAAACTGGGCAGGAGGTAGATGCTTTGCTCCATAAAGCATGAGTTATTGCTCAGATTTTTCACTTTTTCCCATTTACTGTCAAGTAGTTCTTGGACATTTCAACTTGATGCAGCCATATAAATCCTCTGAAAATATTTTACATTAACTGCATTTTTAGACAAGGCTTCTCTAGGAAACACTGCAAGTTTTTGTTATCCATCAGCACCCTCCACTTAATAGCCTAAAGAATGCAAAGTTTCAATTCTTTCTACCTTGTCTTCTGTGCTTTCCAGAAATTAAAGCAGAGAGCCTTACTGCCCTAAACTGGGAGCTATCAGGTCACAGTCACACAGACTGAGGTTGTTATGAAAGTTCAGTCACATCAGCTTTCATGGATTTGAAAAAACTGAAACCTCAGATTTAGGAAATCCTCTGTTCTGGAGATTTGAACTGCCAGAATGTTTTGGCTTTTTTTTTTCCCCCCCAGGTCAAAAAGTCACTCTGTCTTAGCGCTCTGGCAAGCCATGGTGGGGAGAGCTGTGACGACCTGAGGTGCTGATGTCCCCAAGCACCAACTATGCACCTTTCCAACAGCAGAGACACCAGAACAAGGCACGTGCCACATCTGCAGCACAACAAAGCTGTCCTGGGAGAAGGGACAATCCCACTTCCCCCAAACCTGCTCTATAGCCACCTGCTCCCCTACAGACTCCTCTTACCCCCATGAGGGTTACAGAAAACAATTCTGGGGAGCTGAATCCTACTCTCCAGGAGGCAGTGAGTACTTTTCTGCTGGTTTGAGTCTCAGCAGCTCAGTGAGCAGCCCAGCACACGCTAGCAGTGGTGTGCAGGATGAGGTAGGAATGCAGGGCAGGGAGCAAGCAAGGGCCCAGGCCCATCCCTTCCAGGCTGCCAGCACATCAGTGCACTGCTCATGTGAACCCTTACTGGCACCTCAGCTGGGCTGTGCCAGCAGGGACACGCTTTTGCTACAGCGACAACAGCACTGGCAACTCATCCCTTCTGCTCTCACTGGTCTTGGGGCAAAATCAGCCAGAAAAATCTTTAAGGCAAGCCATGAACCTGTAGCTGAAAGGGAGGAATTCCTTACACTACAATCGAATCTGCCAGAACTTGTCCATCAGAGCCCTTACATGGGCAAAATAATTTCCTCTCTTGCAAGAGTTCAACCCAGTTAAAATGAGTATTGGGAAAAACTGAAGAACAGAGAGTGCCTCAAACGCCCCGTGCTGGATTGCTGTTAATGCTTTCAAAATCAACACCAAGGTTCAATGACAACTTTGCATTCAGAGTGTAGCTTTGAAAAAGGGGAAACACTTTGGCCAGGAACCTAAAATATTTTCAAGGACTAAGATCCAACAGAAAGTAGGTATAAGAACTCTGATTTCTTACAAACATTTAAACAACAGCATTTTGATACTTTGATTGCTTTAAAAAAACCTGCCATATATGGATGCAAATTATATACAGATTTCTTGTAAAGATAACCTCAAGTACCTGGAGGAATTAAAGTCCTAAGGATGACTGCTGACACAATTCAGAGCTGTCTGGGACAACTCTGGGACAACATTTCTTTTCTGTCATTATCTCATTTTCTTCCATGTCAGCAACTCCCTCAACTTCTCTTGAGATTTCTAAAAAGGTTCAAGGGAAAGAGGTCAGGAGAAGGATATGCAAACAGGAAAAAAAATAAAGCAACCTTAAAAACAAAAACCAAGCAGTAGTAGTACCTGCAAATGACACATATCTCATGAAAGTAAAAGCCCCAACCCACTAAACTTTAGCTTCAAAGGCTTCACAGTTTAACTCCAAAGAGAAAATATCCAGCATATATGGCATGAAAGGCAACAAAAAACCCTGACTGGCAGTTTGCATTCTCTTCTTCATATAGGCATAAAGTCTGGACAAAATAAAGCACATGAAGCACATTTTTGTAAGTAGTGAAAATTAATTTTCATAAAGTAACTAGGAAGGCACAAGACAGACGTTACAGGACACTGAGCTCTTCCCTGTCAGAACATCCAGCTTGCATGCAGCCCATATAAATGACAGACAAATTTATCACATGAGGGTTACCCAGTGACATGGATCAGCATCCATATTCCTAAAAAGAACATCTCTTCACAGATAATTCAAACCAAAACAGAGCTTAATTTATCAGAAAAGCAAAACATGGAAAAAGAAAAACAACCGTGGTGCTGTCTCTGCATGCTTGTGACCAATATAAACCATGTCTAGATGCAAGCATCTCATTGTTTAGGTGACTTTACAGCCCAAGACCACACAGCTGGCATTGGTCCCAAGCACTAATCTCATTTTCAAGAAATGACAATTACTGCTACACACTAGTGTAATTCTCTTAGGTGGCAGCTAAATTTAACCAGATTTCCCCAATATGAAATAGCTAAATAAATAAAGCAGCAGAGAAGAGAGCAGTAGAATGAGAAAAAAAGTAAGCTTTTATCTATAGAAAGGATGGTTCTTATTTACTCATCTCTTACAAACACTCCAAAAATATGTTCTGCTGAGCATTAAAATGCTGTAAGGCATTGAAGACAATCCCTTGTGTATGAACCATCCAGCTGAGGGAGAAAGAAAATTAGTTTTGCTGATTTTACTGCATAAACTAAAACATCCTAGAAAGACTAGGGGGAATTAAAGATTTTAAATGGTTTTGTTGGGGTTTACTTATGATTTTAGTCTGTGCAGTTCACTCTACACGCTAAAATACAGCAGCACTAAATGTGGGAGGCCAAAAAAGAATGTTTAAAATCAGAAAACCTCTACAATGCCTTGGGCTGACATGTTAACAGAAATTTCTCATGGAAGCAGAATATCACATAAATATTATAATTCAAATGTTGATATATGCATATGTGGATACACAATGTGTCTGTTCACCCCATTCCATAGAAGCACCCTAGCCCAGGCAGCTGAGCTAAAGACAATAATGGAGTAGGATTAACCTACAGGAAAAATTTTCACTTTTACTTTTACAGAAACATGTTATTCCTCCTTAAAAACTTACACTTCACAGCCCAGAACTGTGATTTACTGCTGGGCCAAGAACAACTCTTGTACTCACCAGCCCCTCAGGTCTTTAATGTTTTATTTGGATGCTTTTCAGAGCTGGAGGAAAACCCCTGGGATAACTGAAAAACAAAACAACTGGGACAAAGGAACTGTGCCCAGGAATGCCAGCGAACTGCCAGGGTACCAGAAGATGTGCAACAGAAGCCAGACACATCAATACAGAGATCTCTGCTGTGTCTCACACACTCACCCAGCACCTCTGAACTATATGCATGTGTTGGGTATGTCAGGCATCCATCCCCTGGAGTCTCCCCCAGGTAATCCACCTCTGCAGACAGCTCAGACTGCAACAACTTCTTCCAAACTTGCCAAGGACACGCGTGTCAGATACCAAAGTTTCTCTGCAAATTACCTGTGTGAGTATCCAAGCTGAACAAGATTTCAGATCCGAACCAACAGCAAATTCTGCCCATGAAAGCAACGTGGCAATAAACCCATCAGCTCCTGGGCCTCAGGCTGCACGTGTTGGTTGACTGAGGAAGATCAGATGAAAAAGCCAATGCCGACAGAGCTGTGACTCAGAGCACTCACCTCAGCCAAGACAGTCCTGACAAAAACATCACAGGACCAGAAAGAGCAAGTAATCCTTGCTCATCACACAAAATAAAAGATAACAGACACAGAGATCTTATATTTTTAAAAAGAGCACAAGACTGCCATGTGAAAATGTGATGCTAATTATTCTATTTCAAGAACCCCTCTGAGTAATGGACAGAAGGGAGACAGGAGAGAGACAGAGAGTAATTAAAGATTCATAATTATTATTTTTAACCTAAGTGCACGCAGTTGCAGGTCTGAGCCTCTCCAGGGCATCTGGGGCTCCTCAGTAGGGATTGCCAGAGCTGGGCTCAGCCAGCCACAGCTCCAGAGCAGCATGGGCAGAAGCAGTGTGGCCCTGCCAGGCAGCGAGTCTCCAGGCCAGCCCACGGAGTGGGAACAGGAACCTGGCACGTGGCCTGTGCCGCCTTCCACTGCAGCTATTATAATGCATCACTGGCAAAGCTCCTGCAGCTATGGAAAGAGGGGAGGAAAATTAACTCAGGTTTAATAAACACTGTAGGGTAAACATGATTTCAGATAGACACCAAATATAAATACCCATTTTTTTCTTAAAGATACAATAGCACTCAGACCTTAAAGTCATGAGGTCTCCCACAGCTTTTCCTTATGTCTATCTAAGCAGTCTGAGGAGGAGTATTTTTCCCTCCCCTATTTCAAACACAGGATCACAACGTCTCAGATGACATCAGAACAAAATGAAAATAGGGGTATGTGTATTACTGAAGGCAGGTGTCTGTTACAGCCCAGCCAGTGAGTATCCTTGGCATGAGATAACCTTTCAGTCAAGATAAACAGCATCACCAGGGAAGTGTGTTTGTAGGGTCAGGATACAACTAGAAACCCAAAGAGTTTGGAAAACACCACCTCTCTGTAAAGTGGTGCGGAGAGCACACAGCGATACAATGGACCTTAACTGTAAAAATCAGAAGGATCAACACATTTCCAAGTTGAATGGATGATGAACAATTTCTACTGCCTTTGCTTGCTTGAAGCCTTGCTATTTTGGCATTGCAAAATACTCACAAAAACTCTCAGACGGAAAGAAATTAATAAATTTAACCAGAAGAGAAAAGCATATCAGGACACCTAGTTGTCACAGTCTTTGGAGAATAAGAGACAGTCTCTTCCAAATAGATAGCAAGAAATTATGAAAATGCAACATCTGAGGAAATAGCAAGGCAAACCTCAACTTTCAACTTTGGCCCACATCCTAGATTTCATTAATATGTTATAGGAAAAGTTATTCTGAACCTTAAACCATGTCTCAATATGATCAGCAATTTAATCTTTTGTGCAACACTGTCAGGATTCTCTACTCCTACAAGTGCCCCTCTCAGAAGGCAGTAGCATTAATCCCTTGATTTTGAAAGTTTGGCAGTAGAAAATTCCTGCTATAAATTCCACTTGCTGTTAACAGACAGTTTGTGCTGCTCCAGCCCAAAGTTTCTCCTCAGCATGTTGTTGGCAAGGTAACAAAAATGCATCCACTACTCAGTTTAATGCCTCCTTTAGAGTGGCAGGATGAACTGCAAAAGGTGACATCTCAGGTTCTGATGAAACAAATATCAAAGAAAGCAGCCAAACACACAGTAAACTAACACAAACCATATCAAAAGACAGAAAGCAGTACAAAGGGACAACCCATCCACTTTGCTCCAAAGTCCTGTTTTGATGGGTGCGGATAAGATGTAGCAATCTATTTCACAGAACAGTTTGGGTTGGAAGGGACTCTTAAAGGTTTCTGGTACAACCCTCCTTGAGGGACAGCCTCAACCTCACCAGGTTGCTCAGAGCCCTGTCCAGCCTAACCTTGAATGTTACCAGGGATTAGGTGTGTACCACCTTTCCAAGCAACCTGTGAGACTGCTTCACCACCCCCATTACAACAAACCCTTCTTCCTTATACCTAATCTCAACTGACCCTCTTTTAGTTTAAAATCATTACCCTCTGTCCTATCACAACAGGCACCAAAGGGCCTTTTGGAAGGAAATTGCAGTGCAAGAAGCTGACATCCAAATAAGTCTAATTTAAAGTAAGCCTAAACTCTGAAGACAGGGAGGGAATAAATCATCTGAGTAAGTTCAGGCTAAAGATAAGTGCCAGGACATTTAATAGGATAAGACAGTCAAAACATATACAAATATATATATAAAAAAAAAAAAAAAAAAAAAAAAAAAGGCATGAATTCTCCATGAGACAGAACACCAAGAGATAAAGGAGGCCACAGGAAATACTGGTCTTGCTTCCAAACAGCATGGACAGACACAGACTGTGGCAGAATGGAACCAAAACAGACTCCCGGAATTCTGCATTAAGCAAAGCCCTAAGATGAAGACATTGCAGAGAGGAATCATGTGACAGCAAAGAGACCAGCTCTACAGTATCTGCTGACAAAATCACACCTACAGGACTATTTACCTTGAGCTGGTGAATGAATCAGTGAGATACACAAACCATGGGTCCCCCTGCAACAATCAAATTAGCATCAAAAACTATGAATACCCTCCAAGGAATTTCCTCTCTGCACATGCTTCCCAATCACTTTACAGCACCCACGTTTCAGCAGAGAGCAGTAAAAAGACAAGAGGGCTCTATCCCAGCTTACATTCCTATTAACACATGACAAGTCTGAAGATTTCAAATTCCTTCCAGGTGTTCATCCATGAATCCACCGACCTGCATTCCTACAAAAATATCCAAGAACATCCAGAGCATTAGGCTGGCATCTGAACACTGTGTCAAAATGAAAGCTTTTGCCTTGTTAGCTTTGGCCAAAATGATGTTAGCAGAGCATCTCACTGTTTAACCTGAAACTGAATCCAGGATACTACCATTACCAGAACAAGCAGATCAGTTTTTCATATTCACAGATGCACAAAAATCTTAACAGGTATAAGAAAGAGAAAAACTTTTTTTTTTTTAAAGAAAGGTGACAAGATAAGATTGATCAGATCAGTGAAGGAAACTCACCAACCCATACGGCAACACTTGTATTTGTTATCTGTCACAGTTATCAGACACCTTGACAATTGCTCTTTGCCATTAAGCAGCAAGAGTATTTCATGAAGGGAAAATGCTGACAATGAGGAAATCTTGCTGGGTGATGAATAAGTAAGCTGTGGCTGATGTGGCTGAGGCAGAGGCTCTCCAAGGGCACAGGGCTCAGCAAAGCCACCTTGCATTCCCATCTAGAGTGCAGACTTGCTGTTTCCCTGCCCTGAGACCCTTTCTGTCACACATGCTTCACCGGGTCCACATTCATTTTTCTCTTCCCACATCTTCCTGAAAGAAATCCTGTATTGGTAGAGACAGGCTGTTATTATTATCTACAGGAAAAACAAAAGATACTCATCTTATCTGAGCTCAGCGTAAACAATGGGTAAGGAGAAGGGAACCAGAGACCACACTGCAGCACTGCCATTCTCTGCAGCCCTTACAAATACTGAAGGTCTGAGAGCCTTGTCCCCTTTCTGCAGGCAGGGAAAGACAGAGGTGAGGGTGGGACACTGTCCCAGGAAGGGCTAAGGCAGAGCCCACTACCTGCAGCAGGATCTGCAGGCAGCACTGCCTGTGCAGCCCAGGGTTATCTCAAGCAGTGCTTCTGAGACATGGAGATCAGCATCTGAGTGAATCACTGCTTCCCTCGCATAAAAAGGAGAAAATGAAAAATGTTTCCCATTCCACAGGCCAGCAATTTCAGCCACACAACACTCATATGATTTCAGCTACAGGGACGCTGTTTAGTCAGATACAGCCCAGCCCAGATCCAAGTTAATTGCTTCCTCAGACGTGGCCAAGAGAAGCAGTGCTGTCAGGGATGTTTACAGCACATTCAGGGACCTACATCAGAACAGAGACACTTGCCATGGCAGGCAACAGAGCAAGAGCTACCTGCCACCCTGCCTGTCCTACAACATACACTCCTCTCCAGGGAATAACGAGCATGTCCTGCTGGGAGAAGCTCTTGTGGTGCTTTGTATTTGGATGGCAGCTGGCACAGTAACAGCCTAATTAATGATGAAGGCATGATACAACTAACTGTCCATATTTGTTTGTCTGTTTTCCCTAAAAAGAAAAAAAATCTATTGCTTTCTCTACAAAATAAAATGAAAAAAAAAATCAGGCAAACTATGTTTACACAGACTTTAGTGCAGGAACAACTTGCTAGGACATTATTTCAAAAGGGAGACAAAATCATTGATGTAGACCCTTGCTTGACAACCGCTTCGCTTATTCTAAATAAACCAAAAACATCACAAAAGTTCTTGTTGAAATACAAAGTTTCTTGTTGATTCTGAAGTGATGGAGAGAGGACTTAGAGGACAACAGAAATATTTTGTGAAAGGCCAGGGAAGAGCAATATTTTAGTGTCAGGTTAGAATTCAATCAACAAATCTAATGGCAAATACGGGTCTCCAGAAGTTCAATTGCTCAGTAAGCTTCAGCTTGAAATGAAGAAAATGTTCAAGATAAACAAAACACATCAATTTTCAAAGTCAGGTTCGTGAGGTGGCTCCATCGCTTCATCATGCCGGAAAACAGTGGTAGGAAAGACATAGTCATTTCTAAACGTTTTGCCACCACTTCTTGCCTGACAGCAGAGAATCACTTTTCACAGGCAGCCATTTCAGACCTGAAACAAAATTAGATGTGCTGTAGCCAGGATTTTTATTTTCTTCTGAAGATCTTCAAGTTGCTTCCTTCCAGTGCCGCTTGACTGGCATAAAAGGAAGGATATGCTGCAACATAGTCACATCTACTCGCAATTATCTGTTTGCTTCAAAATATTAGCAAAACATCTTGGGTGGAGGAAGGAGTGACAAATCATCTAAAGGGTGGCAAGAGGAAGATGAGAATTTCCATTACAAAGTACTTGTTAGGTAGTCCCACCCCAAAAACATCATGATGCTGTACTAGGATGTGAGAAAAGAAAGCTCATCGTTTGTGTGTGTCAAATCACAGGAGTAATATTCACATTATTTTAGGGCAGGCTCACATCCAAAATCCGCACGAACACCATCAACTCCTAAAATCCCTACAAGTGACCCTTATATTGCAGTCCAGCTTGAACAGAACTTCAGATCAGAGCTGTCTTCAGACACTGGAAAAGTCTTTACATATATTTTCACACACCATAACATTTCTTAATTTCAGTCCCAACTATAGAAATGGACCAGGAAACAGTACAAAGTAGTTTTTCAAGTATTTTTTTTACTCTGGTGGATGCCCTATTAAAAAAACCCTCAAGTTTCTAAGAAGGTCTAGAACAAATACATTATTTGACTCATAGACTAGATAACCATAAAATATTTAAGGATGAGAGACAGTGGCATTCACCAAGAGACTTAATACAAGAGAATCAAGTCAGGCAGTCTACAGAGGCCACCATTTGCTGTCTGGATCTCTAACCTACTTCAGACATGTAAAAAACTGTCCTTCATTTTTCCTGATGAAGTAGTTTTTTGATAGAAGTTCACAATCACAATTTAGGAAAAATTATTTTGAGCATATAGATTATGTTACACACAAAGTAACCTATACCTGAAATCTTGTTAAACCAATTTTTTAATAAACTGATGCCTACCACTACATCATCTGATCATATATATTTATTATTTTTTCCTTCCAAAACTGAAATCATTGGAGAATTTCAAACTCTGTCTCTCTTTTAGTGTTCATGCATGAATTAAAAAAAAAAAAAAAAAAAAAAAGGAGCTGCTGTTAAATTTTTAAATTTCATTGAGTAATGCCAGGATAGATTCCAGCTCAGCAAACAGTTACCAGGGAATGCAAAAGACATGTTCACAAATTCCCTCAGCAGATCCAGCACGCCAAATAAATGTCTGCAGGTCTCCACCAACAAAGACAAAACAAAACAAAGCAAAAAAAGTAGTAAATTAAGCTATGCTTAACTTGATTATATGCAGCAAAAAAGCATGGGTATTTCCTCTACCAAAAATACCAGGAATTCTGATAAACAGCAAACAGTGGCAACTAGCCAAAAAACGCATCGTAAATAGCAAGAGCATTTTTCACTACCAAAAGACAACAGTGAAATGAGTCGGACTCCAGGAACCCAGCTGGGAAGATATTTTTACAGAAGCACATTCAAGGATTTTTAAGTTTATACTTTCAAACATGTACATATGAAAAGGTTAATGTTCTTCTGTTTCTTCCCTTCAGAGGTCATGAAGCAAGCAGAAATAAAGCACTCTTTGATATTATCATAGCCTACAAGGAGAGGCTATTTGACAGCATGAAGCTGCCTGGAGAAAGAATAATTTTCTTCAGAGCAAATCCCAAAGTCTTCCATGAACTCTTCACATACTAAACATCTATTCCATGTTTTTCAAGATAAAATCTGAAGAAAAAAATAATTGCTCTAAAGTTTCTAAGTCCTTGAATTCCTGTGTTAAATAATAAGCATTAATCAATGTTTCAAGTTAAACATGAAAAAACATTATAAAAAAAATGCAGCTTTGCAGCCTTTTTAGATTAATGTGCTTGGGTTTGTGCTTGGGTCTTTTTCCTCTCCCAACATACTCATGAGCTTTTACATCCCAGCAGTAATTTTAAATAAGTCTCTAAAGCAGCATCTTGTTGTCTTGCAACATGTTCTGGGGACAATGGAAAAGTTTCAACATAATAAGAAATGATGTGTCAAGATGTAACCATGTTTAGTACATTTCCCATGAAGTTTAAGCTTTTCTGTAGCAAAATCTCGTGCTATGTAAAGTTTCCATCAGTTCCTGCTCCAAACACTGTCCCCAGGCTCTCTTGATGACATCTCACACACACTCATTCCTATCTATCCCTACTGCACAGCAGGGAAACCAAGGGCCTGAAGGACAACTGCACGTCACAGGAGGACTCCGAAGAGCTGAACTGTGAGACTGTTACCCATTCTACGGCAGAGCCAAAAATAACTCTGCGTTTCACTGAAACATCACCACGAGAAGAGAGAGCACCCGATTCCCCTGCAAGGAATGGGGTGTTATCTACCAGGGTCAGTATTTCACACTGGGGATCGCATACACACTGCTGGGTTGGTTTTTTCCACTTCCTCCCCCTTTGCCGTGGCTGACAGTGGCTGTGGGAAGCATGTGCACACTGCACAGAGCACTGCCTCCACCCCAGAAGAAGCCCAGCCTGAGAAGCAACGCCAGGACACATTGTGCCAGGCTGGCAGGTCTGCTGAGCTCCTGCCATGTCACAGCTGAATGGCTCAGGGCTTATGGCCATCCAAAGGTCATGGTCTGGGTTTCAGCTCTCCCAAATCACATCAGAAAACATAGGAGAGCAAAACAAAGACCAGAAGACTTTCCCTCTCCAGAAGGCAGGCAGAAACTAAAATATGGCACAGGTTTGGGTTTTATCCCTGCTTATTGAAAGAAATTCCTCCCCACAGCCTTCTTCCTTCACCTTTAGTCCTTGGGCAGCTTCACTCAGTTGATGCCTGGAAACTGGGCTTCATTCAGCACCTTAAAATCTGCTTGCTCAGACTGCTCCTTCAGGCACTGGCAAACTTTTTAACTAATAAGCACTTGCCTGTTAAGCTGAAGATGGAAATGCTTATAAAATGAATTACATATCTAATACCTTGCTGGTTGAGCTGGTTTTCATTAACATCTGGAAGAAAGGCTTGGCATTTTTGCCTGTTTCTGTGCAGGCTGTGCAGTACAGCTCTGCTTGGAGAGCATGGGAGGATTATCCACAGCCCTGGGCACCTGCAGAGGCCACCTGTGGCCACCAGTGACCTTCACCACAGTGCAGGAGGAGAGATGGAGTATCGGCACCACAGCCTGGGGAGAGCAGTGGAGTGCTCACCATGACAACCAGCATGAGGAGGTTTTTACCTGATGAAAGATTAATGCCATTGCAACTCTAGTGGCCATTTACTTAAACCTGTGTTTTTATTCACTAGCACTTTAAAGCGAAATAGGAATCAAGAGGGGAGGGGAGAAGAGAAGAGAAGAAAGGAAGGGATGGAAAAGTAAGAGCTCAGGTCTGTTTGCAGGAAAAAGGAAAAAACACAACTCTGTTCTTCTAAAAGAAAAAATTAGAGGAGTTATTTGAACTTCTGTGTGCATTCATCTCCACACAGCAAGCAAGGATTCCCAACAATTCCCTAGGCAATACAAGTCTACAAATTGCATATGTGCTTTGAAGCAAGCACTGAGTTTACAAGGCAGACAGAAAACATCTTCAAAGACTCAAATGAAAGGCTTGAGTTTTCCAGAGTTAAAGGAAAGTAAACATGCATGAAGAAGTCAACTTTTTTTCTGGAAGTCATGCCTTTTCCCTTCTGCAACTAAAAAAAGGATCAATATTTTAAAAATATGAATAAATGCTCACATAAGGCCTGTAATACTAGGATCACAACAACAATGACATTAATGGAGTTGGCATTTAAACAAGAATAGGCAAAACTCGTTTGTCATTTTCTAGTATTTAAACCAAACAGTGGCGAGGGCAGCATCTCAGTTTAAAATACAGAAGTAAAACAGTCTCAAAGTAGTCATTAACAACAAAGTAGCCTCAAGAATGACAACATTAGGTAATCACAATTAAGAAGACTGAACTGCAAAATTTGGAGTTGCATTATTTATTATTTTGGGGGATTTTCATTGTTATTATAATTCATTTCAGCTTTGGCTAATTATTTTCAAGGCACTTGAACCTAGCCAGTTCTACTGGATGTTGCTGAGAGTTCATTGTCAATTGAACTCATATAGGAAGGAAACAATGAAGTATCTGTCTCTCAGGAAGTATGTTAACCTTTAACATCCACAGTATGACCCTCCTCCTCCTGGCACAATGAAGGGGGATCAAAAAACTGGAGAGGGCTTCTGCAGAGCAACAATTAACACAGCAGAGCACAGAGCAGCTGTACAAAGGCCATATCCCACCTCGTCACTCCCATACACTTTCTGTGTCTGCTGCACTGCTCTCACCTCACCACAGACAGATCCTCAGCCCACACAGAGCCAATTATGAGTTTCTTAGTCACTAAGAAATGATCCTAAGCAGAATTTACCCTGTAACTTTCTGCTAGGGTGGACGACTCAGCTTCTCTTTCAACATGGACAGAGGCAGACAGTTTTGAAAACTGCCAGCAATTACTGGGATCTTTTCACTGTGCTTCCTTAGGCCAAGAAGTTTGTTGTATCTAGAAGTCAAAACTTTACCAATAAAATGTGCAACACTTTATATATGTACATATATTTCATATACACACATATATGTGTTATATATACCACAAACTTATTTCCAAAAATACCTCCACAGCTAGATTTCAGGCATTAATCTAACTCAAACAATTGGAGCACATGAGAAAACTTTACTGGATAGGAAGATCATCCACCATCTGTGTTCTCTCAGCACCTTTGCACCTTTCTCACCATTTCAGAACTTGACACCTACTAGGAGTGGAACAAGGGATTAGAAGTGGATCCAATGCCATCAGATGCTTTTTATGCTCTTTAATTCATGAGGGTTTGCAGGGAAGAGCAGAGGCAGTTTGCTGGGAATAGGCTGTTTATGGTTTATGGTTTCTTCTGCCAAATCTCCTCTGGGACTTGGTGTCACACAATAAGGGTAAGGATGGCTGAAGAGAGAGTCAGAGGTATAAAGCACTGTCATGTCCTGAGTTGTAGAAAAAAGCAACTGAACCAGGAAACTGTGGGTTTCTGACAAGGGAACCATGATTCTGTTAAAACAAGCAAACTGTGTTTACCATACATATGGTATTGTTAAGGCTTTATTAATGCTCTCTGGTATTCAAATTTGATCCGTCAATAGGTGAGATATTTTTCAGCTCATTATCTTATCCTTCTGATACTTAAACTGCAAAGACAACAGGAAAAGACAGCTGCAGTCAACTATTACAAATAAATACCCTACTGTAATATAAAATCACATACACCCTCTTCCTCTGTAAAAAGGTACGGTTTTGCAGCAAGTATTTGAAGTAACAGATTTTGTTTTACCATAAAATCCAGCAGTGAATTAAGGATCCCATCATTCTGCAAGGCTATTGCATCACAACAGAGCAAGGATAGTACAGTATAGTACAGTACTGTATACTATATATAGTATAGTGTGTATATATATATAGTATACAGTATTCAAGGGGAAATTATAGTTTTACTACATCACTGGCATAAGATATCATGATCATGCCAGAAAAACTAGTTTGGGCTGCACCAGAGTGTGTCAGTGCTGCTGTTAAACAGGCAGGGAGGAGCAGCTCTGCGGGTGCTTCGGGCACTCAGGCTCCCTTCTCAGTCACAGGGCAGCCAGTTCTGCACCAGACACTCCCAGCCCTCACTGGCTACAGGGGAAGAGCCACAGACTGGTCCTTGGGGCTGCCCTCCCCTAAGGGCAGACTCAGGTTTTATGTGCCTTTTTAAAGATGTCAAGGCTCCCTGACCAATACTCCTTCTGCAGACACACAGCATCCAACTGTCCTGAGGCTGATGCAGGGAAATCCAAACAAAACTAGCAAAATTCACTGCATTTCTATAAATCTCCCACTAACGTGGTTTTCTGTTGTGCCTTTTTTTTTTTTTCCCTGGGAACAGCAGCTGAACCACTGTGAAAGTCAGGTACCATGCAAAGCCACTGAAATGCACCTTCTGTTAATGTGTGTCCCCAGAAACCCAAAGGCACTTTTTACAATTATTCTTAAACAAGCATAGCAGCATAACTAACTCATTTTATATCTTGTGCTGTTTAAACCTAAGGCTATTGGTAAAGGCCAAATTGCTACATCAGGAAAAAATTACAGAAGACACAGCACTTTTAACATCTATGCACCTGCTGAACTTCAATGAAAAGTCAAGCCTTGCTTATGCACATATAAAGATTTAAGAGACTGGCATGACTAACATGAATGAATACATTCATTGGGATGCACCAGGAGAGAAAGAGGAACTATGCTATTTTGTCTGGGATAGCTTTAATAACCAGCTTGCTCTGAAAAGCAGCAACAGAAATGCAAACCACCTGGTTTGGCTGGATGCCTGTTTTGCAGGGCACTTCACCCCAGGACTTCCTGAGCTCCTTGCCATACTGGATCTCCAACAACAACCTGGATGAGTAGTAACCCAGCAGCACTGACAGGCAGCACCAGGGTTACAAACAACTTTCTCTGCTGAGACATCTCCTGCTGTAATTACAGCCAAGGTGAGCAGCAGGGGCAGGGCACGCCAGCACCCTGCGTTCAGCATCACTTACCCTGTGTGCATCCCTTACCTACCCCAGACCAATCCTGCTCCTCTACCCTTCCCCTCAAGTAACCCCAAAAGTCTCTTTAGCACAAGGACAAGCAAAGGAAAAAAAAAATATTGGGAAGTGGAGCAAAACAAGATCGTCTTACTGAGGTTTCTGGTTTACCTAGAGGCTTCTTGCTCATCCTTCAAGAACAGAAACCAGCAGAGCTTCCAGCCACAACAGCCAGGCAGCTGAACAACAGCAACTCCAAACAAGCAAGGTAAAAATCAAATGAACAGCTTTGATGTCTGCAACAGACCCTGCCCAAGCTTTTGGTCAGCAGTCTCCACCTTCCCCCATCATGGCTCAGCATCTCCTTTCTCACTGTTCCCAAGCTTCCAAACTGCAAATTACTTGCTTGTACTAGCTGCACTCTTGCTTGGCTCAAAAAGGACCAGACAAATAGGTCTGTGCAGAAGTGCATCCGTAAAGTATCATATAAAATGAGTGGAAAGAACAACAAAGACGTTTCCCCATGGCCTACAGCACAGGTACATAATAAAAAAGGGTGCAAAGGTAGCAGAACTTCAACCACCAACCCCACGATCCCAGGGAAGGCAGTGGCCATGCAGGCATGAAGTCTATCCAGGTACAGAAGGGACAACATTCATAGGAGCCAGCTGGAGTCACTGTCCCCAGGTAGAAACAATCTGCAGACACACAAACTGCTTTAGAAAATTAAAATACATTTGCAGCTACAATTTAGCCTTAATATCTCTTTCTAAAAGTTACTGAAGGCTGGTTGGGGATTTTTTTTGGTATAGTTTTTTGGTGTTGGCGGTTTTTTTTAATCTCTATGCCTCATGAAAACGAACCTACAAGCACACTTTAATACAAAAAAGAATTGGGCAGTATCATTGTTGTCTAATGAGCCCTAATAAACCTGAAGAAGAGACTCACAAAGACAGTATCTCTCTTGCTTCTGAAGGGTTCACCAGGTAATTCATAGTCATGGTCAGTAACTTTCATTACATTACTCCCCCTGCTAGAGAGAGAACACCATTTTGCCAAATTTATTTGGGAGAAAGAAGGCAGAAGCAGCTTTAATTATGTAACTGTTAGACTGTAGCATGGAACAGATTGACCTGGCAGACCTTCAATTATTATCCAGCTAACCCTGCCAACTTTAGAACTAGGTATCTTCCAGTTTTTCTTGTGAAAGTCACAATTTTCTCACATATAATACTTTTTTTTTTTTTTTTTTGATACAGTGAAATAACATGTTTTTATACAAATATAGTCTATTTTGTTCAAGCAAGATCTTGAAATATAATTGAAGTTCTAGGGGTGGGTGCAGACAATTTGTTTTGATAATGTTTCCTGTTTATAACAATCCTAAATTGCACTGCATAGAGGAATGAGATCATCATTAAGGCATGGAAGGAGGGAAGTAGGATGTTTATAGCATCCAATTCATTTTACCTGAGCTTAGAGACTTCATCACTTGGCAAACCTTGAAAAATTCAATCTGCAAGAGCACACAGAAAATGCAGACAGGACTGAAAAGTCTCTGCACAGATTAAAAGTATCACTCGTTTTCCAAACCTCATCTTGTAAGCATGCTCTTGAACATGCTACAGAAGAAGGAAAATAAGAGAAAGTTGAGAAGTTTTAGGAGGGAGAACTCACACTCTGAACACATTTGAAATTTGTTACAGGCTAAAGAAACTGGAGTGTTTGAAAGCTATGCTATACCATCACAATTCTATAACAATGCCAGAAATCTACACCGACTTCCATCCTCAATCCAGAAGATGTTAGCTTCTACCTGCCAAAATTAATCACATTCTCAGGGATCAGTCAGATCAAAGGTGGGGTCTCACAACACTTCAGAACAGAGAAGACAGAGGACACAACAAAAAAAAAGATCAACAGCTGAACAGAGCATTCATGAATTATCTGAATTGCCAAGTATTTTCCAGATAAAAAGCCTCAACTTGTGCAGCTTAAGTTTGTGATTCCCATCTGATTGACAGAAGAGGAGACATCAGGAGACAGTAAAAGTACTTTTCAATTCAACTGGAATAACAATTAGTGGGGTGAAGCAGAGAGTCTCACTCTCTTTCACCAACTTAATGTCAAATCCAGGCCACTGCTTCTCCTGCCAGACATTAGCCCACATTATATCATTCACTTCTTTCATTATTAATGAGGCACAGCAAAAGAAATCATGGCACAAACACTGCTACACTGCCTTATCTTTGGGCCCTGACTGCTGCCCACACAGTTTGTTTGCCTTTGTATGAAAATTTTCCAAAATCTACCCAGTAAACTGACTTGCAAGAAAGCACAGAAGTCAACCTTGCTCCTTGAACACAATCCCTTTCTCTCTTCCCAACACTGTTTGCTTTGAACTAGCAACTAACAATTTGAGAAGAAATGTCTGCAGCTCTTAACATTGCTCATCATTATTTCAGTGTGAGACAAGCAAGGTCTGTTCACTCCTGAGCTGCTTGGGCTGCGGGTGGGAATGTCCCACTGACTAGAAATAGTCGGTGGTTCTTCTCAAGAGAGGGCAGGGAGAACTGGTGGCAGTGGGTAAGGAAGCAGGGCCTGGACCCATTCTTGGTCAGCAGTTTAGTGATGAGCACATTCCACCAAGTCAGTCTAAGACTTTCCACTGCATTTTGCTGGGGTCTAAAGAAAGCAGTAGAACCTTCTCAATGTCATGGCTTAAGGAAGAAACAAAAGTTATACCAACAGGGACAGAAGCAATAGGAACTAGTGAGACAGCTCATAAAAGAGTTGTTTTAAGATGTTGTAATATTGTTTTCCAAATCAAAAATACAATACAACCTTTGAAAGAAGGCAAGCTTAAGCTTCTATTCATACTTTGATGTGTGACAACTTGCTCACACTATTGTTCTCTGTACAAAATTTCCAGTCTCTGTGTTACCTTTTGTTGTACTAGTCCTGGCATTACTCCATCTGTATTTTGACATACATAGTGTCATATTAAGCACTGTATTTTGAAAGCAGCTTCAAAATCTTTTCATTTGCAGCAGAAGCACAACACAACATTACACTTGAGAGTTCCACCTCGCAAACTGAATCAGGAGTTTACTCCCAGCTTACCAATATTTCATGTAGGTGCATATGCTGTTCACAACATTCTTCATTCTTAAAGATAATGTTAGCTGTCTCATGAGGTACTCATATGCTATATTTCAATTGTGTACAGAGTACTACAGAACATAAAGTTATTACTGCTCAGTATATGCACAAATCTGCTTACAGTTCTTTTAAAACTACCTTGCTAAAATCACACAACCTAAACATTTGCCTTTTCACTTAAATAATGTGGAAGTAATTAGATAGGAATTTTCACTGTTCCTGCTGATCATTGGCCTTCTCATTCTTCTTCTGAATGTCCATCTAGGAAAACAGGCACCTGTCACTTTATAATCTTTATTTGTACATCTAGGCAACCAGGACACAATGTTGTGCAGGTGTCAGGTTAATACATAATGAAGGTCATTTCCAGCTGAACAAAGGCAACCAAAACCCTCTACCATATTGTATTCCCCAAGTTTGTCACAGAAAATTAGGTAATGCTAATACACCAGGAATAGCCACATAGATCTGATTTCATGGACCACTGATCCCTCAATATTAGAAATGACGGTGGTATATAAAAACCTATTTATATGAAATTGTCTGTCACAGTGCAGAATACCTCAATTACAGAATGTCCTTGCTATTAAGTGCAGCAAACTGATATGCAGCTTACATGTAATTGAAGACAGCAGATTCATTTAAACTTGCAGCTAACAACCTGAGTGTGACATGAAGAAATTGTATTTTTACTAATTACAAAATCAGTAGAACACTCCTTAGTGTCTAAAATAATACAGTTAACAATTAACTAGTTGGCAGCTTTATTGTGTTCTCCCCTTTCTTATAATGTTTAGGCTTAAATAACTTCATCTTCACATTACCAGAGAAGATTCTTGTAGGTACAAGCCTTGTTGGAAGGAAAAGAAAACCCTGAATTTAGTCACTAATAACTAATTAAACTGAATCTTATTATCATATACAAAAAGGAACATTTCCTAGATTTGAACCAGGTATACAGAACAGAAAGGACAGTATATGTCAGTTCCAGTCCTGTCCTTCAGGAAGAACTGGCATTGTTTGTGACAGCTGTCAAATATACAAGTACCAGAATAAAGCTAATCACAGGGATTTTAGAGGGATAAAAACTATTCTAAACATGGTTGGGTGCAAAAAGACAACTGTGTAACAGTTGAAAACATCATTGAAGAGATCAGGACAGAAAGCAAGAATCAAGAATTACTTAATCAGAAACTAAGAGCACTGCCATTCCCTCAAAAGATGAGACAGAAAATAAGGATATTTCACATATATGGTAAATGTTATTTACCAAAGAAACACCCTTTTCTCATGTTCTCCCAAATACCCAATGCATACAGTCACCAGGAGGATAACAAATGCAGCAAAGCTCATCACATTAAAGCAAGAGGTGCTAGACAACTCCTGAACCTGTGCCATGTGATACACCCCCATGATTTTCCATTCCATTCCTTCCAGCAACTTCCTGAAAACCACTCTGCTTGCAGGCTGTTTCAGCAGCCACAAAAAAAGACAGATTCAACCACAAGAGAAAGACTGTGTTCAAAGTTTATTTTTGCCTTCTGGCAGGAGCTCTTCGGCACAGCAGTGGAGGACACCTTGATCACAGCCATGGCGCCAGCATGGAAATATCTGGAGCACAGGGAGCAAAACACCTGTGGCTTGGGAAAGAGAGGCAGCCCATTGGGATGTACGCACGGGGCAACGCGGCAAGGCTGCGTTTCACACTGAAACGGCAAGGCTGTACCTGTGAGTGTTGTGCCAAAACCTGCCCCTGGCAGGGTGCCTACAGAAGGTACCAAACACCTCTGAGAGCAGAGGCATCTCCTGAATATCCCACAACACAGCAACCACCACAGCGAGGTCACAGCTGAGGCTGGTCACAGCAATGAGCCAGTGCTACAGCCAGAACAAGAGCTCCAGGTACTTGGCCACCCCATGATTGTCACCATGAGCCCACTTAGGGGTGGAGGCCAAGCACAGCCCCCATAATGAAGCACCTGAGAAGCACATGAAAAGAGGAGCCAGCTGAAAAGCAGAGCAATGTTTTATGTACCACTACAGCACCACTCTACTCAGCTCTTTTCTGTATCTGTTCTCAGTATTACCCACAAAGCAAAAGACTTACTGATGCCTATCCCAAAAGGCACCCTGGTCTTTTCAGGGGGTGAACTCCAAATGCCAACCCTTCACCAGATCTTTTCCACCCTCTCCAAGATGCCTCAAGGCCAGCTGCCAGCATCAGGGTGCCTCCTCCATCATGCTTTGTTAACATAAGGAAATTACCAAGAATTAAGTTAAAAGCAAGACCAAGATCTGTCTGTGCTGTCACCATGCAGGCTCAAGACACACTGAATTTCAACAGTCTATTTCAGCAATCCCAGCATTAACACCTAAATTAAACACAAAATTAGAAATAAGGAGTGATCTTCCAAAATTTTAAATACAACCTGTGTTAAATTACTTATCTGGATTAATACTTCAGTGTGAAACCTCCAAGAGATGCTCCACCAGCATAGTGACTCCAGCCCAAGGAGCTCATGCAAACAGACACATATGAAACGCAAACAAGGCTGTCTCTTGAGCATTCCCAGGATCAGGAGCCAACATCCAAGGGGGAAATGCTAGTCTGCTCAAGGTAATGGCAACATGCCCATAAATTTTGGTGGAGTCAAGCTTTTATGTCTGCATACCTAAAAGGCAGTTCCTGAATGGCAATAATATTTGCCATTATCGTTACAGACAACTAATATAAATCCAGTTAAGTTGTGCTGGAAGTTGAAAATGCCTGTAAGGTTTCATTAAGGTATTTTGTGATAGGTTAATTGTAAAAAGCAAGTGACATTCAAAGAAATTCCTTGACAACCAGAAAAGACATATTTCTGCTTATCCCACAAGCAAACAACCACATTTTAAGTCAGTTCTGCAGGGCTTCAGTCTCTGCCAGCAGAAGATAAATGCATTTCTTCTGCTTGCTGCACATTTCTTCTGAACCTGCACATACTGTACTAACAGATTGTAGAGCAACAACACATATGCAGGGAATTAATACCAGGCCTGCAAAACAGATGGCCCCACAAGCCCCAGACAGCCCTCCAAGCCATTACTATGTCCTGCCATGTCATCTTCACCTTGAAAGGTGAAACAGGAATCAAAGCAAACGAGCAATGAATGTCTTTCAGAAGATCAATATTTCCCATTACTTGTTCCTCCAGATAAAAAGGAGCCTCTGCATGCTCTGATAGTGTGCCAGGCCAGCTGGTCTCAGAAATCCCAGAACAGCACATGTTAAGGCACAGGTCATTCCATGAGCATTCCAGGATGCAGCACCACTGCTCAGGCGGGCACAGCCTGGACCAAGGGGCTGGCAGCAAGGGCCCCAAGCTGCTCTGCAAGTAATTTCCTTTACTGGCTGTCAGGGTCACAATCATGCTTAAATTTACATACAAGTGTCCAAAGGTTGCAAGAGATACTGAGCAAACTAAAATACTGTCATTTTTTCAACACAGCCTTCAGGGGGAAAGTAACTGTGATTTAAAGGAGAAGGAAGACAGACATCAGAAATAAAACAGATAGGACCAATTAAAGTGAAATCACACAGCTGTAAGACATCTTGATAGAGCAGCTATGTTGGAGCATCACTCAGTTTTGGGAGTTCCTTTGGCAGACAGTGTTTGAACCAGCAGAGGGAACTGATCCTCATTTCCCTGGCTCCTAGGGACTAAGGAGCCTGGCTGGTTTGGGACAGCCAGTTTCAGATAACTCAGGTCTTCTATGCACTGTTCACAGAAATTCCTGCAATGACATAATAAAACTCGCAGGCCTATCGCTATTTTAGTCCTAACTTCTTTTATTACAGCACTCAGGGAATTTTTAATTTATATCTGTATATTGAACACATTCCTGAACATTCAATAACACTTACCTTTTAGAGACAGGATATGGCTTTATTGCTGTTTCAAGCCACACAGCCAAATAAATTCTTTTAAACAAAATAGTCAACATTTTTAGAAACCAAATTGCTGCTATAAATGTAGGTGCCTTCTAATAGCATGACGGAGTGCTTCACACATGGATTTTAGCACCAGATACTTCAAAGCCAGACAGAATACAAAATACAAGGCACAGTATTTTATGGACCTGTGATAGAGAATGACTTTCAATGAGGAATTTCTTTGCTGAAATGATTTCAACCAGCATACGGGAAGCTATCTGGAAGTTTCACTGTTCACAAAGTAGTTGGGTGTAAAATCATCCCTGGCACATGTGCAATCACACAAAGCATTCCTCATTTAACAAGAAATACCTGGCTCTGCCTCACCAGACCTTGCGTCTGGGTGCTGGTTTTAGGGACACGTGTTGAGCTGATCCCCCTGGCCACAGCAGCTTGCCCACAGGCCATCTGCAGAGGCCCCCTCTCTCTACAGAAACCCTGCAAGGCAGCAATGGTGCCAAGAGCATTAGCCAAGCAAAATCACAGCTGGCAGAAAATAATGCAAAATACAGTTCCAGAAGACAGAAATACAGCAGGAGAAAAATTCAAAGAAAGTAAACAGATGAAAATAATTATAGGACAGTTTCAGAGACAGTCTTTGGGTGGTTTAAAAGGAAGCAAGACAAAGTTCAGGAAGGGAAAAGCAAAGGCAGCCAAAGGGTCTCAGCTACTCTGATAACAAGGAGAGAAATGTCGCAGAGGATCAACACACTGAATTTAATAACTGTTTGGAGCCAGGATGAGGTGGGAAGGATGGTGTTAAGTTTTTTATGAAAGATTCAAGCGTTGATAACACAAAGACAATAAGTCCAAAGGGTGAACACTGACTTTAACAAGCTCTGGAGCAGTACAGTAAGAGAGGAAGAAACAGCACCATTCCTTTTTGAACAGTGGGTTCTGGGCTCAGCCAAGCAGCCCCAGAACTGCAAACACTGCCATCACTGGTCGCAAGGAAGCTTGCAGATAGGTCAGGGCCTCCTTGGACATAAGGGAAGCGTGGCTGCCTGTGTGCAAACCTTCATCTTTACAAAACCAGATGGGACATTCATTCTACATTCAGGGGGAGAATGAAGAGCCATGCCAAAGACTCTGTGCTGGAACAGCACAGTCACTGAAAAGACAATTCCTAACGTTTGCACAAGAAAATGCTGTAAGCATGATGCCTGTATTGCTTCTTCCCAATGGAAACACAGCAGTGCATCATTCCTGTTCTCTACTCCAGTTCCCCCAGGAGATCCCTCTGTTTGGAACAAGCACCTGCAGTGGTTTCATTAGGAGCTAACTGGAATGGGAAAGAGATCAACAAGCTCAAATGCTTTCAAGAAATGCATTAAATCTATCTGTGAGACCCAGCCAACCCACTGATGTAAAGGTTATGTTTACAATGGGTTTGAGAGCATGGAGTTTAAAAAGAACTGGCATCAGCCACAGAGAGCTCCTACCTTACCACAAAGGCTTCTCAAATCACAAAATAACCCATCCCAGGTATTTGAGGCACGCGGAAAT